>NC_081412.1:607235781-607860781 GCF_030272615.1 Cryptomeria japonica | reverse complement strand
GATCAAGAAAAACTTGAAGACTATGTTAGGTTGAGGAAAACCTACATAAGGGATGAGCTTCCACTATACAAGAAATGGGGTTCCAATAATAGGGTCATGGAAATTATGGGAAATGAGCCATTTGTTGTTGATGAATTTCAAGTCTACTTTCAATGGACATACTTTTCTTTATGTTAGGTGTTAGGAGAATATGCAAAGGATAAGATGCCAATTGCTCTAATGTTTATGGCCATGAGGATACAAAATTCTAAAGTGAATCTTGAGTTTGACTTTTCTTTGAAAGTTGAAAGGAGGATTCATGAATAATTTGTTATGAAAGAGAAAAAGGGGTCATGTAATTTTCGACACTATTCAATATTATGTCATTTAATTTTGGATGAAAATAGGAAACCATTGGAGAAGAAATTGAAATTGGGAATAGAAGATAATCTGGGAAACAGGATGCATGTTCAATTCTGGTGTTACTCTTGGGATAAAAAGTGTAAAAACAATAACTACATAACATCCTATGATGTGTTTGTTATTTCAATAGTGGCTACTATGAAACAATCTGTTGTAAGTTTATCTCCTAAAACTATGGAATTAATAAGGCCTCATGATAAACCTAAAGTGGGCAATACACATAATTTTGGAGATTGGTTTTATATGGCTGAGTATACATTGATGGTGTATTTTTGTCCATGATCCCCTTATCACTTGTCATTATTTGTATATGACAGAATGGCATTCTTAAAATTTGTATGGCAGATGATGTTGATGGAGAAAGAGGTAATGGACAAACAAAAGGAGGCATTTTTACCCCATTTCGCTAAGTATGTTGGATTGTCCATCGGACTTGATGTCCTTGAAGAACTATAGGGATATATAAGGATAAATTATTCTTTGAAATTGGGGCAAGAGAGAGTATGTGACCCTGAAGGTCATATTGATTTTGTTAAACTCAAAATATTGACTAAGAAAGGGGTTACCCGTGAAATGCTACTTGGTGAAGATGTAATCAGGAATTGTGTCACTTTTGATGATATTTTTCAAAGAAAAAGAAAATAGTTTATATTAGCAAGATTAGAAGATGAAAATAGGAAAAGGGATCCAAGTCTTCCAAGGTTCTTTGTAGGGGAGAAAGATACGCTTAAAAGGATTGATCTGTTGTTAAACAACATTGAAAGATTGTATGGGAAGTCAGTTAGAAGTAATCCACCACCCAAATTAGAAAATTTTCTTGTGAAGAGACCCAAAGGGGTTATAATACATTATGTTTCTAATGTTGTGTATGTTCAAGAGTCTTCACCTAGTCCACCCCCAATGAAAAAGCAAAAGAAAGATGACCATGTATCCTTGGTGTATGACACCAAGGAGGTAGGTGATATAGATGATGTCGTTAGTTCATTGAGATCTCTAAAATATAATGAGGGATTTGATCAGCCCCAAGGAGCACCTCTAAGATATGAAGAAGAAGCACATGGACATAAGGCTCAGACTAAAGGAGAAGCATTGCCTGAAAATCATGAGGATGAGAGGAATGTTAAATTAATGATTATTTTTGAGGATGATGAATTAATTTGAATGCCTGAATTTAAAGATTTTTGGATAAAAATGAAAATGAAAAAATGAAACAGAAAAAGTAGATGATCATGATGGGTGTTGATGAATCTCAACATGATGAGATTTATTTGTGAACCTTTAAGGAATTGAGATTTGAAGATATAGATGTCACCCTAGATGAGGCTAGGAGTATGGTGTTGAAAAACAACATGTTGATTATTCCTGGGATGATAGTGAAACAAATGTTTTTATTGGATCAAGTCAAACACCAAGAGGACCTCATGCTAGCTGCGGAGTTTGATTTAGAATAGGGAATGAGTTGGACAAGATACAACCCCCAGGTAGAAACCTTGGCTGCCTAGATGAGATACATGAGCACAAATAAACCTATAATGGTTGATATAGTTAAGTGAAAAAAAGGGTTTACTATACTTGAGACATTAAAGGATACTTCTCCCTTGGAGGCCACCACAATGAACATGCATTTAGCTATGTTTACTATGTGTGTTGTGAAGAATATACAACAAAAGCTTATGTAATATGAAAAATTCAAGTTGACATGAATGAAGAGATAAATAAATTGTATATTGAAAATGTTAAATTGAAAGATTAGTTAAAAAGTGGCAGGTCAAATCAAAGTAAAGAAATTGTTCTCCATAAGTATGCAGTACCAGAGCCCACTGATGATGTTGTTGATAATAGGAAATGGATTGAAGAGAAAAAGAATTATGCAAAGGAAACTAAAGAGTTGAAGAGTATAAATGAAGACACTAGACAAGGAGTGTCAAAATAAATTCTTTCTATATTTGATAAAGTGTTAATACATAGGGTGAAATTTGTCATTGATAGGCTCCAAGATGTGGACAAAATCTACGAATTATTGTTGAAGATGTTGGAAAAAATTGGAGAAAACAAGTCTATATTGGAATCATTGTTCAAAAGGTGGCAACTAGTTCCCCATACCTTGATCACTATATGCAAAGTAATGCAAAAGGATCTAGATGCCCATCCTGCCATAAAGATAATGAAAAAAATGGTGAAGATGCTAATTGATGAACTTAAGTATATTTTTGCAAAAGAGCCTAAGACAAAGGTTAAAATTGATTTGTTTCATACATTCAAGCATTGGACTATGCCACCAATTGCTGACCAAGATGGAAATGTAAAAGACTTTAATGACTGGAAGATTGAATTTAGTCAAACTGTTCCACAAATTCTTTTACATATGCAAGAAGAGAAGGATGTCACCATTCAAAGCCTTAATTGTTTCCTTGATAGGATAATCACATTGGATAATGGATATGCAAGATTCATCTTTGAGGTGTATGGGATCACAGATAAAATGTGGAAGGATCACTTGGCAAATGTTCCAGATGTGCAGAAATATAAATGGTCCATTGATTATGATGTGGTACCAATGGAAGAACCTATGTTTGAAGCAATCAGAGGAATGATGCAGTAAAATAGTGACTGGTGAACATAGCAACACACTCTATCTTTAGTAGAACCTTGTCAAGCCAATGGGTCACAAGTTACTACTTGAATTATGAAGATAAGGAGTTATGAACTTGTTTTCACCATATTTTTATATATTTCAGTTATTTCTTGTTATGTTGACTTTGCATTAGTTGTAATATGTTGAAACAATATAATTATGTTATGTTAACTTTTAAAATGAAAAAAACATGTCTTTTCATTTTTGGGTGGGGTAAACCAAATGATTTCTTTTGTAACAGTCTGAAGCTTGTTGCTTCTCCCATTTTGTATATAAGGGAGAAACGAAGACCATGCAAGGGGTTGGAAGACCTTTTTTGCAGTGGCAGCAATATTATGAAAGAACTTAGTGTATGAATTCTCAATTTTAATTGGTTGTGGTAAAATTGATAAATTTGATTAGGTTGTCTCTAAGTAGATTTATTTCTTGTTATTTAAATCAGTGTATCAAGGATATTTTTTATTTATCAAAGTAGTAATCTTGTTTTGTGTGGTTTATTTGATTGGTTTCTACAAGGCAGAATTGAATTCATTTAATAAGTCGCAATAACTTGAAAGTATCTCTTGGATTAAAAAGAAGAACCTGATAACATACACTCCTATATGTTTATGCAAGGCATGGAAAAATAAAGTGTCAAACAATTTGAGATATAATTAAAAGGAATACACATACAATTTAGACTTTGTTGCCCTGTAGAGAAAGACACCAGTCATAATTATTCTTAGACCTTTCTCTCAACTCAATTGCTAATCATTTTCTATTGTTTTAGTTGTAGAGGTAGGAGTTAGATTAATATTTTGACTATCTATTTCAAGTCCTCATGCAATAATGAAATGGATCAAGGAAAGGCTATCTAATTGAAAACATTAATTATATAAGCCTTACTATTTGTATGAGGTTAATAATCTTCTTTGTTGTTGTAATGATGAAAAATTAGGGTTTCTATAATGAGATGTATGAAAACGGCTAATTTTAGGCTTAGAGACCATCACATTAAAAGAGGAGTAAACCCAATAGATCTAGTTACAAATCAACAAGGATAGGGTTGAGAATTCTTATTGGATTTACTTTGGGGGGGTTGGATTAACCTGTTTTAAATTGAATTACTAAAATTAGGGTAAATGTACTAGAATTTGATGTAAAAATGCATGAATAGTAAGCTACAGTCGTTAGATCAAGCCACAAACCTAGATTTGAGGAATGT
Organism: Cryptomeria japonica; assembly: GCF_030272615.1. Classification (NCBI taxonomy): domain Eukaryota; kingdom Viridiplantae; phylum Streptophyta; class Pinopsida; order Cupressales; family Cupressaceae; genus Cryptomeria; species Cryptomeria japonica. The sequence continues at coordinate 607,856,540 of NC_081412.1, read as the reverse complement.
AAATGTATTCAAATCTATTCCTAGAAGGAGATCTTAAAATGTTAGGACCAAGATGGTGGTTTCTCTAGACCTCCACACTTTTTGTCATCTAAAGGGAAACCTGTTTGTCACTATAAATAAAGCCAATTTTGAAGATCATAGCTCTGTACCTACACTTGTGCATACTAGAGAAGGGAAATAGGGCGGGAATAGGGTTTTCCTTAGGTCAAACCCCGATTTTGGAGTTAACCATGAAATAGAAATAAAATATAATTGAATTGCAGTAATGAAATATAATTGAATTGCAATAATGAAAATATTCTCCTTTTGAGGGAGATACTGAATAAAGACTGAAACTTTAATTTTGTGCCTCCTTATGAAGTTTTATTTGTCTCCATGCAAAATTAGGGTTTCATGAAGTCTCAAACAACATAGAACATGAATATCAACTCCAATGCTTGAATGTTGACATTATCTCTGCTCAAATGCTTGAATCTTGACCTTATCTCTGCTCCAATGCTTAAAGGAAGACTGATTGCTTGCTCACTTAAACTTGAATGGTTGATTACTTGAATGAGTGATTGAGCATAGTTATCGAATTGAATTTTTATCAAAATGAGAGGGGTAGACCTCCTTTTATACTTGCTCGTTGAAAAAAAACTTAATTTTTCAACATGAACCGACATGAGATCTAGGTCCCTACCAAAATGATGTGATCGTTAGGGGGCCCCAAGATGGGTCCTAATTTGGGGGACTAGGCCATTTGGCACTCTAATCCCTTGAGGATCGACGTGCCATGCCCCGGTCCTGACCAATCAAGAACTAGAAAATAAGGGAGAAATGAAGTGCAGGGTGAAAATAATGGAAAATTTGCATGGTGTGAGCAAAATAAGGGCTCCAATTATGCCTTAAGACATGAACACCAAGGTGAGGACCCAAATGAGGACAAAATTGTAAGGGAGTATAATTTAGGACGTTGCAGTTGTCATCAATGGTTTCAAAAGAAGTAGATAATTATTGATGATAGAGGCACACCCACCTAAGAATTACAAAGCCTAAAGAGAAGAAGACACCTACCCTTAGGTTGGCTCTTGTTCATTGGCCAAGTCACTTGTGAAACTTGATAATAGAATTTATCATACTTTTAGGGTTTTATAAACTATTGATTTGGGAATCAACACACCCTAATTTGATAGATTTTTCATCTTGTCCAACAAGGTTTTTATTTTGTTTAGTGAAATTATTCATAGGTTTAAAGAATTTATACACCAGTCTGGTGGGGTTGTTATTTTGTCTGACAGATTAACCATTTGATTTGGTAGGATCATTCCAAGGTTTAGCAAGTTTTCTATCACCTGACTAGTTATACACTCAATCTTTGATTCACATTTTATCTCTCTTACAAACAATCCTATATGTCCACAGGGTCATCATTGTCATCGATCCACTAGGTTTCCTTTAGGTACTCATTGCATTCATCCCTATCATATCACATACAAAACTTAATCAAAATCTAGTTGATCCTTTAGTGCCTAATCTAACATCCCTGAGTTGACTTGTACCTACATCTTAATATACCCATCATCTTGTTTTGTATTCTTTCAGACTAATCTTGTATAAAGTATTCATATCTATCCATGTTTACCACATCACCTCGATTTAGAGGTTTGGTTGATACTAACTATCTTGTCACTTGAGTCCATAAGTATATCTTAGGTGACAATCACATTCGCTTCAGTATTAATTAGGTATTTCAATTCACGTAAAATTATCAGGTAATCCTTACCATCATCTTTCATCCTAGCATTAGTCGGTAGAGTCATATTTGGTATTTGGCATCCATCCTCCTTCATTCATCACAAGCCCTATCACAAATTAAATTGTCAGTACATCTATTAGAAATGATGAAAGTGGTGTTAGACAGTTCAAATAATTGGAAGACAACTGAGAGGGTGGGGTGAATCAGTTGTCACCAAATTACTATTTAATACCCGAACCCAAAAGATCAATATCAGGTTGCTTAAACCAAATATCAAAATAGAAGATAAACCAATTAAGAATAAACAATAATCAAAAAATAAATACCATCCACGTGACACCAAGATTTATAAGTGGAAAACTCGGTAAAGGGAAAAACCATAGTGGGAAGCCTACCCACAGTTAGATAATACTTTTACAGTAAGTATGTGAATTACAATTGAGGGGCCTGCACTTGCAGGAAGGCCAATAGCCTAGAGTGCACTACTCATCACAAAAGGAGTCTCGCTGACTACATAGAAATCCAGACTACAATATGGAGAAATGAATGAACTACAAAGATAGCATCTCATATGCCTAAATACAATTCCAGCTAAGCTCAATACCAGAGGACTAAATCCTCTTACATAAACCCAACTTGATCACCAATGATTGACCAAATCCTCTGCCTGAATGATTATTACATTATTCGCTCCTTGCATATCCATATCCCATACCATGATTATCCTATATGATCTACAATGAGATCTTACATCATATATATACAAACCCTAGACCATAAACAATCAGGTCGACCACCAGACAATAAAATAACATAATTATGAAAAAATGGTGGCCTGACCAAACAAATAATATCCCATAAGACATCCTGAAAACACATCGAGAGGTCCAATCCACATGTTACATTAAGTCGGTCCATAACCTAGACAATACCAAGACCCAATATAGGTCCATACACGCTAGAGCAATAATCCCAATCAACTAAGTCTCGAACATGGTCACCATCACCATCCTGAATCTTCACTAGAAGCCACACCAACACCACTTATGCATATCACCAAAGATCTTCATCAAAGCTTTGCCGGTGAAATCCTCGACATAACAACAAACCAAGCTTGCCAACAAACAGAATAGCATTGGATCACCAAAAAAAAAAACCAACTGACTGAACATGAATCAGAGTAGCATGAATAAGCCAATTCTATAACCCAAACATACCAGAGCATACTGGATCATACTGGATCAAATCCAACTAGAAACCAAACATCCTACCGGGACTAGAAGGGTGTTGGTAAAGTATCCCAAAATAGCTAGTGTTAACATCAATGACAAAACATCAATGCAACACATAATCAATTCCTCCAAATGGCCAACAAGTGGATGAATATAGATATAGTGCTATAAAATTAATTTAAAGTGTATCCAATAAATTTGGAGCTCTTGAGGATAGTGTCAGAAATAAGGAAAAGGATAATAAGCAAGGAAGTGATGTTAGGGGAGAAACAATGAATACTCCCAAAGTATATTCAAGGGGCACTCTAACAAAACACCACTCTCAAGTTCATCCTTTTTATACAACATTGTTGAGTAACTATAAATTAGTAAGGAATTGCATGATAAATTCAAAAGTAGCTATAAATATTATGCCTATGGTTGTGGTGAAAGAATTGAGTTTATGGGTGGATAGTATGTATGGAAAATGCTATGCAATGAATAATAGATTTGTCCCAATTATTGGGGTCATGTGGGATGTGGAAATAAAAATGGTATCATAACTTGAGTCTACATATAAAATGGATGTCATGGTGGCTGATATTCCTTCATATAAAGGCATGATATTATCAAGACAATGGACTATTGCAGTAGGTGGAAATGTTTAGTTAGATCTATCATATACAATGATATTAGTAAATGGGAAAGATGTCAAATTGTATAGGGAGCCAAGATCTGAGGAGGTGATAGAATGCATTGATCCCAATCAAATGAACTTCTTTTATGATGTAGACTTGGGAAGTTTTAAGATTGAATCCTCACAACCATAACTTCAAAATAGTCACCCATTTGACAATCAAGCTCAACTAGATGAACAAGGTATTTAGCAAATGTAGTTTGATAGAGCATGTAGTAAAGAAGGTAATGGGGTAGGGGTGGTTTTTATTGCATCTAGTGGTAAAACCTTCAAGTATTCCTTTTTATTGACATTTAATTGTACAAATAATGTGGCAAAACATGAAGCTCTGCAATTGGGACTGAATTTGGCTATCAAGCATGGGATTCAATTACTAAGTGTTTTTGGAGATTATGAGTTGATCGTTTCACAAGTTAGGTCCAAATATTCCTCCAAAAACAAAAGACTTAAACAATTCAAACATGTTGTATGAGATTCAATAGAAATGTTTGATGCCTTTTCAATTGATTGGGTTAAAAGTTCAAAGAATATAATGGTTGACTTCTTGGAAAATGATGCTCTAAGATAGAATGACTTGACCCTTGTTGGTATAACAAAAGTAGAAACCAAAACAAGGCCTTCAATACTTGATAATGTATATCATTGACAAGTTTTTTAAGATGACGATGATTTGTTAAAATTGTTGCACTGCATAGACCAATATGAATCACACGAGATAGGTTGTAATTATTTAGTTCAAGTTGTGGATGGTAAAGAGACATTGTTTGGAAATGAAGTGGTGCAATTAAAAACTAACAAGATACCAAAAGTCTTGGTAGCTTTAGAATGGGTCTTTGATGGAAATGATAGATTGAATACTAAGGCAACCCCTATCGACAATGAGGATTTGGAAGAAATAAACTTGGGAAATAACAATGCTCTAAAGAAGGTGTATATTGGTAAAAGGATCAACCCAAAGATTAGACAAGTGCTTATAAACCTGCTAAGAAAATACAAGCATGTATCTTCCTGGTCCTACGATAATCTTAAAGATTACAGGGAAGATTTGTTTCAGCATGAAATTCCACTGAAACCTAATGTAAAATATTTTAGGCAAAAGAAAAGGCCTATAAATCCCATGCTAGCACCAAAAATGCAAGAAGAATTGTAGAAACTTAGAGATGGTGTTATAATCAAACCTATCAGACACACGCCATGGGTTTCTAATTTGGTACCTCTAAGGAAAAATAATGGTGATATAAGGTTATGTGTTGATTTTAGGAATTTGAATATATCACCATTAAAAGACAACTATGCATTGCCCAATATGGAAGCTTTGTTGCAGAAGGTAACTAGGTGTGAATGTTATCCATGATGGATGGCTTCTCGGGATATAATAAAGTCAAGGTCAAAGAATCTAAATAGTACAAAACTACATTCACTAATCCTTGGGAAACTTATGTTTATGTAAGGATGTCATTTGGTCTTACCTATGCACGAGAAACATTTCAAAGGGCAATGGATATAGATTTTGCAGATTTGATCAATATTATAATGATGATTTACTAGGATGATCTGACCACATATTCAAAGAAGATAAAAGATCATTGTATGCATTTGGAAAAAAATATTCACCAAGGCATTGGAGTATGTCATTTCACTAAATCCTAAGAAGTAACATTTTGTTGTTACTAGAGAGGTGAATTGTTGGGGCATATAGTTTATAACGATGGGATTAGGATTGATCCAAAGAGAGTTGTGGCTATAGATAAAATCCCTATCCCTAAAATAGTAAAATCTATTCAATCTTTCTTTGGCCAAATAAATTTTGCCTGAAGATTCATTTCCAACATTGTTGAAATCGTTAATCATATTTTGAAGATGTTGAAGAAAGGAGCGAAGCTTGATTGGACATCAGAATCTATTGATGTATTTGTGGCTATTAAAAGAGCCATCAAAGAGGCCCTTGTATTGAAATCACTTGACTTCACTAAGTGTTTTCAAATTTTCTCATTTGCCTCTTTTCACACTATTGTCATTGTCATGTTACAAAACAATGATGATGGGTATGAACAACCTATTATTTGTTTCAGCAAATCACTTCAGTGGGCTAAATTAATGTAGGCCATCACTGAAGAGCAAGCCTATGCATTGGTAAAAACTATAAAAACTTTTAGACCATACCTATTAGGAGTATAGGTAATTGCCTATGTCCCAAATGCGACAATAAAGGATGTGTTTGCCTAATTAGAAGTCACGGGAAAAAGATGCACGTGGATAAACATAACTCAAGAATTCAACATTGATGTTCAAATCAACAAATTAGTGAGAGGACAGGGTTTGGCAAAGTTGATGGTTGAGTCAAATTTGGAAGCAGCCTAGGTAAATAAAGTGGATATGAAAAAGGATGTTACTTATTGCATTGAACACACCTCATAATATACCAATATAGTTCATTTTCTAAAAAACATGAAGTGTCCAGATGGTATGACTAACAATGAAAAGAGAGAAATGAAGGGGTCCAAGCATCTAGGTATGTTCTTACATATGGTGATTTGTCCTGGAAAAATAAAGATGGTTTTTTGTTGCTATGTTTGGGTGAAGGAGAAACCAACGCTATTTTGAAAGAATTGCATGAAGGAATTTGTGTTGGACATTTCTCAACCAAGACTACAACACATAAGATATTGAGGGATGGGTATTATTGGCGAAAGGTGTTTTTTGATGCTCATCAATATGTAAAGAAGTGTGAAACTTGTCAAAAAAGTTATGACAAATTAAAATATTAGGGGGCCTTACCTCAGAGACACATATAGGTTGAAGATCCATTCCATCAATGGGGAATTGACTTGATAGGAGAAATAATTGCTAAGTCTAGTGGAGGACACAAGTGGATCTTGGTAGCCAAAAACTACTTTACAAAATGGATAGAGGCAATTCCTACAAAATAGGCCACTAGTAAGGTGGTAATTAACTTCTTGATGGAAAACATTATCACATAGTTCAGGGTGCCCATTAGGCTTGTTATGGATAATGGGATATTCTTTAGATCATGAGTTTAAAGAATTCTATGAGTCATTTGATTGCTTGGAACTTTTGAAGTCTTTGGACAAGTTTTCAATTTTTTGAAACAGAAATGTTTATGAAAACTCACAAAAGACACATAAGGAAAAAATGGTTGTTTGACTTGACTCTAAAACACACTCAAAGTTAAAATTGAATGGGGCCTAGATTAGCCCAAATTTTACTTGTTTTTACAAATAAAAGCACTTTTGAAGCATGCACTGCCTAGGCTAGAAAGAGGATACTACTTTCTAAGTCCCTACCTGGATAAATCCAAATATTGAAATAATGCAGACATATAGAGATTTTGGTGGCACTAACTCCCCCTTACACAACACACACTTCTTAGACACACCAAAATCTCATACCTCAAAGATCCAAAGATCTTATGAACTAATAGACATTTGTCTCTATAATGAATAGTAGAAATGTGGGGTAGCTTTGGAGGTTTGGCCTCCTACACCAACAAGGAAAGGGATTTGGGCTACTACAACAATGGTTTGTCATAATTGTTTGAGGAAAAAAGTTGGTATGCAAATTTTGTGAAGCAAGCTACTTAAAGCTCTGACAACCCTTATTGCAAGACTCAAATGCGGATTGCACACCAGTCGCAAGAAGCCTTTTAGCAAAGCCTTTTATATATCAACCCAAAGTGAGACACTACTCAAAAGTCATAAGAGGTGATAGAATCCTCAAAGCTAATCTTGTTTCAAAATACCCTTTGTGAGGTGATGAAATCCCCAACAAAGATATCCCTCTACTAAAAAAGAAATGTGGATGTTGTTATCAAATTTCTCTTTCCCCCAAGACCCCAAAGGTGGGTGGGAATATACTTGATGCAATAGTGGGCCCACCCTATAAAATGAGAAAGTGCTCAAAACACGAAAAATGGAGGTTTATTCCTTTTAAAGAAATTAGTTGTTATCTAGACTAAACATTAGACAATCCATGCCAAATCCATTAAGAAAATTAAACTGTGAGTTATACTAATGGAAAATAAATCACATAAATTTGTTTGAGCTTTTAATCTTTGATGATCATCCTACACCAAACAAATTAGTAATTTGATTTGCTTTGATCTTCATCCCATGGATACCAAGATGCTACACAAAATGATTAGTAACCTATGAAATCTTATAATAAAATCAATTGAAACCTTTGAAAATCAATTGAAGAACCCTAATATGCAAATTCCCTATACCTACCAACTGTGTAAGTTTAGAGACCAAATGCAATGTTCTATTGACCAAGTGCACAGTTGTATGAACCACCTACACTATTATAAGTGTGCAGTTCTATGGACCAACTACATTGTTCTAGTGACCAATTGCACAATTCTATGAACCAACTACATAGCTCTTAATTATTCTTGCAAATTAGAAATAAATTTAACCCAATTTCATAAATTGGCAATGAAAATCAACAAATTGAGCATGAAATAAGTAAAATTCATGAAAAACAAGTGTAAAATATTATTGAGGAAGTGCACAAGCTGCTTGAAAAGCTAGTTGTGTTACAAGTGTGGTTGTCGTTGCACCAAAAGATTGACCTACTAATGCCTGATACAACCACTAGACTTATAGAACCCATAGGAGGCGGTTAAGCCATGTCACAAACCCAAGCGATGCGCTACACAATACAAGGAGACCAAGGGCGCACACCTTGCAACAATTTCCCCCCTAGCGCAAGCGAGGGGTTTGAACCTGTGACCAAGCTTTGATACCACTTGTTACAAGTGTGGTTGTCATTGCACCAAAAGATTGACCCATTAATGTCTGATACAACCACTAGACTTATAGATTCCACAGGAGGCGGTTAAGCCATGTCACAAACCCAAGCGTTGCACTACACAACACAAGGAAACCAAGGGTGCACACCTTGCAACAAGTTGTTGTTCTTGTTCTTGTTCTTGTTGTATTTTTTAATCTCATTCTCTATGTAGGGCTTCTTTGAGAGGTTGCGCTCATTCTTTCTCGCCATCTAAGATAAATTTTATAAACATGTACTCTCTAAAGCTAGTTTTTGTGTTCCAAGCAAGGATATTTAACTCAATGATAATATCTTCTTATTTATCTTAAAAGCCTAGGTTAGGTTGAAGCACAAGGGGATCGTCCTCACCAAGGAGAACCATTTTGATTCATCTTATAAATTGAAACCCTCATATTTAAGCTATGTGAGATTTCAACTATAATGAAAAGAGTGAGTTGATCTCCTAATTAGAACTTGATGAAGACTAAGAACTGAAATAGAAGTTAATTGAACCCCTAATTAGGACTAGGATGAAGATTGTGAACTTGAATTGAAACTAAATTAGCCTCCTAATTAGATCTAAATGAAGATTGTAAACTGAAATTGAAAGCTCAATTAGCCTCATAATTAAGACTAGATGAAGATTGTAACTTGAAATTCAAAGTCCAATCAACCTCCTGATTAGGACTAGATAAAGATTGTAACTTGAAATAAAAATAAATTAGCCTCCTAATTAGATCTAAATGAAGATTTTAAACTAAAATCAAAAGTTCAATTAGCCTCCTGATTAGGACTAGATGAAGATTATAACTTGAAATTGAAAGTTCAATTAGCCTCCTAATTAGGACTAGATGAAGATTGTAACTTGAAATGAAACTCAAATAGCCTCCTAATTAGATCTAAATGAATATTTTTGCATGAAATGAAATTAATTAACCCTTAATTATAATCTATATAAATATTGTTGCTTGAAATGAAATCAATCAACCTACATGCACATGTTAGAAGTTTAAAATTTGCAAATTAAAACCCTAACTATCAAAATCCTTGTATGTGAAATGATATCAAATAAATCCTACATGTGCAAAGGTTAATGGCAAAAATGAACAATCTAAACCAACTGTGTAGCTTCTTGAGCCAACTACGCAGTTTGGTGAACCAACTACACAGTTCTATGTGCCAATTGTATAGTTCTGTGAACCAACTGCGCAGTTCTGTGTGTCACCTACACATTTCTAACCTCTGGAAATTCAAAAAGAATGAGAGTTGATTTTTGAAGAAAAATTGCTTCTCAAGTACCTACAAATGATCAAAAACTCACAATGATATCAAAAAAGATGCACGGATCACATTGGGTTCACCAGATGTGGATCGAGAAAATTCGGGGGGTTAGATAGGAAATCAAACCATAACATAATCTAAAACAAATCGCACCGTTTTGAAACAAATATGCTAATCTATCCTCATCTTACCAATAGAGACATTGAAACAAAATATGAAAACACCATACATATCACCTATTCCTTTAATGTGGCTCCATTATTCTTTGTTTCTCTTCGAATTGATGTCTCTCTCATCATGCAGGTGCAAGTATGAATGAAAGCAAGGGTGATAGCAAGGATAACTTGAAAGTATGATTCTACGATTAAACAAATATTGACAAATTGATTATGCTAATTTCTAGAAGGATAAGACGCTCAAAAGTTAGATTGCTAATTGGATAGAATAACAATGCTAAGATTTAGATGATTGCTAGACAATTTGACAAAATGAAAATGCATAAAATGTTAGTTGAATTGATTGAAAGAGAAGTACCAATTTATAGAAAATCAGAGACTTAACGGATGAATGAGATCAAAAATATTTTTGATTGGATGGACAAACTTGATTAAATGCATGGCAAAGACGCCATTTGAGGAAAGATGAAGGAGATGAGGAAAAAGAAAAGAAAAAGCAAAAAGCAGATTTTCGAGGATGTATACCTCATTTTCGAAATTAAAATTAAGATATAATGAGATATTTCCAAAAAGAAGGATTTTCAAAAATAAAAAAGAATGTCAGGGAAAATCTCATAAATATCTAAGATATTGTTGCCATTTTCAAAAATTAGGAGGATAATTAGGACAAATAATCAAATAAATAAAGATATTTATTTAATTATGACATAATTAAATAATTGAGTAATTTTAAATAAATTATTCAATTATGGGAGATAGAAATTGGACATTTAATTAAATAATTAAAGATTATTTAATTAAAGTGTAAAATTCAAAATTAATCAAATAATATAACTTATTTAATTAATATTAAAAGGAGATGGTCAAATGATGAAGATTAAAAGATGAACGAGAATAATTAGTAAAAAGAGGCTTAATTAATTAAATATTTAATTAAACCTAAAAGGACAAATTAATCAAACTGACGTTCGAAGACCTTAATTAGGTCAAATTAAGCCAATTTTGGTCAAAATGGGTAAAAATGGAAAGGATTGGGAAGGTTCAGACAGAAAATGGGAAGAATTGAGCGAAAATGGGAAAATTACGTCAAACTGGGTAAAATTGAGTAAAAGCGGGTAAACCAAATTAATGCAGGTCAACAGACCAAATAGGGATGAATGCGATGCCATGGGGCAAGAGAAGAGGTCAAAATGAAACCACAAAATAGGAATAAGGAAAAAATGAAGCCAATAAGATAAAAATGGAAAGTGGGAAGCGACAGGACCAAAAAGGAAGCAAAAAACCCTAATTGGGATAAGGTTTAGGTAAAAAATTGACATCACCAGATTGAGAGGGGAATGAACCAACACCATGGGGATGAATTTGAAGATAAAATAAAATCCCAAACTCAAAATGAGAAGAAAATGAAATGATTTGGACAGAAAATGGAAAAGGTGAACTGGTAGGACCGAAGCGGGAGTAGAATGACCTAATCGGGACAAAATTAGGTAAACCGACATTGTAGAAACAAAAAGAGAATGATTTGATGCAAAGGGGATGAATTTAAGGATAAAATGAAATCCCAAACTCAAAATGGGAAGATAATGAAATGATCTAGATAGAAAATAGAAAAGGTAAAATGGGACAGGATCAAACGAATAATGAAGATTATATGCCGATTAGGTAAAAAATGAAGGATGCAAGCATTTACCATGTCTAAAGTCTCAAATGGATCCAAAATTATGTAAAACCACTCTAAAATACACCAAAATGAACTTTAAAACATGACAACATTAGGAGATGACTATTAGTGATTTTTTTAGTGGCTAATATTCGCCAATTGGCTGATTTTTAAAATTTGGCGAATAGTTCAAGTTTTAAGGTAACCTAAGTCACCACATTTTTACAAAATTTTATTTCAGTCTTATTTAAATTGCTAGAGAATTTATTTTATTAAATTTTTTACCTCAAAGATTCGCCAAAATATTCAATATATGGTTGGATCAAATTCGCCAAAATTTTATTATTTATTGTAAAAAAGTTAATTAATTCACCAATAATACATCATAATTATTAGTTACTTTAGGGTTCTACCAACAATATTTAGTTGCCATCACTGATTCAAAATATAATCTAATGGCCATCATTGTGTTACATGAGGTAAACTATACCTACAAGTTGTAATGCTCATGGGAGTTGAGTTTCTTTTCAATTGTTGGCCTCAATGGAAATCAATGGTATAAAAACAATTTTGGGCCGCATGAGTATTACAAATTTTAAGTACATTTTATCTGACGAAATACAAAGAGGGCTGTTAGATTAATGTAAATTAATGCTAGTGATTTCCATCTTAAGCATCTACTTTTTTATAAGAATTTATTTTTGTAAATAAAATTATTTGCAATAGTAATTATATTTTTCTTTTAAAAAATGAAAGATTCGCCAATAAAAATTATTATTTTTATCCAAAATAAATAAAAATTCGCCAATATTTTATATCTTTCTTTGAGGGGAGATTTCTTAAAGTCTACTATTGCAGTCTACTTTTATTCTAGAGAACCAATTGAAGTATTCCTACCACATATCCATATTGCATTAAGAAATGATAAGCATACAAGATCAAAGTCTATGCCAAATTCCAACATTGGTACACATACATCTATTCTAATCCATTTTATTACATTTTAATGACATCATCCACCTATTGGAGTGTCTAATATACATATCATCAATGTTTACAATTCTTATTTCATAATACGATTGATTACTATATTATGGTGGAAAAACTAGGGTTTCTCCAATTAAGATAGTAAGACCACTAATTTTTCCATTGGGACCATTACATTGAAAGAGGGGTGAACCTATTATATCTAGCCACAATCCAAATCTAGAAAGGATGAAATTTTTATTAGATTCACTGGTTATGTATTGCCCCATCTTTTTTGTTGAAGATTGGATGATAATTGAGAAATTAGGATAAAACAAGGAATGGTTAAAGTAAACTATCAAAAATAAAGTACTACGGGTATCCCACAGAGCCACAAACTTTGGGCCTTATTCTATTTTATTGCATCATCACACTAGTATAATTGTACACCTTTATTACTGTTCTAGGAGAGTGTGAAATTTGACACACTAATAAAGGTTTACAATTTACAATGTTATAATTACAACTTTACAAGAATGAGATAATGAAGAACTAGTGTTGAGGAAGGTAGAAGAGCTCTCCAATGCCGATCTCAAAACCAAGTCCACCAATCTCTAATGGTGGTTTATGTGTATGGTGAAAAGTGAATAATGGAAACAACAATATTGAAAGACTAAATGAATTCAACCACAAAACCCTAGCCTAACAACAACAAAGATCCACCATAACATATGAAGATTACCTAAGACAATGCAAATCAACAAAACTCACAAATATTATACCATCGCATGTCCACTAGGGTTTGAATCTCCATTATTCCTATCTCCATTGATCTTGCTTGATATATTCGCTCTCAGATTTTATGTGTGCACAAGAGCTCAAAAAAGAACGGAAATGTGGTTGCAAGTAGGCTTGATTGCATATGAAAGTTTGAATGTGTAGGAGAGGGTTGATAATGAAGGAAGCATCTCCTTATATAGAAGACACTGTAGGAAAAATGGAGGGATAAGATTACGAGGTGTAAAGATAAATTGTCGGCTAGGATTAGAGGGTAGGTAGAAGATATAATAAAATAATGAGAGGGTAGGTAGTGTAGGAATTAAGAGATGAATGACATGTGTCATGGGTAGAAAAGGATAATGAATTAATTAAATAAGTAAAGATTTATTTAACTAATAGAGGAAATGGGATCAATTAAATAAATAAAAGTATTTATTTAATTTAGGAAAAGGACAATTTAAATAAATAAAAGTATTTATTTAAATAAGAAAAGGCTTAGAAAAGGATAAATGAATGAATTAAATTATTTATTTATTTAATTAATAGAAGAATTAGGCTTAAATAATTAAATAAATGAAAATATTTATTTAATTAGATGGGACAATTTTAGGTGTCTACAGTTTGCAATGCCACCCAACCATGTGGAACTCTTAGGTTCACCCTACCATACTTGTGGAGATAGTCACACGACCCATACAATCATACAATGGGGATAGTGGACTAACACATATGCCATACACAGTACATACACTACACATAATGACATACAAGAATGCAATACAAAATCAATGATGGATATGGTAATAAGTCCATGAATCCACATCAAGTCACTACTCAAGACTACACAAGGCATTAGATGCTAGAGTGTTATGGATGGAGTGTCATTGTGCATGCTCAAGAGGATGCACCACACAAAACCAAGCATTCTCTCATACAAATGAGAATTATCGTCACTCAATTCCTAGCACTACATGAGCAGGCATGTCTCTCTAGAAAAATTTAAATATTCCATATGTGGGAATGTCTTCTCAAGACATCCTTTTCCTCATGATAGCACTCAAGGAGTGCTTGAGGAGCCAATTATCTTAAGTGTTTTACCCCGATGTTTTATTATTTTATCACTTGATTACACAAATCCCCAATCATGGTTGCCAAGTGTACCACTTATGGGTTAGGGATGTGAATGGGAGCCACTCCCTATATCTAATCTAGTACCCAACCCTAGGCTCATTCCAATCACAATGAAAGATATCACAAATTCCATCAAACTATCACAACTCAAACTACTGATTCCATACATATACAAGTAAACCTATTTAGCTTAAGACTGTTGGCATTTTTTATGTTTATGATGTGATTGTCATTGATGGACACACAATTGCATTGAGATATTCTTTATATGTATGAGCCTAAGCTCAACCGGAATATGTTGCAACCGGTATGTTGTATTATAGTTGTTAGACTATTGGTGTTTTGCAGAATGTGTTTACCGATCTGAAGCGACATGTTAACCCCAAGCGGTTTGAGGATCTCAAGCAGTACGAAGGATCAAAGCGGCAGAACACATACTTCCCAGTCTTCATTTTGTCAAACTAGCAACTGGCTTTTTGCTTGAACTGGCATTTTGTATGAACCGGTAATACTCTGTGATGAGTTACCATCCACCGATTGTTTGACGGTGCCGACACTTTAACGGTGCTTTTTGTGTCATGTTACCAAGTATGTCCAAGTTCATTAAACCTAGGAAATTGGATTGTAATCCTATTGGACCGACATGAAATCAGATTCCTTTATAAGGACATCATGTCTAGGGTTTTAGGTTGTTGTTGTGAAAAGTTAATGTTGTTGCTAGGGTTTAAGGTGGTTGAGGAGTTGAAGAGAATATGAATGTGTAAAAGACTAAAGTAATGTTGTAATGCATTAGGAATGAGCTATCAAGGATCTAATCAAGCAATCTGTGCTATTAGCTAGATCAATCACTTGTTGATTACTCGCATCTTTGACAAGTCTGTAGCCCTTAACTGGGTAGGCCCAAAAGCCTTTTATAAATCCTCTAACAATGTGGTTCACATCTGTGGATCTAAAATCCTCTAGCAAGGTAGTCTTTAATCAAACTTATCTCCTAACAGAGATTGAGATTCCTAACAGGATCTGTTCTGGTAAAGAACATTGTAAGACCTTAACCGGTCTGAACTTAACTGGTCTAGTTCCTATTCTGTAGATAGTTACTTGTGAGATCCATCTCACCGTGGTTTTTCCCATTTGGTTTTCCACGTCAAAATCTCGTGTTATGGTGTTTATGCTTCTGTGGGTGAATGCATTATTAGCTATTTGGTTTGCATGTGTGTTAACCGGTTTGGCTACCAAACTGTTTTACCGGTTTACTGTTAGTCTTGCAAAGTGTTTAAGTGCAAAGATTTTTGGCATACTAATTCACCCCCCCTCTTAGTATTCATCAATTGGTATCAGAGCCAACCTTTCTATAAGTTTAACCACTTGGAAAGAGATATGGGGGAATACACATTGAGGGAACTTACTCATCGGCTCACTCAGTCTGAGCAAGCCTATGATGATCTTATGGTCAAATACAAGGAAACTCAAGCAAAAAGGAGAGAACATGCAGAAAAGTTGATGGAGCTATCTGAAAATAGTTCCTCTGATGAAGCAAACATGGAAGCCCTGATTCAAGAAGTAGAAAAGTTGAATGAATCCAATTCCAACCTGAGAAAAGAATTGGAAGGACTAACTATTCGAATGTGCCAAGAACTTGAGAATCGGAGGAAAGCTGAAGATCTGGTCAAAGACAAGGATCATGAAACCTCCAAGCTAAAACAAGAGATCAGTGCCCTAACTGCTCAACTCCATGCAAGCAAAGTGGAAAAGGAAGACATGCAAGGAGAACTAAACATTGCCATCTCTGAGAATGAGAACCTGATGGAAACAAATGCTGCTATTTCCAAAGAACTCTCTAAGTCAAAGGAAATGCTTGCTAAGTTCAATAAGAGTACTGTCAAGCTAGACCAAAAGCTTGAATCTGCCAAACCGGCAAAGAATACCAATGGACTTGGTTATTCCGGTCATGAGGAAGGTGAGACCTCTGATACAAATGCTGGAACATCAAAGAAATAACTAGCATCAAAGGATAAAGGTAAGCAAAAGTTTAAACCCGTTTTCTTTCACTGTCTTAAAGAAGGACATACTGCAAATGTGTGTAGGAGTAAGGCTTACAACAATTTTCCTTATTTCCTAAATGATAAGCCTAGATCCTATAGATTTAATGGTAACTGTTATGCATGCAACAAGTATGGGCATAGAGCATCTGAATGCAGGTCAGTTATGAACAACATTGGTAGATATCCTTAGAGGACCCAAGGAGTTGGTCCTGAACCTTTTATGAACTAGAATCTCAACCGGTCTAGTGCCTTCAATCATCAGCCAAGAAGCGGTGGCTATCAAGCGGCAACCGGATGGAGAGCAAAGTATATGGTCTGTCATAGTCATGGTCACACTGCTGCAACATGTAGAAGGAAGAACAACAACATGAATAATGGACCTTAGAGAGCACCTGGATTGGTCTGCTATCACTGCAACAAACTGGGTCACATTTCCAGATTCTGTAGATCAAGAAAGAACATATCTGATGATATACCAGTCACTCCGGAAGGAAACATTGATGTTGACACTGTTCAAGTGGACATGAACAAAACCTGGAACAAGAAACCAACGGTGTTATAAGAGGAACCAGTTTCTGCACCTAGTGTGGAAATCACGGAACCGACAAACTAAGCTTCAGAAAAGCTTAGGGGGAGCAAACGACAAAATGTTTCGAACCCCGGGTTTACATCGGTAAAAGACCTTAACTAGTATGCGATACCTGTCAATAGGTGGAAGACCGAAAATGGTAAAAGGCAAATTAGGGTTTACACCCTAATGGTGGAGCATTAATTGCGGTAGGTGAGGAATATGTTTAAAAGGATTTTTTAAATCATTTCTCACTATCAGTTTTCGAAGTGAAGGAGGTTTTCGAGTGCAGAGCAATGACAAAGCGATTTGTGCTACGATTCTAAGAATTTAAGAAATCTTGAAGGAGATTCAAATTAAAATTGCAAACGGTTAAGTGAAGAACGCAAAGCGGTGACTCTGCAACCGACAGAGTGCGAGGTGGAGAAGAATCTAAAAGCCCTAAATTCATGTTTTTTGAAAGGTATTTTTCAAGTTTTCAGTTTCTATCATGGCTTCTGCATCCCATACTAGCTCTAGTACATCTGTAGATTCAACAAGCTTTATTCAACGCAAGTCTAGATATAATGCCCTATCATAAGTTCCAGCTGGTGTGATAGTAGAAGAGGGAATCTCAGATTACATAGATTGTAAAATAGAAAACCTAGGGTCTCTAGCAATTCACTCACAGCTAGGTTTATTCTGTGGACAAGATAAAAAGATCAAACTGGAGTACAGTATCTTGGAGAAGAAGAAACTCCACAATGTTGTTTATTTCCTAGAGGATTTCACAGATGATCACATTAGGATCATTCTAAGAAGAGCTCATAGTGACAAGATGTACCTGGAAAGAATGCATGATATAACACCACAAGAAATTCATGTCATCATCAATTTTTGCAATATAGGGGAAGTGCCAGCCCTAAGGACGATAAGCAAAACTGAAATGTCCAAGCTCACCGGTTCAGTGAGCGACTCATGAGGTATGACCATCAATTCTATCAAGGATGATCTGGTGAAATATGCATGTATGGTGATTGGATACCAGACGTTCTCAGCCAACAGAATTAACTTTGTATCTGCTGCAGCAGTAAATGCCACTTACCGGATGATCAAAGAGGATGCATCATTTGACCTAAGCACCGGGATGCAAAGGCAGCTCCTATTGAATTTGAAATCAATCAAACATGATAATGCATTGAGGTTCAAGTTTGGACAACTATTGGTTGGGCTATTCTTTTACTTCCAAGGCTATTTTCCAGGAGTAGGTGATGTCTAGTGGTCTGCTGACCAACCGGTAACCAAGCAAATCAAGGAAAGCATTCAAGTAGTTGGAATCAGTTACCCTGAAGTTTTGAACAAGTAATTTGATGAGTTCAGATGCAACATGAGTCAGAGGGTGAGAATAAGGTGATATTGTCAAGAAATATGAAGATGATATTTGTTTCACCATTAAAGTGGATCAATGCATAATGGAGGTTGTTGAGCCAAGACAGGAGGAAGTGGAGCCTATGGGCTATGAGGTAATGAATGATATGCTAGAAGGATATGCCTCTACCCTTATTGCCTCGTCGCTTGATCCAAAGGCAAAAAGAACCGACACCTACCTAGAAAGGATAACACCAGTTGAGGAACCCTCAGCAAAGAAAGGAAAAGAACCTTCAGTGAAGAAAGCAAAATTAGTGCCTTCAGCATCAACAGCAGCTACTACAGCCAGTCCTGCAATGACCAAGCAGTCACCAGCTAAAAAGAAACCTGAAGTGACACCTGCTAAAGTGTTCAAGAGAAAGAGGAAGGCAAGGAATACCTCTCTAGACTTAGAATAAATTGTGTCTTAGGAAAAACCAAAGAAGACACGTCAGTCAAGCAAAGAAAAAGACAAAGAATGAACTGACATCATTGGCACCGGTAAATATTGACATCTCCTCCTACAAACCTTCGACACATTATCAAAGAACTATCAAAAACATTAGGAGAAAAGTGTTGAATGATTTGATTGATTATTTTGATGACTTTAATGATGATGAAAAGGAAGCAGTTGAAAAGAAATAATTCAGTATTTATGTGTTAATGACCGGTCGCCTTCAAAAATTAGATCTGAGACACTGGATTCTTTGTATAAATCCTTAGACAATAAATGGCGCATTGCCATAGAGAAGGAACAAGAAATGAGAGAAAAAGTTTTTGCTGAACATTTTCCTGATGTATCAAATTCGAAACTATTCGAAGTGATGAACAAATACAAAGGCCTCTTCTTCATGAGAAGAAGAAGACTCCTGTTACTTGAAGGGAAGGGTAAAGAAGTGCTCAAGAATACACACACCCTTTCTCTAGAAGCTCTGAAAAATGCATCGAGTGGTTGAAGCCAACTGGAAGGCTGAGCAAGAACCAGTAATAACAAAACTGGATGAAGCTTTTGATGATGAAGGAAACCCGGTTGTTAAACCTATCGACACTATTGATGTCAATGCTCTGGATGGAGAAGAAGCTGCTTAGGTTACACCATCAGAAGTTACAGGACAGGAGAAGCAGGTAGAAAAGGAAGTAAAGCTAAAGGAAATAGAGGACAAAAAGGAGGGAGCAAAGAAGCAAGCAAAGGAGAAGAAAGATGAAGAGGAGAAGGAGAAGAAAGATGAAGAGGAGAAGAAGAAGAAAGATGAAGAGGAGAAGAAGAAGAAAGAAGAAGATGAGGAGAAACAAAAACAAGAAGAAAAGAGAAAAGAAGAAGAAAAGAAAAGAAAAGAAGAGGAAGAAGAGAAAAAGAGACAAGATGCAAGGAAGAAGAAAGAGGAAGAGGAAGAGGAAAAAAGAAAGGAAGAAGAGAAGCGAAAGGAAGCAGTAAAGAAGAAGGAAGAGGAAGATAAGGAAGAGGAGAAGTGGAAGGAAATAGAGAAAAGGAAGAAGAAAGAGGAAGAGAAGGAAGAGGAAAAGAGAAGAGAAGCGGCAAAGAAGAAAATAGAGGAAGACAAGGCAGGAGAAGTGGCAAAAAGCACGTAGATGGAGACACCTAAGGCAACCAGTAGTCAAGCCAAATCGGCTAACCTTACCAGTCCTATTGACCTCCAGTCTACAAGTGAAATAGAGCTACTGCAGAGCATCAAGGTTGCTCAAGAATGCCTTGAGGTGTTAAGGAGGAAGAAGGAGGAAGATGTGATCCAAGCTGTGGTGGACACTCTTACAGGTTTGTTACCCAGTACAAACCTCCCCAGTACCAACTCATCATTGGCACAACTAAAGCTCCTATACACAGTAGTAGATGATCAAGTGTAGAGCTTAGAAGAGGTAGCAGAGGCAAATGCTAAGAAAGAGCATCAAAAGGCTCTAAATATTGCTCTGGTGAAGAAGTTAAATGGGCTCCAGACTGAACTCCAAAAAGCACAAAAGGATATAAGGGATGCTCTAGATGAGGGGAATCTTCTACTTAGCAAGATTTGCCAACCCCATCTATTCTGTGATGATGTGCTTGCACAGAAACAAAAGCTTCAATCTGACTTGCAGTCCTACATGAGCACATTTAAGCCGCCTTATGACTCCTTTACAGCCTATGGGCAAACCATTCACCGGTTTCACATCCAGACAACAAAAATGGAGCATAAGATCAGCACTCAGTCTCAAGATTTGCAGGAGCTACAACTGGTTCTACTCCCACGTCTGCAAATTCTTCAGAAGTGCTATCTAAATCTGGATGCCTTAACAGTGACACAGGAGATGAGCACAATTGATGCCATGGAAGAACAAGTCTCCCAGATGCAGACAGAGAAAGAAGTAGCCACCTCCCTACTTGAGTCCTGGTCTTTATCTATGAAACAATTCTTGTAGGACTTTAAATCTATTTTTGACAAGTTTTATTCCTTATTGTCATAAACTTTTATTATTTTAATACCAAATGGAAACAGGGGTCGTTCAGCTGTACTTTGTCATTGTTGGCAAAGGGGGAGAAGTATTCTAAGAGGGAGAAGTATCTGGTATTTAAAATTTTGATGTATGCTCTGATATCTCTATGAGCAAAATAGTTATACATTGTATTGTTAAAGGGATAGTGTATATGCTTAGGGGGAGCAATTTTGCTAATGGCATGATTTTGTTGTAAAACACTTAGATGTCAAAATTTTATTTTCCTAAGTGTTCCCATCAATGCCAAAGGGGGAGATTGTTGGCATTTTTTATGTTTATGATGTGATTGTCATTGATGGACACACACTTGCATTGAGATCTTCTTTATATGTTTGAGCCTAAGCTCAACCGGAATATGTTGCAACCGGTATGTTGTATTGTAGTCGTTAGACTATTGGTGTTGTGCAGAATGTGTTTACCAGTCTGAAGTGGCATGTTAACCCCAAGCGGTTTGAGGATCTCAAGCAATATGAAGGATCAAAGCGGCAGAACACATACTTCCCAATCTTCATTTTGTCAAACTGGCAACCGACATTTTGCTTGAATCGGCATTTTGTATGAACCGGTAATACTCTGTGATGAGTTACCAACATGCATTTTGTGATGAGTTACCAGCTTTTTGTGTCGTGTTACCAAGTATGTCCAGGTTCATTGAACCTAGGGAATTGGATTGTAATCCTATTGGACCGACATGAAATCAAATTCCTTTATAAGGACATCATGTCTAGGGTTTTAGGTTGTTGTTGCAAAAAGTTAATGTTGTTGCTAGGGTTTAAGGTGGTTGAGGTGTTGAAGAGAATATGAATGTGTAGAAGACTAAAGTAATGCTGGAATGCATTAGGAATGAGCTATCAAGGATCTAATCAAGCAATCTATGCTATTAGCTAGATCAATCACTTGTTGACTACTCACATCTTTGACAAGTCTGTAGCCCTTAACCGAGTAGGCCCAAAAGCCTTTTGTAAATCCTCTAACAAGGTGGTTCACATCTGTGGATCTAAAATCCTCTAGCAAGGTAGTCTTTAATCGAACTTATCTCCTAACAGAGATTGAGATTCCTAACAGGATCTGTTCTAGTAAAGAACATTGTAAGACCTTAACCGGTCTGACCTTAACCTGCCTGGTTCCTATTCTGTAGATAGTTACTTGTGAGTTTCATCTCACCATGGTTTTTCCCATTTGGGTTTCCACATCAAAATCTCATGTGTTATGGTGTTTATGCTTCTGTGGGTGAATGCATTATTAGCTATTTGGTTTGCATGTGTGTTAACTGGTTTGGCTACCAAACTGTTTTACCGGTTTACTATTAGTCTTGCAAAGTGTTTAAGTGCAAAGATTTTTGGCATACTAATTCACCCCCCTCTTAGTATTCATCAAAGACCACATGAAGATATATTTGATTCAATCCCAAAATAAAATTCACATAAATAATACAATCATTTCACATTGGAATGTCATCACAAAACCACCAAAATTCGCTTAGCAACAATTCCCAATTTTAGACCAAAAACCAATCCCATGACCATCCACCATTGATGGACTTCAAAAGGCTTGAATTTTCAAAATGCACAAAATAATTAAGCAAAAATACCTTTTTTCTCATCATAATCCCAACAACCAAAAACACTCCCAACTTGACATATCAACAATTCTATACAAAATTCAACAACATAATACCTATAATGTTGGGGAAATAGGGTTCACAAGCTTGGGCATGAAAAGTAGGAAATAGATCTACTTCCCAAATGGTTTTACATTTAAGGAGAGCATGAATCTACTTGGCTCAATCACAAATTTGATTGTAAAGGACTAAGCACAAGGGGGATTTGAGTCTCCTCATTTGAGTTGAAAATGAACTATGAAAAGGTGTAAATTGGAACTAAAGGTGCAAAATTGACATAAATCAATATGAACAAGTAGTTTTAGATTTGGCATGCAGAAACGAATACAAATTTAAAAACAAGGAAGTTGAGAAGAACTTATGTCTAGAATCTGGGCCTCAAAGTGTTGGTCAAGGATGGCCTGGGTGACCTTGTGTTTAGAATGTCGTATGTAGGAAAAAAATATCTTACTAAGTTCAAAATGCAACCTTGAATGATATCTTAAAGATTTAGCAAAAAGTTGTTGAATACAGTTTCTTGGGGTGACCTTTCCCTCCACGTTATGCCTATGCAAAAGCTAGATATAATTCTCTTTAACCACTTTGTCTAATTTTGCAATTGTATCTTCCAAACCTATTGCACACAAAAGAAGTGAAATTGTGTTGGGAATAGGGGTTTGTCTAGGTTAAACCCCAAGTTTGTAATTAACCCTATAATTGAATTAAAATGAAATTGAAATATAAAGTGTTCCTTTAAAAGGTCAAAGGCTAGATCTTGAATTGAAATATTGAAATTGGAATTTTATACCTTGATGAATCCTACCATGAAGTCTTCATGTAAAGTTTGATGTTTTCATGTTTTCATGTAGGTGTAGTGTTCTAAATTGTACTCCCTTACAATTTTATCCTTACTAATGCCTCACTTTGGCGTTCTGTCCTGTAAGGCCTGACTGAAGCACTAATTTTGTTCAAACGCTTCATTCATGCCACCTTTTCCCCAATCTGATCCTCTTGACTGAGATCCTAACTTTTAGGACTAGAACGCAAGACCATGGTACCCATGCCCAAGGTCTAATCAAGACCAAGGTGTATAAGCCCTGAGTTCCTCAATTGGGCCCCAAACTGGCCCCTTTCAATAGTCACATTCAAAGAGCAGGGAATTAGATCTTGTGTCGACTTAGGTCAAATATTTAATTAGATTTTTGACAAGAAAGTATAAAAGGAGGTCTACCCCTTTCATTTCAATCCTAATTCAAATTCATAATCAAATCAAGAGAGCAAAATTGAGATCATACATTCAAGTGAGTAAGTAATTAGTCTTCTATCAAGCATTGGAGCAGAAGTGAAGTCAAGTTTCAAGCATTAGAGATGACATTCATGTTCTGTGTTATGAAGACTGTCTATATGAGACCTTAATTCCTTGTGAAGACAGACAAAACTTCATTAAAGGTATATTATCATTGTTTCATTCATTTTCATTCTTTCCCTCAAAAGGAAAGTATTTTACCACAGTACTTCATTTACATTTTCAATTTAATTTCATGTTTAATTCCAAAACCAAGGTTTGACCTAAGGCAAACCCATATTCACAACAATTTCCCTCTTTTTCACTATGTGCAGGAACAGGTACAAAAAATATGTTCAAAAGGATTGACATGATTCACAAAGACAAACAAGTTTTAAATTTTGACCACGATACGTTCAGAGGACCATGGTGAATTGATACTACCCAGTCCCGAAAAATCAGGTCAAACTTCGAAGAACATAACCAAATCATCTTCTTCTACTCAGATCTAGGTTGGTGGCTCCATGTGACATTTGTTGTTCACTGTTTCTATCATATTGCTTTAATAATTCACTATCTTGACCTAATCTTCAACAATTCAATTTAATTCAATTAAAGGAGGATAGAGCCCCTAGATCTATCAAGGCTAGACCTATTAGATTCCTCTCCTATTTAATGTATTAGTAAATTAGGCTTGTTAGTGGTTTTATTATCTTAATTTAATCCTAACCCTAATTTCTCACCTCTACTGTAAGATGTATTTGTAATGTCTTGATCATGGATTTCATCTTGAATACTTGAAAACTAAATACTTGACCTCTCCTTCACTACCTTGATAATTCGTGATTGCTTGCTCACTTGAATTGAATTTTTCTCTTGAGAAATTAGAAACTTATTGAATAATGTCTCAAATGAAGGGGTGAGGGTTTCTTTTATACCTCACCTCATGAAACATGTGTGAAATTTCAAAGCAAGCCTACACGGGTTTGCAATTCTTGCCCATATTTTTCAACCGTTGGAGGGTCAAAAATTGGGCCCCTTTAAGTGGGACACAGGTACTTGGGCACCTTTGTCTAGCCTAACAAAGCTGAACTCAAGACCACAAAGCTAGATGCTAGGTAAAAATTGAGATTTGAAGCCAGCATGAATAGAATCAAAACATGGTCAAAGCACAAAAGGATAATTTTTTAATTCTAAAATGAGGTCTAAGTGATGATGAAATTGTATAGGGATACAATTTACAATGCTACAACACCATAAAACCTTGATTTCATAATTTAATCAATTGATTTGTTTAATCACTAAAATATAAAAGTTTGGATGGAAATAATGCTTGAAATCACTCAACAAAAAATACAACAAGTTGAAAATAGTTAAATTGTAAAACAAGGGAGGAATCAAGTTCCTACCTCCAAACTTGCTCAAAACTTCAATTTTAAAATGCAATGCACGCACAATGGAGATGGTGAATCCTTTAGATATTGGTAGCATTTACCAACACAACTTAATCAAGCCTCTACCCACAAAAATCCTCCAAGTAGAACTCCCACAATCATCAATCCAAAATCCAAGTGTAGTGTTTTGAGAGCACATTATGAGAAAATGAACTAAGTGTTTAACAATGAACTCCAATTTCATTATATAAACTCACTTTTGAAGTGAGAATAAAATAATATATAAAATCAAATTAAAACTTAAATTCAAAATAAACCCCCAAATAGCCCTAAGAACAAATCTTGCAATCCTCAACAATTCAAATACAAATAAGATATATTCTACATTTTAATATTAAATCACCTTAATAATATTGAAACATCATTAATATACACAATAAGTGATGACAATTCACAAATGACTAACTATGCAAAAACAATCGTTAAGGGTCTTATGCAAATATGCATTAGGGTATCATCAAACATACCAAAACAATATCTAGAGGTCTAAACACATATAACCAAGTAAATCATTTAAATTAGGATTCTGGGCATGGATGGGTAACATTAAGGGCTTGTGTGTTGTGAACTATAACCACTGTTAGGTAAATAGACATGCTCAAATTTGTGGAGTCAAGTGGAGTTGATGTCTTGTACCTGCATCACTCAATAACATAACAAATACTTGTGCATATATAATATAACTTAAACACGTCTATAATAATTACCCATTCAAGGTCACATAATAACATGTTCAATAACATAATATCCCCTCAAATCAATGCATCATCATGTAACCACATTATCATCATTATAATCAAAGTATCATCATAATTATAATCCAAATGTTATCATATAACATCATGTCATGATATCATATAATCATCATGTATATATAATCATTATTGAGTCTACATGTATAATCATCTATCAACATCAACAATGATATCTACATGATTAAAAGAATATAATTGTAATCAGGGTGCACCAAGTGGGTGCCAATACAAAAGAATAACATATGCACAATCCACGTGCATCATATATTGTCAATATCATATCAAAAAAAGGTAATGGAAAAATACAAACATGGGAGGCATTAAATCCTCCCCGAGGACTAGGCTTAATCTTGGAAGCCTGCAAAAAGATAGCGGTACAAATCTCTCAAACGTGTAGCATCCTCCCAAGTAATTGAATTTGTATCATTCAAGTTCCATTGGACCCTTACTTGCTCTATGTCTCAACCCCTAAGGGTTAGCCTTCATTGTTGAAGAATATACACAAGCTCCAAAGAAGGTGTTTATCCTCGACCTGTAAAGCACCCTAATCAAGAACATGTGTCACATCAAGGTTATACTGTCTAAGCACTAAAACATGAAATATATTATGGATGCGAGATAGGTTGGGTGGCAAGGCAAGGTGGTAGGAAACAAGATCAATCCTCTTAATTCAAGTATCTCAAAGGATCCAATAAAAATGTGACACCAACTTAGAGAATTTCCCATAATGGATGGGACTCTTTTGAGGATGCACTCTCAACAATACATGATCACCTATTAAGAATCAATGATCTAACCTTTGGGCATCAACATACTTTTTCTATTGGGCTTGAGCTATAGACAAATGCTTCGTAATACGAACTACCTACTCCTCCATATCCTAAAGCATCTTGAGACCCAAAATAACTCAAGGGTGTATGACATGGTTGACTATACAAGCCATGAAAAGGTGACATGCCAATATAACTATGGTACCCATTATTATAAGCAAAATCTACAAGGTACAAATAGTCCTCCCACCATGACTATTGATCCATGACATGCATACAAAGCATATCATCAAAAACCTGATTAACATTCTCTATTTGTCCATCACTCTTGGGGTGATATGTAGAACTAAAATTAAATTTGGCACCTAATGTATGTTGTATAAAAGTCCAAAATGTTATAATAAACACTTGGTCTTGATTTGAAATGATCTTACGAGGTATCCCATCCAAGTGCACATTATCCACCATAAGCACATGTGCTATCAAAGCAACAATTATAAAGATCTAATGGGGGAGAAGTGAGCCAGATTGGACAAATTATCCACTATAACTATAATAGCATCATGACAGTACAAGGACATAGGTATCCCCATTATGAAATCAATAGATATCTTGTCCCATTTCCATTAGGGAATGAAATGTGGTTGCAAGAGACCTACAAGATGTCAATGTTCCACCTTCACCTTCTAACACTTTAGGAACTTGGACACAAATTTTGCAATATCATGCCTCATGCATGCCTAATGATACAACTATTTAAGGTTGGAATACATCTTCTTGATCCTTAGATGTACCAAATAGGAAGCACAATGTGCCTTAGACAAGATCAAGGAATGAAGACCATTTGCAAATGGAACATAGATTAGACCAAGATGTCATAAAAGTCCACTTGACTCCAAAGAGTAGCCTCAAAACCTGACCTCAAGGTCTCTCCTAGACTCAATCTCTACTCTCAAGTCTTGATACAAGGTATCACTAGGAAGTGTCCCAAGGATGCAACTTTGTAAATCCACACCTAGAGTCAAAACATAGATCTTGTACCTCCTTTTACTCAAGGCATATATGATACTATTCTCCTTACCCTAGATGTAGTAGACATCAAAGTCATACTTAAAAAGAAACTCCATCCAGTGATGTTGCCTAGCATTAAGGTTTATCTAAGAAGAGATATATTACAAGTTGTGATGATCACTATGCAATTCAAACCAATGACCTAAGAGAAAATACCTCAAATGAACAAGGGCATGAACAAATTTTTCTAGCTCCAAATCATGGGTGGAGTAGTTTAGCTCATGATCCTTGAGCTTACGGGACTCATATGTAATCATTGGTCCCTCGTGCATAAGAACTGCTCTTAATCCCTCTAACAATGCATCAAAGAAGACAAAAAAATCTCCTATTAGATTTCACATTGCCAAGATGGGTGCATTGCTCAAATTCTCTTTAAGAGAGTAAAAAGTTGCCTCACACTATTCTGAGAACACAAACTTCTTTCCTTTCCTCTAAAGAGAAGTTCTAGGATGTGCCAACCTAGAAAGGTCTCTCACAAAGAAACTATAGTAACCTACCAAACCCATGAAAATATGAAACTCTGAGATATTAGTTATCACATACCAATCCACAATAGCCTGGATCTTAGTGTGATCCATTGAGATACCCTATCCAAAGATGATATGGCCCAAATATCTCACCTTGGTCTAAAATAACTCACACTTAGCTAAGTTTCCATAAATCCAACGATCACAGAGACACTGCAAAACCTAACGCAAGTGGATGTCATGTTCCTCCATTCTCCTCGAATAGAACAAAATATCATCAAGGAACACAAGGACAAATCAGTCAAGGTAGGTGCGAAACACTCCATTCATCAAACTCATAAAGAAAATAAAATGATAGCTCAAGTTCGACTAGATACCATCACTCACCAAATTTAGGATCATGGTCTTATTGATGATTTGTGTAGAGAGGAGACAACAACTAATAAGGGGCTAGAGGAATTGGAGTTACATGAGAAGATATTTTGGAAGCAAAATTCTTGTATTGATTGGCTTTAGGAAGGGGACAAAAATACTACCTTTTTTCATAATTTTGTTAAAGCTAGAAGGAATGAAAATATTATTAGCTCTCTTGTTTCTTCTAGGGGGTTCAACTTTCTTCACTAGAAGATATTTCTAAAGAGGCTTCTTAGTTCTTCTCAACTCTATTTACTAAGGACTCTCCACTTGTGGTTGAAGATGAAAACACTATTCTAGACTGTATTCCTTCTTTAGTTTCTAATGAGATGAATGTGGCCCTCATTTGGTCACCTCATTGCAATAATTGGAGGAGGTTGTGTTTAAAATGAAATAAGGAAAATCCCCAGGCCCTAGTCGTTCTCTATTAGAATTCTTCTAGGATTTTTGAGAGATTATCAAATTGGATCTCTTAGAGGTGGTTTAAGAGTCGCAAATAAACAAACAAACATTAATAGCCATGAACTCTACTTTTTTGGCTCTTATTCCTAAAATGAAAGGTGTTATTTGTCTAAACCATTTCAAACCCATTGCTCTTTGTAACGTGATTTGTAAAATTATAACTAAATTGATTGCAAAAAGGCTTAAGCCTTGGCTTAATCTTTGATTTCTTAAGAGAAGGGTGGATTTTTTGTTGGTAGACAAATTATTGATGGGATTGTGATTGCTACTAAGGCCATTCATTCTATGGTGGTATCTAAGGAGAAGGTAATGTTCATTGAAATTGACATGGTAAAAGCTTATGATAGAGTTGAATAGGCCTTCTTGTAAAAAACTTTGACTTTTGGCATTGGCAGCGATTGGGTTAATTAAATCTTGAGTTGTGTAACCTCCACTTCATTTTCTATTATGATCAATGGTGAGCCATTTGAGTTATTCAAAGCTTCTAGGGGTCTTCAGCACGGGGATCCTCTATCACTTTATTTGCTTTTTATTATGGTTGAAGGACTGGGAATATTTATAAAGCCTCATGTTAGAAAAGGGTTGATTCAAGGATGGAGTTAGAGCAATAGTATGCCTCCTCATCCTCACCTTCAGTTTGTGGATGATATGACCTTGATGGGCATGGACATAATTAATAAAGTAGTGAATTCAAGAAGAACTTCAAACACCTACTTGGATACCTTTAGTAAAAATATCAATGAAGATAAGTCATCTATTTTCTTCTTCAATATCCTCAGCTTATTTAGAGCAGGATTGCTCGTATTCTTCAATTTCAAATTTTCTCTCTTCCTCTTGTTTGTCTTGGGATTCCCCTTTTCATGGGATCTCAAACTAGAGAGTTATTATAGGAAGTTTTGGACTTTTGAAGGAGAGTAAGTCTTTTGACTCATAGATGGATTTTGTCTATAGGGAAAGTGACTCTTTTGAAATTAGTGGTTCAAGCTTGTCCTATTTACAGGTGCTTTGTGAAAGTTGCCCCTTCAAGATTTTTAAGGATTTTGATGCCCTAACCTTTCATTTTCTTTGGATGATCAATTCACTCTCTTCAAAGTGGAGCTTGGTTAAGTGGAAGTCTATTTGTGGGTTGTAGAAGGAGGAAGGTCTTGGGATCAAACTTGCGAGTTTGAATGGTCAAGTCTTGGCTGCCAAAATATATTGGCAATTATGTACTTTGTATGATCAATATTGAGCTATAATTCTTACTCGCAAGTGTTAAATAATTCAAATAACCAGAAGCTAACTGAGAGGGGGGGGGTGAATTAGTTGTCACAGATTACT
The DNA here is from genome assembly GCF_030272615.1 of Cryptomeria japonica. NCBI lineage: Eukaryota > Viridiplantae > Streptophyta > Pinopsida > Cupressales > Cupressaceae > Cryptomeria > Cryptomeria japonica. The sequence goes on along the minus strand of NC_081412.1, from coordinate 607,826,028 downwards.
AGAACATTTAGCATTTAAAACTTTAATGCTCGAACCCAAAACATTAATACCAGAATGCTTAAACCAAATACTGAAATAACAGATAAACCAATTAAGTATAAATAATAATCAAAGAATAAATACCATCCATATGACACCAAGATTTATACATGGAAAACCCGGTAAAGGGAAAAACCACAGTGGGAAGCCTACCCACAATCAGATAATACTTCTGCAGTAAGTATGTGAATTACAATTGAGGGGCCTGCACTTGCAAAAAGGCCAACAATCTAGAGTGCACTGCTCATCACAAAATGAGTCTCACTGACTACATAGAAATCCATACTACAATTCGGAGAAATGATTGAACTGCAAAGATAACATCTCCTATGCTTGAGTACAGTTCTGGTTAAGCTTAATACCAGAGGACTAAATCCTCTTACATAAACCCAATTCAATCTCCAATGATCGACCAAATCCTCTACCTGAATGATATTACATTATTCACACATTACATATCCATATCCGATTCCTATGACCATGATGATCTACAATGAGATCTTACATCATATATATACAAACCCTCAACCATAAACAATCAGGTCCACCACTAGATAATAAACCAATTACATAATTACAAAACATGTCAGCCTTAAACCAAACAAATAATATCCAACTCATAAGATATCTTGGAAACACATCGAGAGGTCCAATCCACACGTTAAATTAAGCCAATCCATAACCTAGATAACACCGGGACCCAATATAGGTCCACACGCTAAAGCAATGATCCCAATCCGCCAAGTCTCGAACATGATCATCATCAACATCCTGAATCCATACAAGAAGCTGCACCAACAACACTTATGCATATCATCAAAGATCTTCAACAAAGCTCTGTCGATGAAACCCTCGCCGGAACCACAAACCAAGCTTCCAAGCAAACATGATAGCATCCGATCACCAGATCAAAACCAACTGACTAAATATGAATATAAGTAGCATGAATAATCCAATTCCATAACCAAAACATACCAGAGAATACCGAATCATGCCGGATCCAATCCAACCAGAAACCACACAACCTACCGGGACCATAAGGGTGCCGGTAAAGCATCCAAAATAGCTAGTGTTGACATCAATGACAAAACATCAATGCAACACATAATCAATTCCTCCAAATGGCCAACAATCTCCCCCTTTGGCATTGATGGCAACAGTAGATGTGAAAAACATCCAAGTGCCAAGAAATGTTGAACAAGTCTCCCCCAATGGAAGACAGTCAATAATCTCCCACTCAAAGATATAGCAATGAAGTTCTGAAATAAAGACCAAACTCCCCCTTTGAATAATATCTTTGTAAAGCTCTGAATTACACATATATCTCTCCCCCTAATGTATACAACTCCTTAAGTTTTTCACATCAATATCTCTCCCCCTTTGACATCAATGCCATAAATCTGACAAAAATACCAAAGCAAAAACATAAACCACTGAAACACAAAGCTAACCACTCCCTCTAAGAAGTAGCATCCCTACATCAATGCAGGAATGAATAAAATCTCTGATAATACATACTGGATTGATGCCAAAAAGCATCAATCAGTTATCTGTCGAAACCCCTAACCCGTCTCTCTGGTACTTAAATGGTTCTTTAGGCAAAGGTTTAGTGAAAATATCTGAAATCTACTCTTTAGTGTTCACATAAACCAATCTAACTTCATTATCTTCCACCTTCTCCTTCAAAAAGTTATACTTGATAGATATGTGCTTTGTCTTAGAGTGAAATATGAGATTCTTTGATATGTCAATAGTAGCAAAGTTATCACAGTGAATAACTACCGGTCCAGTGCAATGCACTTTGATATCCTTCAAAATTTGTTTCATCCATAGAACCTATGTATTGTTAGTAGCAGCAACAACATACTCAGCTTCAACAACAGATAAAGAAGTACATGACTGTTTCTTGCTGATCCATGAAACCAACTTCTTTCCAAGAAAGAAAGCTCCACCAGAAGTACTTTTCCGGTCATCAACATCTCCAGCTCAATCAACATCTATACATGCACATAAATTAAAGTCATCATCCTTAGGGTACCACAAACCATATTCATATGTACCTTGCAAGTATCTAAAAATTCTTTTCACCGCACTCTCATGATTTTCTCTAGGATCACTCTGAAATCTAGATGTAATACAAACAATATTCATAATGTCAGGCCTAGTCTAAGTCAAATAAAGCATACCTCCAATCATAGATTTGTATCTTATTTACCGATGCAGAAACATCTTTCATTGTATCACTTGTAACCATAGGAGTACTTACCAGTTTAGAATCTATCATACCAAATTTCTTCAACAATTCCCTAGCATACTTAGTTTGACAAATGAAAATACCTTTATCAGTCTAAGTAATATGCAAACCTAAGAAAAATTTCATTTTCCTAATCATAGACATTTCAAATTCTTTCTCCATATTGTTAGAAAATTCCATGCACAACTTATCTTCACCTCCAAAAATGATGTCATCAACAAATGCTTCAAAAATTAGTATCATCATCAGTGACCTTATAATATAGATTACTGTCAGCATTACCTTTAGTGAATCTAAGCTTCAAAAGATATTTATCTAACCTTGCATACCAAGCTCTAGGTGCCTATTTCAATCCATATAAAACTTTTCTTAACCTGCAAACCATGTTTGTATCATTTGAAAGTGAAAAACCATCAGGTTTCTCAATATAAACTTCCTCATCAAGATCCCCATTCAAAAATGCACACTTAACATCCATCTGATAAACCTTGTAGTTTTTATGGGCAACATAGGCAAGAAATAATCTTACAACTTCAATCCTAGCTACAGATGCAAAAGTCTCACCATAATCAATTCCTTCCTTCCGAGAATATCCTTTACAAACCAATCTAGCCTTGTTCCTTACAACTTGACCATCCTCATTTAATTTTTCCTAAAAACCCATTTAGTTCCAATAACATTCTTATTTTTAGGCCGGGGAACTAAAGTCCATGTGTTATTCTTCTCAATCTGATCTAATTCTTCTTCCATAGCTTTCAACCAACATTCATCTTTACATGCTTCAATTATTGATACCAGTTCAACTTGAAAAATTAAACATACTTCATTAGATTCCAATCTTCTTCTTGTCATCACTCCATTGCTCTTATCCCCAATGATCTGATCTTCTGAATGATTCAATCTCACATACCTAGGAGTCTTCTGACTCTCTATTCCTCTTCCCGGTTCTTCAGTTAATGTTGAATTTTTTGATACTGGTGGAGTAACTATTTCAACACTCAATTCTGGTAAAGGTGCTACCAGTTCAGATATAATCATTTCCACCACCATATCTTGCTCATAAACTCTAATTTGACTTCTATTCAGCTCATCCACCTTGGCATTAGCACTCTCCACAATTCTTTGCAATCTCTTGTTATAACATCTATATGCCTTGCTTTCATTAGAATAACCAAGAAAAATTCCTTCATCACATCTAGGATCAAATTTGCCAATGATATCATCTCTCTTGATATAAAATTTACTACCAAAGATTTTGAAATATTTAATTGTAGGTGTATTGCCAACCCATAATTCATAAGGTTTCTTACCGGTTTCTCCTTTGATATGTACTCTGTTGAATGTATAAACCGCTATGCTTACTACTTCTCTCCAGTAGATATGAGGTAGACTAGCTTCCATCATCATTGGTCTAGCAACATCCAAGATAGTTTTGTTCTTCCTTTCCACAACTCCATTCTATTGAGGTGTCCGAGAAATAGAAAATTGTCTCCTTATACCATGCTTCTCACAAAAGTTATTAAACTCACCGAATGTGAATTCTCCACCATGATCTGACCTCAAACATTTAATCTTCAATCCTGTCTCTTTCTCAACTTTAGCTTTAAAGATTTTAAACTTTTCAAAAGCATCAGATTTATCCCTTAGAAATGTAACCCACATCATTCTAGAATAATCATCAATGATTAACATGAAATATCTATCACCTTGAAAACTTTTTAATTCTAGTAGGGCCACACAAATTAGTATGAATAAGATCAATAACATCATTAGAATTATCTTGTATACTCCTAAAAGAGGTTTTGGCATGTTTACCCATTTGACATTCTTTACATACCGGATTATAGGGCTTCACAATCTTAGGTATATCTCTAATTGCCTTAGTTGAACTGATATTTACAATGCAGTCAAAATTCACATGACATGGCCTATTATGCCATAGCCAACTCTCATTAATTTGTGCAATCAAACATATCTTCTCACCAGAATTCAAATGAAATATATTACCTTTTGTCTATGTACCGGTTGCAATCTCCAAACCAGATCTATTAATGATTTTGTATTTTCCATCTTTGAACTGTAATTGAAATCCCTTATCCACCAATTGTCCTACACTCAAAATATTATGACAGATTATAAGGTGTAACACCATTCTATGTGATCTCGCAAATCTCCTTACCGAGACATCTCAGATGAGTCTCCATTCAAATCTTCCATACTGTGTAATTTGTTCCATCAAGCCTAAGAATATCTCTCTGAAAGATAGCTCCAGATGAATTTGAACTGTTAGTCACCATAGGATCTTCCTCAAGCGGTTAATCTTTCTGTAGAGAGGACTAGAGCTCTGATACCAATTGTTAGACAGTTCAAATAACCGAAAGACAACTGAGAGGGGGGGGTGAATCAATTGTCACGGATTACTAGAACATTTAGCATTTATAACTTTAATACCAGAACCCAAAACATTAATATCAGAATGCTTAAACCAAATACCACAATAACAGATAAACCAATTATGTGGGAGAAAAAGTGACACTAAGCAAACATGCCCTAATCTCACTTTCAACCACACACTTGTGGAATACGAAAGAGCCTAGAGGTATCACACAATTGGCTACTTCTTTTTGTGGAAGAGAGAGCCACGGGCTACCTATTAGGATTTTTATTCCTTTGTTGTAATTGAAAGATGAAATGATGCAAGTTCAATCCCTAACCCCAAAGTGCAAGTATGAACTAATAACAAGATTGCAGAATTGAACTTAAACAATGGAAAGCTGTAAACACAAGGACAAGGGAAGAATGCAAATGCGTACCTGGTGTTAAAATCTGACTGAAAATGTTCGGGACGGGGGCGCGGGCGCCACTGTCCTGATTCTGCCCCTGAAACTGCTGTTTTGCACTCTGGAAAAGTTGTCAAAAATGCTGAAAATGCTATCTGTCAGGAGGACCAGGGCGCCCAGCGCCCCTGTCCTAGGGACCAGGGCGCCCCATGCCCCTGTCCTGGTCTTTTGCTCTGCAATCTGGTGTGGAGTGCTATCTTGACCTGCTTTTCCCGGATCTGTCACCTGCGGCGTCGTCCGAGTCCCAAAACCTGCACTTATATCTGAAAAGGGTATGGGCGGCTATATAGGGTTTTGCCTTAGTCAAACCCCCGCTTCGATGATTTCCACCTCCACGAATAGCCAAGTTGTATTGTAAAATGTAGTGTGTGTGCAGACCTAGTGTGTGTGCAAGGTCCTTAAATGCAAGAAAGCAAACTAGAGCAACCTAGAAAGTAAACCCTAATTGCTTGTAAATGATAATGTAAATGCTCTAAATCAAGATGCAAAGTGATCTAAAGCATGAATAAAGGATATATTGAAGCTTATGCAAAGACATGAAAACAACATGAAATCATACCCAACCCTTAAGGAAGGAGTACAAGCCAATCTTCAGTCGGTAATCTCCTATTGTTCTTCAATGTCTCCCAAGCCCTAAATGAATGAAATTGATGAATGCTTGATGGATGGATGTTGAATGTTATTGAAGTCTTCAAAGATCTGCTCTTTCGCTGCATAGAAGGTCCTCGAAAGCCAAAATTCGAATCCTTTCAAATGAAGAAAGAGAGCTCTTATATATGAAACCCTAGGTCTTAATTTCAACTTTTGGCCGACCTAGAGATTGAATATCCCGCCAATTTATTGGGGTTAAGCTTTATTTTATGATTGGATCGCGCTCCTAAAATTTCGGGAAAAATGTCCGGGACCATGTTGCACTCCGGGCGCCATGGTCCCGACAACTTTTCACCAAATTTTCAGGGCCGTCAGATATGATGATTTTAGAGAGAATCCCGAAGTTACAGCTGATTTTGAGATGTTTTGACCCCCGAAATCAAGCCCCCAAGTTCAAAATAGGACCTAATTAGGGTTTTTGATTAAATGATGTATTGGAAGAATAAAATGAAAGGGGCACACTTTAATGAAAGGGCCCAACTTTATGATATGGGAGATGATAAAATAGGACCTTAGACCTAATTAATTTAATTAATTAAGTGCTAAAGGGGAAATGCAATGCAAAATGCAAAATGCGCCAAGGCGGGTGCTAAACTAGGTGTGAAATTGTACCACCCTAGCAAGTGCGTACAATTTACGACGCTACAATTTACGACGCTACACCAATTAAGCATAAACAACAATCAAAGAATAAATACCATCCACATGACATCAAGATTTATACGTGGAAAACCCGATAAAGGGAAAAACCACGGTGGGAAGCCTACCCACAATCAGATAATAATTCTGTAGTAAGTATGTGAATTACAATTGAGGGGAGTGCACTTGTAGGAAGGCCAACAACCTAGAGCATACTACTCATCACAAAATGAGTCTCACTGACTACATAGAAATCCAGACTACAATCCGAAGAAATGATTGAATTGCAAAGATAACATCTCCTATGCCTGATTATAATTCTGGTTAAGCTCAATACCGAAGGACTAAATCCTCTTACATAAACCCAATTCAATCTCCAATGATCGACCAAATCCTCTAGTGCCTGAATGATATTGCATTATTCGCACATTACATATCCATATCCCATTCCTATGACCATGATGGTCTACAATGAGATCTTACATCATATATATACAAACCCTCGACCATAAATAATCAGGCTGACCACCAGACAATAAACCAATTACATAATTACAAAACATGTCAGCCTTAGACCAAACAAATAATATCCAACTCACACAACATCCTAGAAACATATCGAGAGGTCCAATCCACACATTACATTAAGTTGGTCCATAACCTAGATAACATTGGGACACAATATAGGTCCACACGCTAAAGAAATGATCCCAATATGCCAACTCTCGAACATGATCACCATCAACATCATGAATCCATACCAATAGCTGCACCAACACCACTTATGCATATCATCAAAGATCTTCAACAAAGCCCTGCCGGTAAAATCCTCGCCGAAACCACAAACCAAGCTTCCAAGCAAACAAGATAGCATTTGATCACCATATCAAAACCAACTAACTGAATATGAACATAAGTAGCATGAATAAGCCAATTCCATAACCAAAACATACCAGAGCATATTGGATCATGCTAGATCCAATCCAACCAGAAACCACACAACCTACCGGGACCAAAAGGGTGTCGGTAAAGCATCCAAAATAGCTAGTGTTGACATCAATGACAAAACAACAATGCAACACACAATCAATTCCTCCAAATGGCCAACAAAAAGTACCTTTCGGGGGTGGACAAATTTGATGTACCTCGATGTAGCCTTCAAGGGAAAGGATCTATGATTTGGGATACTCTCAAATGAGGGGTGAAGCTCATCAAAGAGGGTATTTTCTAGACTTTTAATAAGGGATATGCTTCTCTTTTTTAGTTTTTTGGTAAGATTCTTCAGATGGCTATCCCCCTATCATATCAATGTTTCCTCAGTTATAATCCTTCTATAACAGTTTGCTTCAAGTTGGTTGCATTAAGCAAGAAGACTTTAAAATTGTTCAGGTTTTGGGTGAAGTGGAGATGAGAAATTGGAAGGATCCTTGGGAGTGGTCACTAAGAGGTACTAAGGAGTCTTGAAAAGAGATAGCAAATATTTTGGCTAGTAGAATGTGCAATTATAAGAAGGGGAGGGATAGATTAGCCTACAACCTTGATCTAAAGTGCAAATTCATAGTTGCCTTGGGTTACTTGGAGTTGGATAGATAGTTGTATGGGGAGGTTGGAATTCCATGGTGGAAGTAGGTGTAGAATAAATTTTCTTGGTCCAAATGTAACTTCTTCTTATGACTCATAGCCCAAAATAGGTGCCTACCTAGGAGAATTTGTGGATGAGATACTTCCAAGGTCCTTCTATTTGTGTTCTTTGTAATAACATTGAAGAATGTGCTTCACATATCTTCTTCTAGTGTGCTTAATTTGGGGAGATTTGGTAACTCTGGTGGGGGCTTAGAACCATGCTTGCATTCATTCCACATCTTTGGTTTACTTCTGAGAAAGTTTGGGTAGACCTCCAACTAAGACCTCTTTTCTTCATATAGCTTGGTTATTGTCCCTACTTTCATTATCTCACATCTTTGGCTAGAAAGTAATTGAAGGATCTTTGAGGTTTTGAAAATCGTGGTAGCTCTTTTATGGTGAAATATCATGAATAGGCTTGAAAACACTATTTCATCAAAAGATGATCTTTTGTCCACAATGGATTCCAGTGATTTGTCTATTATAAGGAATTTGAATTTGGTTGATAGTGGTTTTGGCTCTCCTATAGGTAGAAGACCTTGACAAGCTGAAAAGAAGGTTCATCAAGAAGGACAACGACTTCCTCCTCTTAAGGGAGTTACGAAGGTGGATACTAATGGAACTTCCAGGGGGAATCCTAGACATGCAGGGATTGGTGTTATTGGTAGGGATAATGTTGAAAGTGTTGTTTTTTTTTCTCTATCGATAAAGGGAAACATACTAATAACCTTATGGAGACCCCCGCTATTATTTATGTTGTAGAAAGAGGTCGCTCCCTTGGATGGAAAAAATTATTTGTGAATCTGATTCACAAATTGTGGTGGATCTACTGAATGAGAAAAGATTGGATGGAGCGAATGGGCACTTGGCTTTAGTGCTTAAACATATCTTGAATTTGAGTTGTCCTTTGGAATATATTTCCTTTTATCATATTCCTAGAGAGTGGAATATATTGGCAGATTGTCTGGCTAAATGGGCCTTAGAACATTTAGAGAGGTGGGATGTTGGTGATTGGGGACTCTTGTGCCCAAATCGTTCTTTGGCTTTGGACAAGTTAATTATGGAGGACAAGTGTATGTAGTTGGTTCTTCTTTGGGGTTCCTCTTGGTCCTTCTTTTTGTTGTTTGTTGGTTGTATTTGGTGGGCTTGTGGTCTTTTGCTTTGCAATATATAGATCCCCTCCTAATAATACAATGAAAAGGTAATTCTAGTGAAGGTTTACTCAACTCTCAATGTAATTAATTACATAAGTTATTCACACTATCCAATATAACTAACTTAAGGGATGTGTACCACATGTTGGCATCTCCATCCACCTAAATACCTTACAAATATCATATCCATATGTACATAACAAGTTACAATATCTTTTTTTGATTGACCAGATTTATTTAATGTATGCAAAATTAGGGTTTCTACCAAAATTTCCCCTAAAGCTACAAATCATTGAAAATTTTATACTATTTTGGGAAGGTGAGATCTTATAACAAAGGTAGAAAGAGAACAAGAAAAAGATGTAGAAGAGCATGAATAAGAAGCAATAAAAGAAAGAAAAAACACAAAAAAGGATATGCGGAAGAAATAAAAGAAGAAGCAAGTGAAGATGAAGATTTTATGCAAAAGCATTCACAATTAATTACGATTGAGTACCATACTTATATAAAGAGGGAGGACGTGCTATGCCTTGACCCTATAGTGTATATTAGGTTATGAGTACTCGACTTGATGCTATCTTAACTCTTAAATAAGTTACATAATCATTATTACAATAATATATAGGTATTAAGGTCATCATAGGGGTTAATTATGTATATATAAGCGCTAGTGAATAGTTGTTATCACCATGTTGAGTATTGTGTTCTCATTAGAGACTATTGGAGGTATCCCTCTTGAAGTGGATTAGAAGGTTGCCCCTTCAAAGTGACATATTATTATCAAATATTTACAATATATTTCTTATTGTATTATTTATTATGCAAGTTGTTTTGTTACATGTTGTGACAAAAGACTATTAATTGAGCTATGGTACTAAAATATCTAAAGAATGAGACATTTGCATATTGATTAGTTGAATCTTTGTAATAGAATCGCACTGGTAGTTATGTCTAAAAATTTGTCATCATATCCTCCAATCTAATGATTTACACTAGTAGAGAAGGGGGTCTTCAATACCTACAATGAATGTTCACCTTGTGGTATTTGAAGTGAATAAATAGGGGTTGGTGCTAAAGAGCATTATAGAGCTTGCTATGTAAGGATTGGATCTTTGGATTTACATATGTCTTAGATAAGCCTCATGCCTAACTTAATAATGGTTAAGAGAGATAAGGATGGTAACGAGAGATAATGCATGAATGCTAGTGAATGTTGCTGAGTCAACCACTACCTTTATTGATCCAACTTGACGTGTGATGATACTAGAGAGTACCTTGAATGTGCCTATAGTTGATATAGAGAGGTTGATTGTTTGTAGATACGTAATAGAGAATGATTTATGCCCCTGATATATTTGCAAAGGAGAAGAGACTATATAGACATATAAAATTGACCATGTCCTTACAATACCTCTAGAAACACCTAGACACCACCTTTCAACACATCACCTAGTTAATTAACCTCCTAATACCAATTTATGTCACCATGTGACACATTTATCCTATTTTCTAAATTAATTAAATATATTGATTTAAATCCTTTTAATCCATCACCTATTTAATTAAATAATTTTTTTATTTAATTAATTTATCCTCCTGCATCATCCTCTTCTAATAATTAATCAAATAATTTTATTATTATTTAATTAATTATTGTGAACCACATGACTAGCTAAGAGGTTGTCTAGATTCATTGAACCTATATACTTGTTACAATTAATAAACGAGAGGCACAAAAGTCATGTTGACTTTGCATCTCAACCATCCATTTCATACGTCTTCAAATCTCAACCCTTCACATAATGATTTACCCTAATGTTATCTCATAAAATATTGACCATCCATTGCACCTCTTAATCTTAGCCATCCATCCTATCACTCATCAATCTATAAATTAAACATCAATCTAGCCATTAGATGATAAAGGATCTTTCAAGTAAAGTTATGCTCATTTAGTAAGCAACTGAGATATGAGATATCATTATCAAGTGCACTCTACTTCAACTCTATTCGAGGAGAAGAAGGGTTTTAGGTGAAGGCATTGTGTGTGTATTGCATTATCTTCTATATTATTCACCTTTAAACTTTTCTTCTCTTTTGACTACATGCTTTTCCAAAGCTCTTGAAGGATGTGCTATCATTTTGTAAATAACCAAGGTGCTACCTTTGAATAGATGACCTTAAATACATAAATAGTGATAGCCACGTTGATAGGTAAAGACTAGAGCCCAAGAATGTTAGGCTTGGATTGCATAATTTTGAAGTTTGATATTTAGAAATAAGATCACACTAGTGATCATGTCTAAAAGATATGATCACAAATATGACCGTAACTTGGGTAGGTGGACTATTAAGAATTGAGCCAAATCAAAAGAGATATAAGATGTCTAGGTGGTAGAGAGTCACACACTTATATAATCAAATCATATGATAGAATCAAACATCCAAATCTATTGACCAAAATATTATAAAATTAGAATGGGAAAAGAATATATAAAATTAAAAGTTGGATCAAGTGGACCCACATCCTCCTAACCACAGGAAGGTACCATAGGGATAAGAGATGAGATCTCTTATTAGCTTCAAAAGTTGGAGGACGGGGTAGGTGCAAATTTTGGCTCAGGTTGATGGATCTCTCTGATTCTCGGGGTAATGTTGAATGCAGTGATGACGAGAGAACATCATGACACTTCGAGATTCAAGTGCTTATGAATCCAAAGGATGGAGGACTTATATAACACATGAGAAGTCAATGTTTCTGCACAGAGTGAAGGAAAATGGTGCATCTATTCGGGCTTAGTTGTCTCTGCAGAGAGGAGACGTTGGAGGTGCAATGTGATAGACTGTTCGACATCGACACAAATGGTCAAGAGGCGATTTGCGGAATAGTGGTGGGAGCCCTCAACAATGATAGACACTAGTGCAATGGACAGATATATGAAATTATATTGTGCCTTCTGGTTGATGTCCTACCTTCCAAGGAGGCTTGTATCGAAAAGATTGCTGGTTTTGTCAGGGAGGTGGATGTAGACGCTGTGGAAGTGCGATTATGGAGGTGGAAGAAGAATGGGCCAGCATTCTGGGACCATTTTTTAACACTATAGTCTATCTATCTGATGTTGATTGCTCGGACTCGGAGGACGAAGCTCAGGTTGCTGCAGTGGCTCTTAAAGCCAAGAAGGAGGAATTTATGCAGAACGCGTTGGAGGTGTTTCATGTGGGGGTGAAGAATGATGACATGGATCCCTTCAAACGGATGATGCGGTCAAAGGAGAGTTGGCTCTCGGAGAGTAGCGTTGAGCGGGTGACTTTGATCGGGTCTCGAGTTGCCACCATTCTAAGGCTCATGTAAAAGGGTCAGCAAAGGGATCTGATTTTATAACATATGTTATAAGCCTTGTGAATGTAGAGTGTTTAGATATTTGGAATATGATTGTAATATCTTTTTTAATAATTAATAGAAAGAGCTATCCCCATCAAAAATAGTACTTGCTTTAAAAAAAGAAAAAAAAGAAAAAAGAAAAAAGTGGACCCACATCCATTCAATTTGAGCAAACAAATAAACTGTAAAAATAATTATAAAATAGTTTTTTTTCTATTATTATTTTTATTTTTGAAAGTATCGTCTCATGAAATCTGTGAGACAATATATAACTTATTCCCGTTGATTCCTTTAATCAAAGATGGAGCCTCCAGGTAAGGATATCAAGCTCTGTATACTGCTTTCTGTGTGTTGAATGCTATAGTGGTTTTTTAATGGTGTTTACTGTTTTCGGTAGTGTCTAGTGGAGCTTGACATCTTGCTCATTATCTGCAACCATTTTTGTCAAGAAATACGATGAATTGCATTGGTGGGTGTTTTGAATTTGTTTAGAAAGTTCAGGGATATTTACTTTTTCACATTTATTTTCATTGGTTCTCCAATGGCATACGAGATTTCTCTTTTTTAAGCTCTGTGGATTCAACCTTATTTTTTATAGAACAGTTTATTGTCATAGAAGCAATCATTCTCCACGAACACACCTTCCTCTTTTTCATATACTTCATTTTATCTGCTATGCTTAGAGTAAACCTGATTTTCTTTTATGATTGAAAATAAATTAACCAGTATTGCCCCTAAATACTATGGAGACTCATTCTTTGAAAATAACCTCAATGTGTACATAGGCTTGTAATTTCAAAATCCACAAACAGATTAAGGGTCCATTTGTATGTGACTGGTTTATTATTGTTCTTTCTTTTCAACATGGAAAAATTAAGGGATTGAAATTATTTTAAACACGCACAAATAGTTGGTGAATCTTTTCATTTCAAAGACTGCAAATTATGAATTTTTTTATCCTTTATTTCTCCTAAGTAGATTGGCCGTAATTATAAGAACTGATGATTTAATTTAAGGGAAGACGTTGTGAAGTTCAGACTATTATACTGCATATATGCCTGAGCTCCATAATGATTCACTTGGAAATTCCATTCAGAGACTCCCTTGTCCAAAGTAGCCTGCAATACCTCATTAACACAGAGATCATGAGAAGTATATCCTGGATTTGAGCCATGGTCCACTAGACATAACTATTGTATTTTGATATTTGATAGAGATGATAGAATTTTTCAAAAAGGTCAGCCATCAAGTTTTTGCCCTATTCTCAATATTTGTTTGAAACTTCCGTTCAGAGACTTCCTTGTTCAAAGCAGCCTGCATTACCTCATTAACACAGAGATCATGATAAACATATCCTGGACTTGAACCATGGTCTACTAGACATAACTTTTGTATTTTAATATTTGATAGAGATGATAGAATTTTTGGAAAGGGTCAGCCATGAAGTTTTCCCCTTATTTTCAAAATGACTTCCATTCAGAGTTTCCCTTGTCCAAAGAAGCGCGAATTGTTGACTTGGTGGTCAGCACCTCCTTGGGGTCTCGTGACATGGCTTAACTGCCTCCCATTGGGTCGGGTTAAATATGGCGTTTGTATCGGGTGTTGATAGTTCGTGCTTTTGGTGCAACAGCAAACGATTCCAACATGCATTACCTCACTGACACAGAGATCATGTCAAGCATATCCTGGACTTGAACCATGGTCCACTAGACATAACTATTGTATCGTACTTAATATTTGACAGAGATCATAGAATTTTTGGAAAAGGTCAGCCATCAAGTTTTCCCCAATTCTCAATATTATTTTTGTGGGATACTAGTGTCATTAGATGTCAAGGAGGGTAGCAGATCTTCCATTGAGATAAATATTTTGATAGTTGATAAAAAAATCGAAATTTCAGTGGAACTCAGGTCATTCAGTTTTCACTTATTTTTGATCTTTTCATGGATTGTTGTGGCAGCTGTTTAGGACAGGAGTTATTGCACGATCAACGAGAAGAGACTGTCCAATGGAGACTGGAGGCAATTCCCTTACTTCTGGATCAGATGGGACTAAGAGGAAAGTTTCATACTTTTATGACCCAGATGTGGGAAACTATTATTATGGACAAGGGCATGCTATGAAGCCTCATCGCATACGATTGACACATACTCTTCTTGTTGAATATGGGTTGCACAAGGAAATGGAAGTTGTTAAGCCCTATCCTGCAAGAGATAGAGATCTCTGCCAGTTCCATGCGGATGACTATGTAGCATTTTTGAGAGGAATAACTCCAGAGACAATGCAGGACCAAGCCAAAGCATTGGAACGGTTTAATGTTGGAGATGACTGTCCAGTTTTTAATGGGTTGTATCAATACTGCCAAACATATGCTGGTGGCTCTATTGGGTGTGCTGTCAAACTTAATTACAAACATTGTGACATTGCAATTAATTGGGCCGGAGGTCTTCATCATGCAAAAAAGTGTGAGGCATCTGGATTTTGCTATGTAAATGACATTGTTCTGTCCATTCTGGAGCTACTGAAATATCACAAGGTGTGTTTCCAAATGTTTATAGTAACTGCATTATTTTCTTTTTCTTTGTATAATCAAACTTGTTCAGAATTCCCTTTTTGTTAATTTTATATTTCTGTTTTGTGAAGACAGATGCTCACGTGAAATTTTTTCAGAATGTCTTATTAGTTATCGAGAGGACATGTTTTTCTTTGCAAGAATGACTACATCTATTGACCCTAAGTAGTCTTTTGTAATTTGGTAGTCATCTCTCCCTACTTTTGCATTCAATTCTATCAATATGCCAGTGCTGCAAACTTGGATAAACTAATTTCAAAATTGAAATTCATAAAAGGGCTGCATGTTACAAATTACTTATCAGGAATATTTGATGAGAGACTCATGCTGGAATACAGATTTGTGCTGAGATTGATCAAGAGAGGATAGTTGTAACTGAAATTCTCCATAAATCATATATGTCATTCAGTTAGTATATTCAAATTTTGTGCATCTTGAAATTTGAACACAGTATCTTACATATAGAAAAACATTTCTGGAATTAGTATATTTGCGTTTCCTAACAGATAAGACCTTTTTCTAATTATTACTTGTTTTTCCCCTTACATAAGTAGTTGGATTAAAATCATTCCAGTACTCAAGAGATGACTTGCACCCAATCAAGTGTCTTGAGATGGGCCACAAAATATCCAGATATAATGTATGAGGCTTTGAAAACCTTTGTTTTTACTTTTAAACCCTATATTGTGCATAAAAATAATCGCTTATATATGGAAGCTATATTTTGGTGATTTCTAAATTTTATTTCCTTTCATGCTTACGCTCACATTTCACAGGATCTAAAATGGTCCCCAGCTTTATAACCAAAAAATGCTCTTTTTATTTTTATAGAATTTTCTTTCTGATTATTATTTGATGCTCCCTACAAAAGTATTGTTTTGAATAACATAATAAAAATAAATAAAAAGGTATAAAAAGGTATGACTTTTATTCACTTTAATGAGTAAACTGAAATAAATAATTTAAATCCTAAATACATTGAATTTTACTTCTTACTTCTCAACCTTATCATTTAATAGTAATTGGTAGATGGAACAAGAATGAAAATACAATGAATCATATTATCACATATGAACATTTATACTCATGAGAGGGACAAGTTTTAAGATTAATGTCATATATGTGCGGTCAATATGGAACTATGTAATAGTCTTTTTTAAAAAAAAAAAAGCCTGGTAAACTGTTTAACGTGACCGGTGACGCTGGCATGACATGCCCTCTGGCTCCACGTGAAACGCTTTTGACCCGGAGCTATGAACTGGTGAGGCCACAACCGGGGGACCTCATCCCCACACTTCACTTGTTCAAACCCGCGAGCACAACGGCCCAGCGAAGACACAAGGCCTGAGAGCACAATGGCCCAGCAGGGGTTTGAACCTTGGTGGTCGCTTCACTAACGAAGTGTTTTAACCGCGACACTACATGTCCGAAGACTAACTATGTAATAGTCTAAGTGGTAAATAAGAACAAAATTAAGAGTCTTATAAATTTCCAAAATAGGATGGAGCATACCTGGCTAATGGATGGGATATACTTGGCTAATGCATGGGATATACCTGTCTAATGGCCCATGTTTGTGTGGCTGCAAAAATTGCTTCAAGGTTAGAAATGATACAGAACAATTTAATTATCACACCCAAAATATTCTTGCTTATGAAATACGCCCATTGGCACCCGAACTAATCTTTGGGGATCCATACCTTCCTCATCAAATTCTATAGCAACCTGAAGTTGAACATACCAAAGTTGGTAGTTCTCTACAAATACTATGTTGTTTCCCTTTGCTTAAGCTACAGGCGATATGAACTCCACTCAACTTATCTGCTCTATTCGAGGTAATTTTGTTTTTCTTGATGCTGAATGAAGATATAAGACAATCAGTTCCACTTAGCTTCAAAGAAACGTGGACTTTGAGAAAGCAATAGTTTAACAAGCTATCTATGTTCTATGGTTTTGTTACCATGCATCTTTCACTGCCCAATGGGTTACTATGTGCCAATCTTGCCATTTTTAGCTGTGTTGGAATTGTTGAAAGGACTATTGAGTTCTGCAAATTGAAGAAACGCCTCCTGTAGCTTCACATTTTCCCTCCTCAATACACATCTTGTCAATAGCATCAAAAAAACATCAATTTAATTTATTGCCATTAATGGGAGCCACTCTTCAAAGCCTTTTAAGATACCATCTTGGGTTCAATGCTGCCAATGGAAGCCACTCTTCAAAGCCTTTTTAAAATACCTTTTTGGGTTCAATGCTGCCATGTGCAAGGGCATGTTCATAGGATTGCACATATGCTGAATAATGAATCTGAATACTCTCCTCATGGGATTGTTAATGGGATCTCTCTTACAAATCCTCAATTGTTTCAACGTCTTAACAAATGTCTCATATATTTCTCAAAGAGTAGGAGCGTTTATGTCTGCATAATGGATAAATTGGGCTATATGAGTAAATATATGGGATTACATATCTACAAATTTCTCTCCAATCATCATTCAACAATCAGGCCTTCACCTTACCCCTGTTGTATGCTTGGATACACCTAGCAGGTATACCTTGGATATGTCTGCTTGAGGAATTCCATTTCTATCGTGAAACCTATGACTGCTAAGATGAATGGTGGTTGCAGATAAGTGATAAACATCCGCACATTTCTATGTACATACAATCTACAAAATGTTAATTTTTGGTTTATAAACTTCAATTGTCACCCTGACCATTGTTGCTTTTAAATTGCGAGCTGTAGTTCTTAATCTAGGTGGGCATAATAAAAACAATGTTTGCACATTGATAAGAAACTTAGGATGAACGAACAATCCACTTGGTGTGAATAGTTATCATGCGTAAGCATTGTGTTTATGAAACTTTGTAACTTGCATAACCAATGATATTGAAGACGAAAATAGTAAAGCTTGTGTTTGTCTTAAATTCATTTCATAAAGGTTGCATAAGTTTATGTGATGCTTGAGGATGTTGGATTCTGTATCAGTTATTGGTCTATTTTGTACCCTTTAGGGGACCGTTGGTACTGGTTTTTAGGGTTTTATTTGCTTTGTGGAATTGGTCTTGCTTTGATTTTGAAATAATTTATTTAAATTTTCCCTTGGTTTTCAATTTTTTTAAAATATTAATTTCTTTAGATTCCTCCTGATTGGTTGTAATTTTAAAGTTTCTTTTAATAGTTGATAAAGGTCATTAATATTTATCTTCTTTTTACTGTGTCCACTTTTTTAGGGTTTTTAAAAGGGACTGCATTTGAATACTTTTGTTTTGATTCTTTCCATTTTAATTTCAGATATTTCAAAACCGTTCTGTTCATAGATGTACTTGCTTATTGTATTCTTACAATAATTTGTTGTTGTCAGCGTGTTTTGTATGTTGATATTGACATTCACCATGGTGATGGAGTTGAGGAGGCTTTTTACACAACTGATAGGGTCATGACTGTCTCTTTTCACAAATATGGAGACTATTTCCCTGGTTCAGGTGATCTCCGAGACATTGGATATGGGAAAGGAAAATATTATGCCGTAAATGTCCCCTTGAATGATGGAATTGATGATGAAAGTTTTCAGTCTCTATTTAAACCCATTGTTAAACAAGTGATGACTGCCTATGATCCTGAGGCAGTTGTACTTCAGTGTGGAGCTGATTCCTTGGCTGGAGACAGACTAGGCCGTTTTAATCTTTCTGTAAAAGGGCATGCAGAGTGTGTACGATACATGAGGTCATTCAATGTGCCACTTTTGCTCTTGGGTGGTGGTGGATACACAATTCGTAATGTTGCTCGATGCTGGTGCTATGAGGTATTTATGTTTACTAATCTATGGGTGTTATAAGTTTCAAAGGATCAAACTTCAATATTGTAATTTAATCAGTTTTTTCTCCCAAATGTCCAGACAGGAGTTGCAGTTGGTAAAGAGATTGATGAGAAATTGCCCCAGCATAAATATTATGAGTATTTTGGGCCAGATTTTAGTATTAATGTGGCTCCAAGTAATATGGAAAACAAAAACTCAAAACAGATGTTGGATAAAATTAGGTTTATGAGAATTTCTCTCCTTCCATGGTTGAGTTGTATTTTGAACAAATTCTTTAAAATTGATTGGGCTTTAAAATATGAAATCTTAGCTATTTTATTGGCCCATTTATCAATTAAGGCCACTGCATTTGGTATACCTTAAAGGAAATATTACTTAATGTTTTTTATTGACAGGTCCAAAGTTCTTGAGAATATTAATAAAATGCCATGTGCACCAAGTGTCCAATTTCAAGAGCGCCCTCCAGATACTGATTTCCCTGAGCTGGTACATTTATATATGCCTTTTCTTTGGAAATTTTTTCTTTTGTGAGTTAGGATATGTTAATTGAAATTTATACACTGTTCCTTCATTGTTTTGAGAAACTAACAGGAAGAAGAAGATTATGATGCAAGTA
The DNA here is from genome assembly GCF_030272615.1 of Cryptomeria japonica. Classification (NCBI taxonomy): domain Eukaryota; kingdom Viridiplantae; phylum Streptophyta; class Pinopsida; order Cupressales; family Cupressaceae; genus Cryptomeria; species Cryptomeria japonica. The sequence continues at coordinate 607,806,437 of NC_081412.1, read as the reverse complement.
GTAGAAGTCGTAAATGGGATGGAGCAAGTTATGATTCCAATTCAGAGAATGGTCAACCAAAGCTTCAGAATCATCCTGTGGAGTAAGGTGCTTTCATTTGGTATGTGTGAAGGGTTCCGAGGTAATCACAATTATTCTGTAGTTAAAGCTGTAAAACAACAGTTGATTTGTAACTATATTACATTTTATCTCATTTGTATGTTCACAAATTCTACAAAAATGGTTACTGCTGGAAGTCTAAGCATCAAAACATTTTCTTCCCTAGGAAAATATATCTGGAGATTGTCCTGTTCCTGTCATATATAGGCATGGAAAAATTAACAAGTGTTTATTGTGTGCATAAAAGTTGTAAATTCTTGCATGCAAGGAAGCTGGCACTGATATTGATATCTAGTGAATGGCCTAAAGAATTTTAGATTTATGTTTAATCAAGCTCATTACTTGTCAAATTTATTTTGTCCATGTATTTCAAATTTTCTTCCTGTTATACGAAACAAGGTGGTGCTTATATTTATCCAATTAATTTCACAAAATTATTATTAAGAGAAAATTACCTTAGCATATGGTTCTTGGATTTGAGTACCACAATACCTTTAATCTGGAGTCTTTTGGTTATGGTTCCCCACCATCTTGTGTGAACAGTCTTGTAATTGAGAGTGTGGATCTCCTTTCCATTTAGTACCCTTCATCGTTAGAATACTTCTCATTAAGACAAGAACATTGTAAAATGATGTAATAACTCTCTGCTTGTACTATCATCCTTATTTCAGGAGTAGTGATTAACATGCTTATTTCCTTCCAAAGATTTGGGGATTTTTGAGTTTTATTTAAAAAAAAATTCATTAATAGAATAAGGTTCGACTGAAGCACTCCTCAGAAATTCATGCTCATCATCAACCTACCTACCTAGTAGATCATTCTCACATAGAATTGGCTTCTTCTTTCCTTCCCCTTCTTCCTTATTAGGTACACTATCTTCTGCATTTTCATTTTTATATCTATCCTGCAATGGCCCTTGAGTGACATCGATTTAGCAATTTGAGGATTGAGGGGGATGTGCATAACAGAAGCAAATTTTTAAATGGGGTGCTCAACAGATGACATTTTCACCTTCACTCCATGAAGATATCCATTTTGCTGATCTGCACTGTCAGAAGTATAGAAGACATCCTTTTCTTCATCAAATTTCATTGCTTCCACCTGCATTCCGGGTTCCTACAAGGTTTGCTTCCTTTCAAACTCTTGTAAATCTGATTTTTCTGACTCCTCTTCGGATATTTTTTTATTTGAGTCTTGGCACTCGTGGCTTAACTCATGGTTCATTGCATGAGAAGCAAAGCTTCTTTCTTCTCAACCATTTCTGGTCTAGACATTTTTCTTCTTGATAACAATTGGAGGTGTGGTCCACCAAGGGGGTGCATGATGTCTTTTTTTGTGTGAGGCTTCCTTTGAGTTGCCCAAATATTGTGTCTTCAAAAACAATTTATATGTAGGTGTTAGTTGTGGTTTTGGTTCTGGATCCTCTTCCTTCTGCAAGAACATTTGGCTTTTCCCTTGTTCAATGATCTTCTCCATAGCAGCTTTTGATTTTTCCTTTTACTTTCTTGATCTCCTTGTGTATTTTGGTACATAGATTTCTGGGCTTACACCTTTTAAAAACCTCTAAAAGGTAGTGCAGCTATGAATTCACCTGCTTGCCTCTAATATTCTTTGAAAAATCTATAAAAAAACTTCTTCCGATGAATTTGGTCCTCTGCCACTGACATTTGTTCTTACTTTTTGTAGAATGGACTTTTCTTCACAATCTCAACACATTTTTCAAAGGTTAAGGCTGCCCTCACAGCCAAAGATTGATTCTGATATCTCTCCATTAATCTAGCAACTTCTTCAAAGTTGTTCATTTTATCTTGGTTCCTCAGCATTTCATCTTGTTTTTTTCTATATTTGTATCCCTGCATCAATAAAATGATTTGCATTTTTACCATATATTAGGGATCAAAAAATTCTCCCATTATTCACAAGTTGGCTAGGAAACCAGCTCTAATACCATTGTAATGGCCCGGCCAATTATTTATGCAAATATTTTGGCTTTTTAAATTTCAGACTTGAATGTTTGACCAAATCTCCAAAAACCCTAGTTTATATTAATGTTTACACAGTAGCTCTAGTGACTCAGTATTATGCTTCAAACTTCATTATCTAACCCTCAAATAACAAACCCTAATCTATTTTGCTTGGATCTAGCAAACCCAGAACTTTCTCATTACATTCACATAAATAACAATAGACCCTAGTACTGCAGGTTGGGTTCACAGATAATAGAGACAACAGATTTAAATATTTTGTGATAATCTACTAAATCTAGATTACAAGCATGATTCATGCTTTAACATAAATTACCCAAATCAGAATCAGGCCCACAACGATGAAAAATAAATCAAACATTTCTTCATTGCATGGGTCTTGTTGGTGTCTGTTTTATCATCTACCAAACATTAGAATAGGATGCCCGAAGGCATTCTATCCTCTCCTGAAAAATCACTACTGATTCCAAGGTCTATATGTGCGAACAAGCTACTTTAGTGGAATAGCTTCTTGGGTAGTGTATGCTGAAAATCTCAAGGGGGACTTACGTTTGACAACTGTCTTGAACTGCTGGACTTAGATGGATTTAGCAATTTTAAGCTCTCCTTTTTGTTTTGGATTTTCTGGGAATTTAGACTTTCAAAAGAAAAGGAAAAAGAGATAGGGTTAAGAAGGCTAATCTAATCCTACAAACTCCGGAGACGGTATCAATTGGGTGCTCTCGAGAAACCAAACCTTGCTTTGCCACACTAGGGACAACTACACAAAGCTGGTGCCATCTTCGATGGATTGTGCTTATGATTAAGATGTTGGGATGCACAGAGGATGGGCTCAGACTAACTTTGCACGATAAAATGGAAATCATCCATTAACCAAAATTATGAGCGGAGATGCACCATCAATTGACACTTATCAAAATCCTTCATTCAAATTAACAACAATGAAAGCAAATCTAGATTAATTTTAACTAAGTGTTGAGGAATTTGAAACCATGCAAATCATTCAAACAATAGGTATTACAAAGCAGCGCACATGCAATATATTATCTGGAAATGACCTTACGCAACAATACATCAAAAACCTCACACTCTCCAAATGAGAGGAGGCAACCTTATATAGTTTTTCAAAATAAATGAATGGCCGAGATCAAACAGTGATCAAGGGCCAAGATTGAAAGTCCTAAACCCTAATTAGGGTTTCCCAAAACACCATCAGTTCGAGTGAATAAGAAAGTGACATGTGGCACAACTGCTAATCTCATTGGGGTGAGCGCCTACTTTCCTCCTTCGTAGATTCGATGTACCTGGACACAATGAGCTTGACCTCCTCCATGGTGACACTTGGCAAACTGCCAATCTGGGAGTCGATGATGTCCACATCATCGGTACAGGTGGTGAGGATGCCTTCCCACTCAACTGCTTGGGCAAGAAAGCTTTCATCGATGAAGAGAAAGTTTGCGATCTTTGAAAGATCGCCCTTGTCAATCATCCCTGAATCCTTGAAGAAGCTTGACTGAATCTTGGCTCTTAGGTTCTATGCCTGCAAGTGTTTCTCCCTTATACTTTCTTTCTTCCAAATCTCGGATGCTACACGAAACAATTTGCTCAAAATCTCCCTGACACTCTCCTTTGTTTCAAAGCACTTGGTCTCGGATTTCTTCAAAACCTCAATCCGGTAACCAAGGTGTAATACCAGGTGCTAAAGTCGTACCTATCTCCGGTCTGTATGATACCTGCATCCACCAGACTTCTCTTGGACAAACCTCGGATAACCTTCAGATTAGGAAGTATTTCATCTTGAATCTCCTCCACGTCCTCCCAATTGGCGGCTAAATCCTGGATACGGTTGACAAGTGAAGAAGTCGACTCATGTGATGACACTAAATTCTCTACCAGTGTATTTGCACGTGCTGAGGCATCTGAAATCCATTCCTTAGCCTGTGTGAATGTACCCTTCATATCCTCATAATCCTTCATTGATCCCTGCTAAAGAGGCTATGGCGGAGTAAGCGGGATCTCACGGTTGAGTGGGCAGGTAAGATGGAGAACATACTTTCTCCACTGCTGGTTTTCTTCTTCGACCTTCTTCCTCTTTTCTTTCTCCTGGGCTAGACTTGTCTTTAGAGCATTGCAGGAGTCATCAAAATACTGGACCTCTTGGTCCTAGGTGGGCTTACCCAACTCTATGGTAGTGATCTCGTAATCATCCGCGACGACATTGTCCCTAGTCTTTCCTTCTTTGGGCATCGCTATCTGGACTGTCTTGAACCCTGCACTGTCTCTCTGAATTAGGGAAAACTTTTTGGCGGGCTTGGGTGGTTTAGTTATAGTGGGCTCATTCACCTTCTCCAGAAATGCAGCATCGACCTCTTCGGAACATGCCTCCTTGGGGACCTTGGCCTTTATTCTTTCCCTCAGCCAATCCGGAATGGTTGATTGCTCTATAGTGTTCCGGTCAAATTCATCATTTGCCTCTCCTAGGTTTGCTAGTATGCCATCCAAGAAGACTGTAGGTTCTTCAGCTTGCTTTTTGTCTGGACTTTGGACGACCTCTTCCACTACTTCCTTAACCGGATGAGAAGGCACTCTTACTTCGTCATCAATCATGCAGATGTTCATCTCTTGCTCCCCAATTGCATTCTGATCAGGTACAATGGAAGCAACACTCAGGATGGAGTGGCCTTCGCTGGACTCCCTTCTTTCACCTACAACCCTTTTCCCTGTGACCTTTGTGGAGCTTCCAACCAACTCCTTCCTCTTTCGAGACCCAACACTTTCTGGATTTCGGGCATCACCGACAAAGGTACAAGGATTGATGGATAGAGTATCATCTACTCCCATCAATTCGTAGGTCAAGGTCACACCTTTGGCCTTCAATTGCCTTGTCTTTTCAGATGTCCACCACCTTGAATACTCAACCACCGATCTCATGAGGTCTGCTAGATCTGATTTTTCTCCTTTTGTCCAATCTATTAAAACTAGGGGTTCATTTGTCATCTTTTCAAAGCTTGGTTGCTGAAGCTCTAAGCTTTCCTCCACTTGATCGGCAACTCTGAATACCTCTGTTGTTCTCACCATGCTCAAAAGAATTCTTGACCAGAATCTCTTCCTGATCTCGAAGCTATTGGTTGCATTAGCCTAGTAATCTTCTAGGTCTGGTCTATGCTCAAACGCTGTTCCTTCGACCTTCTTTATCCTGTGGAATGGATCGAAATTCTTTCTTGCCTTGTATTGATAGAAGGGATACCAGGCTAGCTCCTTCTCAATGGTTGCAGCAGCTTGTGATGATGGACATGTTTCCAGCCCATTTCCAATTGTAAGTGAGGACGTTCCTGCCTTCTTCTGCTTATCCCTTTGAATCACTATATACTCCTCCAATTGTCTTACAACCTCGAGCAACACCACTCGGCTGCTAGGGTAAGCTGGAAGCTTGTATGGAGGTCCGAAGAATCCTTGAATTCAGAGGTAAGTGAACTTTGGATATTGGATGTACCAATACTTGAACTAACTAATGAAGTCCATAGACTCTTGGGAGAGTCTCTGGTGCAGCCCACCTTGCAGTGTCCGAGTGATGTGCATAAGGAAAGTATCATTCACTCTTTTGAAATGGAATTTCTCTTCCATGTGGAGCTGGGGATAGCAATCATACACTGGAAACTGGTTCTCCTTGTTCCCTACTTCCCTCTACAAGTGAGACCTCTGTATCTGTAGGTCCTGGTCGAGGAATAAAATAGGTAAGAACTCATGAAGAAAGTCCTACTCGTCTCCAGGTTCCTCAGTTGGCTGTCTAGGTTGTCGCTGATCATCCTGGCCCAGTCTATCATTTTTACTTCATTGATTATTTCATTAATGAAATAATACATCCATGGTTCGAATGGAGCTCCCTGAGGGTTTCCTATTATTCTATTGAGTAGGACGATCATGTCTCCAATGTCTTCCTTGAAGTATGCTCGCACTACGCTCTTCTGCTGAAGTTTGGAGGCGCCCTTCCTTGGCTTGTCTAGCCAGGAATGGTTAACTATGGCGTCATATTCCTCCAGGTGGTCCTGATACAGCGTGTTAGCTTCGTCCTTTGTCATATACACTGTGTTGTGATACTCTGGGATTCTGAAGGCCTCTCTGATGGCCTCATCATTGATGTTCGCCAACACTCTTCCATCAGGTGCAACAATGTCTTTACTGATGGGGTTGTAGTGTTTGGCACATTCGACTACTAGTTCATTGCACTGCATGGTGGGGAGGAAACCAGCAGCATGCACGATGTTGCTCTTCATCATCTTTTGCGCAATGGTGGTAGGCACAAGGTTGTCCAGACTAAACATTCGCTTCTTAAATTCCCTCAGATTGATGTGTCTGAGTTTGGTGTCGCTGATGTTCTTCCATTTTGAAGTCATCCTCGACTCCGAAGGAGCATCTTTATCCACTTGAAATTTCATAATATCTAGGACCTGCAGACAAACAATGAAATTTTAAGTTAGAAAATAATTTGCAAAGTTTCGAAAATAACGGGGCTGCGAAATGGCTAAGTGTTGGAAAATTTTCATTTTTGTTCCCATACTTAGCCAAAAAAAAAATTTGAATTTTCACCTCAAAACCCTCAATCATAAGGCTGGTTGTGGTTACCACCAAGTGTCAAAACTTTCAAAAATTTTCATACTTAGCCAAAAAAATGATTTTCTTTCTCCAAAATTTTCGAAAAAATCATTAATTAAATTTTGGAAAATATTTAGAAAAAATCCATAAATCTGCATCATGAATTTAGTTTCACCTTCGAATGGGTAGAAGTAGGGCTAGAACTCTCTCAAGAACACTCAGAAAATTCAGAAAAGGTTAAATAATTCTTCCTCTTACTAGTTGCCCTTCTCCAAAAATCTGTGAAACTTTTGTCAAAAAAGTTATCCAACTTCCAGCAATATCAAAATTTTCTCTTGATGATCTTCAAACTGAAATACTTTACTAAGCTCTCCTTAGTAACTTCGAACTTCTTGGTGTAGAAATGAAGTTTATAATGAAGTATTTGTAAACAAGGTTAAATCTTCAATTAGAAACCCTTAAAATCTTCCAACTCATACTTCCTAATTTTAACTTCATGTTTCCAAGTTTTTTTTAAGAAAATATCTTTTTAAAAAAAAACTTTCCATTTTGATTTAAGTTTGAAAATATTCAATAATCTTCCAATATTCTCTTCCAAAAAAACTTTCCATTTTGGATTTAAGTTTGAAAATATTCAATAATCTTCCAATATTCTCTTCCAAAAAAACTTTCCATTTTGGATTTAAGTTCAATAATCTTGGAGGATTTTATGACATCATTGGCATCTCGTTGATTTTGTTTGACTTTTCATGTGTAGGTGGACTTTTGGAGGCCTACCTTCTTCATCTTCAAATTTTGGCTAACTTTCCTTACCTCTACAAGGCGTGGCGGAGTTTGAGAAGGCTTCCACATGGCTTAGAGCGGAGTTTTGAGGGTCTTCTTTGGTGCTCTTCCCTTTGCATAGCGGAGTTTAGAGGGTCTTCAACATATGGCGGACTTTAGGAGGTGACCCTAAGTCATGGCGGACATTAGGCTCATTCACCTCTAATATGGCGGAGTTCATTGATATGCCCCCAAGTCATAGGGCGGACTTTTAACTTAACCTCTTCCAACTTAACCTATACATGGCGGAGTTTTGAAGGCATTCTTTCATGGCGGACTTTGGAGGGGGGCTCAAGTATAGGGCGGAGTTTAGACTAGCTATCTTACATGGCCTAGGGCGGAGTTTAGAACACATCTCCCTAGGGCGAACTTTAGACAAGGCTCCTATGCACCCCACACACACATGGCGGACTTCTAAGACATCTCCATGCAAGGCGGTGTTTGGTGGCACCCCTTGGTGACCTTCTATCCAAAGGCAGACTTTAGTGTTACCTTTTCCTAGAGCGGACTTTGGTGAGTCCTCTAGCTTGGGCGGACTTCTAGACAAGGCTCTCACATGGCAGACTTCTAGACCTCCCCTCATGGGCTCCTCAAGTTGCATGGCAGACTTCCTTGAAGGCTCCTCTTGGGTGGAGTTTTGGGTGTTGGCCACCAAGGCTTTTCCAAAACATGGCGGACTTTGAAGGGTCCCCAGGCATGGCGGACTTTGATGATAACTCTCATACCTTCTTTCCAAGGCGAACTTTTGCTGAGGCTTCCACATGGCGGGCTTTCCACACCTGTCATGACATTCAACCTTATCCATTAGCCATACTTAGACAAAATTTGGAAAATTTCAAAATTTCACATTTTAACTAGAATTAACCAGATTAACTTAAAATTTGAAATCCACGCCCAAGTGGATCATCTGAAGCAGCATGATCCCTAAAATATAGGGATTTGGCTTTTTAGGTCAAAACTTGGAATTTTTGGGTCTCGGTCGAAGCTGGTCAGTGATGTAAGTGCAAACCCTAGATTCCCATCCCGAAAAAGCAAAAAACAGGTATCCCTAAAAAATAGGAAAAACTTTCTAAAAATAGCCATATCGGGGATCGGGCCAAACATGCCAAAAACGAAACTTCCTAAAAAATAGAAAAAAGCAAAAAAGCAAACTTTCTAAAAATAGAAAGTTGTCCAAATTCGTCCAAATCAATTGCGATCTTCGTCCTTTGGCCTTTCTAAGTACTCTGGTGGTGTTCATATTTCGGAATCACATAATTTGCAAAAACTAACTTCAATCATCAGGGCTTTAATTGTTCAAAACTGGATCAGGCTTGGTGAAACTGAAGCAAAAGGTCATAGGACACTAACAAAACCCTAGAAAGCAGGAAAAGAGAGGGTCCCCATTTGCAATGGGGCAATGTGTGAAAAAGGTCACAACAGGTCTACCACAAAATACTGCAATTAAGAGATACAATTGTTGCGAATTCTTGTACTTGAACCCACAACAACAACAGCATAAATTTCACACAGCTAGAGTTGTTGTAATAAATGGGTCTAAGATTTCTTATACTTTGCTGCTGTAGTAGCACTAACAACCTATAAATGCAACTCTTACTCCCATGACTCTCTGTACATTGAACAAGCTTGATAAAACTGATGATTGAAGATTTTCTGCTGTGAAAGCTCTATAAGAACTTTGGATGAGATTTGTCCCTTTTTGTCAAAGGTTTTCAATCCTTTGACTCGCTAGCTCAAAAGTTTTTTGTCCTTTTATCTCGAGCAAACTTGAGGGTTTCCCTTCTCGAATCTAGGTGTTTCTATTCACAAATCTACGACTACTAATGACTCCTACCTCAAACGTGTGGTTCATATCATGCAAGGGTTCTAGGTAGCTGTTGATTCACCAATTAAATTAATGGTGTTAAAAGGATTAGGTGGCTGGTCATAGTGTGTATCTAAACGGATGCCCTTTTCCTACTTCAGTTTGAATCGGATGACTTAGTTGACCTTCTTTATCCTTTGCCTAGAGACACATGTGAATTTGTGCCATTAAGATTTGACTATGGTTTTTAGGTTAGGAAAATCGTTTTAGTGGTAGTTGCATTGTCAAATTGGCTATTAATGGCATACTTGATTGTGCAAGCTTAGCTAGGAATGAATTGTGCAAAAAGGGCAAGGATGTTGGAGTTAGGAGGTTGGGGCTACCGCACGATAAATGCCATAGGTCGAGAGTTGAGGACTTGAGGGAAGGCATTTCGATAGGAAGAAGTTTGAGACCTTGCCAAGGGAAAATGAAAGAGCGGGGTTTGGCGAGAAGGTATCTTGAGATGGAAAAGCCTGACATTCTAATGGGAATTGGAAAATGATGGGGTTTGGGAACAAGGCATACTGGGATGGTTACTTCAATGCTTCAATGACTTGTGTACACTTAAGGAATTGAGCATACCTTCGTGCTTATAATGTTTTGGAACCTTAGGCATATGGGAAATGAAGATGGAGTACATAGGTAAACTTTGACCAAGGTAGACATTGGAAGCAAGAATTTGGCCTTTGGTCCACAAACAGAAATTAATTGAAAAGGGAACATTACATACTGATTCCTAAAAGCCCGAATAAAGGAAGCTGTAACTCTTGAAGGATTTATTCCTTTTAATTCATATAGGTTGTTTGATGCATCCATGTTAAATTTCTAATATTCTTTGTTGACTATTACATCTTGTGTTGCAAATCTCTGCTTTGATTGCAAGCGAATATCTATTTGGTGTGAGCCTTTCTTTTGTGTTATATGCGTCTACATCTTTTTCTTGTTTCACGTCACTCATAAATTAGGCTTAGGTAGAATAGATAAGGGTTTGGCATTACAATCTTAGAGATTGACTCACAGATCTATTCATGTTTGTGAAGCTTTCCATGTTCTTGGTCTTGCGTGGGACATTTGTATTGAAGCAACATGTAGGTCTATCAATAGTTTTTAGCACATTCGATGGGACTTGGACTCACAATTGATTGAGTCTAGGCAAGTTCTTGGTCTTTCACGTTTGACATATTCCCTTCACCACTTGGCGACTTTGTTTGAGGCAACTCATATGCCTATGACCCTTGGAACTTCTACAAGATTCACAACAAAATCCAACCCGCATATCCTAGTGCAGTCCCTTCTCTCGATTCCAAGAAGCCCACGAACTATGTCACTACATAATTCATAGATCCCTCAAGTGAATCCTTATGTTGCAACACAACAACCACCAAGGTTCTTTCTTCTTGGAATACAAGAGGTCCACTAACACCACTAATTCCACCCACCTTATGTGGAACCATTCTAGATGTTGCTTTGTGCTCCCTACCACACCTTGTGTGAGGATTGAACTTCTTCCACTAAACATTGCTTAATATAGTGAATCATTGCATGGTACACCGTCATGTCCCTTGCACTCCAGTGCTATGATATTGTTTATTTTAATAATAAGTGTTTTTAGACATTGTTATAATAATAAGAGCAATATTAATTATTTTAATAAATGATATTAATAAGTCATTTTTGGGCCGACCTAATTTTGAATCTTTTGGTGCAAACTCATTTCACTATTGGAGGCCGACCTGTTTTTTTCCTCCTAGCAATTAGTATAAATGAAAGAATGGAAAACTTAAATGATCACCCAAGGAAGAAATTTTGGCATCATATTTCCTTGCTATTAGCATTCATTGGTTTTGGGATGCAAACCTCAATTCCAGACCTATTGTAAGTGGGATAAAACTTCACTTACATTTGTAAGCTATCTGTATATTAGGAATCTGCAATTATACTGAAATCAAGTTTGTTATGTTTGCTGATCAATTTTGGTTTAGGACTGAGGGAGTTGAGACCCGAAGGAACATCATTGACTCTTTTCATTGGCAACATAGATTAGCCCAACAACACCTGCACTAGGAAGAGTGTGTACTTTGTGGCAGCTCTGAGATCATACCCGAAGGAACATCATTGAGACTCTTTTCATTGGCAACATAGATCAGCCCAACAACACCCGTGCTAGGAAGAGTGTGTACTTTGTGGCAGCTCTGAGATCATACCTAGGTGAGCACCGAGCACAAATCTGGATAAAGGTGATTATAGTTTTTATAGTAGATATCAAACCTGGAAATCACGCCACCATTTGTAGTAGATAAAGGAGGTGAATTGGAGTTCAATTCAACCCATTGGGGCGCTGTTGACGTGTATTTTGTACACAATCATACACAGAATAAAATACCAACAGGCATCTTATCCTCTCTTGAGAAAATAGTCTCTAACTGCTGAAGATCTGCAAAAAGGATCAGTTAGATGGACTCCAAGGTTCTTTTAGTGGGGTCTCCACGTGTGGACAAGCTTTTAGTGGTATGATGTGATTTGCTGTTTCCTTCAAGGCGTCTTACGGATTCCAAAGGCTCGAAGATTTTACTAATCTAAAAGGAACTTTCAAAAAAAATGGAAAAAGGACAGGGTTTAAGGAAGTCTAATCTAGCCTAACCCTATGAACGACTTAGCATGAATGAGATTTGGCAAGACTCAACTAACTTCAATTTTGCCATAAGGTAACAACTCAATTGAAATTAGTGCGATCTTCTAAGGTAATAATGGTATTCAATGCATCAAAGACCAAGGACACTACTACGAAGGTACATATCCTAGATGCGAAAATGCTTGAAGGTTAAGGACTCAAAATGTTTTCCAGTCGACCACGCAAAGCGTTCCTACAATCAGCAAGAAGCTAGTGGTTTGGATTGCGAATCCTACCAAATATCAAATCTCACACTTAGCCTTTCAAATTAACTAACTACTTCGATTGAGCGTGATTCAAGTACATCCAACAACCATGAAGATAACTTATGAAATTTGCAACAAAACACCATAACTTCAATATTTTATTGATTTCCAAGTCATCATATACAACAATTGCTTGAATTTCTCTCTTCAAGACTCAATCTTGCTACAAAATAAAAATTGCTTACAACTCTAATCTCTCTATTTCACTCTTAACTCTATTACAAATGAAATGAAAAATGGGGGTATAAATAGCATCCCCAGTTACAATGAAAGGTCCAGATTGAAAGTAAATCAATGGACAAGATCATGACACCTAAACCCTAATTAGGGTTTGTTACAAATGACCTCCTTTTTACTGAACAATATTAAATACATAGCCAAATATTAAATTTGGCACAAAAATCTAGGAGGTATCAACCAATGAGAAATAAGATGTCATGTCATCTGTAACAACCTTTCATCTAGAATCTTATTCCCTTTCCAATTCTCTTTCTTAGCATATGCAATGAATTTTGTCACGATTCCTTCGATTTCTGTACTTGGAATCTCGGGAAGATTCTTGATACTCTCTTCTAAGTGGATAACCTGATCAAATGCATCTAGAAGAGCTGTGTCCCAAGTAGGTTCAAGTTCCTTTGTTCTATCAATCAGGAGCATGGTAGTATACATCTGATCATACTGCTCATCTGTAACATCTGCGTCCTTGCGAAAGATGATCTTGATTCTATCTTCAAATTCTTGTAAATCCACATCTGTCTCGACCTCGATCCTTCTGCCAAGAATGGTACGAAGTACCTCAAATACTCTGTCCTGGATCGGATTGATCACCTCCTCAACTTGTCCACATCTAACACTGATGTCCTCAAAGAGAACACTCTTTATATGGAGTAAGGTTGACCACTGAAACAAACTGTGAGAATCACCTTCTAAGATCTTCTCTTGTGCTAGAATTCTTCTGGATGTATGTCTTATAACTTTCAAGACAGGGATGACAACGTCCTTGGTATGGGCAAATGCAGCTACTGTTGCCATCAATCTGTGAATAATCTCAAGAACTTGGATAGCCTGATGGGTGATCTTCGACATCCTTGTAACAAACTCAATGGCCACCGTGTGAGATCTATCCATCCAACTACATGTACGCTGGACCATATTCCTGAATCTTTCTGCTTCATTGATTGATTGAAGGGGCAATGCCTGCAATGGTGATCTAACTGGATCCTGACGTCCCAAAGGTTCATTGATGTGACTGAAATATGTCCTCCATGCACCGACCTCTTTCTCAAGCTTTCTATTCTTTTCTACTTCTTCTCTAAACTTGTCCTTCAATGCCTCAAATGTGTCGGTGGCATCATCTAAAGTCTGCTCTGCTGTGGATGGTCCTAACTCAATAGTCTGTATATGATAGTCCTCTGCTAGGATCTCACCCTCATATTTGTCTGCTGCCGGTGTAGCTATCTGCAGTTTTCTTGATCCAGTCTCATCTCGAATCATCTTGGACATCTTTGTAGCCTTCTTTTTCTCTGTTGTCATATGTGAGCGTCCAACAAGGCTCTCTAAATCAATTGCACTGTCCTCGTCCTCAATTACGATCACCTTAGTCAATCTTTCCTTCAACCAATCTGGGATATTTGATCTTGTCTCTTGAACTTGAATCTCTTTATGTACCATTTCTTCTTGTCTGGGAGGAGATGTTACTTCATTATCATTATCTAAATCATAGTCTTGGAGAGATCCATCGGATGAAACATGCTGTGCCTGTTCTTCTTCCTGTCTGTCATTCTGTACCATCGATTCCATGGATTCTTCCACTCGAACTGTTCTATCCTTTGGCCTGGAAGAAGTACCTGGTGTTTGATCTTTGTTAGCACCTTGCTTTTTCTTGGAAGGCTCTTTCTTTTCTGATCTTTCCTTTCTCTTTGAACCTCTCGAATGGAGATTGCCCTCACTGGCACATCGAAGGTTACCTTCACCTGAATTCCTAGGATTAGGATTGCCTTCACTAACACTGGCTCCACCTTCGGCTGGCTTTTCTTCCAAAGTAAAAGACATGGCTATGCCTTGTTCTCTCAACTTCTGATGCTGAACGTCTACCCATCTGCGAGTACAAGACAAGACTGGTGCCATCAATTCATCTAAATCCACGGCCTCGGGCTCATTCCAATTCAAACTTATTGTTTTGCTTTCTCTATCATATGAAGATTGGATGTGCCTGCCGTTGTCCTGAGCTTGGTCGGCTACTCTGTAAATCTTACATTTCCTGATGAAATCCAAAGGCAATCTAGAATGTATCTTTCGTTTTACTTCGAGATCATCTAGGAGATTCATCATAAAATCTTCAATCTGGTACTCATGTCTAAATCTTCTACCGACCGTCTCCTCTAAATGTCCATGTGGATCAAAACTATTCCTCCAAGCAAAAGATGAAAAAGGATACAAGGCTAACTCCTTCTCTGCGTCATCCATGGCTAAGACATTAGGACATACCTCAACTGAATTACCCAAAATAATAGGTACCTGAACTCCATTCTGATGTCTGTGTCTGAATGCCTTCACATATGCTGCCAACTGCCTTGTTACTTCAAGTAACACAATTCTGTCTGTCGGGTACCTCGGCAACATGTATGGAGGTAAAGGACATCCATACACTCTAATGTAAGTGAACTTGGGAAACTGAATGAACCAAGCACCGTACCTCTTGATGAATTCCTGGGCATCCTGAGATAATCTGTTGTGAATCCCTCCTTGCAACGTCCTTGTGATGTTCATCGTGAAAGTATCATTGATTAACTTGTAGTTCTTCCCTGGTGGATGATGCAAGTAGGTATAGGATTCACAAACTCTGACCTTGCCGGGTCCTCTTCCAATCACTCCTCTGTGAGGTAGTCCTGCGTACTCAACGCTCCTGATTAAGGCATAGATGACGTATGAACTCATGTGGAAGGACTTAGTAGCCCTGAGTCTTCTCAACTGTACGTCTAAGCAATGGCTAATTATCCTAGCCCAATGTATTGTACCCTTTCCTTGAACAATCACCTGGATGAAGTAAAACATCCATTTCTCAAAATAGAAGGCATGAGGTGCTCCTGTAACTCTGTTGAGCATGGTGATCAAATCTCTGTACTCCTCTTGGAAATCAATCCTGTGTGGTGTGTTCGGTACTTTGCTCAGACGGGGACGACTCTTAAGTAGCCAGTTCTTGTTGATTATGCTTAGGCAAGCATCTGGATCATCATCGTACACTGATCTGGCTCCTTCAATGCTCTTGTATATCATGTCCCTGTGCTCTGGAAGATGGAAGGCTTCACTTATGGCTTCCTCTGAAAGGTACGCCAAAGTGCTTCCTTCGTTGGACACAATTGTACTGGACTGTGGATTGTAATGACGGGCACACTCGATCATCAACTCGTGGCACTGAATGGCTGGAGGAAAGCCGGCCGCCTTAATGATGCCACTCTCTATTATTCTCCGGGCGACAGGTGATGGCTTGCCGATGTAAGGGACCTCTCGGAACTTCTTTGTGCTAAAGTTCCCCAAGTTGGTATCTCCAATGTTGCTCCACTTGGACACGATCTTGGTCTCCACTTCTTCGGTCTTCTGATCTTCTTTCATGAGAGCCGAGCGACTGGTGGATGCTCCCGCCTTTGGAGTCGCCATACCTCGATAGAGAGCTAATTCTAGAATGCAAAAACAAAATTTGCCTAGGCAAAATTTGAGGTATGAAGATAATCTTCAATATGATCCCCTCAAATTTGACTTCGCCACCTCTGGATAGAATGTGATCTTCACTTATCGCCTTGGACGTGGTCTCAAATGGATCTTCAAATTCGCACCAACAAATCTCCAAGTCCTTAGCAAATTCCCCTTTGGCGTGGTCTTAGATGGATCTTCAAATTCGCATCACCTTTTGATTGCTTACGCCACCTTGGATGGAATTCGCACCTCTCCAAACACACTTCGCACTCCACGCAAGATGATACTAGCGCCACCTTTGGTTTGAAATCGCACCACCTTTGGATGAATGAAACTCGCACTATATTCGCCTCTTCTCAATTCGCATGAAGGAAGGTAAAATAATGATGTAGAAAATGATAATTCTACCCCCCTTATATAGCGCATTCATCCTTCACCCCTTAGGCCGACTTAACAAAAATAAAACTATTTTAAACGATTTTTAAATGATTTGCAATAACATGACAAGGCCGACCTCCATATATGAGCGTTCCAATTGATTTTTTATTAATTAATTAATTAATTATTTAATGCCTTGCGTTTTTTTTTATTTGAGAATTTCGATTTTAAATAAAGGCAAAATAATTAATAAATGTCTAACGCCATATTAAATGCCAATTTAAATAAGATTTTCAATTTTTAAATTGATTTAGCATTTAAGGAAATTCGAATTGTTTAATTTGGCGCCAAAAATATGAAAATAAAGGGACGTACCTCATCGCTCTGGTCCCTTGGAGAGGGACAGGAGCGATCCATGATTTTGGTCTTGATTCTTGCGTTTTCAACGTTTAACTCCTTTACTTCCACGTCCCAAATTGATCATCTGGTGGTCCTTTCGAATTTGAATGCCTTTCTTGTGCGAGCAAATGCATCTCATGATCATTATCGCCCTGGTCCCTTGGAGAGGGACAGGAGCGATCCTAAGTTTTAGCTTGAAATTCTCCATTTTGGTACGATCCTCTCCTTGTATCATCTTCCAAATGCTATTTAGAACCTTGTGCGTCCTTGTCTTAACGTGACTTTCAAAGAATGTCATGTGTTTTATCTAACATCGCCCTTGTCCCTTGGAGAGGGACAGGAGCGATCTCCATGTCTTCATGTTCATCTTGTATCTTTGACCTTCGAAATATCAATGCTTGTGTTCTTTTGCGCTTATTCCCATTTGCTTTTATTATGTGTTTGGATGCATTAAAGGGACCATCGCCCTTGTCCTTTGGAGAGGGACAGGAGCGATTCATTATTTCTCCTTGATCTTGGCGATTTTTAAACTTCGATCTCCTCTGCAATGTCCTTCAAACGTCGTCCTTCGCACTTCCTAACCTCGCTTCGCCTTGATCTTTGAAGGAACGTGAGTGTTTTGATAGTATCGCCTTGGTCCTTGTCCAAAGGACAGGAGCGATGTGGGGCCTTTACACCATTTGGCGATGTTTGGACGTTCAAAACTCTTGTTTATCACCTTGTTGTCATACCATGGACCCCCCAGAACATTGCAATATATTGTCCTTACGTGAATTTTGTATGAAATGATCAATACATTTAATATCGCTCTGGTCCCTTCCTGAGGGACAGGAGCGAAGTTCATCATTATGTGCTTGTTCTTGTTTGTACCAACTTGCAATCAACTTCATTGCGTGGAATGACGTCCTTTCGACCTTCTTGGTTGCTCGAAACTTGTTTGCCTTTTGAAATCTACGCCATTATGTAGATATCGCTCTGGTCCCTTCCCAAGGGACAGGAGCGATTTGGGTCTTTAGAGCGCAAATCCTTCCATGTGATGACCTTTACAACCTTGCGCTTGATGGAAATGCCTTGAAATGTCTTCGCCACCCTTCGTCTTGACTTGGATCGATCTTGAACCTTGGAGGGACGACCTTGAACTTGCGTAGAGAGTATTATCATCATCATCGCCCTGGTCCCTTGGGGAGGGACAGGAGCGATCCTTCCCTTGTGGCCACTATCTCACTTTGCCTGGTTCCAAGTTTATATTCAACGGACTCGTCCTTCTTTCCTCCATTCGTTCATGCCTTGACATCATTTGTAACTTTGCAAGAAAAACAATTATATCAAAAATCGCTCTGGTCCCTTCCTGAGGGACAGGAGCGAACTAGGCATTTAGCACTGGTATGGACGTCCAAAAAATCTTCAAATTATATTCAATGCGTTCATCTCATGTTTTCCCTTGTTTTTGAACGTAAACTTGCCTTGACCCTCGTCTGGATTTTGCAAAATGGAGGAAATCGCTCTGGTCCCTGGGAGAGGGACGAGAGCTACAAGGTACCTCGCCCTGGTCCCTTGGAGAGGGACAGGAGCGATTTAGTCAATATAGGTCATTTTCCTTCGTTTTTGCATCTCAAATTATATTCATTTGGCAAAGCATCTTCCTTTGGACGTCCTCAAATTGCTAAGTCATTAAAATCTTGCAAGGACGAGGCGAAATTTGATTCGTAGCTCCGGTCCTTCATTGAGGGACAGGAGCGATTTTCCTTCTGGAGGCCTTTCTGTGCTCATGAAAATCTTCAATTTATATTCAATGGAAAGATCTCGTCGTTCTTCATCACTTCAAACGTAAAATTTGTCTGGACTCTGCAAGGGTGATGAGATATTTGAAAATGAGCTCCCGTCCTTCACTGAGGGACAGGAGCGATTTTGCTCCTACAGGCCAAAATAACAAGATTTTTCACATTTTAACACTTCACGAGGCGAAAACAAATCAATTCCAATGCCCAGGATCAAAATTCAAAAAAGTCAAAATTTGGTCAAAATATTCAATCAAACAAAAATTCATATTGATGGTCAACACTTAGACAAGTTTAAGTTCTGCATGAACATTCCAATTGAAAATTAGACCAATTTGGCGAATTCATTGCATTCAAAATTTGCATTCTAGAAAAGAAGCTCAAAAGCTCTCAAAAATGACTGGATTCTGGCTTGAAAAGGCAAAATTTAAAACCCTAAGGCTTGGCCCTGAATCCAGACGACCAACTAACTGACAAAACCCTAAAAACAAAAGCGAAAACGAGCGAAAAACAAGCAAAAAGAGGGGGTCCCCATTTGGGATGGGGCGATGTGTGAAATGGTCACAACAGGCGCCCAAACGGGTCTCAGTGCTTCCTTGGTTGGAGATGCACTGGAATTCCAAAATTTGTTTTCGTCATCACCTTTGTGTGATTTCAGAATAGTCTTTTCATTTACTCCAAAGAAGGGGGTGTCATAAGATTTGTCCACTTCCATTTCAAACACAGGATTATTAATAAGTTGACATGTAACCTTGCTCCCAAATTTATCTTCCTTCAGACTTATTTGGGTTAATCATCCTTCAAAGTCCTCAAGGTCATGGATGGAGATTCTTGATTAGGAGCTTGTGGTATTATTGATGAAGTAGTTGAGTCATTTTTTTGGTCAGGTTATGTGTCTCTTGTTCATCTAGGTGTCCATGCCTTAGCTTGATTTTTCACCAATTCACTTTTGCTTGTGAAGCGACCATCTTGGCATAGCTACCCTTCTCATTCCACTATTCACATAAGTGAAGAGTTCTTTCCACGTCCTCGACACTATCCATTAATTGCTCGGGTTGCTTGCTTGTCATTGCTTTATAGATTAGTTGTCTCATTTGTTTGTCCTTATCCTTTGAGGTCACCTTGCCTTGCTTATCTTCTTCAATGCACTTGGGTTCGTCACAAGGTGTAGCCTTTGCCTTAGTGTCATTGGAAAAGTTGTCCTTCTCATCCACAACCATTGACTTGTTAGTGGATGTTAAGCCTTTGAGAAGTGAAGAGAACTTTGGTTGACACCATCATCAATAAGAAACTCCCCATGATCTGAATTACGTCTAGTCTCTATAATGTCATCTGTAGTGCATGATCCTTGAGACGATGTATGACTTCATGTACTCGCTTCTCTTGTGATAGAAGGAACATATGTTGAATCAATTTCTTCTATTTCCTCAGGAGTGTTGCAAAATATTGTTGAGACATGGACCAGCTAGGACTCGAACCTAGGACCTTCCATATGCTGCTGGAGTGCTCTGCCACTGAGCTACTGGCCCCTCTTGGACCAGTCCATCATCGGTTTGGGTGTGGCTTATTTCCAACACCAACACCCCCCCTTAAGCCACACCTCTCGTGTGCTTGGGGCTCGTAGCCTGGACTTGGCTCTGATACCATGTTGAGACATGGACCAGCTAGGACTCGAACCTAGGACCTTCCATACGCTACTAGAGTGCTCTACCACTGAGCTACTGGCCCCTCTTGGACCAGTCCATCATCGGTCCGGGTGTGGCTTATTTCCAACACCAACAACTATTTCTTGTATATTAGACAATTTGAAATGCGTAGTGATCATATTCAGATTTCCTTGATCTTGTAGGGCTTGATGATGGCTTTCTAAGCTTTCCCTTTTTGGTGAGCATTTTTGTGAACCATTTGATGCAATATTGCAATTCTTCTTCAAGTGTTCATGCCTTTTTAGCTCAAGTTGCTGACTTCTATGTTCTTTAGGCGAGTATTTCACCCTTAGGTCTATGTAATCTTCTAGAGACTTGTCATGATGTAATCCTCCCTTAATCCAATCTTGTCGAACTACGGCTTGTAGAATGCCTTCTAGGTATTCTTCTTCAGATGGAAAGGTTGGTGTTATTGATCTTGAATTAGTTGTAGACATGTATTTAGTTGGAGTTTGATTGAATTGATTTCTATTGTCTCTTTTGTTGCCATTATTGTATACTGGTGTTAGCTTGCTCAACAATTGATTTAATATTTCTTGAGTGTTGCTGTATCGTGACATAGTTTGTATCAATCTTCAAATGATCTTCATTTTCTGCCCATCTGGAATGATCTTCTCACAGGCTGGCAGGATTATAAGCTCTGATACCACTTCTAATGTCCTGTTTTAAGATAACTAGGAATTATGGAACAATTACTTAAATTCCTTACAATTACAGTATCTGATTTTTACAATAAACTTATGCAATTGGAAACATGAATACGGTTATATAAGGTATGACAATAATTAATGCCACTTGCTCTCTCTGATTTGTACAACTAAAAAGTATCCATAATGAATGCTTCATGGATGCACAAGTGATAAGAATTGATTGCTTAGATTGGATATGATGGATAGATGAAATTATGTTGATCAAATGTCTTTATATAGGGGTATCTAGGTAAATTACCAATTAGTCCGACCTCCAATGGTCATGCAGAACCACGGGGATCAATTCCCGTTGGGGATCAATTCCCGTCGGGGATATACAACACCTGCCCCAATTTAAATTTGGGCCCCATTCAGAGGGACCAGGGTGTTGTGTGCCATGATCCTTCTGTATATAGGACCAAGATAAGGCTTTAGGGGGGAGGGCTACCTCACTTTGGTACCCACCAATGAGTGTTCATGGCCTCAAAGTTGGAGAATAGGCACAAAACGGACTTAGACATGTGATGAGGAGAGGACACGCTAAAGTAGGGGCACAAACATTAAGTGTAAGTTGGATCGGTGACAATTTACGATGCCGCAACAAAAAATTATCTTGGATTCGAAATTGATACACGAGTTGGAGATTCAGTCAGAGCAAGTATCGTGGTAGAGAAAGTGAGTCGTGAGGACAAGTTAGGCACGTGTGGGCTGTGAGGACTGAGAGTGAGCCATATGAGAGGGTTGAGAAAGAGATAATTTTGAGGTCAAAATTTGTGTGTGTAACTGCTGTAGCAATCTTGTAATCTGCTGGAGAAATCTTGCTCCTGAAGCTGAATAAAATAGCCACCATTTACAGGTTTTGCCCACACTGAGGTTTCCTGGGTATAGCTGTGTTATTGTCTTGATGTGATTGGTTTCATGTGAGTTTGCTGCTGCTCTTTATAACGGTTAATTAATCCAGAGTATTGGCTGTCACAAATCAGATAGATAAATATTATTTTTGGTTCTATTCTGTAAAATTTTGTTGAGTAGCTAATCTGTAATTGGGTTATGTATAAATATTAAAAATTAACGCTTTGTTTTGCCCATATCTCTCTGTTGTGAATATTGTCATTGTATATAATTGTTTTTTTTCTATATGCTTTTGTCTTCCATCAATATCCAAATCCTAGTAGAAAAACATTCCATAGAAAACCAATTATGTTATTCCATTTTAGAATCGTTTGGCTTAAATTCATATGTTGAAGGCCTTGCACATGAAATTCCATATTAAAATGTGTTCCTTTTCAACTAGAATGTGCTTTCTCTATTGTTTGTTGCCAAAGTGAGTATGTGTCATTTGATCTTGCCATGCCGGCTTGAGCTGACGACTACTTTTGATCCCAAAGAGTTTTATAAGATGCTAGAGCTCAAAGCCCCACTAGCTGAGCCATCCAACGAATTGAAAGGTTTTAATCTAGGCTGTTAACTATGAAACAAGTCTCCCATTCCATTTCAACCTTAAAGGTGAGTGCATGCCATTCGATCTTGCCACCTCAGCATGATCAAATGACCCCTACTAGATTGAGAAAGTCTTTACATGCTAGAGTGAAAAGATTTAGGACTTATTGAGAGCGAAAAGCTTTAGGAATGATTGAATGCATTTCAAACAGCTAATTTGGGTCAAATTTGACCCAAAAAGGGAGCATAAGTCCCCTCCAAAAATAAAAGTTGCCAATTTGTCACATTAATGACCACGTGTCATCATAATGGGAAGTTTTGACAAAGACAAGAATTGTTGACACTTGGGCTCACATCGATGCACCATGTCATCACCAATGACCAATCAAAAGAAGACAATTTAAATTTGAAAATTGGCTTAATTCAACTACTTTCCATGGTGAAAGTAATGCAATTTAATTAGGGACTCCTTCGAGGTAATCACGAGTCTATAAATTTGGGAGTCCTTGGCCATTCTGTTATTTAGCCAAACACAAGATCAAATTTTACCAATTTAAACTTTTTCAACTTCAATCACAAGTATATAACTTATCTCATTAACATATTCATTGCATACCAACATTCATATGTGATCTAGCTAATATGAACACAAGTAGAACACAAGATATATACATGGAAACCCTTACGGGAGAAAACCACAACAATAAATTTTTTATATATTTAAATATCCTCTCTTACAATGTTTTTAGGCACCAACCTACTGAAAGAACCAACTCCCAAATCTGATTTTGTGAGCACCAACTCCCAAATCTGAAATTTTGTGAGCACCAACCCACTAGAAGCATCAACTGTTGATTGTAACTAGGTAGAATGCGGATTCCAACTTCCTTAAGGCAACATTGGAATCTGCCAAGGGCTGGGCCCTTCTCATCCCACATGCCACTCTTAGGGCTGGGCCCTATACATCACGCACTCCTTAATACCACGCTACGTGCAAGATAACATGCTTACATGAATCGGGCCGACCCTATCTAATAAAGGGTTTCGGTTAAAGTCATGCAAATAAATTAAAGGTTATTAATTCATCATAAGCCGACTTGATTAGGAGTGGTTGCTCTCCTATAAATAAGACATATACCTCTCACAATATCAATAATGCAGTTTCAAGTAAATGCGAAATATATCCTTCTTGGGTAGTGAACTCCTTTGCAAGCAGCAGATCATAGCGAACTTCATTCATAGGCAGCAGATTATCAGTTAGGTCACAGCAAACTCCATGTTGTGCAGATCTAATTGGTAATCACAGCGAACTCCATGTATGTGTAGATCTAATTGGTGATCACAGTGAACTCCATGTATGTGCAGCAGATCTAATTGGTGATCACAAGTTATCATCAAAGACAGGGATCTCCATTGAAGGCTCAAGCAATGGACTGTGAACTAGTTGAAAGGTGCATGCACAACAAGACAAGTTAGAAGGACTGAAAATCATGATCACTGTCAACAAACTAGCTGTGTAGTCTTCTATATCATCTTCTTTGTGACTGCAACTTCTATACTCCAGATAAGTGTGTAATTGTCAATTGAATCTAAAACCATAATTAGATTTGAGGATCTTTTCTGGCTGGGTTTTTTCTCCTAGGAGGTTTTCCCAGGGTAACTTTGTCTTGTCTCTTTTGCATTCATTTCTTACTATGCTTAAATTTGAAAACCAATAAATCTAATTAACCTAGTTAGAAAGAAATTCTGATTTTCTAAGTTTCATCTAATCTGAAAGTACTAAAAGTAACATGGTATCAGAGCTATAGGCTAGATCAACTTTCAATTTTCAGAATTAGTACTCCTTTATTTCCAGATTGTTGTCTCATTCATAGGTCAGGTTAATGGGGCTGGAAGTTGAAGATAGGCTTGATGGAAATATCAGAGATAGGTTCGTACTAACCAGCGATCAGATTTAATCATGTAATTTCAGTCTCTTGTCCTTTCCTTCTTTGATGACATGTTTGTAAATATAAGGATCTCTCAATAAGCCGAATTTGATAACAATGAAAACATTAAATGAATGAATCTTCTATTTTAGTCCTTGTTAAACCAAATATTATAAGAGGATGCTTGGTTAATTAAGATTGTTGTTAAGGGCTTATTATTTTTGATTGCAACTTTATGTAGTGGTTAAGATTTGATTTAAATAAGAGTTGCAGATCTGATTGTGAAAGGGTGTGTCTCTTGCCAAAGAACATACATGATGAGGAGGTGTGACCTCTCCCTCATATTGAGAGACATAAAGGAAAGAAATCAAAGCCTCCAGTGATATCACCTCGGATCGGATTGGATCATAACTATTTTTAAGTTACAGGTAGTAACATCTTTGTTCTAGGTGGTATGCATGGGGATGTGCTTAGTGCATGCTTAATATATGATACCTAATAATGATCTTATGCAGAATTTAATAATAATATTAATATGGACTGCAATATGTATGACAGTTATACTTAATTTCATTCATAATACATGACAAGCTAGTATACTTATAGCCTAATACTTGTTACTACTGTCAGTATTTAAGAATGGAGTTGTTTCCAAAGAGGGGCAGTCTAAATCCAATCAATAGGATGATTCCCAAGATAGGGTAAGGATCAGCATCCCGTAAACTTTGAGGGTATGGTCCCAAGATAGGGAAAGGGCTTGGAACTGTAAACCTTGAGGGAGCCTATTGTATCTTGGTCTCTGAGTGCTTTGGTAACATAGCCATCCCCTTCTTCCTTAGAACTGAAGTAGTAACGTAGGTTGACTCTTGCATTAAGAATTATGGATGATAAAATTAATTATCTAGTATGATATAATTAGTTCTCTAGTATGGTAAATGAACAATTTACTTATCAATAATTGATAAATTAACTGAAGTCATAAGTATTTTGAAATAGATTAAATTATGGTTAAAACAGACCTAAACCTAGTAGGGGAAATTTTGTGTACGTGCCTGTCTGTGACCTGATCAATTAAATACTAAAATTAAATATGGAAGTATACCCACATTAAATATGTAGTGCTTAATTGTTCCAATGAGTGAGATCAAAACAAAGAAGAAAAGTTGAACTTCATATATTTGTAAAGACATTGCGAACTTGAATATTTCCTCTCTGTTTTGAACTTCGTTTAATTTGTGTGTGCCTTTATCTATGTGCGTAAGGGAAAATAAACCAGTTACATAAGTATCGCTGCTAATTGAGTAAATGAAGTATTCATTAATGCCATAAATAAGTGAGTTAGGAATTTATTGTTCAATGCTTGTATTTGCTGTTGGATATCTAGAGGTTGATCTGAAATCCCTTATCAGAATTATTTTGTTATATACTGTATTTCTATTGGTTCATGGAAGTATAGGCTCTCACTATCATTGCTTAGTTAGTATCTTCATTGGTAAGTATACTTCTTGTAAACATTCTATTATTACTTCCTCACCTATGATCTGATTGAGTTTTGACTATCAATTGAATGATTCTATAATAGTTACATAAAATTGACTTTTCAGTTGAGTATTTACTATCATGAAGTGTGAAATATGGTGATGTACAAGTTTTCAAGGTTATGTGTTACAGGCTGGCTCTTTTAATTTGTGTCATATAAGTATTGTCTCAGCATTTTATGGATCATTGGTTATACTGTTAAAAGGAACGCATCTAACTTATCATGAATGTTGTGATCCTCACCCAAGGTCATTTTTATATAACCTCATATAGTAGGTGATGTATGTCGCGGAGCAAGGCCTTACTGACATTAGAAATCCATAAGCTTGGATTGATGTGACTTCAGAGGGAGCTTTGAAGTAAGGCATAAGGATCTTCTCACTCAATTAGAAGAAGTTTGAGGATATGTCCTGATCATAATTGCACCATAGGTCCAATTCATAAAAGGTGAAGTTGGCATTTCTCATCCTTGTTTATGAATAATTATGATCCATGATGCTTGGCTATCAGTCTGATATTGAGGATTAAGAGGGAGCCCTATGACTTTCAATAAAACTCTTGGTATGAAAGAGTATTTGATAAGCCTAGGGTTTTTGTATAGATTCTAACCTGTTCTTTAAAGTATTTGAAATGTTAATTCTGATGATCAAACTTTGACATAAAGATAGTCTCATGATTTAATATAAGAAAGAATTAGCTCAGGATTGAGATAGAAGATCTAAACCTAAAATGCATTACTTCTAGGTTAGAAGTGTGGCAAGGATCTAATGAAATTATTCTAAGTCAAGTTTTCTATTGTTGTGTCAGAATTATGGATTATAAACTTATATGGAAACTAACTTGAAGAAGTTGAGTATGTTTGCAGCCAACTATGATCTTGCAGATTCATTTGAATAGAGGCAGGTTGATTGGCGAGTGCTTCAGCTAAGCATATTGTTGCAAGCAAACATATTTTGATGTTTGCAAGACACAATTGATTATGGGCTGAAGCTGCTTAGGTTCAGATTGGTCAAGAAGTGTTACGGACAAGGAAAACACTTCAAGCATTCACCCGCTGCGATCTCTTGGACCTACATGGACAGTCCTTAGTTGCATTAAGTATTACTGTAGTTAAATACATTGTTGCAAGTGTTGCATCAAGAGAAGCAGTGTGGTTTCTCAAAATTCTTGTTATGCTGTTTTAATTTATTATCAGAATTGTATAGAGATACCTGACAATTCAGTGTTTTATGGCAGGACAATCCTGTGTTGTAGATGTTCTCACCAAGTCTCTTGAAGCTTGAGATAGACTTGGAGCTATGGAGAACACCTCCTTGGTTGAGAGGGAGTCTCAACCTCTGTGATACATTGTGTTGTATCAACCACCCTCTGTGGGCAATGTAAGGTGGTATTGTAAACTTCTCAGGGAGAAGTGTAATTAGTAACCATCCTCTATGGGCAATGTAAGATGGTATTGTAAATGTTAAACCATCCTCTGCGGGCAATGTAAGATGGTATTGTAATCTTCTCAGGGAGAAGTGTAATTGGTAACCATCCTCTGCGGGCAATGTAAGATGGTATTGTAATCTTCTCAGGGAGAAGTATAATTGTTAACCATCCTCTGCAGGCAATGTAAGATGGTAGAAAAGATACTCTCCACCCTCTGCGGGCAATGTAAGGTGGATCCAGTCTATGCTTGTGTGAGAGCTGAAAGATTATGTTATGTAGTTCCATTCTATGCTTGTATGCAAGATGGAAGACTAAAATATTTCGATTATGTATATTCCATTCTTTGCTTGTGTGCAAGATGGAGGACCATGTTTTCATTCCATGCTTATGGAGAGCAACGATTATGTATCTCCACTCTATGCTTGGGTGCAAGATGGAAGATTATGATGTTACATTCTTCTTTGGGAGAAGACTGAGGTAAAGACAATGTATGATGGATATACGCGATTGATGGCATGGAAAGACTCCATGATGTGCATGAATAATTGTGCATGTATTCATGACTTGCAAGTGTGCATCCACTCTCCACAGGCAGTACAAGATGGATACTATGGGCTACTATTTGTGGCTACTTGTGATCCTCTCTCAGGAATATTTGAAGTTCATAGCTAAGTTCAAATTACAATTTAAACATTGTATGTATTACTTAGGGCTGGGCCCTAATCTTGTAACCAGGTTGTAAGATTATCTTTCTCCCTAGTTAAGAGGGAGTGTTGATTGTAACTAGGTAGAATGCGGATTCCAACTGCCTTAAGGCAACATTGGAATCCACCAAGGGCTGGGCCCTTCTCCTCTCACACGCTACTCTTAGGGCTGGGCCCTTCTCATCCCACACGCCACTCCTAGGGCTGGGCCCTATACATCACGCACTCCTTAACACCACGCTACTCCTCAATACCATGCTATGTGCAAGATAACATGCTTACATGAATAGGGCCGACCCTATCTAATAAAGGGTTTCGGTTAAAGTGATGCAAATAAATTAAAGGTTATTAATTCATCATAAGCCGACTTGATTAGGAGTGGTTGCTCTCCTATAAATAAGACATATACCTCTCACAATATCAATAATGCAGTTTCAAGTAAATGCGAAATATATCCTTCTTGGGTAGCGAACTCCTTTGCAAGCAGCAGATCACAGCGAACTTCATTCATAGGCAACAGATTATCAGTTAGGTCACAGCGAACTCCATGTTGTGCAGATCTAATTGGTAATCACAGCGAACTCCATGTATGTGCAGATCTAATTGGTGATCACAGTGAACTCCATGTATGTGCAGCAGATCTAATTGGTGATCACAAGTTATCATCAAAGACAGGGATCTCCATTGAAGGCTCAAGCAAAGGACTGTGAACTAGTTGAAAGGTGCATGCACAACAAGACAAGTTAGAAGGACTGAAAATCATGATCACTGTCAACAAACTACCTGTGTAGTCTTCTACATCATCTTTCTTGTGACTGCAACTTCTATACTCCAGATAAGTGTGTAATTGTCAATTGAATCTAAAACCATAATTAGATCTGAGGATCTTTTCTGGCTGGGTTTTTCCTCCTAGGAGGTTTTCCCAGGGTAACTTTGTCTTGTCTCTTTTGCATTCATTTCTTACTATGCTTAAATCTGAAAACCAATAAATTTAATTAACCTAGTTAGAAAGAAATTCTGATTTTCTAAGTTTCATCTAATCTGAAAGTACTAAAAGTAACACCAACTCCCAAGTCTGAAATTTTGTGAGCACCAATCCACTAGAAGCACCAACTCCCAAATCTGAATTTTGTGAGCACCAACCCACTTGAAGCACCAACTCCCAAATCTAAATTTTGTGAGCACCAACCCACTTGAAGCACCAACTCCCGCTTCAGAATTTGTGAGCACCAACCCGCTTCACATAAATCTGATTTTCCATCTAGACAATGTTGCTATCTCAACGGATGATGGACAATCTTGTTTTTCACCACTTATGCTATTGTATTCCTTTTAAAATTGTCTTCACAAGAGCTCTAAGTCTCCTGTTCAAATCTGCTATTATTTCTTTCATAAAACTTTTATAATAATTACAACAAATCTGCTCACATATGCTTCATGAATTTTCCTATAACCTTCCTTAACACATATACTCTTTCTCCACAAATTCTGCCTTCTCTTTTATACAAATATTCTTTTTATCTCTGTATAACAGCATTTTTTCTGTTCTCAACATCTGCATATTCATTTTCATATATATACATATATATATCACATGTATATGATATATCTTTAACACAAATCTGTAGTCTTTCTGCGCAGAGTCTTTTTATAAATCTGCATGCACAAACTTAAAATATTATGGCATAATTCTTATGTATATGTGCACATACTAATCTTTATTTTTATCTTTATACATTCTTTATTTCTTACTTCTAGATCTGCAATCTCTTCTCAAAAGTTTGTTACAAATTCTCTATACACTTCAGTATAAATTGGAAGTAGTATTCATGCAATTCTCTCCCTTAATCTGATGCATATATTATATTTGATTGTCTTCTTCACACAACACACAAAAATCTGGAATAATCTTCTTTGATAAAATCTACGGTGATCTCATTGATTTTTAATTAAATCTGTATGCTCATCCTTTTGGTGCATAAGCCTTTTCCTACTTATTCTCACCCTTACAACTAACGTACTTCTATTCTCTTACACTCAGCACACCCATACTTCATAATGTCTTTATATACCTTTAATGTGTGCCTTTTAGAAAGACATGCCCTCTCATAATGAACAGATGTATCCCATTCGAATAGAGGCATCCTTCCAAAGAGACATTTCTTTTCGTCAAATACTCGCAATCTTTCAAATAAGTCACGTATCTTCATGCACTTCATTATTTCCAAACAAACTATAATTAAGTTGTTATATCCTTTTACGTAGGATTCTTTTGTCTTTTAGCGGGGGCTTAACAGTAAGAGGTGGGCCCCATAATTATTGTCTTTAAGTGAACTGTTTTCTTATCAAATCGTTGTTAATCATGTTCCTTTTAGAGTCGGTCAATAAAACATTGATTAGTTTGTATTGCCATCCACCGTGGCAACTTGTTATGCTGACTTGTAACATTTTGACTTTGCTTGTTCAACAAACTGTCATGTTAGTGTTATTGTTCCTTCCTTAATATGTTTAAAATGAAGGTTCTTGACTTCGATTTTTCTAATTTACTTAGAAAGAGGCTGCTGCTCTTTATCGGGCCTGTCTTGGTAGTCATAAGTATGCTGCTTGCACAGACATCATAATCAATGTCCCTTAAATATATTAATAGATATATTTTTCTTTGGTTTGACCAGATACCTTTGATTTTTCTTGAATAATTTTTGTACTTCAATTGCTGCTCATGCCCCATATTCTTCTTTCACCTTTTCAGACTCATGTGAAGTCAATCACTTCTGTCTGTCTGTTGCCATGCATACACTGGGGCTGAAATCACTATATATATATACACTAGGACTTTCTGTCTGTTATTGTATGATCAGACTGGGACATAGTACACATGTATGGTCAGACTGTAAAATATTTATCAGATTTAGGACAATATGTTCATCAACAGTACTAATTCAGTAAGTATAGTGGTTCAATATGTTCATCAATCTCCATAACATAGTAATATGTTCGTCAATATCCATTAACAAATTGTTTTGACATCGATGACAATTTTTCATCAATCTCATCCATGCACCTTTGACATCAATGACAACATTTCCAACAATCTCCCACTTTGTCATTGATCGCAATATAAATTTTTTAACTCGCCCCCATTCTATTTCTCTCCCCCTTTGACATCGATGGCTAAGGGATAAACATCAAGCTTCTGTTCATGAATGAGTCATGAGAAACATCAATTCTTATACTTACATCTACTGGGAATACGCTTCTCCTTGTTGGAGAGTCTCTAGCGCTCCCCCTGTTAAGGATTCTTTAATGCTCCCCCTTGCTCTAATAGTCTTCCTCCTTTATTTCCTGATTTTAATGGGTGACATACTTTCTCTACGAATGTTCAAAAGAGTTTGCATCGTCTTATTTCTCTATCCATGTTTGCTCGATGAATAAAATCTTTTCATTTCTTTGAAAGAGTCTTTGTTGGTGTTGGAAATAAGCCACACCCGGACCGACGATGGACTGGTCCAAGAGGGCCCAATAGCTCAGTGGTAGAGCACTCCAGCAGCACATGGATGGTCCTAGGTTCGAGTCCTAGCTGGTTCATGTCTCAACATGGTATCAGAGCCAGGTCCAAGCTAGGAGCCCCAAGCACACGAGAGGTGTGGCTTAAAGGGGGGTGTTGGTGTTGGAAATAAACCACACCCGGACCGACGATGGACTGGTCCAAGAGGGGCCAGTAGCTTAGTGGTAGAGCACTCCAGCAGCACATGGAAGGTCCTAGGTTCGAGTCCTAGCTGGTCCATGTCTCAACAGTCTTCTATCTTCAAAATTTCTGATTGCCATAGCTAGAAGGTTGCCTTTCTGCTCTTAAATGATATCTCCTTTGTCTTCAAAGTCTTCATTTCATTGCATGAGTTAAGAGCATGCAGTCTTTCATCATCTAGGATCTTGAATATGCATGTATCAATTTATCACTTTCCCTTGTTGCTCATGTAATGCACAAGTGGATTCTTCCTTTTATGCTTTAACTTCTATTTGAAGGTTCCCTTCATGTTTCTTGACATCAATGCAATCATTTCCTCTTTGTTGCAACTGTCTATCTCATCATTCTACCTTTGTTTTACTTCTTCTTCCTTGATATTCTTGATGAAGAAATGCTCATCACATGTCTATCTCTTCTAAGATATCATTGTATTAATCATAATTCCTTTATCAATTTCTTACCATTATCAATTTCTTTTGCTTTTGCCAACCCATGCTTTGCCAAAAAGCATACTTCTTTTGTCTTTTCTCTAGGGCTGAATGATAGTGTAGCTATAGGCTCCCCCTAAAGTCGTGCTTCTCCTAATGAACTAGGAGGTATATGAAGTGCATGTTGCACTTGCATTGGTTTCTCTTTCTCTTTCTGTTATCTTCTTTTTCCAAATCTTTTTAGGTCTTCCCTTTTGTTTGTTCTTGGCATTCTTCTCCATCTTGTTTTGTCTTGGAGGCTCATCAAAGATGGTTTTGCAAAAATGAGATGTATGTCCAAAGTTGTTGCACTTGTAACACATAATATCATAATTCATTAAAGGAGAAAATGAATTATAATTCCTTCGAGTGAAATTGCTTTGTGACCAAATTTGTAACATGAGAAACAATTGTTACAAGTGCGGTTGTCATTTCACCAAAAGATTGACTTGTTAATGCCCGATACAATCACTAGACTTATAGAATCCACCTGAGGCAGTTACATGTCACAAACCCGAGCGCTGCGCTGCACAACACAAGGAGACCAAGGGCGCACACCTTGCAACAATCAATTGTTGGCAACAAGGTAGAAAACTGAGAGGGGGGGTGGGGTGAATCAGTTTTCTCAAAATTTTTACTTAAACACAATTTTAGATCTGATAATTAATAGTGAAAGCATAAATCAACACAACATCAATAACACACATAACACCAAGATTTTTGACATGGAAAACCCAGTCAAGGGAAAAACCACGGTGGGAACCTACCCACAATATGATGATACCCTGTTAGAAGTCTATGAAATATTACAATGGGGAATGCACATGCATTTTTGAGCACACTGCCTAGAGCTCACTGCTCAAAAACAACAAAGGGTTACAACCCAGGGAAGGCTCATTGTCTTCAACAATATTTGGATTACATCTGGAAGACCATGAACTGAGAAAATAGCATCTCCTAATGCATGGTTACAGTTCCGGTTAAGCATATATTTTTCTCTTTTGCACTTCTTCACACTTCTTCGCACTTCTTCACACTACTTCACTGCTTCCGAAAGATCAAAGCATTATTCACGCACACAGATACACCCACAACATACAATTACATTAATTTATGCATATCATCAACCTATCATTCAAAATCGGCTCAACCCACATCACAAATTACAATGATATAACCATACACGCTACAATAACATATGCAGACCAAAACAATGTCAGCTAAGACATAGTATGGACCCAAATCAACACCTCGAACATGAAACACCTCCAAGAATTATGCCTCGAACATCCACAACATGCTACAATCATCATGTCGGCCAAGAACATGAAGAACACCACCGGGATAAAGAAAATCATCAATAACGCGCACAACAATCAATGCGGACCACCAACACAAAGAGGACATGATCTAGAAACATCCACAAGCATCATGAATTACCATAGAAACAACCGCACCAACACCACTTGCTAGAATCTTCATCATCATTATATCGAATTCCAAGAACACTAACTGCAATGACTGTCAAACCGAAAGATTCACTTGCGGACCTTCAAATCACAAACCATCTGAATTGAGGACACATCAAAACATCCCAAACACTTTTCCAAATCCGCAAACCAAGATATTACAATGCAAAGCAATGCGGAGCAAAAATCGGAACACTGATCAACACCAAACAATTGAAAAACCAACCGCAATATCGGATCTCATAACTCGATCAAATCTCCATGCGAACCACTGAAACTTGAGCTGAATCATCTAGAGATACTTATCTCAAAACCCTTTAATCCGCAACAACTTATTTGCAACACATTGGCCAAACCAACTCACTTAAATATGACTGCAACACTGAAACACATAGAGGAATATGTTGACAGCAATGACAACACATCACTCAGCCAATCCAAACACACATTTGCATATTATCTCAACAATCTCCAACAACAATATCCATTAAAAGAATAGTAACTCCTAGGGATATATGGCTGCCTTTGATGAAGAGGCTTTCTCGAATTGTCCTTGTTTTCCTTTGAAGGTGGATTGGTCTTTGGTAGGATTGTAATTTCTTTCTTAATCTCCTCCTTATTGTCCTTCTTAAGAGCCTTCATGTAGTTTCTTGGTTTTTCATCTTTTCTTTGTGTAGAGTCCACATCCTTAGAGCTGGTAGCCTCTTTTGATTGATCTAATTGTTTTATAGAGTTTTCCAATTCCTTTCTTAAGGAGTCAACTTCAAGTTTTAATTTATCACAATCTGATTTCTTTTCCTTGAATTGATCTTTCATTACATCCTCAGTCCTTTTGGCCTCTTTTAGTTGTACTTTCAGACTTTCAATTATTTCATTTGATTCTTCTTGAGCTTTATGCAATTCTTGAATTTGTGCCTTTTGTTTTGCAATCTTCTTCTTGAGCTTTTCATTTTCCTTGTAAGTATAATGAAGTTCTTCCATGAGATTTGCATCCTCTTCTCCACTACATGCCTCTTTTTCTTCTTCTTCTTCATATGCATCGAATTCTTCTTTGAGATTTTTATCAAAAAGAGCTTCCTTTGCATCAGATTTATTGCTCAAGCTATTGCTTGAATTGTTTTCTTCAATATTCTCTTCCCTTATTATCTTTTTCTTTATTTCACTCCCAAGGTCATCTTCATTTGTCGCTTCATCATTTTCTATTGCCATGTGTATTCCAAGTGCCACCTTATCACCTTTGCTAGCTTCTATGTTATCACATGTATTTGATTCTATGATATCAATACAATCATCACTGCACATGGAGTGGGTTTCTCTTTCAAAGAATTCATTATCATTTATTTCATTCCTTGTACTTGGTGCCTTTTTATTAATACTCCTTTTAGTATTTCCTAATCCCTTATTTCCTTTTCTTTTTCCCATATGTGCTCACATGATCTACCTCCAAGCGGTTAGGCTGTATAGAAGGAACCCGCTCTGATACCAATTGAAGAGCACACAGTTATACTAAGAGGGGGGGGGGAAGTGAATTAGTATAACAACAAATTTTACTAATTTAAACTTTTTCAACTTCAATCACAAGTATATAACTTATCTCATTAATATATTCATTGCATAGCAACATTCATATGTGATCTAACTAATATGAACACAAGTAGAACACAAGATATATACGTGGAAACCTATTGATGTGTTTTTTAGACACTTCAAACACAAAATAAAATACCAAGGTAACTTATCCTCTCTTGAACAAAATCTTCCCAAATGCTAAACTTTGTGATCAATTGGAAGACTCCAAGGTTTCTATTGTCGGGTCTCGACGTGTGAATAACTCAATTGGTTGATGTGATTGCTGATAATCCAAGGCATCTTACATGTATGTTTCTTAAGAGATTGATTGCTTGATTTCAAGGAATACTTTTCAAATGGTATGTGTTGTGACGTATTCACACATCGCCCCATTGCAAATGGGGACCCCCACTTTTTCGCTTTTGAGGTTAGTTGTCTTCACTTAGCTATGTTGGTAGTAGTAAGGTCTTTTTCTATTAGCCTTTCGTTTGAAGAAGTGCACTTTCTCAGGTGGCTAGGCAATGGTAGAGTCATTTCTCCTTCCTTAGGTTGGAAAGAGGTCGAGTGATGTCAATTTGAGCATAGTGGGCAAGGAAGGTTAGTTGCAGGTTGAAAGGGCAAAATTTGGCCAAGTACATGAAGATTTCCTTTGCTCCCTCTCAGGAGCAAATGCGTCTTCTTTTGCTCATTCATGTTAGCCGCATTATTGTATACGGGAATACGAATAGTTAATTAAGTTGTAATTGGGTTTGTTAGTTGGCACTCGAGGGGTGGCAGTTGCGATGCGACGGTTGGTGCTCGCACCCCCTTAGTGTCTTTATATACTCATTGTAACTTGTAAAGGACACGAATTATGAATGGAATAACATATCCGATACTTGTCTGATATCTATGGCATTGTTCTGCATTACGTACTTTATGCTTTAAGTATTCACCCGAGAGGGCAAACATTTGGTGTCGTTGCCTAGACGTACTCGGGAACGGAAGACACGGATGGCGCACAGACACAATGGGCCTACTAGTTGGTGAAATAAACCCAGAGGCGGACGACGCGCAAACGAAACTTTACACAGGAGAAGACACGGCAACGAGAGAATTTTCAATTCTACTCCAGGTAGCCATCCAGACCTACGTCCGACGAGAGGCGGCGGAGGCAGAAATCCCACCAAGTGCCGTGTGGACAGCTTTGGAGGTTAGCCTGGCAGTAAACCGGTTGATGAACCACCTCCCCAAGTTGCTTGCACAAGCATTGCTGGCACAACAGGCTCACCTGGAGGAAATTGCCCAGGAAGAGCGATGCCAACAGATCCTTCGCAACTACGAAGAAAACAACCAACGGGAAACGGAACGGGATGGCGCCAAGCCAGGAGGGAATTGAACGTTTAACTTTTTATTTTTCAAATAAAAGTGTCATTGACACGAGTTGTATTTGAGCAGATGAATTAATAAAGACATGTTTTGATTTATGAATTGTGAGTTATGAAAATGTGCGACAATTAATCCCAAACCTATTGAATAAAGATAGAAATAAAAAAGCAGAAACGGACGAGTGGGAGGCCGCGCAAAGGGCCTTGATTCTGGAGCAGCAAGTAGAATGTAGATGGAGGCTGAGGCAACTTGCCGAAGGACGACCTGCCCAAGGGGGGCCCGAGGGGAACCAAGGAGGTGTCATGGAGGGTGCAGAGGCCAACGGAAATTTCTATGTGTTGCCAGATCATCGTAGGACGCGGAGCCACGAAGAGTTTCTAGAAGAAACAAGGTTACGGCGAAATCTAGTCGAGGAGACCCAGGATCAGTTTAGAAACTTATCCCTTACGCCACAGAGTGAAGATCACCAACGGGAACCAGGAGTGGGCATGTGTGAGAGCGAAGGGGAGGGCAACCGTACGGGTGTAGGTGCCACACACGACAGGCAAAACACCGTGCCTCCAGTTGCCCACGCAGGACACACCACCAACGCCACCGGAGGAAGCAGCACAGGGCCACAGACACAGACAAAACCGCCCCCAGGAAGACGACCCGGGATGGCGAGTAAACAAAAATTACCAAAGTTCACAGGGGACAGCAAGGAAGACCCCTTACGGAATTGCCGTACATGTGAAACCATTTGGTCTGCCAACGGAGTGATAGACCAGAATGACTGGGTACAGCAGTTCCCAGCTACTTTACGTGGAGTTGCCATAGATTGGTACTCCGATGTAGATAAGCAAAAAGTGGCCATGTGGGCCAACCTACAGAAGGAATTCACGGAAGAGTTTCAGTTGCTCCGTGATGACAACGAAATTGTAACAGAGATATACAGTACCAAACAAGGTACCAAGGAGACAGTACGGGCATACAGCAGGAGATTGAAGGAATTGTTGGGTAAAATGGAAAGCCAACCGGCTGAGGGCTTGAAAAAACGATGGTTTGTGGAAGGATTGAAATCCTCCCTATGGAAAAAAATGAAAATTGTACCCATGACGATGCCTATAATCGGGCGATGGACCTAGAGAGTGAATACAAAACATCAAGGAAGAAGAAAAGTAATAAATATTCATCTAACGATGATGAAGATTCTGACGGGGAAAGCAGTAGCGGTGGCGAATCGAGTAAAAAGGTGCACGCGCTCCAAAAGGACATGGAACGAATGTTGAAAGAATTCAAAGCCATGAAAGGGAGTACAAGTAAGACGGAAGAAAATGACGTGTGGTGTACCGACTGTAGGAGTGACGGACACACCAAGGGGTCCTGTCCCAAGAAGGCTTTCTGCGACATTTGCCAGATTGCGGGACATTTGACAAAGGAATGTCCCTACAATATGAAAACCAGAAACCAACAAGTTCTCTTCACGCAAGAGCTGCCAGCCGCCGGAACTCCGCAAACCGCCAACAATAATGCATCACTTGGCGGATATCGGAACAACCAGCGAGGGGGGAGGACCAATAATAATAACAAGAGCCGAATCCAATATGATGCAAAGGGACGGCCAATGATCCAGTGCCGAGCCTGCAATCAATGGGGCCACTTTGCTAGAGAATGCACCTCAGAAGAAACTCCACAAAAATTATGCAAATGGTGTGGGCCTGGAGACCACGATGATGGAATGTGTCCAAAGTCTGGAGTGAACTTGCTCAACATCAACAGGACGGAGGAACGGGTATTGGCAATCACACGGTTGCAGGCAAAGAATGCCACATACCCGGACCCGTGCACGGAGAAGCAGCGGGCACTAGAGGCCAAGGCGGAAGTGGCGAAGGAAATGTTGGCACAAAGGAGCACCCAGGAAGCGGTAAGTACTTCCCGATCTGAGGCGGAGGAAAATAGCCTGAGGCAAATGCTGCAGATTGAAGTGTCGGTGAAAATGAAGGACCTCCTGGAAACGATGCCGCAATTACATACAACACTCCTACGTATGGTCCAAGTAACCTCGCACAGTCAGGCAACCCGGAATACGGATGGTTCTGGCAGAACACCTACAAACCCATTGGTCCTGACACTATACAGTGGCCGGCACCCGGCAGTGGTGGAAATGGGAATACAGGGAACCATTCTGACTGACACTATCGTCGACGGCGGGTCCGGAGTGAATGTGCTTCCGGAAGAAACCTGGAAGCATCTTGGCAAACCAACACTATGGCCGTCAACCTTTAACTTACTGGGAGAGGATCAACATGGTATCAAACCCCTTGGAACACTCATGGCACAACAAGTGACCATCGGGACACAACCATTTGTCCTCGACTTCGTGGTGATTCCGCTAGGCGAAAAAGGATACGACGCCATTCTGGGCAGAGGGTGGTTGGTGGCAACCAGAGTGAATCACAATTGGAAGCGTAACACGTTGTCAATGGAGAAAGTCGGGAGAAAATGTATTATCGACCTGAAAACACAACTTGTGAGTGAAGAACTCGCGTCAGAGTCGGAATCAGACGGCGAAGGTGGAGTTGACGGAGGAAAGTACGGAAGGGAATCGAATGAGGAAGGTGTTCTCGGAATCCAAGGATGTTCTGAGGACGAGACCGATTCCCTTAATGGGCTCTTCCACTGGCAAATGGAGGACTACGAGCTATTGTATGGGTGTAATATGTTGGAGGTTGACGAGGATCGGGACGAGAACGAATTTCCGCCAGCGTACGGGGAATACACCGAAGGGGATGCCCCGGTCAATGAAGTACCAGCACACAGGTTTGACATGACAAAACCAATCCGGTATGAAGAATCCGTAAAACCTACAAACCTCGGCACAGAAGCAGAGCCAAGAAACATCCTGGTTGGCGACGACTGGAACCTAGTCCTGAAAGCCGCCGCGTTTAAAATATTCATGGAATACAAGGATGTATTCACTTGGACGTATAAGGACCTCAAAGGGGTGTCGCCAAAACTGTGCGTACACAAAATTTCACTCGTACCTGGGGCCCTACCTGTACGGAAGAGGCCATACAGAATGAATAAAAACTATGCGGCAAGAGTGAATGATGAAATTGAACGTATGCTCGAAGCCGGGATTATTTTTAAAGTGCAGACCAGTGAGTGGGTATTGCCCATAGTGATATCCCTTAAAAAGGAGGCAAACCAGATACGAATCTGCGTGGATTTCAGATGCCTTAACGCGGTCACCATAAAAGACCCGTTTCCAATACCATTTACAGATAGCATCTTGGAAGAAGTGGTTGGTCATGAAATTTATTCATTCATGGATGGATTTTCTGGGTATAACCAGATATCCATCGCCGAAGAAGACAAATTAAAAACCACCTTCATAGTGGAGGATGGCGTGTACACGTATAATTGAATGCCGTTCGGATTTTGCAACGCACCAGCGACCTTTCAACAGATAATCCTTCACATATTTGAAAAGATGTCAGTAGGAAACTTCAGGGCGTTCCTGGACGACTGGTCCATCTACAGTAACCAAGATACACATTTGGCCGCACTTGGCGAATGCATGGAGAGATGCAAGCGAGCTCGCCTAGCACTCAACCCCCAAAAATGCAGATTCATGGTGCCTCAAGGGAAGCTGTTAGGACACATAGTGTGTAAGGCTAGACTCAAGACTGACCCAGACAAGATTCGGGTGATAGTGGAAATGGAGGCACCCACAGATGTCACGGGAGTCAAATCCTTCCTAGGACACATAGGGTATTACAGGCGATTTATCAAAAATTTTGCTCGAGTATCCTGCCCTTTGGACAAGCTGACAAGGAAAGGTGAACGGTATATATGGGGGACGGCTCAGGAGGAGGCCTTCCAAGAATTGAAGTCATGGTTGGTGGGTGTGCCAATCCTAACATATCCTGATTGGGACAAAGAGTTCCACGTACACGTTGACGCATCCAACTTTGCCATAGGGTCCACACTGGCGCAGGTTGGCGACCACGGGCTAGATCACCCGGTCTACTTTGCAAGCAGACTCTTGTCGAAGGCAGAGAAAAATTATAGCACCACAGAAAGGGAAGCCCTCGGGATGGTGTACTCCGTCCAGAAATTTCGACATTACTTGCTCGCCACTCCGTTCACATTTTATGTGGACCACCAGGCTTTAATGTATCTGGTAAACAAGCCAGTTATCCAAGGACGAATCGGCCGATGGCTGCTATTGCTGCAGGAATTTACATTCAACAGTATAGTAAGACCTGGGAAGAGCCATGTGATAGTTGACCAGCTGTCGAGAATCCAGTCAGGAGAACCAGCCGAAGGAGTGAATGAAGATTTTCCAGACACTCACTTATTTCGCATCGTGGTTCTCCCTGCCTGGTACGTAAGCGTGGGGGAATATTTGTCGACATCACGGTTCTCGAGGGAGATGCCACCAGGAGAAAGAAGGAAACTGGTACTGAGGAGCAGGACATTCCAACTCATTAATGGCCTATTGTATAAAATGGGTCCCGATCAGATCCTACGGCGATGCGTCCTAGAAGAGGAAATTCCGAGCGTCCTAAGGGAAGCACATGAGGGGCCCGCAGGTGGACACATGGGGCCCGACACCACGGCGAGGAAAGTTCTGTTGGCAGGACTGTGGTGGCCGACACTACATAATGACGCCAGGGAGTGGGCAACAAGCTGTGATACATGCCAACGGGCCAGACGACCATTAAAAAGGGATTTTATGCCCCCCAACCCATCGAATGCCTAGGAACTGTTTGAGAGATGGAGATTGGATTTCGTCGAACCATTAAAAGCAAGTAGAGCTCGATGATGCAGATACATTATAGTGGCAACAGAATACTTGACCAAGTGGGTGGAGGCACGGGCCTTACCCGACAATTTGGCGGTCAATACAGCAAAATTCATCTATGAACACATCATTACACGGTATGGGATTCCAATCCAACTGACGAGTGACAGAGGAGGCCATTTTGTAAATCACATAATCCGACTGTTAACAACGGAGTTTAAAATCTTCCACTCCTTATCAAGCCCCTACTATCCACGGGTGAACGGGCAGGCTGAGGCGACCAATAAAATAATAATGTCGGTGATATATAAGTCTTGCGGAGTGGAGAAGGATAACTGGGAGGAGCGCCTACCGTCAGTACTTTGGGCATACCGAACAACTTACAAGGTAACTACTGGACAGACTCCCTTCCAGCTAATGTATGGGCAAGAAGCCGTGGTGCCAGTTGAATTCATGGTGCCGAGTATCTGGATCGCCATTGATAATCGACTTGGCGACATGGAAAGCCTGAGGGAGAGACTGTACGCTTTGAACAAATTGGACGAACGAAGGATGATGGCTCAATGGGCGACAGAGACAGCCCAGCAAAGACGGAAGGTTTGGCACGACAAGCATCTTCGGCGAATGAAGTTTACTCCTAGGCAGTTGGTATTGAAATTCAACGGAAGGAACGAAATCAAACTTGGGAAATTCAAAGTGCATTGGCTAGGACCATTCAAGGTACGCGAAGTCAATACCAACGGGCAATTAAGTTGTGGACGCTGGACGAGGAAGAGATACCAGATGCCGTCAACGGGTCGAAATTAAAAATCTACCACGAACGAAGGGAGCCGGACCACGATGAATGCTTAAAAGACTGAAAAAAAATTAAAAGAAAAAAGAAAAAAGTGGGCCCATCGTACGGTGGGACCACCGTGTGGTGGGGTCACCGGCGGTGGATGCCACCGTGCTGTGGTCACTGCACACCGCCAACCGCAGACAATAAAACCCCCGCAGCACAAAGTAAAACCCACGCAGCCGCACAACTCACCCGCCTACACATTCACGTGCCGAACAGCCCGCAGCCGTAGCCGCACAGCACGCAGTTGCAGCCCGCAGCCGCACAGCCCGCAGTCGCATAGCGTGCAGCCCGCAGCCGCACAACCGCCGCAGCACAGCCGCACAGCCCCCGCACAGCCTCCACACGTGCAGCCGGCACAAGCCCGCACGCACCAAGCCGCACGAGTCTGTGACGTTACGGGCAGACGGTTTTCATTTTGGAAAAAAAAGAAAAAGAAAAGGGGGGTGTCATAAAAGCAGAATTGGAGAAGTAATCTGTACTAATGGACACAAACAGGAACAAGGCAGATT
The DNA here is from genome assembly GCF_030272615.1 of Cryptomeria japonica. Taxonomy (NCBI): domain Eukaryota; kingdom Viridiplantae; phylum Streptophyta; class Pinopsida; order Cupressales; family Cupressaceae; genus Cryptomeria; species Cryptomeria japonica. The sequence goes on along the minus strand of NC_081412.1, from coordinate 607,763,716 downwards.
GGCGGAAGCTGTTGCAACCGTTAGAAGACAAGTTGCAGGGAGGGCACAAAGGAACCAGTGTAGACACAGGCAAACGGATTCTACCATCTGGGGTGCGCATTGCAGGTAGTCTCGGTATGAGAACCAGTCAAAAAAGCAAGAAGCATCGTCCCAAACCCTTGGCGACAAAGGACAAAGATGAAATAATGGCAGATAATATTATGTTCAAGGGTTTGAATGGAATCGACTGTCGGAACTGGTGGGCAAAGACACCTTTGGATGATTTAATAAAGAAAAGCCTTCGCCAGGCACAAGTACACTGGGCGGTCCAGATGCCATTTTTTTCGATAAAGGACTTTGAGGTGGTTTTGCGTGCCATGATTGGCAGCTATGACAGACATCGCCACCAGTCGGTATTTGATTATCAACATCAGAGGATAACAGTGTCATTCACGGCAGGCGAGTTCACTAGGGTATTTGGCATACCGGGGATAAAAGGAAAGAAAATAGACACCTCCCAGAAAATATCCCCAGAGAATCGTGCCACACTGCTCCAGTTGATGTTGCGTGATAACCTTACCCAAGGCGAGAAAGATAGCCTCAAGAGTGCAGGCAAGAGTTGGGGAGTGAAGAGACAATTTTTTGCGAAGGGAGTATGGCGATGCTTCTTGTTGGTGGTGAAGAGTCGCCTCACAGGTGCCACGCGCGTGTCGGACATAGCCATTGCACAGATAGTGCTGATGGATGGGCTGCACAATGGAGTGGTATACGATTGGGCATCACTATTGGCAGATAGGATGGACGAGTTCATGACGTTGCAATACAAGAAGTTCTACATGCCGCATCACGCCATTGGATTATTCTTGGATGCAGTCCGCACACAGATCACCCCGGGCTCACAGCCATTGGAGCCACAAGGCCATGTTGCACCAGACCAGCCACCCATATTCTATTGGTCACATTTAGACGTCTTGGCACATGGCACGGAGGCACGTTTGGGCACAAAACGAAAGAAGGCCGCCATGTCCGATACGGAGTCCGACACGGAAGAGTCCGAGGTTGAGGATGCAGACAGTGGCAGGGAGGAATCCGCAGACACCTCCTAGGTAAGCGAAGGGAGTTTCCGACTGACAGGGAGAAGGGGCGACCAGTGGCCTGAAGAAGGGGTAGTGGAGTCTGCAGGTATAGTAGGGTCTACTGTAGCATCACAGGTGCAGGTCCACTTTACATCAGCCCGCTTACCAGAGACTTGTCAATTGGCGGTGCTGCGGTCCTTCGGGACAATGAGTGTAGTTACCACGGTACCAGTTCCTAGTTTCGGGCAGCCTCGGGTGACGATAGCCATGACACCACCACGGGTGGAGACCTTGGCGAGTGCAGAGGCTTCCATGGTGCACGAGGTGCCGGATGTGACAGGACCGACTGTGCCAGGGTTACTCGGATATATGCAGGAGGCAATGACGACAGCAGGCACTTTTCATGATGACCTCACTAGCTGGTTGAGCCGTTACCAGATGGCACCCGTGGCACCAGGAGAGGCCACTCTATCCCCAGGGCGGACCACGTATTCCTTGGATGTCATTGATCTCGAGGAAGGGAGTTCCTCGAGCTGCAGGGCAGTTTAGAGGGTTGCTTCACCCCCTGCGGTGGTAGTAACCAGTCCGTATAGAGCAGAGGAGGTGCCAGTGGGAAGTCAGCAGAGTGGAAAGTTGGAGCAACTTATTACTGAGATGACTCTGGGAGCATAGCGGCTTGTGTCATCTGCCACGCTCTAGGTCAATGCGACCATGGTTGAGCGGATGGAAGGGTTGTTGACCTTTGCTCGCACGGGATGCCGAGCTGAGTTTGAGAGGTGTTTTGAGTGTGCTGGGTGGCCGGACATGGAGAGCCTGGCGATGCTGGAGGCTTGGCGCCTCACTGAGAGGGTTGGCGAGACCCAGATGCAGTCGTTGGTGAGAGAGGTAGAGCAGGCCTTCCGTGAAGGTTATCTGGAGCTCCGGAAGTCACAACAGACGACAACTACAGTTGAGGCTTTGAGGGTGGCAACAGTAACAGCTCGGGAGGAGTTGGCTACCAGGTTTCGCGAGCTAGAGGCTACCATGGCACAGAACTAGGCAGCGGTGGACATTTTAGTAGCAGAGAAGTTTGCCTTGCTCATACAGTTGGAGGAGGAGAGGGCCTCGAGGGAGCTGTTGGAGACTCGGTTGGTCAGTGCCCTGGAAAATGTGGACAAGAAGGATAAGGAGGTGCTCGAGGCAGCCTACATGGTAAAGACTGCTATGGAGCGGCAGATGGTCGTGGAATGGGATCTCAAGAGGAGGACGGAGCAGGTGTATGAGCTCTGTGGGTGCTTGGCGTCCACTGCTACACCACCACCGGCGCCTTCTTCATCAGGGACCCCTTCTGCACTTCCTTAGTTTTTTTTCTTCTTCTAGATTTTGCGAGCTCCATGTATTCTCCATTTTGTTGTAAGTCGCCTGGAGACGACTTTTCTTTTTGGGGGGGATGATGTTAGCCGCATTATTGTATACAGGAATACGAATAGTTAATTAAGTCGTAATTGGGTTTGTTAGTTGGCACTCGAGGGGTGGCAGTTGCGATGCGACGGTTGGCGCTCGCACCCCCTCGGTGTCTTTATATACTCCTCATTGTAACTTGTAAAGGACACGAATTATGAATGGAATAACATATCTGATACTTGTCTGATATCTATGGCATTGTTCTGCATTACGTACTTTATGCTTTAAGTATTCACTCGAGAGGGCAAACAATTCACAGGAGCGAATGCATCTTCCTTTGCTCATTCACATGAGCAAATATGTCTTCCTTTGTTCCCTCTCAGGAGTGAATACGTCTTCCTTTGCTCATTCACATGAGTGAATACGTCTTCCTTTGCTCATTCACTATTGGTCATCACAGATTGCAATGTGGAGCTTTGATCGGGCAACGAGTTTGATCTTTTAGCCTAGCCTAATGCAAAATTTGGCTAAATACATGAAGATTTCCTTTGCTCCCTCTTAGGAGCGAATACATCTTCCTTTCCTCATTAATAGAAGTAAATACATCTTCCTTTGCTCATTGATAGGAGCGAAGTCATCTTCAAGACATTAGGTGAAGGTGATTTATTGACTTTTGCACATAAGGATAAAAACTTAAGGAATGAATTGATAGAATGGAGAGAGTGGATGGAAAATTGGTTAAGTGTGAAAACATTTCCATTGCTCCCTCCCAAAAGCGAAATGCCTCTTCCTTTGCTCCCTCCTAGGAGCGAAATACGTCTTCCTTTACTCCCTCTTCGGAGTGAAATCCTCTTCCATTGCCCTCACCTTGGAGCGATTTGAACTTCTTGAACATATTTGAGGCTGAGGAGCAAGTTTAAGTACCTTCAATATCATTTTGATCATGGAAAGAAGCAAATGCATCATAATTTTGACTAAGGAATGGAAAGAAGATGGCAAATTTGAGACCACTTCCATTGCTCTCCTTTTGGAGCGAAAAACACTTCCTTTGCTCCCTTCTAGGAGCAAATACGTCTTCCATTGCTCCCTTCTATTACAAAGAGTAATTGGTAAAATATTGGATTTATATTTACAGAATGATCAAGAGATCATTATAAAGAATTACGACAACTATGTTTCTAAAAAGAAACAGTTGTAAATAGAAACAAACTAAATCAAACTAATTATTTACGAAATATTACATAATTGACCATTAAATAATAAAAATAATATTATTCTAATACCCTCCCTTAATGGTCAATTTGTCAACAACACCAAGCTGCCCCTTGAATTTAGCAAACTTATTTGGGCTGAGAGACTTGGTGAGAATGTCTACAGTCTGATCCGTAGTTGGAACATATTGCAACTGAACTGAGCCGTCTTCAACAAGCTTTCAAATAAAATGACAATGAGTTTCCACATGCTTGGTTCTTTCATGGAAGACGAGATTCTTGGCAAGTTTGAGAACAACCTGATTATCATAGAACAAGGGAGTCAAACCTGCTTGAGATATTTGCATATCCGCAAGCATCCGGCGAAGCCAAACTGCCTCACAAGTTGCCTTAACTGCTCCTCAATATTTTGCTTTTGTTGAGGAGAGAGCCACCGCCTACTGCTTTTTACTAGTCCATGTGATTGCATCAGATCCTAAACTAAACACATACCCAGATGTTGATTTCATGTTATCAACCAAACCTGCCCAATCTGAATCTCTGAAACCATTGAGTCTAGGATCGTGACTCCTAGTGTAAGGAAGGCCATAATTAGAGGTGCCCTTCACATAACGTAACATACACTTCGTTGCTACCCAATGATCAGCCTTGTCATGAAGCATGAAATGTAGCTCACTGCAAAACTGAGATCGTCTAGTGGAAGTGAGATAGATGAGACTACCCACTAGTTGCCTAAATGTTGTTTCATCTATAGGAGGAGAATCAGACTTGGTTGACAACTTTAGTCCTATCTCCATAGGCGTGGAAGCAGGTTTACAATCTTGCATTCGAAACTTGTCAAGCAAGTTCCTGACATACTTAGACTGAGAAATAAAAATGCTACCATCAATTTGCCAAACCTCAACACCTAAACAATAATGGAGAAGCCCAAACTGTCATATCAAAAGCCTTGCACAAATCTTGTTTGATTTCTGCAATCAAATGTGTTGAACTGCCGGTAATGATCAAGTCATCCACGTAGACAACAAGAAAGAGAACATCATTACCAGAGTGTTTGATATACAAATCTGGGTCAGAAGGACTACGCTAAAAACCATGAGCAACCAAGTACTGATCAATCTTGATGTACCATGCTCGAGGAGCCTGTTTGAGTCCATAGAGTGCTTTCATGTGTCTACATACTTGATGTTCTTTGCCGGCAACCTTGAAACTAGGAGGCTGCATCATGTAGACTTCTTCCTGCAACTCACTATTGAGGAAGGCACTCTTAACAACCATCTGATGGACTTTCCATCCAAACTGAGCTGCAATAGCGAGAAGAAGACGAATGTTACTCATCTTGGCAGTAGGAGCAAAAGTCGCCTCATAATCAATGCCCTCTCATTGTGTGAATCCTTGAGCAACCAATCTGGCCTTGTATTTATCCAAGGTACCATCTGCATGATACTTGACCTTATACACCCATTTGCAGCTAATGGGCTTCTTCCCTAGAGGAAGATAGAGAGAACCCAGGTGTTGTTCTTGAGAAGGCTCTGGTATTTTGCGTCCATTGCCTGTTCCCACTATGGAATCCCTTTTGCCTCTACGTATGTCTAAGGCTCATAAATACTATGAATGTCGGCCATGAGACCAAAATTGATTGTATTTTGCTGCTTGCTCTTATTTTTGGATGATCTACCCTCAATGAGCTCATCAGGACGAAGATCACTGATGGTCTTAGCCCACCATTTAGGCTGGAGAGTAGAAGAGCCAACACTAGATGTAGGAGGAATAACTGGAACTAGAGGTGGAATAGGATTAGGAATCGGTGGAAGATTAGCATCATCCGGAGGAAATTTAGGTAGTGCATCATCAAATTCAGAATTTGCATCATCCCTCCCATCAAGTGAACCAAATGGAATACGGACACCCAAATCCGAAGCCTTCAAACGTCGATCCTTAGAATTCTTCTCAAACGAGGAAAGCTGAAATGGTCCACGTTCTTCATCAAAGACAACATCACAATTGAAGATAAGACGATTAGTGTCTGCATCAATCAATGGGTAAGCCTTGTGGTTGTCACTGTATCCTATAAACATAAGCTTCTGACTCTTGGAATTCAACTTGGAGCGCTTGGCATCTGAAATCCATACATATGCTAAAGAGCCAAAAACTTTTAGATGACTGATCCTGGGTTTGCGACCAGTCTAGGCTTCCTCAAGAGTCTTCCTCTTGACATCATGAGTGGGAGATCTATTAAGGAGATAGACTGCAGTGTATACTGCTTCTGCCCAAAACTTCTTTGGAACATTTCTATGTTCCAACATAGACCTAGCCATTTCTGTAATGGTGCGCTTGCGATGTTCTACAACGCCGTCTTGTTGAGAGGTGTATGGTGTGGTTAATTGATGTTTTATGCCATGTGTATTACAAAAAGTGGAAAAAGTAGTAGAACAAAACTCTCCCCCATTATTAGACCTAAGAGTAATAATAGAACAACTAGACTCTTTTTCTACTAAGGCCTTAAATTTCTGAAATACAAGAAACACATTTGATTTTTGTCTAAGAAAGTACACCCACATTTTATGACTGAAATCATCGACAAAAAACAAGAAGTACCTTCACCCAGTTTCAGATTGAGTATTCATTGGACCGCATACATCAGCGTGGACCAACTGTAGTACCTTAGAGGCTCGCCATGAGTCACCATCCTTGAACGGTGTCCTGTGTTGCTTCCCAGCCTGACAAGCTTCACAAACTTGCTGATTCTGAGTTTGAATTTCAGGTGGGCCATGTACCAAATCTTCCCGAACAAGCTGAGCAAGGTAGTGAATGTTCAGGTGACCATATTGCTGATGCTATAGACTGGTGATAGAGGAGGATTTAGTTGCAAAAGCATGCTCAAGACAATCACCCGTATCCACAAGTTTGTAAAGACCATGATCCTTAATGCCAACAACTACAGTAGTGTGTGTCGCACGATCAACAATCGAACATTTGTGAGCACTGAATATCAAATCAAGCTGAGGAGAATGTCGCATGATCCGACTCACTGAGAGTAAGTTTAGCTCCATGCTAGGAACACAGTATACATTGAGGAATATAAGATTCCTCCCACCATACTGAATCTGAACGTTGCCCTTGCCGACAACGGTATACTCTTCACCTCCTCCAAATATGACTGAATCAATATGTACCAGAATCTATATACTAGGCAGAAGAATTCACAGGATTTGTGGGTCTTTTAGCCATGAAGGCATAAAAGGTAGACTCTTTCTGTTCTGTGTGCTCAACGACATTGTCTTTAGGCTGAGACCCTCCTTGCTTTCGCTGTTCCGAAGCTATTCGATTGCGACAATCCTTGATAAGTTAATTTAGATTTGCTTTCAAAGTTGTTAGAGTTGAATGAAGGATTTGATAAGTATTAATTAATGGTGTATCTCCGCTCATACTTTTGGTGAATGGATGATCACTGTGCAAAGTTAGTCTGAGCCTATCCCCTGTGTATGCCAAAACTTCGATCATAAGCACAACCCATTGAAGATTGCACCCGCTTTGTGTAGTTGTCCTTAGTGTGGTGAAGCAAAGTGCGGTTTCCCGAGAACACCTAGTTAATACTGTTAATTTAGTGATCAGATTTACAAGAATGAACAGAAAAATGATAATGCACAGTAACAGGAAACAACACGCACAACTAGAAGTGTACACAACACAAGTCTACCCTGGGAAAACCTCCCTCTTGGAGGAAAAACCCAGCATTAAGTGTCCCTGATTTGATTGATGTAAATCCAGTAACAATTACAGCATTATCCTGCCTTAGGGCATAAATATAAAGACTTAGCTGATAAGGAATGGTGAACTTGTTGTCTGAATCAGAACTCGGCAGGTATACGATGATGCTCCAGTCTGAACCAGATTTGTAATCCCTTCACCAATAGTTGCAGACCTTCTAAGATATTCGCTGACCTTTAATGGTGATGCATTGACCTTCCAAGGTGGTTCGTTGACCTTCAGAAGTGGTTCGCTTGCCTTAAATGAGGATTCGCTAACCTCCAGGATGAGTGGGCAGATCTTGCAGAGCTAACTTCACATTGATGATGAAAATTGAGTGTTGAATGCATACAAATGAATCTCTATTTATATGTGGCATGGAGACCAATTCAAGTCGGCTTCACCTTAAGTTTTGTGCCAAGACTTAATTACAATTATAGGGCTTACACGTTACCTTATGTCTTGCCCTATTTTGGCGTCCTAATAATGATTAAGTTATATTGCAAGGGGAGTGCACCTATTTAGGGCCACACGTTACATGAAGGGGTGTGTCCCTACGTTTGGTGAGCTTAATGCATTTGGGCTCAGCCCTATAAGGATTCGGATGTTGCCTTAAGGCAATCCGAATCCATTTGTTTTCCTAACCTAGTTACAAAATCAACAAATACCGTCTCCAGAATTCATAGGTTTAGATCAGCTTTCTTAACCCTATCCCCTTTTCCCCCTTTTGAAAACCTAAATCTCAGAAAACCCAAAAAAAGAGAGAGAGAGAGTCTGAAATTGACAAATTTATCCAAGTCCAGAAGCTTGAAAGACATTTGTAAACGTAAGTCCCCCTTGAGATTTTCAGCATACACTACCCAAGTAGCTATCCCACTAAAGTCACTCGTTCGCACATATAGACCTTGGAATCGCCATATGATAAGCGGTGATTTTTCAAGAGAGGATAGAATACCTTTGGGTATCTTATTCTAATGTTCGGTATATGATAAAACTTACACCAACAGATGGAAAGAGGGAAACTGTCCGCTTGGACAATTCCACTTTTGATCATTTTCTCTGAAATCCCGGTTGGCTTGCTTGTGTAGAGAGGGCCTTGAAATTTCTTCATGTCAATCCTGCCCAGGTTAGTGTCTCGCACATTTGCCCATAGTGAGGTAATCTTTGATTCGGGTATTATTTCCTTCATATCTTCTAATGCGAGAGAGACCTCCAGCTTTTGAGTCTGCCATCTATCTCTTGGAAGAATTGTCTAAGTTAGTATCTTAATATGATATTGATGTTTTCTCAATTGAAAATCTTCTGTTTAGTTAGCAATGCACTTTTAGAGTGAATACGTCATTAAAATCTTAACGATTGCTAAACTTTAAATGCCGATCCTAAAACTTTAGTAGTGAAAAATCAGACTTTGCTTCGAAGATGCTTATCAAATTTGCAAATAATTTTTTGATTAAAACACGAATCAGCCAATTTAGAATTTTCTAAAAACAAACGATGACAAAAAAAATCTGAATTAAAACCCTTATTTATGACTAAAATCTGATAAAATTGAACTTGGATCTAATAAAAAATGATAAAAAATATATCAAAAATCAGACCTGCAAGAAATTATTGATAGTAACTTACAAAAAGATGTTCAAAATCTGCTCTTCACTGATCAAAATTCTGCTCCAAAATCTTGCTATTTAATTGCTGATGAAAAAAAACTCCACCTTGCTTTAAAAGCAAAGTTTGATCAATGAAATGATCAATCTTCGTAAGAGAATTGTTGTCCTTGATGTATTTTGCTCTGCTCTTAATTGCTAATCAGAATTCGTTGATTGTTTGAATGATGTTTTAACTAAGGTAGGAGACTCCTATATATATGCATTGATATGAGGAGTTGTGCCTCTTTACTTTGTAGGTCGACTTTCCTTTTGAAATGTTTTGTTTTTATTTAAAAAAGTTCTTTTCAAATTTTCCATGCATCAATTCTTTATTTGTTTTGAAATGAATTTCTTTTATCGTCAAGTTTCAATGGTTTTGAATTATCAAAATACGGTACTCTTTTGGGTCCACGTTGGCCTTCATTTCCTTTTAGCTGGCGTTGAGTTCTTTCAATGCTTATTTTCAGTTTTTGGGTCAAAGTGTGACCAATCTTATTTTTAAATAAATCATTTCCTTTTGTGCATGGGCCCTCCTTGATCCTTGCTGGCGCCACACACTTCTTGCACGTCAAGTGTTTTGGATGCAAGCATATGCCACGATGGTAAGGGAATAAAGGATGTGAAGTTTAGGATATGCCACGATGGTAAGGGAATAAAGGATGTGAAGTTTAGGATATGCCACGATGGGAGAGAGTTAAGGAAGGTCGGTGGGAAGGATGCCGTGGTGAAGATGGGATGGAGGATGTGGAGTAAGGAAGGTGTTGGGGGTAGAGGGTGGTGTTGTGACGTTTTCACACATCGCCCCATTGCAAATGGGGCCCCCCTACTTTTTAGGCCCTCTCGGTCTTTTGTCTTTTGTTTGTTGGGTCTTTTCGTGGTAGTCTCGTTTGTCTCCTCGGTTTGTAAGTTTTTAGGGGCCAGTTTGATCAAGTCTACAACTTGTCTGAGCAAATTTGGCTAAGTTTGGAACCTGTATTGTCTATTTAAGGATTTTGCCCTTTAGACTTGGATTTGAGGCCTTTCCTTTAGGGTTTTGAAAAACTGAACATTGCATTGGAATCAGAACCCTTCAAGGAACCCGCTTATGAAATTTGAGCGAATTGCAAATTTTTTAGGGATTTCACTGCCTCCCAGATTGTCTTTATTTTGCCAACAATCAAACTTACTATTTTTAGCAGTTTGTATTTTTAGTAAGTTTGTATTTTTAGTGTCCCTACGTCCCATTTTGCCCTAATCCTAACATTTTGAAGTACTTACTATTTATAGTAAGTCCATTTTTGATAGGTTCTTCATAGGCAGACACTAAAGACTGAGCATTCCTGAACATTTCTAAATCCGGGAAGTCGAAAAAGCAGGCTAATTGATTCAAAAATGGCTGTATGGGTTCCCATTCCAGAAGTGGAAAGCATTGAAAATCCTCTAAGTCTGGCAGAGAAATCATCTTGGTTCAAAATGGCATCCTAATTCGGAAATGTGAAAAATGGCTAAGTCTGGAACTCCCATTCTAGAAGTGGAAAGAATAAAAAATCCTCCTAAGGCAAGAGAATCACTTCAAATCCAAAATGGCATTCGAGTCTGGAAATGGTCGAAGTGGCTAAGTCAAGAAGGATGAATTCCCAAGGTAGTAAATAGCTTTCAAAGAAGGTGGGCGCCAGATTGAGGGTGTAATGGAATTTTTTTTTTCCAGCACATGTAATTCCTCCAAGGTATCAAATTCATGCCCAAGTCCAAGTCATGAGCGCGAGGTGGAGGGGGGTCAAGAAAAAGCAAAGAATAGGAAAATTCCTCCATGACATGAATTCCACGCTCAAGGATGAATTGAAGGTGGAAATTCCAAGGCAAGGAAGGGATCAAGGATGAACTGAAAAAAAAAAATTCTCCCTAGGAATTTTTTTGAAAAATCCCATTTTAGGCATCAAAATTCATCCAAATGTCAAAGTTTTTTCAGATTTGGCTAAGCAAGAGAATTTTCTCTCTCTTGGACCCTGGAACTCAAATTTGAAAAACATCCTTAAAAATAGGAAATTTGGAAAATTGATCAAAAATATCCTTCCAAACAAGATGAACTCAAAAAAGCACAAAAAATTCCTTCCTCTAAGGAACAGATTTCCAAAATTTCTTCTCCAGTTCCGAAATGTGTCTGAGGTTGTAAGAAGGACGTGAAAATCAAGGTTTAGAGAGAAAACTTCAAGAATTCCAGAAAAGTGAAAAAATTGACTAAGTGTTGGAAATTCCTTCCTTCAAGGCAGAATTCCAGAAAAGTAAAAAAAGATTCCCCGTTTCATGCTTCTCCTTTTGGATGAAATCAAACTCCAAAAGTTGTCTCACTACCTCAAGTAGGATCATCCTGTTTGTTGGATACCTAGGAAGTTTATATGGTTTGGATCTGAATCCCTGAATCCATAGGTATGTGAAGGTAGGAAATTGTATGTACCACGATCCATATTTCTCAATAAGCCGTGTTGCCTCCTTGGACAACCGTTTGTGGATGCTGCCTTGCAACATGTTGCCTTGTGATGTACATGGTGAAACCATCGTTCACCCTTCTATAGTGTTCAATCCTATGTAGACGAAGTTGAGGATAACATTCATAAACTCTGTACTGTCCTGGCCCACTCCCGACTTCACTTTTGCATATCGATCCCTTGTACACAACAAATCTAGCAAGCAAGTATACAAGGTAGGAAGTCATGCTGAATGCCTTCGTTTTCTCCACATTTCTCAATTGGAAGTTGGGGTTATCACTTATAATCTTGGCCCAATTTATCAGTACTCCTTTCGCCATGTCCTCTATAACAGAACATCCATTCCTCAAACAAAGCCCCCTGAGGTGTTCCCATCACTCTATTAAGTAGGAATATCAGGTCACTATACTCATCTTTGAAGTCCGTTGATAGAAGTCTCTTGGGTAACTTGGAGTGATGATGCTTTGGCTCGATGATCCACTCTTTGTTGACATCTGTCATGCATGCATCTGCATTCTTCAAAAACTTAGCCTTATATTCATTTTGAGTTCTTTCTTCTATGTCCACACACCTGGGAATTCCAAACACTTCCGCAATTGCATCCTCAACTAAGTATGCAAGTATTGTCGCCTTAGGTGACTTGATCATTCCGGATATGGGATTGTAGTGTTTTGCACACTCCACGACAAGTTCATTGCATTGTACGGATGGTGGGAAGCCAGCTGGTTGGTATATCCCACTCTTCATGATATTGGCCGAAAGGGTTGAAGGAAGATGGTTCTTCACTTCAAACATTCTTTGCCGCATCTGCTTCATGTCTATGAATTCTATGTTTGTGTCTGTGATCTTCTTCCATCGGGATGACAACGGGGAGTCGAAGCCCTCTTGCACAATTCTCAATTGTTCCTTCCTCGCAGTGATCCTCGCTTTAGACATGGCACCTATATGAAGTTCGAAGTCAATATTATGGAGAAAATAACTTAAACAATGTGTTTTCAGAATTTCCTAAGTTCTGATTTTCAAATAATTTGTCAATTTCTAGGGTCTAAAATCAGAAATTCTAACAATTTTCAACATAAAGTCTGAAAACAACATAAAACTTGATCAAAATAGGGTCTAAAACCCTGACAAAACCCTCATTTTCAGACTTATTAAGGTCTGATTATGAAAAAATAAGTCTGAGGACATGCTGGTATGCTGAAAAAATAGTAAATATGAGGTCCAAAAGTATACCACAGGTCTGAATACACTCAGAAAAAGGTGCACAGAGGTCTAATTTTCTCATTTCTAAGTCTGAATACATCTTCCTGAGGTGTGATAATGGCCTCCAAAAGTCTGAATACACCTTGAAAATGATGGAAATCAGTGGCTAGAAGTGGTCACAGCAATGTCTTATAGTTGCATTTGAATTGTTTCACCTCTCCAAGGTCTTAAATAGCCACGGCTGGGTGCCGTTATGAGGCTGGAAATGAAAAATCAGTCTGAAGACAAGGCTGGAAATAAAGCTTCAGACCTGCACCAGCAATGGTGTCCACGCAACATGCCCCCAAATTTACCAAAATGGTGTCCAAATGAAATCACCTTGGTGTAATGATGGCTGGAAATGCAATTTCAGATCTGAAAACGGAAAGTTCCAGACAATGACCAACAATGGTGCCCAAGTATGATGTCACAAACTTGTTCAGCTATGGTGTCAAACTCAGAAATTTCCCCCCTTCACCAGCAATGGCGCCACGTAGTACCTCCAAGAATCGCCCAAACGTGGAGTGCCCAGGCACACAAAAATCCCTGTCACTCCTCTCTAATGGTGGCGCTAGGCATGATTGGGCAAAATTGCCCTTTTCAATCTGCGACTCTTCTTCAACAATGGTGTCAAAATGACACTTAGATAAAAATCCCCTAGCTGGAATCTTCAATTTGCCTCCAATCAGCGTCTTCAATCAGTCACATCAAGGCAATATAATACATTTTTAATGCTGGCTGGGCACACTTATTCATGTTTTCACCTTGATATTTCTCCACACAAGCAATGTGGGATAAAAACTTGCCTTTATAACAGCCTAGTGGAGAATTGATCCTCATTAGGATAACTCATTTGCATTAAATGATTATTGCTGGTCATTAAATAATTGTAGCAAGGCAAATATAATAAAATTTGGGCACACTTGGCATTAAATCCTTTCACTTGTATTAAATTTGAGCCATTTGCGGTTAATTGATCCATATTGGGATAATGATTTGCATTAAATTTTGTCATAACCCATTACAAATGCACATTGGGGAAATTCGACCCCCATTTGGACACTTAAAATTACCTCATTTCACTTACTTTGCCCCAAAAATTCACTTTGGGTAAAAAAGACCCCTATTAGGACAACTAAAATTCATTCATTTGCTCATTTTGTCCACATATTTGGCTTTTGGGGAAAAACGATCCCCATCTAGACACATAAAACTCATCAAAATTTCCATCAACTCATCCAAGGGAAAAAACGACTTCATCAGGACAAGGTTGATTTTGTCCACACTTAACTTCGCATCATTCATTTTTCATCCTTGGGGAAATTCGCACCTTGTCGGGACAAATTGCAATACTTAGTCAATTTATGCCTTCTAGTGGAAAAACGTGGTCTATTGGGACAAAGTGGGGAAAATCATGTTCCATTGGGACAAAGCCCCTTTATGCCTTCAAAACTCAGTGGAAAAAGGTCCCCCATTGGGACAAGGTTGATTTTATCACCAAAAATGCCTAGACTTATCAAATTTTATCGTTCTGCATTGGGACTTTCATCATTTTAACTAGTGGAAAATAAGGGTCCATCGGGACAATGTGCAAATTTGACTTAATTTATCTTCTAGGAGTAGTAAAATGACTCCTATAGGGACCTTTTGATGCTCAAGCACAAAAATATCACCGTCTTGCAACACTTAGACACATTTACGTTCAATCTTAACATTTGTTGCAACTTCCAGACTTAGATAAAATTAGGATCACATTAACAATTTGACATTTTTACACATTTGATCCTATTCAAAATTTAAAACCCTAAATGCATACCTAGAAGTGATCACTTCAAAACTGGGACTTGGCATTGAAAGCTCAAAATTTGCCACTTGAGATCCAAAACCCTAAACTAACATGACACAAAAAGCAAGAAAGAGGGGGTCCCCATTTACAATGGGGCGATGTGTGAAAAGGTCACAACAGGTACCCATGTAGAAATGCGATCTCTCAAAAATGGAGAAAAAAAGAAAACTCAGTGGGACAAAACTCCTCTCCAAAAATAGAGAACACAAAATGCTCTCAAAGAAGAATTGGAAGGACAAAACCCCATGTAAGGAAAAAGTACCTCCCATAAGAGAGAAGAAGAAGAGATACTATGCAACCCCTTTCAATGGAGAGTCTCATGCAATGATGGGAGATGCTCAACAAGAAATGTTGAAGATGATCCAAGCTTGTCGAACAACATTCCTCTCCTTAGAAGAAACAAAAACGAGAATGTATGTATGATGTATTCACATTCCTAAAAGGAATACAAGGGAAGAAAGATGAAGATATGTGAAATCTCTAAATTCTAGTTATGTGTCTCCATGTCGATGCTGAAGGCTGCCATAATCAAGTTAGTAGTTCTAGGCCACATTGATGAAGATGACAATTCAAAATCTAGTGGAGATGAATATGACTGTGAGGCATGATCTAAAGACAAAGTATCTTCTTTGAAGATAAAGATGCCTCCTCCAAATGCTTCTCAAAAGTATCCACACTCATGTCAATTTGTGATGAATGATCATGTGGAGAATGAACAAGATGGTCTGAATGTAACCTCACAACACCTGAAGAAGAATCATCTCCATCAAGGAGAAGATAAATACAATCAATGGTCTCTCCCAAATTTATAATATGGGACTCTACAAAAAAACCTGAAATGTCTATCAAGTATTCATTCAAAGTAGCCATATCTTGAAGACAATATATGTCTCATTGTAATGAATCACAAGAAGCCATGGATGTAGCAACACTAGCTTCATTAGTAGCAATAATAGATGAAGGGGATGGAGTGTCACCACGTCTCTAGAACCTTAGTAGATGAAAGAACTCCAAGATTCAAGTGCCCATATTGAACCTCCTCAAAACTATCCACACTAGATGCCATAGTGTGTATGTCAACTGAAGGAACAATATGAGCAAAATGCGAGAAGGTGTAGACTTGAGATTGGTGATCAACCTTGCTAATTACACATTTGCTATGCAAATCTATAAGAATTTGCCAATAATAACCATGATCTAGAGGCCAATGAATAACACAACACAAGAGAGACAAAGATAGACAAGAACGAACTGTATTCTCATCAAGATGCAAAAATCGATCAACTATACAATGAACATGAGCCTGCTTATAAAGGCAAAGCCATAGGGAAATGAGAGCACACAATCATAACATATGGCCCAATGAGATACTAGAGTAGGTAGTGGTAGGTAGTGTTGTGACGTTTTTAGAACATCGCCCCATTGCAAATGAAACCCCCTTCTTTTTAGGCCCTTTCGATCTTTTGGCTTTGTTTTTTGGGTCTTTTCGTAGCACTCTCTCTAGTCTCTTTTCTTTGCAGGTGTTTGGGGGGTTGAATTGATCAAGTCTGCCTTTCGTTTGAGTGATTTTGGCCAAGTCTAGGTAGGGCTCGTTTTGTCAACTTTAGGGTTTCTGCCTTTAGTCCTAGATTTTAAGGGTTTCTTTTAGGGTTTTGGAAAAACTGAACATATCACTGGAATCAGGACCCCTCAAGGAACCTCCCAGTAAAATTTGAGTGAAAACGGAGCAACTTTCTATTTTAGAAAGTTCTTATTTTTACCAAAAATGTCTTCATTTTACCAAAAATCAAATTTACTATTTTTAATAAGGTTCTATTTATAGTAAGTCATTCTTGTGTCCTGTTTTGGGGTCTAACAAAGACGTTTTGAAAGTTTCTATTTTTGGAAAGTTTATTTCTGACAGGACCATTCAAGTAGGCAATGAAGATCAAGCATTCACGACTACTTCTAAATCCAGAGGTTTGAAAAGCAGATAGAATCAATCAAAATTGGCTAAGTATTGGAAGCCCATTCCTGAAGTGGAAAGCTCGAGAAATTTGTCTCTGTCCGAGAAATCACCTCAAATCCATATATGGTAGCCTGATCCAGAAGAAGCTCAAAAATTCACCTAAGTCAGGAAGAAGAAAGGAAATCATGAATTCCTCCACATGGAAAAATCCGCCCTACTCCTCAGGAGGGCGCCAAAGTGGAGTGGTCAGGGAAGGATAGAAAAGTTGTGAATTCCTTGGCTTAGGTAGATTTGCGCCCTAGCAACTAGGAGGGCGCCAATTCAAGGGATGATGGATAATTCAAACAAATTATGAATTCCTCCTTTAGTGTGAAATTTCGCCCTAGCACTGTGGAGGGTGCCAAAATGGAGTCGGCAGTTAAAATTTGGAATTCATTGAATTCCTTGACCAAAGGGAAATAACGCCCTAGGGAATAGTACGGCACCAAATGGAAGGGATGAAGGAAAATGTTAAAAATCATGAATTCCTCCCTCAATGAAGAATAGCGCCTAGCAGTGAAGGAGGGCACCAAAACACGTAAGGCATGGAAAAATGGAGAAAGTTTGAAATTCCATGGCAGGAAAGAATCAATGCCCTGGTCAGGGAAAGGCATTAGAATGGCTAAGGCAAGGATGAAATGATGAATTCCACCATGAAGAGTGAATTCCACGCCTAAGTTGGAAAACTAAAAATTGTCTAAGCAATGAAAATCCAAGGGTCAAGGAGGAATGGAAAAGCAGAAATCCCTTTGGGAATTTTTTAGAATAATCCATTTTTAGACACCAAATCTCGTCTGAATTTCAAATTTTTTGCAGATTTGGATTCGTAGGAGAATTTTCTATCTCCTGACCCGGGACCTAAATTTTAGGAAAGTTCCTAAAAAATAGGAGATGTTAAAAGTTGGTCAAAAAGCGCCCTGCAGACATGATGAATTCAAAGAGCACAAAAATTCCTTCCTGAAGGAACAAATTTCCAAAATTTCTTCTCCAATTCCAAAATGTGCCCAAGGTTGGAAGCAAGACATAAAAATCAAGGTTCAGGAAGAAAAATTCAAAATTCAAAAAAGTCCTTCCTCAGGGAAGAATTGCACCCAAGAAGAAGAAATTCCAAGAAAGTGGAAAAATTGACTAAGTGTTGGAAATTCCTTCCTTCAGGACATAATTCTAGGAAAGTAAAAAATTGGCTAAGTACTGGAAATTCCTTCCTTCAGGACAAAATTCTAGGAAAGTAAAAAATTGACTAAGTGTTGGAAATTCCTTCCTTTAGGATAGAATTCCAGGAAAGTGAAAAATTGACTAAGTGTAGGAAAGTGAAAAATTGACTAAGTGTTGGAAATTCTTTCCTTCAGGACAAAATTCTTGGAAAATGTGAAATTTGGCTAAGGCATGAAGGAATTCCTTCCTCAAGGGGTAAAGTAGAATCAAGGTCAAAATGAGGTTGAGGAGGAATTTTTCCTCCACATCAAAATTCCTTCACCATGGAGAAAATGCGCTTCAGGAAAGGAATGGGTGCCAAATGAAGGTGAGGAAGGAATTTTCCTTCCAAGATGAAATTCCTCCATGACATGAAAATTCCACCCAAGGAAGAAGATGAAAATTCCAAGGCAAGGAAGGAATCAAAGATGAACAGAACGAGAAAATTCCCCTCGGGAATTTTCTCGAAAAATCCATTTTTTGGCATCAAATCACATCCAAATTTCAAAATTCTTTCAGATTTGGATTCGTGAGAGAATTCTCTCTCCTAGAACCTGGAACCCTATTTTTGGAAAGTTCCTAAAAAATAGGAGATGGTGGAAAATCATTAAAAATCTCCTCCAGAGCAAGGAAAGTTTGAGAAACTTAAAGAAAATTCTTCATGGATCAAATTCTTCTTTGCTGAAGTTTTCTCTCTCCAAGGTTTTCTCTCCAAGTGGCAGTCGAGCCAACGCACGCTGAATTGATGAAGCATCATTTTGCATGCAATTGTCACATATATGGCATTATGGCAAATTCCTTTTGCATGCAGCCGTCACGTTCAGGAGATGATGGTGCATTTATGGCATCATGGGCAATTTTTGCATGAGGGTACATTCATTGCATAGTGGGCACTTTTTGTATGTAATGGTTAATTAATGCTTTATGGGTGCCATTTTTGGTCGGATTGTAATTAATTGTATATGGGCTTAGTGGGTATTAATTGCTGATTCCCACCTTGTTGCATCTTGAGTGGAGAATCTTTTGGGGAAACCCGAATTAGGGTTTGCATGTTATCATAGCTTGAGGCCTATATAAAGGGGTGACCCCCCTCATCTGTAATAGGAGGGAGATTTGTATGAAATTGTTGTGATAAGTTTTTGAAATAATAATAGTGAAACATTGTTCTCTGATGGTGTCCACTTAAGCTATTTTTCAAAATTTGCATGGTTTCACCTTCCTCACTTAGAGTAGTAGCATAGTGCTTTGATTTCAATGGAGAATGTAATGGTGTTAGATGAATTTCCATGGTTCATACTTTTTGCATCTTGTTGATTGTAAGTTGCAGTGTAAAGTTAGCCGGAACCCCCATATTTGTGCTAAGTTCAATTGTGAATAGTCGTTTGGATTGCGTCGTGTTGGGTATTCAGATGCACTTTTCTCAATGTGAAAATCCTCCAACATCCTTGGAAGATTGCATTGGTTCCTGCGGAGTTGCAGTTAAACTTGGCGAAGCAGAGCTTGGTTTATTTGGAATTTGTCCACCAAAGCATTAACTGTTGATATCACTGCCCTTAGGAGTAGATTTAGGCCTTTCTAACCCTTTCCCCTTTATTTTTAGTTCATTTCAGTTCGTTCAAAGCAGAAGCATCACCAAATTGTTGTATCTGATGATGAAGTTCCATGCCACATCAAAGAAGTGAAAGAATGATTAAAACGTAAGTCCCCTTGGATTACTAGCAATCACATCCGCCAACTGAGTCACGTCCATTGCATGAAGGAACCTTGCAGTTAGCCGTTTGAAAATTCCGCAATCTTAGCATATGGTTAAACTTTGATCAAGAGAGAGTGAGGTGACCATTGGTAACTTTATTTTGTGTTGGACGCTGTCATAAAAAACATGTCAACATGTAGGAGAAATAATAGATAATTCTACTAAAGGTAGATCACCCATTGAAGGTGGAATGTGATAACAAAATAACACCACCAAAGTTGGAATTCCTCCTACAACCATATCCCCTAGATGTGCAATTCCTTTAGTGTCTCATATTCAAACTACAATGAATGCATTATCCTAAGTCAACTGAAGTAAAGTGTAATTATAAGACATAATTTACACCAACACCCCCCCTTAAGTGTAACTTAGGGGAATGTAGACTCAAGCTAACAATGCAAGATGGGTCCTAGCTACTAGGCCATGTTAGGTACCCATGTACAAATGCAATGCAATCTCTCACAAATTGAGAAAGGGAGAAAACCTAGTAGGAAAAAACTCCACCCCAAAAGAGAGATGAAACTACAAAAGAACTCTCAAATTAGAATGAGAAGGGCAAAACCCCATGCGAGGAAAATGTTCCCCCCATAAGTGAGAAGAAGAGAGACCAAGTAGCCTCCCCTCAATGTACAATGTTCACCAATGGTAGAAGCTCAAAACTGAATGAAGAAGTTGCTCCACAATCGTCGAACAATGTTCTTCCCCTTGGAAGAAACAAAACCAAAGGTGTATTCAAGAAGTCTCCCCAATCCTGCAAGGAAGATGTAGGAAGAAAACTCAAAATGTAGGGAGTCTTTGAAAGCTGCTCAAGTGTCCCAATGTTGATGCTGAAAGTTGCCCTCTCCAAATCAAGTGTACTAGTCCACAGTGCTGAAAAGGACAATCCAAGATCTAGTGAAGATGAATGCAGAACATGATCCAAAGACTCAAATGTCTCCTTTAAAGATAAAGAGATCTCCTCCAAATGTTGTACACAAGTATCCACCATCACATCAAACTCGAAAGAATGATCATGTAGAGAATGAACAAGAGGGTCAGAGTGCGCCCTCGCAACAATTGAAGAAGGATCATCTTCATCAAAGAGAAGGTGAATGTCATCAATGATGTCTCCCAAATCTGCAATGTAGGACTCCACAAACAAACCTGTAATGTCTGTCAAGTAGTCATCCCAAGGAACTGTATTTGGAAGATAAGGTATATTCTGTTGCACTAAATCACAAGAAGCCAAAGCTGTAGCAATACAACCATCATCAGGTGTAATAATAGATGTAATATTGGTAGGAGGAGATGAAATGCAAGGCTCAAGAACTGGATCAATTGTGAGAATACCCAAGTTCAATTAACCTAAGTTCTCAATATCAGAATCCACACTAGAAGTTTGATCATAATCTTAAGAATCAAACTTATCAATAGGAACAAAGTATGAAAAGGAGTACAACCGAGATGCATGATCCACCAACCCAATAGCAAAGATATCTCTACTCTCCAAGTCTCTAATGATAACTAAATCAAGTGTGAACTCCACAATCTTCCTTGTTGCCCCATGAGTGATTTGATAGATGGAAAGAAGATTGTTTGTCAAGTGAGGTTTACACAACATATCATTGAAGGTGTTATCTCCAATAGCAATAGATCCTTTCCCAATGACATTCATATATGTATGATTGCCCATCAAAATCAATGGCATGTTGCAAGGCTCAAATGAAGAGAACATAGACTACGAAGATTCTATATGATGAGGAGCTCTTGAATCTAGAAGCCATCTCCCTGAATCATGACTTGTAGTAGCACAAAGAGCTTGTCCTTTTCTTTTTAACTATGAGGAATTGGAAGGAGATGAATCCTTCTTGTAAGCAAATGGCAAATCAATGTTGTTCTTATTGATGATGTTTGTCAACTCATCAATTTGCTTAGTGTGGCAATGATGCTCATCATGACCAAATTTCTTGCAATATGAACAAGTTGGCCTCTCCTTCTTAGGTGCATTTCCCTTCTTAGAAGAGGATGAAGTATTGCCTTGTTGTGGAGAGGATGATTGTGCTCTATCCTGTTGTCTCTTTGGCTTGGACTGCTTCTGCTTCTTGTTGGAACCTTTTCCTTGACTCCCTTGATTAGCCACCAATGCTTTGGACTTTGAAGACTTGAGAATCCCTAGGCTCATCAACTTTGATTGCTCTAACATCAACTTTTCCGTGAATGCATCAAATGATGGTATAGTGAAAGAACTACCCACTGTCAAACGATGGGTTTGGAAGCTAGAAACAAATATTGCATATTCTGATGGAATCATACCCAACAAATTGTAGACCAACTGTGCATCCTTCTTGTCAATGCCACAATCTTTGAGCTAAGCTCTTAGCTCATTTGCTTTAGTGTCATAGTCGTGGATTGTATCAAAATCCTTGGGATCCAACATTTTGAGATCATTGTCAAGCTGATAGACCCTAATCTCATCAACTTGGCCATACAATTTACCAAAGATAGCCCAAGCATCTTTAACTGTTTTACACTTTTCAATGTGAAAGATGAGATCCTTTGATACATATTTCGTCAAAGTTCCAAGAGCCATAGTATTTTTAGTGAGCCATCCATTTGAGCATTAGGATTAGATGGTGCCACAACAGTTCCATCAATATAATGTGTAGCATCGGAATTAGGAATCATCAAAGCAATATATAAAAGGACATATTATTCATTATTAGCTCAATCCCAAACACACATTGCAATGATCTAATCTTAAGCACACTCAATAGAGACATAAAAACAAAGCATTCAAAAGCAAATATTCATGCAAACCAGATGATGATTTGGATGCTTCTTCCATGCGGCTCCATTGTTCTTCTTTCCTCTTCAAATGGATTTGTGGATCTCACCTACAAGTGCACAACATACAATTGAAAGCAAGATTGATATTGGTTTGTTGATCAAGAGTACTAGAAGCATAAGTTCGATAGTCTGATAGGAATTCTGGATTAAGGGTTATTAAGGCCTTTGATTGAAGAAAATCATCCAATTTATAGACAAATTGGAGAAAAAGATCAAATTAGCATGACATTGATATTAGAAGCAATTGATTTCAAAATGGGAAAGATGAGTGAAAAGAAGAAGGTTATGACACCTTCTATGTCATAAATTATGACAAGTTGCCAATGCAAAGCTTAGAGGACTAGAACCTTATGACATCTTGCTATGCCAAGAGTATGACGCATGAAGCACAAAAATAGGGAGAACTAGAGACAAGTTAATTAGGTGGAAATTGCAATTAGGAAATTAGAAAATAGGTGGAAATTAGGAATTTAGAAATAATGAAATTAGAAATGATGAAATTAGGAATTAGGTAAATTAATTAATAATTTGTCATTTATTAATTAATTCACAAAGAGGAATAATTAGCCAATTAAATGAACATTTAATTGCAATGAGAAGACTTAGGATAAATAAACAATTTATTAATCCTAAAGGAAGAAATGACACACAAGGTTAAATGATGAAATCACGAAACCCTACAAGACGAATTAGCAATGCGAGAATGACAATTAGGTCCTGATTAAAGATAATTAATGTCGATCATGATTTTTGATTGATAAATGACCAATGCGATAAACAATTTGATTGAGAAGATGCGCCAATTGACGAGGAACAATGACAAATTGATCCAAATTGACATAATTGAGACAGACAACGATCGATGACCAAATTGATCGCAAAATAACAAAATCGACAAGAGGACAAGAATCGATGACAGAATAGATTGCAAGATGACAAGATCGAACATGACAACGATCGATAACAAATCGGTCGTAAAACGGCAAGATTGATAAGAGGACAAAACCCTAATTAGGATTGACGATGTCCAAAATGATAAGATTGATGAGAGGACAAAACCCTAATTAGGATTGACGATGTCCAAAATGATGACAAATAAGCACGCTCATTGATGCGACAAGATAAAATCGATCAAAATCATGACTGGATAATGTTGTCGACAAGACCAAATTTGAGGACGAGATGATTGAAGAATGTAGAAGAATGACTCGATGTTCGCAAATGATAAAGACCAAGTGGGTGACATAGGAGAAACGTTAATGCGACGCAAAAACCTAAAATGAGGCAATGCGCAAATGTTAAAGTATGACTTCGCAAGCGTTGACCATTTTTGGGTGTCTACATTTTGCCCCTCTTTGAGACAATGCGATTTTAAGCGTTGTTTCAAAGAACAATAACTAAAATGCCCCAGACAATAATAATGACATATGCATGCCCCCTCGAGGAATTGGCCGGAAACATGCACAAAAGAGGCCAATTGATCGATAAAAATGATAGAAAATGATAGGAGCAAACAGACTGACAATCGGAGACCAAATGCACAAAGGACAAGCAATCAAAGATGTAAAAGACCGCAACCAACATAAGATGGAGAGGGTGCACGTCCATCTATGCACTGACAAAGATCTATAAATGAGGCCAAAAGAGTGAAAAATTGCTCATTTGTATTAGACAAGGAGGAGAATTTGTTGCTCTGGACAAGGACACTTGCAGAGAGATGGCGAACATTCCCATGGCGGATCACCTTGGAGAACGTGTACGCACATTCAGACGACCGGACGACGCAGGAGCAGCGGTATGTATCTCAAAAACCCATGTTTCCAATTTCATGAATTTGACTTGCTTGCGGGACATTGCGGGGCCCACAGGGGATGCAGAAACTGACTTTTGCGCTTGTGTAGGGTCTTCTGCGCTTGTGTAAGGGTACACAAGCGCAGGTTACATGACACAAGCGCAGGTTACATGACACAGGCGCAGGAGTCATGACACAGGCGCAGTTGTGCATTGGGAACTCTAGATTGGTCAAAAATGGCATGCAAATGATCCGAAAAGGGGGGATAAGGGTAGGATAGGTCAGAATAGATGAAAAACACCCTGATGTGGACATGAAAATAAGGAAATGCAACCCGTAGGAGCAAACCCTAAAACTGACAAAATGTGCCCCAATTGTGATGCAGAGTCGACAATGTCCATTGATCACACGGGAGAACCGACCTGACTGCTTCATGCTATGACATAGACTCAGGAGCACGGATAGAGACACATTAGCAGGACTTGAGACATGGTAGGGATTAGGAGGACAGAGGGAGCACCCAGTGACAGAGGCACGTACTCCTTAGACAGTGGACATTATGTAGTTTGTCATTTTGTAGTCAGCCTGCGGGCCCTACTTAGGACAGATAGTCCAATTTTGTACTCCGATATTATTTTGACATATGATATGATATGCATCGATATGAGGGGATGCAAATGACTTATGATTTGTAGTTATTTTTCATGTATGGATGACTTATGCATTGTGTATGAACATGTATGGGTGTATTTTTATGTATTTTTGATGTATTTATGAAATGAAATGGATAAAATGCTTGATATGATGCTTAATGTAATGCAAATGTACTAACCAAATGGATGCAGGATGCAGTATGTATAGTTGGAAATCGGAGCACTAGATCGAACTGACTATCCGACCGGACGGAAGAAATGTTAGTAAGAAGAAAATGAGACAGAGGACAGTTAGAGATGAAGAAAAACTTGCTTTCAGTAATGCACTTTGTAGGTGAGAACCTTTATTTTTATGTAGCAAAATGGATGCGTAGCATCATGGCATGGAAGGCCAGAGCTGAAATGCAACCCTTTTTGCGAAAGACAGACACATCATAGACAAGCAACAATCACAATCAAAAAAGAAAAGGATCATGAACCATCCCGGTCACTCTAAATCACTTAGTGACATCATCGAGCAACATAGGAACATGACCGAAGCCGAAGATAAATCAGTAAAAAGATAAGATGCACAAATTCCAACAAATCAGACAAACATCTTGATCTTCATTGTCAAAAGTTGAAAGTACTGATAGGACGATCATGCTGTCTGGTTTCAGGAAATGCGGTACCCTGTCTAAGACAGGACACAGTCTGGTTTCGAGTATACCACACCCTGTATAAGACCCATGATAGTAGAGACAAGGACAAATGATTTTTGATGCTGAAGTTCGATTGATATGACAATGTTGATCAGTTTGAATGTCTGATTTAATTGAAAAATTTCATCTGTTAAAGCATGATTTCATTAAAGCACAATGTTTGATTGCGAGTCGTTGGATGTATGCTCAGTGATCTGTCTTATGCACCAAGAAGATATTTATTGCAAAATGCGTGTTTTTTGGATTTTGATGTTTTGAAAAATTTTTGTGTTCATTTTTTTCAGGACTTTTTATGATTTTTAGGGATTTTCATTTTTTTCAGTTTTTAGATATTTTTTCAGGACATTATTCGATTTTTTTTTTGAAGATTTTTTTCAGGACATTATTCGATTTTTTTGAAGATTTTTCAGGACATTTTTCAATTTTTTTTGGATTTTTTCAAGACATTATTCAATTTTTAAGACTTTTTTCAGGACTTTTTGGATTTAAATGCTCCAGTGATTGATCATGACGAGGGAAAAGCACCCAATGCGCACTTGAAAGACACATAAACCAGGACCAAAACATATGTACAAGACACTGGAGTAAGTGAGACAGTGATGTTGACCAATAACAGGCCTGGAATAAAACATTGGGTTGAGTCAAAGATAGGCATGATAACTGGCCGAGAGAAAACATGGCTAGAAGTCATGATAGATGACGGAGCAATAATCTCATTACTCATGGCGCCTGATTGCCAGGTTTTCACCATGGTACTTGCCCAAAGCGCCTGTTTGCCAGGTTTTCACTAGAGGGCGAATCATTTTTTTTACTCTTTTCTCTTTTCTCTTTTTTTTCTTTTTTTTCTTTTTTTTTTGTATTTTTTCAGGATCATATTTGAAGAAATATCTGACAGCAAACTATGCCCAGTACTTGCGAAGATGCATGCTATTAATAGGATCAGACAGAGGTTCACCTTCTGGAGTCGCAAGCTGATATGCCCCCGAGCCATAGGCTGCAGTTACTATGAAAGGCCCAACCCAATTAGGTTCAAACTTGCCCTTGATGACATCAGTAGACTGTGCATTCTTGGGATTTGCCTTTAAAACCAGGTCTCCCACTTCGAAGTGTCGCCCTTTAACCTTCTTATTATACGAGCGACGGAGACGGTTTTGATATGCTTGCAAATGTGTCAGAGCTGTCTGACGCTTCTCATCTAACATCTCAAGCTGATGCAGCCGAGAGACTCTGTGTGTCTCATCATCAATCAGGTGTTGCAAAGAAACTCGCAACGAAGGAATCTCCACTTCCAAGGGTAAAATGGCTTCCGCACCATACACCAAGGAATAAGGTGTGGCACCAGTAGGTGTGCGGACAGAAGTACGATAGGCCCATAGTGCTGGATTTAACTGTACGTGCCAATCTCGACCAGCGTCATTGACAACTTTCTTCAGGATCTTGATAATGGTTTTATTTGACGCTTCAGCTTGACCGTTACCCTGTGGATAGTATGGGCTAGAAAAACGGTGTTGAATATGAAACTTTTCACAAAACTCTTTAACATCTTTATTCTTGAAGGGTCGACCATTATCTGTGACTATGGCAAGGGGAACCCCATATCTGCATATGATATAATTTAGCAAGAATTTTGAAATTTGGACACCAGTGATATAGGTCATGGGGATCGCTTCGATCCATTTGGTAAAATATTCTGTAGCTGTAATAATGAACTTGTGTCCATTTGCAGATGTTGGGTGAATCTTGCCAATAAGATCCAATCCCCACTGAGAAAAGGGCCATGGAGATATAACAGAATGAAGCTCTTGGGCTGGTGCATGAATATAATTTCCATGGATCTGGCATTTGTAGCACTTTTTAACAAAATCATGAACATCTTTTTCCAAAGTGGGCCAATAATACCCAGCACGAATCAACTTTTTGGCTAAGCTAAGACCATTGAAATGGCCCCCACATATACCATCGTGAACCTCGTGTAAAGCCGTTTGTGCTTCGTCAGAATCCAAACACCTGAGGAGGGTATGGTCAAAAGAACGGCGGTAAAGGGTGTCGGCGATGATGACATATTTGGCTGTTTGTCGAATAAAGGCTCGGCGTTGGTTAGTGGAAAGGTTAGGTGGTAAGGTCTGGGATTTCAAATACTGATATATGTCATTGTACCAGGGGGAATTGGGACCAACAAGAATGCACATCACGTCAGCTGTCGGAATGTCAAAAGAGGGGACTAGCAATTGTTCGACCAAGAATTCACACTTGTCCATATTATGAGACATATTCAACATAGAGGCGATTGTAGCCATCGCATCTGCCGACTTGTTTTGTATTCTTGGCACTTGACTAAAATGGATAGCTGTGAATTTTGTCTTGAAGAAGTCTACCATGTGCTTATAAGGAATAAGCTTTTCATCTTTTGTTTCGTAGTCATCATTCACTTGTCGGATGACTAGTTGAGAATCTCCATAGACTTGCAAATGCTTGATATTCCAATGGACTGCAACTCGAAGTCCTGTAACCAATGCTTCGTACTCTGCAATGTTATTGGTACATTGGAAAGTTATTCTGTAGGATTTTGGAATAGCATCACCTTGAGGGGTGACAAATAAAATGCCTGCTCCGGATCCGAACTTGGTGTGGGACCCATCAAAATATAACTTCCATTCATTAGAAGATGTGAAAGCAAAGACTGATTCATCTGGAAAATCGGTCAACATGGGATGATCGTCAGAAATAGGAGCGTCTGCAAGTTGATCTGCGATGACTTGTCCTTTGATCGCCTTTCGCTCCGTATACACAATATCAAATTCACTGAGGATCATGACCCATTTTGCCAGGCGACCTGTCAAAGCTGCTCAGCTGAGCAAATATTTTAAAGGATCAATTTTGGCAATCAACAATGTTTGGTGGCTTAGCATATAATGTCGGAGCTTTTGTGTTGCAAATACCACTGCTAAGCATGCCCTTTCAATAGTTGAATAATTTAGCTCATAGCCTACCAGTGTCCGGCTGATATAGTAAATAGCTCGCTCTTTGCCGTTCTCATCTTGTTGGGCCAAGAGAACGCCTAATGCTGTTTTAGTTGCAGAGATATACAATAAAAAGGGCTTTCCTTAGATAGGAGGCATTAGGATGGGTGGCGACAACAAATAGTCTTTGAGAGCTTGAAAAGCTGATTGACATTGCTCAGTCCATTTAAAAGCGACACCTTTGTGCAGTAGATGTTGGAATGGATGACATTTGTCGGCCAGCTAAGCTATGAAGCGACGAATTGACTGGAGCTTTCCTTGCAGACTTCTTAATTGCCGGAGGTTGGAAGGTGGAGGCATATCCATGATTGCTTTGACCTTGGCGGGATCGACCTCGATGCCTCGGTGAGAAACAATGTATCCGAGTAATTTGCCAGCTGTAACACCAAAGACACACTTTTTTGGATTGAGCCTGAGTTTGTAGGTCTCCATTCTGTCAAAGATTGGGCCCAAGATGGCTAGATGACTATCTCTGGTGACAGATTTGCACAACAAGTCATCAACATAATCCTCCATCAAAGTATGCATAAAATCATGAAAGATTGTCGTCATTGCTCTTTGATATGTTGCACCGGCATTTTTGAGAGCGAAGGGCATCACATTCCAACAATAGGTGCCCCAAGCACAGGTGAATGCTGTCTTATGCTGATCTTCAGGTGCAATACGGATTTGATTGTAGCCGGAGAAACCATCCATTAGTGAAAGCATCTCATAACCAGCCGTCATGTCCACTATGATGTCTATGTTTGGCAATGGAAAATCATCCTTAGGGCATGCTTTATTCAGGTCCTTGAAATCTGTGCAGATTCTGATGCCCCCAGTTACTTTGCTAACTGGCACTAGATTTGAAATCCAGTCTGCATAATCAATGGGTCGGATGAAGCCCACATCTAGCAATTTTTTTAGCTCCACTTTAACCAAAAGAGCCACCTGAGGATGCATCTTTCTAAGCTTTTGTTTGACGGGCTTAACACCTGCTTTCAATGGCAAATGATGAAGGACTAACTCTGGATCGAGGCCAGGCATATCTGCATAAGACCATGCAAAACTGATCTTCTTCTCTAGAAAGAAATTGACAAAATCTATTTTTTCTTGTTTTGATAGAGAAGCAGCAAAATGAATGACCTTAGGGTTGTCAGGTGTTCCCAGATTGATTTCCTCGGTCATCTCCACAAGCAGTGTTGATTTATCCTGAATTGATAGGGGTACGTCCACTCTTCCACCTTTGGGCGCCTTAGAAAGGTTTTCACCCACAGGTACGTCTTTTATTTTTACTTTTGTATGATCAGAGAGTGCCTTACGGTTTTCACCCAAAGATCTATTCTTTTGATTTTTTTCTTTTTCTTTTTCTTTTTCATGACTGGAAGAGGGAGTTGACTCCCCAAAATATGCTGTTGAATCCAGGTCAATAGCAAATCCTGCCTTATGATCGCCTTGTGGTATGCCTTCCCGTAGTCCCAGGAATTTTGCAATTGCTTCGTCATTTTGAAAACAGTCCAATGTGAGCGGTTCTTGTTGGTCATATTGGATAAGTTGGGGATATATGAGGGGCATGTCATCATCAGTTGTAAGGATAGAGAGGGCTGATATGGTAAAAATGTGAACATCTGTGGTGTCACTGTCCGAACTGCTTGTATCGGATTCAGAGCTTGGATCCCAAAATGACTCTATCCAAGCATGAGGACATATTTTAGGAAGAAGAGTTATTTCATGTTTGTCCTCCATAGGCAAATTATCAGGGTCAATGAAGATATTGTCCAGGGCATAGGAGCTAGAAGAAAAAGAACTCCACTCCCATTCATTAGAATCAGTCTCGGGTCGGGTATCCTCAGGTGTTATTTCATCGTCAGAATCACGCCCTTTTCGACACGTGGACGTTTTGGTAGATGTGGATCCAATTCGTAACGGTACAAAACCTAACCCTAAAGTTGGGGGTCGCCTCGTGGGTATGACAGGTTCTAATCTTCCATTGTTTTTCAGGCCTAAGCCACTGCAGCCATCATATCCTTTCTTCTGCAGCATAGTAAATCCTTTGCCATATAATTCCACTGGCAACTTGACAGGTGGAGTTTCAGTTGGATCTCTATAGAGCCAATCTATGACATCATCGTCTATAGTTTCTTTGTCCAGTTCTCCCCATCTTGCAAATGTAGTGGGAGGCTGATATTGGATAATGACCTTGGGTTCCTTTTGCAATAGATGCGGTTTTCCATATGATTTTGGAGACATCGGCAAATTCCCAATGAGGAATGTTTGGTCCATTGAATATTCTCCACACCCTTGGTCTTGTATCTTCAGTTTTCCTTTGACAGCATCCAATAATGCATTAGGATCCACATAACTGTCTGATTTGGCCTCTCTATTGACTGGTACTTGCCGCTGAGGAGTATCCTTTAGGGTAGCACAAAACTGGAACGGATTAGGATCTCCTGGAATGGTTATCTCAGTTCCATTGTAAGGATATTTTAGACATTGATGATAAGTGGATGGAACCGCTTTCATGGCATGGATCCATGGACGGCCAAGGATCATATTATAAGGGAGGTCAAGGTCTAGGACTTGTAGGAAAGTGTTTTCCATCACTGGACCAACTCTGATAGGCAAGGTAATTATCCCTTTGGATGGGCGCTCAGCGTCATCATAGGCTTTGATTGTTATTCTTTTAGAAGCATCAATGTCATTTTCTGTATATCCGAGGCCAATGACCACTCTCAAGGTGCAGATATTAAGACCTGCTCCACCATCTATCAAGACTCGCCGGATTTTGCAATTATGGACAAAGACTTCTAGGTGCAAAGGGTCATTATGGGGAAGCTTATCAGGTGAGATATCACTATCAGAAAATGCGACACTTTGGGAAATGGCTAAATGTCCAATCCGCGCTTGAAATTGGTCAACATCAATATCTGTTGGGACAGTGGACTCAGTCAAAGCCTTATCTAGGACTGCACGATGCATGGGAGACATTTTCAACAACTCTAGAATGGATATTTGTGCAGGTGTTTTTCCTAGATGATCCAAAAGATTATACTGACTTGCAGGAATTGGTTTGGGAGGAGCGGCAGGAGCTCCTTTCAAGACGATTTTGGATCGACGAGTGGTGACCGCACAAGAAGGATCTTGTCCTTTTATTCGCAAGGTGGAAACATGCTCATTTGACGCATGGAAACAATTAATGACATTGTGATAACCGGTATTTGCATAATTGGCCGTTTGAGCAGAATTGGAAGAAGACGCTTTACCCTTGTCATGATCAAGCAAAGGAGTTTTGAAAATAGTATGATCGGTGTTAGAGGTCGGGTGGGTTGGATCTATCTCAATTACTCCTTGCTCCAGTAAATCTTGAATCATATGTTTTAGTTGAAAACATGAAGCAGTTTTATGTCCTTTGGACCGATGATATTCACAGTACGCATTATCATTCCACCAATGCGGCTTTACCGCTGGTTCTGCTTTAATATCTGGTAGCTTGATAAATTTCGCTTGTATTAATTGCTTCATTACTGATTCAATAGGCTCTCCCAATGGCGTAAACTGTCGAGGAGGCCCATCCCGCGATCGGAAGGGTCTGCGTTGTTGATTTTGTTGCTGGCCTTGTTGTTGATTATATTGTTGCGCATGCTGTTGTTGAGCATTTTGCTGATATTGCGGCTGTTGAGCATGCTGTTGATATTGCGGTTGTTGAGTAACATTACTCCTTGGTGCTTGATTTTGTTCCATAGTTGACATGTTAGGAACACTCAATTTCTTAATTGTGAATGGGGGTTGATTTGCATTCACTGCT
The DNA here is from genome assembly GCF_030272615.1 of Cryptomeria japonica. Taxonomy (NCBI): domain Eukaryota; kingdom Viridiplantae; phylum Streptophyta; class Pinopsida; order Cupressales; family Cupressaceae; genus Cryptomeria; species Cryptomeria japonica. The sequence goes on along the minus strand of NC_081412.1, from coordinate 607,731,408 downwards.
CTCGCATCAACAACACCATCATTAGTAACATTCTTGTTCTTATACCAAAATCTGTTTCTGTCCCCTGAATAATTTGTGTTGTCATTGTCCTTATTGAGCTTGATAATTCCTTTAGCTACAAGAGCTGTTTCAATACTCATTCCTTTCTTAATGAGTTTTTCTATAGTACTAGGACTTTTCAATTTTAGCTCATACATCATTTCTGGGACCAGATTCTGGATAAACAGATTCACTTGCTGTTCTTCAGGTATATCGAGAGAAGAACGACTATACAAACTTCGCCATCGTTGCAAAAAGGTCACTAATGGTTCACCTTGCTTTTGTTTGGTATTGCATAAATCCGACATAGTGACATCACTGTCGATGTTGAACGCGAAATGAGATATAAACTTTTGCGCCAGTTCTGACCAAGTCTTTATATTTCCTGGCAGATGTGAATACCAATCCATAGCATAGCTTGTCCAGTGAGACTTCGTGCAAATAATCGCATTAAATATGTATCCTCATAGTTTATTTCTGTGCATGCCGCGTAAAATGCTCGAATATGATCTTTTGGATTGCCATTCCCTCTATATTTCTCAAAGTTGGGTGCCTCAAAATGCTTAGGGAATGGAGGCATGTATACACTCTTGTCAAAGGGATTAGGACATAAATCTTGATCTGTATACAACTTCTTTGTTCCTTTAGTTTCTAATGCGTCAACTTTTCGTTGTAACTTCTCAAGTTGTTGCGCAATTGTATCAGATTGTAGAGGTCCATCATTAATCCCAGTTGGTATTCTTTGTTGATATATCGCATTTCCGATCGGTTGTTGATACTCTGCAATGGTCGTTTTTGGCGTCTCCTGCATATAAAGTTTTTGGTTCATCTCTTGTTGTTGCGGTTGTGCTATGCCTTGATATTGACCTTGTTGTTGTGCTTCTTGGAGCCTAGGTTGATATTGCAATTGAGTAGGTTGTTGATATTGCATAGGCGCCATTTGCGGTTGTGAGGTAGGATAACTTGTTTGCCTTGGCACATATTGTGGCACATGTTGTTGGTGCTGACGAATTGGAATTTGTTGACTTTGTGCCAATTGTTGTCGCGGTGTATATCCCATCATTTGTAAAAAACTTTGTTTAGATGATTTTCGTTGCTTCTCCTTAGGATGGGGTATAGCACTTGCATTAACTTGCTGTGTTGTTTGTCCAATCCCTTGTGATGGTTGCAAGTTTGTGTTAACTTGTAATGATGCCGAAGGCGCTGCAATTTCTTGTCGAATGCGATATTGTTGTTGTTGCACATCGTTTGTTTGCACATTCGATCGTACCTTTTGCGTATTACTCAATTGTTGCAATAATTGCTGGTGATGCACACCACTATCCATAGCTCTTTGTGTAGCCATTATGGAAGGATCTGTCGCAATAGTGTTTGACAAAGATACATAAGAACTTTGTTGCATCGTGGAATTGCTTCGGACATTATTGACATTAGGCATTCCAGTTGTAAAACTTTCTTGTATCTTAGATGTTGATCCAATTTTATGCATATTAGGAACCACTTCTTGTTGAGGAACCATTGTCGATATTTGCATGGTCTTCATTTGATCCTGTATTACAGGCGTTGTATTGAATAATGGATTATTTATCGTCTCAAATGATGACTTTTGAGGAATAGTCACTGTCAATGCCTTTGAAGCACGTTTACTCATCAATGTAGGTTGAAGCTCTTGTTGCACATTTTCTTCACTTGGATGCGAAGAGAAACTTAACGGCTCACTGCCTTGTTGTGTTTGCACATTAATTGGTTCATTTAAGGGAGCCATATTACTCATCATGTGAAGATACTTTTGAGGACACATTTTGAAGACTTTGCTCAGGAACTTATCCATCTTTTTTATTACCTTTGGATCTTGAAGGAACATGTCGACATCATCAGAAGCGTCAGAATCAGATGAAGAATCTGGTTGGACATTTGGATTCGTTTCTTGTTGAATGCCTTGGTCTGAACCGAATCCTTGTGAAAGAGTTTGGTCTTCATACAATGTTTGAGTTCGAATGTCATGTTGCAAATTTGGTTGATCCCAATTAAAAGGTGCACTTCCTCTTGGAGTTGGTGGAACACTCCCATGTCCTGGTTTCATGGGTACAAATACTGGTTCATATAATGGAGGTGGTCCAAGTTGAACCGTTCCATATGGTGGTAGAGATGTGTTTAATGAACCTTCAACTTGCACTGTTTGACTAGTTTGAAACTGCGAATTTACTATGTTATCCATGGATTGATACATTGGTTCACTCATCTTCTTAGATCTTGATCTTGTCTCAATAGGCATGTCACTTATGCAAATGTTTTTTTTTTTTTTTTTTGAAAATTTTCAAAGACAGTATATGATATGCAACTAAATGCCAACTAGATAAATGAAGATGCAATCTATGTTTTTGGTTGTTTTTGAAGATTTTGACAAACTTTTGAAATGCAAATCTAAAAAGAGACCCTTAGGAAATTGAAATGATGTCTAGACCTCAAAGGACAAAAGGACCAAGTGACAAAAGGACAAAATGACAATGTCTCCCCTATATGCTTGGATACTAAGCTAGGTTTGACGAAATGATATTGATGACAAAAGGACAAAAGATTTGATAAGGTCTAAACTTCTTAACAATAACTTAGGGTTTATCAAAGATTTGGATTACTCAAGTATGACAAGACCTAGTTTTGACACTATATGCTAAGGGACAATTACTATGCAGATGACCCTAATATGATATGATAATGACCTAAGCTTAATGAAGAGACCTAAGGTATACAAATATGAATGTATGACAATGGTATGACTTTAATGCAAGAGGACACATGCAAATGGATGACTTTTATTGATATGCAAAGGAGTATGACCTAGGTGAAACTTAACCTTGGTACTTGATAATGAACTTTGCAAAATGCAAACTAGGATGAACCTAAATGCAAGTGACATGGATGTTGAGACAAGTTTTTGAACAATGTTGGATAACCATGTTTGAAGAAGATGATCTTTGAATCTTGTTGAACTTTTGTTGGATGAATATCTTTTATGTTTAAATCTTATGTTGGATCAATTTACCTTGTTTTTGAAATGGGATTCAACTTTTGACAATCAAAGAATACAAGATATTGCAACTTAGACTCAGGACAATCATGCTCATTTCCACATTTCTTATGGTAGGCAAAGACATTAGGTACTTGAGAGGTAGACTCATTATGAGATTCAAGGAGAATACATAGATGCTTGACCCCACGGGCTCCCCTCCACGGCACTCACTTCTCAGGGCAGCCAAGCATCAGTCCCCATGGAATCTCCCCATGGCGAACTTAGTATCTCTTCCAAGTATCCGAATTTGTCCTTCTCAAGCAACTAGAAGGGTTTTTGGCCTCTAAAAACAAGGTATGTAGTAAGGATTTCTGTTAAGCATTACTCCTTGATGTCATGCAAGCATGATTGAGACATTAAGCCCATCAAGATACCAAACAAATGTAGTCGCGCAAGCACGATTTAGACCTAGAGGCCCTACTTAGATGTTGATATGAGAAAGAGTCCAAGGGTCATCACTTCCCAAGTAACTGCAATTCCCACGTAACACTTCCTTCAAAGCTTTCGCTCATCAGGTATTTGTTTATAGTGAGTTAGAATGCCAAGGTATTCTAGCCGTACTCACTTTGGGTCGTTCCCTTCTCACGATTATCACTTGCTTGCAAAAGCAAAGTGGTCGGGAAGGCAGGCCCTCTAATGGAGACACTCAATCAACAACACAAGCATGGTATCGAAGATCTGGATTTCTGATCACCCTATGAAGGATGTGAGCATACTCTCCTACTCCAATGTCATACTTAACAATCAAAGCAAACAAATGTTCATTCCAACCTATTTAGAAATCACTAAGTGCCTAAAAATTAAATGCAAACGCAAAAGTTTGGTTGTTTCTCCAAGGCAACCTGCAAAACCCAAGTTAGAGGTTTGATTTGTTGTCTTTGACCATTGATTCTGCATAACACATGTTAGTAGTTTGATTTTTAGTCTTTGCCATGCGTATGCCAAGATCCTGCACCAATAATTAGTACCAAAATCCAAAGCACAGATGATCTGATTTATGAAAACCAGATTACAATACCTAGTGTGATACCTAGTGTGATCAGTCCACTTTGAGAAGGTATAACTTTCTCATCCTAGCTCCAAATTACAAACCGTTTGATGCGTTGGAAAGATATTCAAATAATCTAGAACCAAATTTCGGAAACATCAATGATATCTCATCATGTTTCCGGGCACCATATTTGTCCAGAAATGCACCGAAGACCCTCAAAATTGCAATTTACTAAAACATATAAAATTTTGGAAAAATTAGATTTCAATATTTTCCCAATTTAATCCTGATCAACAGAAAACAGAAAGCAAAAATACCAAAGATTTCAAGTAAAAACTGCATTTTTCACCTCTGTTCTGGACTTTACACAAGCGCAGAACTCATGACACAGGCGCAAAACCCATGACACAAGCGCAGAATGTTGCATACACAAGCGCAAGATGCATGACACAGGCGCAAGATGCATGACACAAGCGCAGAAGTGTCCAGAATACCCTGCACGGCCCTGTTTTTGGGTTTTTGACCTGCAAAATCAACTTAGAAGCACTCCAAAACACAGTAAAGGGGTTAGAAGGTTAGTATTCACGTCGGGTTCACCAATTAATGTAGCATCGGAATTAGGAATCATCAAAGCAATATATAAAAGGACATATTATTCATTATTAGCTCAATCCCAAACACACATTGCAATGATCTAATCCTAAGCACACTCAATAGAGACATAAAAACAAAGCATTCAAAAGCAAATATTCATGCAAACCAGATGACGATTTGGATGCTTCTTCCATGCGGCTCCATTGTTCTTCTTTCCTCTTCAAATGGATTTGTGGATCTCACCTACAAGTGCACAACATACAATTGAAAGCAAGATTGATATTGGTTCGTTGATCAAGAGTACTAGAAGCATAAGTTTGATAGTCTGATAGGAATTCTGGATTAAGGGTTATTAAGGCCTTTGATTGAAGAAAATCATCCAATTTATAGACAAATTGGAGAAAAAGATCAAATTAGCATGACATTGATATTAGAAGCAATTGATTTCAAAATGGGAAAGATGAGTGAAAAGAAGAAGGTTATGAAACCTTCTATGTCATAAATTATGACAAGTTGCCAATGCAAAGCTTAGAGGACTAGAACCTTATGACATCTTGCTATGCCAAGAGTATGACGCATGAAGCACAAAAATAGGGAGAACTAGAGACAAGTTAATTAGGTGGAAATTGCAATTAGGAAATTAGAAAATAGGTGGAAATTAGGAATTTAGAAATAATGAAATTAGAAATGATGAAATTAGGAATTAGGTAAATTAATTAATAATTTGTCATTTATTAATTAATTCACAAAGAGGAATAATTAGCCAATTAAATGAACATTTAATTGCAATGAGAAGACTTAGGATAAATAAACAATTTATTAATCCTAAAGGAAGAAATGACACACAAGGTTAAATGATGAAATCACGAAACCCTACAAGACGAATTAGCAATGCTGAATGACAATTAGGTCCTGATTAAAGATAATTAATGTCGATCATGATTTTTGATTGATAAATGACCAATGCGATAAACAATTTGATTGAGAAGATGCACCAATTGACGAGGAACAATGACAAATTGATCCAAATTGACATAATTGAGACAGACAACGATCGATGACCAAATTGATCGCAAAATAACAAAATCGACAAGAGGACAAGAATCGATGACAGAATAGATTGCAAGATGACAAGATCGAACATGACAACGATCGATAACAAATCGGTCGTAAAACGACAAGATTGATAAGAGGACAAAACCCTAATTAGGATTGACGATGTCCAAAATGATAAGATTGATGAGAGGACAAAACCCTAATTAGGATTGACGATGTCCAAAATGATGACAAATAAGCACGCTCATTGATGCGACAAGATAAAATCGATCAAAATCATGACTGGATAATGTTGTCGACAAGACCAAATTTGAGGACGAGATGATTGAAGAATGTAGAAGAATGACTCGATGTTCGCAAATGATAAAGACCAAGTGCGTGACATAGGAGAAACGTTAATGCGATGCAAAAACCTAAAATGAGGCAATGCGCAAATGTTAAAGTATGACTTCGCAAGCGTTGACCATTTTTGGGTGTCTACATAATGAATTAATCCTTTTTCTATTAACTTACTCCAAGCATCAATTTTCCAAGAAGAATAGTTAGGTGGAGTTAAAATTGGAAATTTAGGAGAACCCATAGCAAGAAAATGAAAGAACATAAGATAGAGAAAGGCACAATCACACAAGACACCCCTCTAAATTCACTCTATCAAAGAACCCCCACTCGCTGCCCTTGCCCCTCCCCCCCCAAATGATGATTTGACACTCTATACCAAAGAAACAAGACTCGGACTTGGTGAGGCCGACTCGACTCGGGACTAGGATTGGGGAGTCAAAACTTGGCTTAGACTCGGCAAAGTGAAAAACTCAAGAAATTTAGAGATTTTTAAAGATTTAAAACTTGTTTCATGCACCCTTTGTTAAATACTCCTTAAAGACACAATAACATCATCAAATAGAAGCTAACTTGATTACATACACAAGTATACATCAATCACATAAGCATAAATGCAAATTGTAGCTGAAGGAAATAACAAGCATAGATATATAAATATTGTCAAATGTATACAATATTACAAAACTCATGGAATAAAAAATCCATGTCATCATATGATCAAATGTTCCATACAAATATCAAAAGTAAAAACAACTACAAGCCTATGGCTCAGAGGAGCTTGCATCCCTTGGCTCCCTGCGAAGGCATCTAAGGTAGGTCTTGGATGATTCGACAGCCATAGCCTCTCCTTGTGACACCATGCCGCCCTCACCAACATCAGGTATATGAATATTTGTGTCACTGTCTACCTTTGGCTCTGTTGTCTTTGCTTGTGCTCTCTGCTCCTCCTCTGCCATGGCTATAGCCTCAGCTTCTGTATCTGTCTGGTCAATCCAATCAATGTCGTCGTCACTAAAGGCAGGTTTTGTCTCCGTTGTCCACTCGGCTTCAGGATCAACCTCCTCTAGAATGATAGGGGAGATGTCATTTTGTGCATACCTTTTCTTGTCTGAGGCAGAGGTTGTAGTGAACAAAGACAAGATCGTTCAACTTCTCCAGAGATAATCTATTGCACCTCTTGGAGTGTATGTGCTCAAACATGCTCCAATTGTGCTCACAGCCAGATGCGTTGCATGGTTGGCTCAAAATGCGAATGGCCAACTTCTAAATATTTGGTGTTTTTAGGCCAAAAAAGTTCCACTAATTATCTGAATTTGAAATGAGAAAAATAAAAAAAATTAATCTCTCGCGACTCTCATTTAACAATATGAATATATAATAAAATTTGAATGATGCACCAAATGAAAGTATAATGCAGCCCCAATGTGATTTATGGATGAAATCTTGAGCGTCCTCCTTGCTGGTTTTCCTTCAATGGACCCTTGTTTCTCTTCACAGCTCACTTTTTTCCTCCTTTTTTGCCAAATGAATGAAATGAAGTTCACTTTTAGGGGCCAAGCATAATATAAACAAAAAAAAATCAGTTGAAAACATGTTTTTTTTTAATGACTTAAAATTGCTTTGACACGGTTGAGTTTGGGAGTTTCGACTTGCCAAACTTGGCGATTTTGGGCGAGTTCGTTTTTTGGCGATTTTTTGAGACAAACTCAGCCGAGTCCGAGTCCGAGCCCTCTGGACTCGACGAGCATGACTCGACTTGGAAATCGCCCAAACTCGGTGATTTTGGGCGATTCTCGTTTCTCTGCTTTATACTTAGTGCGATTACAATGGCGAATTGCAAAATAGGGCAAGGTGGACTTCTGATTTCAATGTTTACAACCATCCAAACTAAGCTATAGCAGACTCAAATGACTAATGCAAAAGACCAAAATGAGATCCAAGCATTACAATTTACAAGTGCCAAAATGGGCCAAGAATGACCATATGCTGAAAGTGTAAGGAAAGCCATGCACGGAAAATGCTCTCCTATCATCAATTCTAAGGGGATTAGCAAGCATATTTCAATTTCAGTTTGTAGTACATTAAAATAAACACAGACAAAAGATTAAGATGAACTAGACAGAATAGCACTAGAGAAAGACACCAGATATACATGGGAAAACCCTTAGGGTAAAAAACCCACCACCAAAGAGAAATCACTTTATTCAGTAAACAACACGATTACAATAAAGTTATCAGATCCTCTTTTTTGGACTCTGATCTCAGAACTCTGTTCTCACTTCATGCAGACACATCGACTTGGCTACTTATAAAACCATCACCTCCACACAACCTTCATGCACACCCTTCTTCGCTCTGCTCATCGGTTACATCTCTGGCAACCACCATCTGTCAAACCAAACATTCCTCTGTCAGTTTGTATAACGGCCTTGGAACATAACCGTCGAGTAACAGCCTGTCCATTCATGAACTCGTGGAAAACATATTATCCCTCATTCATCCGGAAGTCGGGTCGGTTCATATTCAAATACACCGACAGAAACATTCCAAGTGTTCGCCTACTAGTCTTTTGGACTTTGGTCTGGGAGACCATCCGCAGTTGGATACTTCCCCATTGGCCATCGGAACTAGCACTGAAAAGTTACCTCGATATCCGATCAGCAGTAGATGACTTCATCGGACTTCGGTGTAACTTTCATCTAGTCAACCCGATCGCCGAAGGCGACCTCATTGGGTATCAGCATAGCAAACAACCAGTTCTCCCGATCTCCGATGATACCCCGATCACCGAAGGCAATTCCATTGGGTCATCGACAAGACAACCAAACAGCTACCCCGATCGTCCGATCTTCCTTGATTTCTTTCTACGCTTCGCCACATGGCACCCCCTGATTGGCTCCGGGGTCCCTGCCCTGCCACCTTAGCACAGCCTCACTAACCGCCCGGAATGAAGCTCTTCTTTGTCGGGCCCCACCTTGGTCGCCAAATCACGGAGGATAAACTTCGCGCATCTTGTCATAGCGGTATAGCGATAATCGTCCGATCATCCCGGACTTGCTCACTCGTTAACCCGTTTGAGTTGCTCTTTTGCCGGGCCTCACCTTGGTCACCAAGTCGCGGGAAATAAACTTCGTGCATCTTGCCATAGCAGTATAGCGACAATCATCTGATCATCTCGGACTCGCTCACTTGTTAACCGATCACAGGAAGAAGGTTCAATCGGCCAGCGGCATAACTACGAACAAGCAATCCCGATCCCCGATAAACCAGTAGACGACATCATCAAAGCCGTTCCAAACAAATCGGCCCTATCGACCATCGGCAACAGTACTGCAAAGTTAACTCTATCACCTAAAGCAGCTTCATCGGGTCATCGACACATACCCTGAACTGTTTCCCCGATGAGCGATGCACTCCAAGTCAGAAGAAGTCGAACTCATCAGACATCGGCGTAGCTTCCAACTTGTTCCACCGATAGCCGATGACAACCCGATCGTCGAAGGCGACTTCATCGGGTCATCGGCCAGACTCCAACAGTGCTCCTCCGATAGACGAAGCACGTGAATGCGACTTCATCGGGTGATCGGGACAACATCTAGCAGGCTACATCGGGACATCGGCAAGACTTCAATACGGCTAACTCGATAGGCGATGTTAACCCGATGACCACAAAAGTGGATCCGAACACTGCTTCCCGATAACCAAACACAGAGGATACATCGGGTAGACCTAACCCGATACTTGTCCGCAACATGTTCATTGGCCAGAGTTACACCGATAGGAAAAGCCCACAACCCGATACCTTCCCACAAGTTGTTCCATCGGGGTAAGTTACACCGATCAACCCGAACACTGGTCAGGAGAATTCGAGGCATATTTCCAACAAAAAGTGTATTTCTACTCACAATCACTAGAAACTGATAGCATATATGTGAAGTAGACAAAAAATATGCACTTAAAAAAAAAAGGCACCTAAAAAGGAGTTCATATGAGCTTGAACTAAGCCTCTGAAGTTGTAAAAGAAAGGATTGGACAAGTACAGTTGTGAAAAACTAAAATTTCTAGAAAATTTGTCCACCATAATCAAAAACCAACTACACCACTATGGAGAGCACAAATAATTAGTGCAAATAAAAAAAAATTACTCTAAAAAAGGACTTAAAATGAGCAAGATGTGAGCCTTTGAAGTTGAACTTTAAATTCAAAAACTCAAATGAGAGGGGGGTCAATTGCCAAAGTTAAAAAAAATTATAGTGTGAGGTGCTTTGGGCGTTGGCCACCACTTCCAAAGCACCAACCCCACACAAAAAGCACCTCCAAATTAGGCAAAAGTTTGTAGGCCCCACAAGGCCAATTGATATCAATGAGAACTCAACTCACTACAAGCTAAGGCAATAACCACTAACCACAATATTGCTACCGGATCCGGGATCATTGACAAAACCATGCATTAGCTAAAGTATAACACAACTTTGTACAAGGGGAGCCAATGTCAAGGCAAACCGGCAGTGTAAACAAAAAACCCGATCATGATTATGAAATAGAGATGATAAATGCCGAACAATTTGCACCAATCGCCACCAATCAACCATCTTGTCACTCCCTCGATACTAGCAAATGATCACATTGGAAGGAGTAAACCAATTGATCAATGAGAAAAATGCAAAGTTGGTAGCGAATGCGCCGATTGTGTCCAAAAAACCAGAATGATAGAAATAGGCCCCGATTCAACACAAGAATAGATCCTCCAAATAGTGCAATAAGTTCTAGAAATAATAAGGGTGCTGGTCAACTCCAAAAAATGCACCCAATAGGAAGAGCCCGATTTGCCACCAAGAAAAAAATCTCCCTCAGTGCATAAGCAAACTGATCAGATCACTTCGAAAAACGTCAATCTAGAATACTTCCCAAGAAAGGATGTGAAAAATGCTGAGCAAATCTTGTAAGGAACTCCACAATGAATAGATCTTTCCCATTACAAATCCACGAGCCAATAGCTGATCATGGATAAAGCAGGAGCAAAAGCGAACCAAAGAGATATAAGCTGTTTGCAGTGAAAACACAATGGCAAGCATAGAAACATGGCCTCCCCCAAACAGTTATACAGCTACGGTTTGGAGAAAATAAAAACCGATCACCATACCTTAGAGACTATGAGGAGCACAGGGTTATATTGAGAGGGGGGGAGTGAATCAATATAACAACAAATTTTACCAATTTAAACTTCATTAATCACAATAGCACATTTCACTAACTTTCAACCCTCATGCACATAAGAACGCAATAACACAATATTTTACGTGGAAACCCAAATGGGAAAAAAACCATGACAAATCAATGCTTTTATATAATTCTTCTTTTACAATGTTTGTAGGTACCAACCTACAAGAGGCACCAACCCCTATGTTTGTGAGCACCAATCCACTGGATGCACCAACTCCCAAATCTGATTTTTGCAAGCACCGACCCTTTGGAAGCACCAACTCCCACTTCAAAATTTGTGAGCACCAACCCACTTCACATAAATCTGATTTTCCACCTTGACAATGTTGCTATAACAACAGATGATGGATGATTTTTCTTACACACAAATCTGATTACAATAGTTGTCACAATAGATCACAATCTCTCCTTTACAATGTGTGTATGTTCTTTTCATACTCTTCATCAATTCTGGAACCCATCTTTTCTTATCAATTGTGTAGTCTTTTTGCATAAAGTCTTCTTATAAATCTGCATGCATAAACTTATAAATATCCTGGTATAATTATTATGTGTGCACATACTAGCCTTTATCTTTATCTTCATACACTCCTTATTTAATTCATTCTTTAGTTCTTTCTTCTAGATCTGCTATGAACCTGCTAGACCTTTAATGACATTTCTTTTTCTTCGTGTACATTTACATTACACAAGTGTTGTGACCATTTCACACATCGCCTCATCAGGATGGGGACCTGTTGTGACGTTTTCATACATCGCCCCATTGCAAATGGGGACCCTTGCTTTTTTGCTTTTTAGGGTTTGTTCTTTAGGTTTTTTAGGGTTTTGTTAGTTAGCCTTTGCATTTTGAGTGCTGTCGGGGAGATCAATAGGGTAGCAAGTCCAGCTTGAGTGAGGTCCTGATCCTGAAATTTGGCTAAGTCTGGAATGTCCTGATTCTGAAATTTGACTAAGTCTGGAAACTGAAAAACCTCAAAAAACTAGATTTTGCAATATAACTCCTGGAGGTTTGAAACCACTCTCAAACATCCTGAAAGTATATATGGAATATAAAATGTCACTTATACTTAAATGTTATATTCCATAAAAATTATCCTGATAGAGAGTTCGAAAAGTCAAATTTCGCTCCTGTCCTTCACTGAGGATCCAGAGCGAATTTCGCTCCTGTCCCTCTCAGGAGGACCAAGGCGAAGCGCTCCTGTCCCTCACCAAGGGACCAGGGCGATAATACTTATTTGAGCCATTCCTGACCGTGTTTGGACGAATTGAGACATCAAAGGCATGGTGAAGGACGAAATGAGCATGATAGAGCATCCAGACTTGATCAAAAACAATGAAATGATGAAGTTTTTGCCTAGAAGGTCAAATTCGCTCCTGTCCCTCACTGAAGGACCAGAGCGATTTTCTTTATATGCACAATTTTAGACTTTTTTTTGGACATTAACTTTTACTCATAGCATGAGGCAGGATGATATCTTCCCTAGCAAAGACATTTCATGGTGAAAAGTGAAGCATTTGGGCCTGGAGGACAAAAATCGCTCCTGTCCCTCACTGAAGGACCGGAGCTTGAAATCCAAAATTTCCTTGTCCTTGAAAGATTTGAACGATTTTGCGAATTGAGAAGATCAAAGGAGATACATTTTATCAGTTGAATATAACTTGAAAGCGCAATCATGAGGAAAATTGACCCTAGAAGCAAAATCGCTCCTGTCCCTTAGCCAGGGACCAGGGCGAAGTTCAGTTTAGCTCCCGTCCCTCTCCAAGGGACCAGAGCGAAATTCCTCATGAGGCATGTTTTGGGCAAAAAGCAAGCAAGTTTTAGGTTTGAGGCAAGCAAAGACGGTGTAACGGATTCGTTGAAGACAATATTGAAGATTGCAAGACACCTAATGAACTCCAAATTGGCCTAGGCGCTCCTGTCCCTCACCAAGGGACCAGAGCGATTTTTGCCTTAGGTCAATTTCTCGCCAAGTTTGAATGAATTCAAAGCCATGAATGAATGAAAGGATGCACTACAAGACCGTTGAAGATAAATTTAGAGGTTGGCAAAGTGTGATGGAGCCTACAAGTACAAATTCGCTCCTGTCCCTCAGCCAGGGACCAGGGCGATATCTTAGTTATGTTGCCTTTCCTCCAAGTTTAAAATCACTCCAAGTCAGAATACAAGGTGGCAAGGACGTTTTGAGGTGTCTCGACGAAGAACGAAGTTACAAAGACTGCCAAAGTTGAACAATTTGCACCAAATGCCCAAATTCGCTCCTGTCCCTCAGTCAGGGACCAGAGCTAAATTTCTATGAAGGTTTGGGTTTTGAAGGTTTATCAAGTTTCAAGTGTCCAAGAGGGATCAAAGGACCTCATTCTACATGGTGAAAGCGATTGCAAGTTGATACAAACAAGGTTGAGCCCAGGATGCCCAAATTCGCTCCTGTCCCTCAGTCAGGGACCAGGGCGATATTCTCTATACTAGCCAAATCCTTCAAAAATCACGCCAAGTCAACGATGTACAAGGTTGCACAAGGTCAAAGTGATCTTAAGAAGATGATGTGTAAAGAAGCCAAACGTTAAAGGTGATCAATTTGAACAAGGAACCTATATCGCTCCTGTCCTTCAGGCAAGGACCAGGGCGATTTTCATTAAATCACTCGTTTTCCTTCAAAATCATGACAAAGCCAAGTTACACAAGGTCGAAGATATCGTTTGGGAGGCAATGAACAAGAAGCAAAGGTTGAAAGATAGCAAAAGTTGGCTAGAGCATAAAGTTCGCTCCTGTCCCTCACCAAGGGACCAGGGCGATATCAACCTCAGGTACAAACATCATCCAAAGGAGTGCGAGTTGAAGTTGAGCGAATTTGCCAAGGCTACATCAAAGACCCCCCAAAGGTGGCGAAGTTGCTAGCTTGAGAGAGATCACGTTGAAGTCACCAAATTTCGATTTTTGCCTAGGCGAATTCCTTTGTTTTGCATTTTAGAGTTAAGCTCTCAAGTAAGGTATGGCAAGATCCCTTGTTTTAATTTCGAATTTTCATCGTCATATTCTTAAATTTTGAATTTTGAATTTTGAATTGTAATAGCTCAATCGTTTTTTAGGAAATAATAACTCAAGGATTTATTATGAAGTTTCCTAAAAATTAATCTAATCTATGTTATATATTGCAAAATCATGTTTCTAATTTTGAAATGTTGTGTAGGCATCAAATGGAGATCTTCTCAAGGAAAATCAAGCCAGATCAAGAACGATCAAGCAAGGACAGGGGCGACCTCATCCAGTCTAGCATCGGCAAGGACGACCTTCTTTGGACTAACGTCATCAAGGGCAACCTCTTCCAATCCAGCGTTCCAAGGCGAGGTACATCATCATCCTGCACATCAAGGACACAAGGAGTTAGAACAAGGGTTCGTTGAAGAAGCAGATAGTTCCAAATGAATTAATTAAAGCTAGCTTCTCAACAACATCAAGTTGAATATTTACCAAGTTACAAGTGTCAGACGAGGTGGCATCCTAGTCATCACTTCTCCAGTCAGTGAGGTCCACCTCAGCATGTCCAGATTCAATGTACTTAACTCATGGAAGGTGGCACAAACTCCGATGTACCTACCCCGGCTATCCATTGGTCGATTTTTCTAGAGAGGACATGTGTCCAAGCAATACAATTTTATCATTGGTCAAGCATTAAATGTTATGTAATGGTTGTAACAAACCCTAATTAGGGTTTTTATTGTTGAATCTTGGCCATTGATCTCGAATTGATCTAAGCCATCGAATTGTATTGTGGGCACTATATAAGCCCTGACATTTCATTTTGTAAAGAGAGTTAGAGAAAGTAGAAAATAGTTGGAAGCAATTAGTAGATAGAGAGTAGATAGAAGTTGATAGAATAGCAATTAGAGTAGAGTAGAGAGAGAAGGTAAAGATTGTTGCCAAGATGTTGTTGTAAAAGACTTGTAACTTCATTGAAGAAATGGTGAAATTTATGGGTCGATTCGACAATTTGCATGGTCTTTATACTTCTCGTATTTGATTTCATGTTATTAGATGAGTGGAAGAAATATGCTTGATTGATGGTGAAATTCGCATATCCATACTACTAGCAGTTTGTTGATTGCAGACTTGCCTTGTGTAGTCAACTGGAATCGTTCAGCTTAAGCTTAACTTCAATTGTCGCTTCTTCATTGATATGCATCAACCTGATGGTGTCTATGCCTGCAGTGATGATTTGAACATCATAAAGCTTCCCTTCGAAGATCGCACTAGCCTTGTGGAGATGGTCCTGCGATGTCAAAACAAGACCTAGTTAGAGTTTCATCAAAGAGCAATCATTGCTCCTACATTCTTAGTATTAGGATTAGATCCTCTCTTCGCCCTCATCCTTTTTCCATTTTTTTCAAATCTAAGCTAGTAAGATCCTGTGTTCCAGCAATATTCAAAGGCAAATCAGAAGTTCAATCATCAAATGTAAGTCCCCTTGTGATTCCAGCAAATCACATGATACCACTGGAGCTTATCCACACGTAGAGACCCTACATACAAGAACCTTGAAGTCATCCTGATTGATCCTTTTTCGCGATATCTTCAGCAATCAGAGGCTTTATTCAAGAGAGGATAAGGTACCCTTAGGTATTTTATTCTGTGTTAGGCTGTGTACAAAATACACGTCAACAGGACCCCTTCTTGCTTTTTGGTTTTGCTTTCTCTTAGCTAGGTTTTTTCTCTGCTTGCTAGGTGTTTTGAGTGAGTTAGTGGTCGCCTGGGCTGGGTAGGTTAGGGTTTCCTGCAGAGAGCTCACCTAGGGTTTCTTTCAGAGCCAAATCTGACCTAGGCTTGGATTAGTCATATGTCGTCTGCCTTGAACCCTAATGTTATCTTAGAAGGATCTTGCCTCTCAGGAGATAGAAAATGGATAAATTGTGCAAAAGGGTTAAAGATTGTAAGTCAGGATAGGTCAAGGTTGTTGGTTTTTGGGTCAGAGTCTTGTCTTTTGTCGAGTCGGAGTCGATTGAATAGAGCCAGTGACAAAGAGAAGATTCAAGAGGCGATTTAAGATAGGATGGATGGAAAAGGTAAAGAATTTGAACCTAGAACAGGAATTTCGCTCTTGACCCTTCCAAAGGGTCTAGAGCGAAATTTCATCAAGGACCCAAGATTTCACCTGAGTCAAAGAGTTGTTGAGCGAATTGGCGAGGATATGGAAGGATATGCATCAAGGGATGAGTCTAGGGTGAAGTCAAGTCAATTTCAGGGGAAATTATGCCTAGAATAGGAATTTCGCTCCTAACCCTTCCAAAGGGTCCAGAGCGAATTCGTCTACAAGACACTCCACCTTACCTTGACCCAAACTATGAGCTAACCCATTCCTAGGCTTGAATGAAGGTAAAAACACTTGTTTAAATGAGGAAATGTGAAAAAATGAAGTCAGGATCATAGCCTAAGGTGAATTTCGCTCCTGACCCTTCCAAAGGGTCCATAGTGAAATTCATATAAAACCCTATTTTTCTTCACAAAGTCCCCAAATGGATGCCAAGGTGAGCTTGATAGAGATCAAAGGAGGCCTAACAAGTTATGTCCAAGCCAAGGAAAGGAGAAGGGAAACAAGAAATGAGCCTAAAATGAGAATTTCGCTCCTAACCCTTCCAAAGGGTCCAGAGCGAAATTCATATTTCCTCTATTTTGCTCTTTAACATGACCAAATTTGTAACTTCTACGACATGGTTTGGAGGACTTGGATACATGTTTGCCTTTGAAAGGAGGTTTGAGGCGATGAAATGATGGAAATCAACCTAGAAGATGGATTTCGCTCCTGACCCTTCCAAAGGGTCCAGAGCGAAATCCTCAATTTGACCTTCTTTTTTGAGCTAATTTGATGGTGGATTCACTTAAATATGGTGAAAGGAAGGTGAATTTGATCAAGTTTGAAGAAGGATTGGATGAAGGAAGTGTGAAACCAACCAAGAACATGGATTTCGCTCCTGACCCTTCCAAAGGGTCCAGAGCGAAAATCCCCATAGACCTCATTTTCTTCCTTGTTTTGGCCAATTTCTTAGTTTCTAATGCATGTTGGAAGGTAGATTGGTATGTTCTTGCCTTGGGAAGTGATTGAAAGCATTGAAAAGTGAGGATTTTGTCCAAGATTGTGAATTTCGCTCTTGACCCTTCCAAAGGGTCCAAAGCGAAATTCTTCATAAGCCTCATTTGCTTCCTTGCTTAGATTACCAACCTTGCTCCTTGGGCGTATTTGGAAGTAGATTGACGTGTCCTTTCCCTTTGAGGTGGATTGGAGTTGAAAAGATGAAGATTCAAGCCTAGAATGTGGATTTCGCTCTTGACCCTTCCAAAGGGTCCAGAGCGAAATTCCCCAAAACCTCCTTTTTCTCTCAATTTAGTGCCAAGACAAGTGTGGGTCAGGGTGAATTAAGATTGGAGATGTCCTTAAGCATGGCTTTGAGTTGCTAGTAATCACCAAATGTGAAGGAATTGAGCAAAAACTAGGATTTCGCTCCTGACCCTTCCAAAGGGTCCAGAGTGAAATTCTTAAGAACACCTATTTCCCCTTCAAAGAAAGTCAAATTCTTGGTTTTTATGGCCTAGGTAGGAATGGAGTAATATGTCCTTGCCCTTTTGAGGTGAATTAAAGTGGAAAAATGAAGATTTTGTATAATGTCCCCTTCTCACTGATGACCTTCCAGTGGTCCATTAGCCTATTCCTGAGACCCGTAGGCTAGGTGGAATGAAGAATGAGGGGTCCAGCATTGATGAAACGAGGACTTACTATTTTTAGTAAGTCAGGGAATGGCCATTCTGGTGTTACTGTCCTACTGAGCTCTCCATGTTTTGCCTCTGGACGCGATGATCATGCTTTTCTGAGCATTAGTTCTTGACTTACTATTTTTAGTAAGTGGCAGTGTGGCACAATTCTATTTTTGGCATTAGACATGGTTCTGATTCTGCAGCAGTTCTGTGGTCGTCTTGGCTTAGTTTCATCCTAGTTGTGTTAATAATCAGTACGGGAGTCATATGCGACATAATTAAATATTATTTCCTTATCCCAAGGTTTAATATTTAATTAATCTGATTATTTGTGACTGATTTATTAAAATTGGGATTAATGCCTATTTTATCCTAAGTGTTTGGCGAAACTCATGTGTACTATGGGATGGCGAAATATTTTAGAGGAATATTATGTTATATTGCATCTCCATTATTTGCCAAGTAATTAACGTGGGTCCCTTCCCTTTTGGCATGAGGTTTGACTTATGAAAAGTGGCGCTACACTTGGGTGAAATGAAATGCAAATGAAGGAGTGGCGTTTGGAGGAATTTGCATTTGATTTTGGTTGTTGAAGAGTTATAAATAAGAGCCTTGGGCTCTCATTTGAGACATCTTGAAATTTGCATCGTTATGCTGCCGGTTTGGCTACTGAAAATCTGAGCTTCGAAGTATGGCTTCCTAGATAAGTCTCAGCTTCGTACTTGCAAGATAGTACCTAGCCGTGTCCTTGTATTCCCAGTGCTATGGGTGAATGAGTTGCAGATTGTGGAGTGTTCTATGTGGGATTTGAGTGTTTTCTGGTTGCTAGTCGCGGGACTGCTGAAAGTATATTTTGCTCACACCTCTTAACCAGGTGACTCCATCATTCTGGGTACCGGCTCATCCTTCCTTCCTAGCCATGGTGATACATTGTATAAGTTTTTAGCAAGTTTAATTCAGCAATGATTTTTCTAGACAAAATTGAACTTCCCAGGTCTAGCGTTGGGTTTTGTGCTTGCATTGGGATGCATGCCAAATAATTGTTGGGTTGTTTGGGTTGTGGTTTTGATTGGTTGTTGTTGTGAGTGAATTACGGTGGGTTTGGGACTGGTTTGAGTCAAATTGGATGAAAAATGAGGGAGTTATGAGCATTTGGGTGTTTCCATGGGCCACTGTTTTGTACTTTCAGCTTGCAGATTGATTGTAACAGAAAATTATATTCTTGCTGTAGAAATTTGCAATACTCTCCTTTCATCTCTAATTTTGTAAGGTTGTTTCAGTAGTACTGATCAATCATTCTTGCTGACCTTATTTTGTAATTCCCACTGCATAAGTGGAAGAGGCTGGCTTAGCCGCCTTCTTACTTTGAAATTCAATTTATATACTTAGCCCTCTCACTGAATAAGTGGTCGAGTGATAAGTTTAATGCAATTGTCCTCCCGCTGAAATATGCAGTAGAGTGATAGTTTAATGTAATGTCCTCCCGCTGAAATATGCGGTAGAGTGATTGAATTTCAGTTTCTTGTCATTTTCCCTTGGCCGGTTTACCGCCAAGAGTTTGGTTTCTATCCTGCTGGATAAGTAGAAGGGGCTGGCTTGCCGCCCAGGCATTGTAATTTCAGTTTGATTATTGTTGCTAACGATCCCCGGAACACCGTATGCTCTCACCCTCCTAGACTGGGCTCTCGGTGAACAAAAGGTGGAAGGGTTCCCTTTTAGCAGTTTGGATTATTTCTCTAACCTTAACGGGTTGTGGTGATTGCTTGTATTTTTTATTGTTAAAAATTCAAAAAAAAATTTACTGAGATATTACATTTTGAACTAGAACAAGGATTTTGCTCTTGACCCTTCCAAAGGGTCCAGAGTGAAATCCTAGATAGGTCCTGTCCCTGGCCATGATTTTTAGCGAAATTCTCCTTTCAAGTCATTTTGAGGTCAAGCAAGTGTTGTCATGTTGAGAGAGGGATCCAAAGGAGAGAGTCAAGGAAGAACAAAGTGAGAAGAATGGAGCTAAGTAAGAGAAAACAAGCAAAGGAAGAATTCCGCTCTTGACCCTTCCAAAGGGTCCAGAGCGAAATTCCTCAAACCACCTTTTTTCTCCTTGTGTGAAGCCAAAACCTGGATTATTATGGCATGATTGAAGGTGGAGTGATGTACTTTCATCTTGCAAGATGAATTGAAGTGAAGGAAATGAAAGATCAAGTCTAAAACTTGAATTTCGCTCCTGGCCCTTCCAAAGGGTCCAGAGCGAAATTCACAAAATATCATTTTTCTTCAAATTTGTGTTGAGCCAAAACGTTGATGAAGGTGAATTGGACTTAAAGATTGCCATAGGCATGTATTTGAAAAGGTTATGAGTTCAAGAAGTAAGGATTTTGAGCTAAGGGATGAATTTTGCTGCTGACCCTTCCAAAGGGTTCAAAGCGAAATTCTCAAGATTACCTAATTCACTCATAATGGAGGCTAAAAAATGAATCCCTAGGCTTTGGGAGAGCTAAGACTAGCATATGCTTACCTTGAGGAGTGATTCAGAGTGAAGAAGTGATGCAATTTGGGCCTAATCATAGAAATCGCTCCTGACCCTTCCAAAATGTCTCGGGCAAAGTCCTTAGAAATCCCCATTTTCGCCTTGGTTGAAGGCAAAACTCATAATGGCAAGAACATTAGAGGTTAAGGATCAAGATGGTGGAATAATAATGAAAAAATGGAGAAAAGTGGCAAACATTAAAGAAACATCAATATCTCCTAGGCTTGCGTATGCCTCTTCAAGAGATTCACAAATTAAGCCACATTCAAGACACATTTTCCCTCTCATTAATTGCTAATCAAACCTCATTTGGATAAAATCCGCCTTAATTAAACACTTGTCAAATATGTTAAATTGATTTTTTAGGCCTTCAAATTCAAAAATTCACCCTTTGCCGCCCAATTATATATATTTTTTTAAAGCCTTATGGCTAGATCGGCCACCTTAAGAATGAATTTTTAAATATTATTTGTTTATCTAAGAGGTTGGCCTCTTGAGAAAATGAGGAAATCACCATATAAAGGTAAGAAGGTTTGACAAGCATTAATCATTCATTCATTTGTATTTCTTCCTAAAGCGAATTTGAGGAGCAGAAGTGGAAGAGCAGATTGCAGTAAGAAGGCGAACTTCTGATTCATAAAGGCTGGTTAAGGACTGAATCAACAAAAGTGAACCTGAAGTACAGATCAAAGACTTTTGAAACCCTTTGAATACCACTTGGAAGGAAGGCGAATCCAGCAACAATCTCCATTTTTTATCCATCTTTTCAAGTTGATAATTAGAAATTGAAGGTAAGGTGTACAATCTGATTTTTTGACAAGGTATTGAAGATCTGATTCAAGTTTTTGCATCAGTTTTCTTAAGGTTAGGTCTTGTTGACGTGTATTTTGTACACAGCCTAACACAAAATAAAATACCCAAGGGTACCTTATCCTCTCTTGAATAAAGTTTCCGAATGCTGAAGATATCGCAAAAAGGATCAATCAGAGAAACTTCAAGGTTCTTGTATGTAGGATCTCTACGTGTGGATAAGCTCTCCGTGGTATGATGTGATTTGCTGGAATCATAAGGGGACTTACATTTGATGATTGAACTTCTGATTTGCCTTTGAATATTGCTGGAACACAGGATCTTACTGCCTTAGATTTGAAAAATGGAAAAAAGATGAGGGCGAAGAGAGGATCTAATCCTAATACTAAGAATGTAGGAGCAATGATTGCTCTTTGATGAAACTCTAACTAGGTCTTGTTTTGACATCGCAGGACCATCTCCACAAGGCTAGTGCGATCTTCGAAGGGAAGCTTTATGATGGTCAAATCATCACTGCAGGCATAGACACCATCAGGTTGATGCATATCAATGAAGAAGCGACAATTGAAGTTAAGCTTAAGCTGAACGATTCCAGTTGACTACACAAGGCAAGTCTGCAATCAACAAACTGCTAGTAGTATGGATATGCGAATTTCACCATCAATCAAGCATATTTCTTCCACTCATCTAATAACATGAAATCAAATATGAGAAGTATAAAGACCATGCAAATTGTCGAATCGACCCATAAATTTCACCATTTCTTCAATGAAGTTACAAGTCTTTTACAACAACATCTTGGCAACAATCTTTGCCTTCTCTCTCTACTCTACTCTAATTACTATTCTATCAACTAGCTAAATACTCTCTATTTGCTAACTGCTTTCAACTATTTCTATACTATCTCTTATTGCTTTACCAATGAAATGCCAGGGCTTATATAGTACCCTCAATACAATTCGATGGCTAAGATCAATTCGAGATCAATGGCCAAGATTTTACAATGAAAACCCTAATTAGGGTTTGTTACAACCATTACATAACATTTAATGCTTGACCAATGATAAAATTGTATTGCTTGGACACATGTCCTCTCTAGAAAAATCGACCAATGGATAGCCGGGGTAGGTACATCGGAGTTTGTGCCACCTTCCATGAGTTAAGTACATTGAATCTGGACATGCTGAGGTGGACCACACTGACTGGAGAAGTGATGACTAGGATGCCACCTCGTCTGACACTTGTAACTTGGTAAATATTCAACTTGATGTTGTTGAGAAGCTAGCTTTAATTAATTCTTCTGGAACTATCTGCTTCTTCAACGAACCCTTGCTCTGACTTCTTGTGTCCTTGATTTGTAGGATGATTGATGTACCTCGCCTTGGAATACTGGATTGGAGAAGTCGCCCTTGATGATGTTAGTCCAAAGAAGGTCGTCCTTGTCGATGCTAGGCTGGAGCGAAGAAGGTCGTCCTTGTCCTTGCTTGATTGTTCTTGATCTGGCTTGATTTTCCTTGAGGAGAGTCTTCCGACTTGTAGATCTTTCGAGCTTGGAGTCGCCATCTTGACACCTACACAACATTTCAAAATTAGTAATATATCTTGAAATCTAAAAATTAAACTTTAAAAGGAAGATTCAAGATTTTAATCAGGAAACTTCATGATAGATCTTGAGTTATCATTTCCTAATTTAGGATTTTCAAAGCAAAATTTAAATCTTCAAAAATGGTGCCAAGGTGATTACGCCATACCTCCTCTTGAGAATTAACTCTAAGAAATGATGTAAAAATAGATGAATTTTGCTAGGCAAAGTGTAGATCAAGACTCCCTTTAGTAAAATGCGCCTCCTTTAGCTTTGAAAAAAAACTCCATCTTCCTCTTCAAAAATCTGGAAATTCGTCTTCAAATACCTTCAAAACATCTGGAATTTATCCTCCAATCTAGCAAGAAATTCGCCTCTCCAATAGCCTTCAAGATGAATTTCGCCTTCCTTAGTCTCCACACTTGGTAGAAATTCGCTCCACACAAGCTAGATTTCACACCTCCTTCCTTGCTCTCCAATTTCGCACTTAGGAAAGGATGATTGAATGATTTGAAATGTGAAGTAACACTCCTCCAATATATAGAGCGCTCACCTTCCACTTACCCATGAGGCGACTTGGAAATAAGGTAAATAATAACAAAATTTAAATAAAAAGGAGGCCAACTTTTGTAGAAAACATTTAAAATAGAACCCAAGCGTTCTCATTTTATTTAATTTAATGATTAATTAATTAAATGCCTTTGCAATTAATAATTTCGATTTTGTTTAAAAGACATAAATTAATTATTAAATGAGTTATGCGAACTTATTAAATGCCAACTTTAATTGAAATTTTTTTAAAGTTTTAGCGGACTTAGCATTTAATGTGTTTAAGATGACATTGGCGTCTAAGCATGATAAAAATACCACCTTGTTGAGAACCTCGCTTTGGTCCTTGAGAGAGGGACAGGAGCGTCCATTTCATTTGGCCTTGCATTTCTTGTTTTTCACGTTCCAAGTCCCATCTTGGACGTCCAAAATATCATTTCGCTTGAGAACCTTGAGCTTAATTCATTCCACTTTGTGGAAGGAGTGCGCCTTAAAGTGCTTTCGCCCTGGTCCCTTGGTGAGGGACAGGAGCGATTTTTGTATTTGAGCTCAAAATTGTCGACTTTTGACGTTAACTCCTTGTTCATCGTCTTCCCAAAGACATTACATACTTGCATATTTCGCTCTAGTCCCTTGGAGAGGGACAGGAGCGCCTTGGCCACTTCTCATCACTTTCGTGGTCTTTGTAACTTCACTTTCCACCTCGAGGCATTTTAAACATCATTTCAAATTCGCGCCTTGGCTTAGATTTGTCCAAACTTGGCGAGAAGGACTGGATATTAAGTTTTTCGCCCTGGTCCCTTGGAGAGGGACAGGAGCTATTTTGTCCTTCTAGTACATTTCCTTGTTTGTAAATTTCTTCAAATTATATTCAATGGACAAAAGATGCCCTCCTTGATCTCTTCCAATCTAAAAAGCGTCTTGGTCTTGCAAGGACAGTTGAATTTTAAGAAACAAGCTCCGGTCCTTCAGTGAGGGACAGGAGCGATTTTTTGTCCTTGAGGGCAAATGTTCAACTTTTATTGCAAACGACTAAATCCTGGCGCTCTATCATGTTGATTTCACCTTCCATCGCGTCCTTGATGCTTTAGTTTGATCAAAATGAGGTCCAAAATGGTTTAAGTAAGCCATTTCGCCCTGATCCCTGGGAGAGGGACAGGAGCGATTTGACCTTAAACCCTGAAAAACTTGCCAATTTTAAGTGTCAAAATCTTCAAAACTTTCAATTCGTGTACGACTGCATCTCCTGGCGACCCTGCACAAGACAAATGAAACAAGTCAATAACCAAGATGCATAAAATATCATTTTCGCCCTGGTCCCTGGCTGAGGGACAGGAGCGATTTTACTTCCATAGGCCAAAATATCAAGGTTTTAGGACTTTAGTCACTTCACAAGGCATAATTAAGCTATCCCCAAGGCCTGAGATCAATTATCAAAATTTCCAAAATTTGGTCAAAAATTCACTCGGACAAAATTTCAAAATTCCATCATTAACACTTAGGCAAAATTTGGACTTGCTTTCAAAATTCCGACTGAACCTAGACGGATTTACTTGATCTCCTGACAAATTCACCCTATTTCAAAATTGCAACCTACGCGAGGATGCTCAACAATCACTCAAAATTGGACTGGATTCTGGCCTAAAAAACATCGAAAAGGAAACCCTAAGGCTTAACCCTAGTCCAGACGACTGACTCACTAACCCAAAACCCTAAAAAGCAGAGAGAAGAACAGGCAAAACCGAGCAAAAAGAGGGGGTCCCCATTTTAATGGGGCGATGTGTGAAATGGTCACAACAGGTCTTAAATATCTAGTTTAATTTCTAGGTGATGCCAAGTTTGAAAATTCTTAATTTTTAAGGTTTTATCATTTCAATTTTTTTAGGAATCTCAAGTCACCTAGCTAAGGTTCTACACTTAAACCTAACTTAAGCCTCTTTTTTGTAGGTAACAAATGGTGACCCCCAAGGCAAGTGGATCCGCTACCCGACAGACTCTCATCAAAGAAGATCAAAAGAATGACGATTTGGAGACAAGGATTGTGTCCAAATGGAGCAATATTGGAGACACCAACTTAGGGAACTTCAATGTGAAGATGTTTCGAGAAGCACCCTACATCAGCAAGCCATCACCCATAGCCAAGAAGATAATTGAGAATGGTATCATCAAGGCCAGATGCTTCCCTCCCGTAGTCAAATGTCATGAGCTGATGATCGAATGTGCTAGGCACTATGATTCACATTCAAGGACAATCGTAGCTGAGGATGGAACTATCCTAGCCTATCTTTCAGATGAAGCTATAAGTGAATCTTTTCATCTCCCTGAGCTGAGAGATATGATCTACAAGAGCTTAGAAGGAGCTAGGTCTATCTACGAAGATATCCTGATACCTGTCTGAACTTCATCAATAAGAATTGCTTACTCAAGAGTAGGCCTCGTTTGAACAAGATACCTAATACGCCACACATAATTGATTTCCAAGAGGAATTCAGAGACTTGATAACCATGCTCAATTGGGTTATAGGTGCCTCTCAGGCCTTCTTTTTCGACAAGTGGATGTTCTTCTTTATTCAAGTGATCATCCAAGGAAAAAGAATGTTCAATTGGGCCAAAATTATTAGCAACAACCTAATGTGCAGTTGAGGAGGCTAGTCCCTACTAAGTCATTCCACGAGTTCATATGTTATATATTCTTTAGTCAGAAGTTTTGAGTATGCATGTCTACCACATAGAGGAGTTGTTGGGAGAGGGACAAGAGAGATAAGAGCATGTGATTCTTATGCTCAACTGCATCATCCACCTATGAATGACTACAAGCTATTCAATGACACCTTCACAATGTATATCACTAGGACATTGCAAGGAGGGATTCACCATCAACTGTCTCCGGAAGCACAGGAGCTCGTGAAGAAACATGGTGCATGGTTCATTCAATTTCCAAAATTCACCTACATCAGGGTCCATGGATGTCCTTCACCTCCTTATATGTTGCCAAGGTATCTCGCAGATAGAATAATACTACTTGAAGTGACTAGACAATTGGCAGCTTGTGCTAAAGCATCAAGACATAAGCATGGAAATGGTATCCCTGTACCTATTTTACTGGGAAATTCAATTGAAGTGTGTCCTAATTCTCAAGCAACCGAAGATGCAGAAAAGGAACTATCTCTGTATTCATTCACATCCTTTGCCTCGAGAGAGAATTTTGATCCCCATGGTCATATGGAAGAGACAGTTGGAAAGAAGTACAGACATGAGTTTCAAGTAGAGGACTTCTGGTTGAATGTTCAGGATGATGTGGAGGTGAAAAGAAAGATGCATTCTAGATTACCCTTGGATCTTATCAGGAAATGTAAAGTTTATAGAGTAGCCGATCAAGCACAAGACAGTGGTAGATATCTCCAATCATCCTATGAGAAGGAAGATAAAGAAGTGAAGATAGATTGGAATGAGCAAGAAGTTGCAGAACTGAGAGCTTTGATGGACCCACTTTTAAATTGCACTCGCAGATGGGTGGACGTACAACATCAAAAATTGAAGGAGCAAAATATAGTCATGACATTCACCCTAGAAGCAAGAACGGAAGAAGGAGAAGCAAGTGTGAGTGAGAATACTACTCATTCCAAGGGGTCAAAGAGAAAGGAAGGACTTGAGAAGAAAGAACTATCCAAGAAGAAACAAAAGGTGAATCCTGATCATCCATCGAGTACTTCTTCTAGACATGGAAAAGAGATAAGTCAAGGAGAGGATCAAAGAGAGAAGGTGTATGAAGTAGATGAGTCTATGGAATCCACAATAAAAAATGATAAACAAGGCAAAGGAAGAACACCTCAGCACTCATCAAGTCAGTCTCTTCCTCTCCAAATTGGTGCTAATGAGCAACAAGAAGAAAAAAATGATGATGAAGCAACATCTCCTTTTAGAGCCGAGGGGCCTTTGCTTGAGGAAATACAAGTAAGAGAGAGAAAATCTTCCATTCCAGATTGGCTAAAAGAAAGACTTACGAGGGTAGTTGTGGTTGAAGATGAAGAGCAAGTATTTGATCTGGTAAGTCTTCTAGGAAATTCTCAAGAAGAGATCGAAAGGAAGAAGGCTACAAAGATGTCAAAGGTAATTAGAGATGATGAAGGATCCAAGAAGATACAGGTAGCTACACCAGTAGTGGACAAGTATGAGGATGAGATTGTGGCAGAAGAATATGACTTAGAGACATTTGATCTTGGTCCACTTACCTCCGAACAAGCTATGGAAGAAGCAACCGATTCAGTGAAAGCGGTTAATGACAAACTAAAGGAAGAAATGGAAAAGAATAAGAGGTTGGAAAAAGAGGTTAACTCTTGGAGGAATTATTTTAGCCACCTTAGTCAGCTGTTAAGATGACAGGATCCAACAATATCACCCTTGCAAGCACTCCCTCCTGAGGCAATAAATGAGGCAAAAAAGATGAAGAACTTAGCCCAACTCATGAGTACATGGATTGATGAATCCTACAGGGTGGTCATGGAATTTGTAGCAAGAATGATGAAGACAATCCACAGAGCTATCCAAGTCCTTGAGATCATTCATAATCTAGTAGTGACTGTGGATGCTTTCACTCACACTAGAGATATTGTCATCCCTGTATTACAGGTAGTAAGAAGGACATCTAGACACGTTTTAGCACAAGAAAAGATAATAGATGGAGGAACCCATAATCTTCTGGAGTGGTCAACTTTGCTCCAAATGTAGGAAGTTCTATTCGAAGACATCAATAGTAGATGCAGCCGAGTTGAGGGCACTATCCATCTTATTCATGATAAGGTGTTTGATGTATTATGTACAATCCTTGACAGAAGGATAGAGATCGAAATGGATGTGGATGTCCAAGAATTGGAAGATAGGATCAAGATTATTTTTTGCAAAGAGGAGAACATGATCACAGAAAAGCAACTAGATCAGATGTATGCTACTATGTTCGTGATCGAGAAAACAAAAAAACTAGAGCATGGATGGGAGATGACCCTTCTCGCAACTTTTGATCAGGTCCTTCACTTGGAAGAGCGGATGAAGAACTTGCATGAGATTCCCATTGCAGAGATAGAAGGGATTACGTCCAGATTCATTGAATATGCCAAAAAAGAACATAGAAAAGGGAACAAAATTCTAGATGAAAAGTTGTTATGAAATGATGTGGCAATTCAATTCCTGTTGGGCTATGTTTCCTTGTTATTTGTGCCAATTTCTATTGGCTATGGGATGATAATACTTTTCTAAATAGGGTCATTTTTGTAACAAACCCTAATTAGGGTTTAGGTGTCAAGATCTCAGCCTTTGATCTTCTTTAGGTCCAGGCTGTTCATTGTATTTGAGAGTGCTAATATAAACCCTCACTCAATTCATTTTAAAGAGTTAGAGAAAAGAGAGAAGAATAATGAGATTGTTAGTAGTAGAGATAGAAGTAGTGAAGAGAGAAAGTTGAACAATTGTTGTTATATTTTGCTATGAGATCAATGAAATATTGAAGTTATGGTGTTTTGTTGCAATCCTTGTGGCTATTTTCATGGTTGTTTATCTTCTTGAATCACTCTTAATAGAGATAGTACTTAAATTTTAGAATTAGATTGAAGGACGAATGTTGTGTTTGATCTTTGGTAAAACTCATAGTCCAAACCACTAGCTCCTTACTGATTGTAAGCACGCCTTGTGTGGTCAACTGGAGATATTGAAATTGTTTAAGAGTTCAATCATTATTGGAGATATTGATATGTATCTTATTGATAGTATCTATTCCATTGATGATTCGAAAATCATTGAATCCCCTTAGAAGATCGCACCGATTCCAATAGAGTTGTAATGTTTTGGCAATACTGAAATTGGTAGAGTTTTACCTAGACCACTCCTCATTTAGTCATTCCTAGGCTTAGTTTAGCATCGCCTTCTTAAACCCCTCGATCTTTTGCCTTTTTTGAAACATTAGTTAATATTAGGAAAATCTTGTTTCCTCATTGAAAAGTAATTGCAAGAACAAGCTTTCTTAGAAAGTACGTAAGGCCCCTTGATAAAACAGCAAACACAATGACCACTGGTGCTTATCCACAAGTAGAGAACCTACATACAAAACCTTGGAGTTGCTCCGATTGATCCTTCTGCGAAATCTTCAGCATTCGGGGAAGCTTTATTCAAGAGAGGATAAGGTACCTTTAGGTATTTTATTCTGTGTTTGGTCGTGTACAAAAGACACATCAACAAGTCTACACACAAATCACAATGATGTTGAATTCATTTCTCACATTTCAATCTTTATTTGCTGGTGTATTGACTTGATATTGTCACTTTTCTCCTACACACACCACGTAACTCATACACTTCACAACTCACTCACTACATTCTTTGCTTAACGCAACACATTAATTACACTTCTATCTCTATATGCATATTTTTTTTTCACACATGCTTCATCATTTGTCACAAATGATATCTTACACTCTTATATCTTCTTATCTTCAAGAGACATTTTCCTTTACCAAGTAGTCACAACTTTTCAACCAAATCACAACACTTCATACTAGTTAATAATTTTACTTCTTATCTTAACATATCGCACCCCTTGGATAAGGACATACTTCAAACACACCCTTTCAAGGTGACACTAAGCGCTGCCATAGAATCATACCTTTAACTCATCATAATGAATCACCACTTTTGATGAATGTTGATTACTGTTTCTTTTACACTGTGTATACTATAATAAATTGTTGTGTATTCTTTAAATTGAACCAATCACCATCAAAGTGTAATCGCTGCTCATGATTTTGCAAATCTTTTATATCACTGCCTTGTTAATGTATTCATTGACTGGTTGACCGGAAGATATCAAATATCCATTTTTAAACTTCATTGATTTTGTACATTGTGATCAGTGTTTCATTCATATTACGGATATATCTATAATTGATCCCCTCTTACATACATTTCAGCAGTTATTGTCTTTAACATACGAGTCACTGTTCTAGAGGAAGTCGCTAGAGCATGTGCATTGGTTTTGTCCATTAATCCGCCATCTTTCTTGTGCTATATATCATTTCTCAACAATGAGTTGTTGCTAATCACTACCACTTAATGCTTTCAAGTCACTGTTCATGTTCAATTACTTGGTTTAATCACTGCCACTAAGTTGATGTTCATACATTGCCGTTCATTGTTGTATATTTATTTTATTAACCTCAGCACTACATCTTTCTTTAAACGCTCCTATATACTAATATTGTGCAAGTGTAATCGCTGACTTTTCTTATGTATATTCAAAAGTTGCTGTCGATAACTTGAATCATTATTTAATTATATTCATTACTAATTTCTATGAAGTTGATTTGATGGAAGATACATAAACTCAGAAATTTGCCTTGCCATGTTATATTAATATTAGTCGCTACTGTAGTCTTCTTAACTTTTATCGCTGCTCTTTCTTTCTTATATGAATGTTAATCATTGTCTTCTATACCAAAATGATTACCTTTGTGTCTCTTTTCATTAATTGATTTCTCTTCTTTAATTGCTCCCTTGTAAACTATAATCAATCACTATTTTAAAGAAGCATTGACTTACATACTTTTATTTCAGGTATCGCTGTATATGTAATATTTAGATATCGCTGTTCTTTAAAATCGTTGTCTTCTTAGGATCGCTGCCTGTAGATTTGTTACACATCTAAATTTTTGCCCTTGTTATTTATCTTTGTCGCTGCTTCATGAAGCCTTGTGAATTGCTTGTGTTAGCTTGTTTCACTGCTTAGTTGGCTGTTTACTATCTTATTAATATGAAAATTATTTCCACTTTCTTTGCGAGGCTGCAAAGTCCCAAACGTGGGCTCATCCCATGTTATTGTGGGTATGATAGAAGTTAGCCTTTGTTTTCCTTTGATAACGCAATGAATCTCCACACAAGTCAACTTAATACATCTGCAACTGCCACCAAAAGCATATTATTTGATTTGGACTATAACTACGTGGTACCATCCATATACTTGTTACAACTTTAAACGAATCAGCCTGATTACATTCCTTTAATAATACATCAACTTCACACATGATGCCTTTGTTTCATAAATGAGAGTCAGACTATGAAGTCTTGTATTCTTTATAATTTTAATTGCTGCCTTTGTCTTTATAAAGTCAGCCCATATAAATTTATTTCAAGTGGAACTCCATTATTGAAATGTAGAATGATCAAATAAGAATGATAATGCTTTGGGAGTCGGCATCCATTTAAGAATTGAATTAGTTCGATCCTTTCCATCAATAGAACGTTTCCATTTGAATTTTGTATTAAGCTTCTTTCATATAAATCACAGCTATCCAATTCCTTAGCTAATGGCAATCTCACCTTTGACATCAATGACAACATTTCCAACAGACTACACTTGGATGACATTGCGCAGCCAATAAGGACAATGTGATCCTGGAAAACAAAGATCTGCAAAGATATGATGCCGACTCCGAGCAAATTACAAAGAATGCCGAAGCGTGGGTCTCCAAAACCATGCCTTGTCCTATCAAATAACTAAACACGACCTGTAAAAAACTGACGATCAATGCAAGGTGTAATGACCCCTGACCAATAGAACTGCCATCTAAAAGGAAAGCCGATCACCTTAAGATAAAAAAAACCTACAGCATAAATGGTACAGTACCAAGGGGCATTTCGCAGTCATTGATTGCAAGCTAGTGGAGATAGAGTCAGTCAACACATTGAAACTAGCCTGGGTAAGAAACAGTAAACACGAGCAATGAACCTGATCTACCAACACTAGATATAAGGCATACAAAGGCCGGATCTCCACAAGAACAGGACATCCTCAGACCAATGCCTTCGATGAGAGTATGCACAAAAAAAACTGGCAGCCACACCAAATCCCTATACGGTTGACAAAGGAGGATACACAATATCAAACTGTTTCTAACAAGATTCCCATACATAGCAGGTTGGTAAAAGATAGTCCACCATGATGCAGATCTGAGAACCAATATAAAGATACTGGTCCAAGCAGAGATGTGCTGATCTACAATAATTAATGGTTTTGTGCAAAACACAGATCTGACACTCACGAGCCAATCAATGGGTACAAAGTGGATTAGAGAACAGCAATCACCACCTATAGAGAGTCTCCAGTCAAAGCAAAGGTGGACAAAGCTTGATTGCTCCAAACCAAGGCACAAAATAATGATCCATATAGATAAAACAGGTTTAACAAATAAATGTCATCCAATACATAAATTTTGCCTGATATAATTTTTCACCCAGGTCCATTAAAAGACCCAAATCTGAAAAATAATGTAGAAAATGAAATATGATTGTAAACAAATTTTGCGAAACTGTTGTTGGGAGGGGGCCTAATAGCCCTCCAACTAAATCGTTTTTGCTACAAAAACAATTTTAGCTGAAAATAGACAAATTTGTAGTCAAAATTCATGGAAATGGCCTTTTGGATATTATGGTGGAGTCAGATTTGGCCTAGGAAGCTCTAGGAAAGTGCTACACCACAAATCTTCCAAGATGCCAACCTTTGCATGCACCAAGATCTCTCAAAAAATGACTATCAATGGCACCCTATAGACTCTGATACCATTTAAGAATTTTCCAATAATAATCAAGATCTAGAGGCCAATGAATAGCATAACAGAAGAGAGACAAAGATAGACAAGAACAAATTGTATTCTTATCAAGATGCAAAAATCGATCAACTATACAATGAACATGAACTTGCTTATGAAGGCAAGGCCATAGGGAAATGAGAGCACACAATTATGACATGTGGCCCAATGAGATACAAGGGTAAGTAGGGGTAGGTAGGAGAAATAATAGATAATTCCACTAAAGGTGGATCACCCACCAAAGGTGGAACTTCTCCTACAACCATATTCCCTAGATGTGCAATTCCCTTAGTATCTCATATGCAAACTACAATGAATGTATTATCCTAAGTTAACTTAAGTAAAGTGTAATTATGAGACATAATTTACACCAAAATCCCGAATAATGATTGAATTTGGTGTGAAATCAATAGTCTTCCTTGCTCCGCTATATATGATTTGATAGATAGAAATGATATTGGTTGACAGTGAGGGCATACAAAGAACATCATTAAATGAACCATCATCCATGTCAATAAATTCCTTCCCACAAACATGCGAATATGTGTTGTTAGCTATCAAGATGTATGACATAATTACACCAAAATCCCGAATAATTATTGAATTTGGTGTGAAATCAATAGTCTTTCTTGCTCCGCTATATATGATTTGATAGATAGAAATGATATTGGTTGACAATGAGGGCATACAAAGAACATCATTAAATGAACCATCATCCATGTCAATAAATTCCTTCCCACAAACATGCGAATATGTGTTGTTAGCTATCAAGATGTATGATGATGAACAAGACTCAAATGAAAAGAACACAATTTGTGATGAAGCCATATGATGAGAAGCTCTAGAATCAAATATCCACCTCTCTGACTTGGAATCTGTAAATGCAATAGATTCTTACACCTTATGTTTCTCTGAGAAGAAGTTGAAACCCCTAACATTGTTGAACGTGAATTAATTTGACTCTTCATAAAAAGATGCTTCAACACATCAAATTGTTTTGAATAACACCGATGTTCATCATGCTCTTTTTCCTCGCAATATGCACACTTAGGATTTTCCCTCTTAGATGATTCGCTTTTAGAGGGAGAGGATTTTGATTCTTTGTGTAGCTTGTTCTTTTTCTTCTTTTCAAAATTATTTGATTCTTTATGTACATTGGGCTCACTAGTTAGCGATGCTTTTGGCTTAGAAGACTTGATGATACCTATTTGAATTAACTTCGCTTCCTCTTGAATTGGGAAATTTGCAAAGTCATCAAAACAAGGATTAATATATGATACTCCCAATACTCAGGACCAAGCTTGGATAACACATTAAGAATCAATTGTAATCCTCCTTAATGATGTGGCAATCTTTTAGTTGTGTGATTAACTAATTAATCTTGGAGATTTAGTCTTGGTTGTGGTCAAAACCTTTAGGATCAAGATTCATCAAATCATTATCAATATGATATCCCTAATCTTGTTAGTTTTACCATACAAATTTTCCAGTTCCTAAGCCTCCTTAGGTGTTTTGCATAATTTAATATGAAATATTAATTCAGAAGAGACTTATGAACATAGCATCCAAGTGTTTTCTCATGATTGATATCCCCCCCAACAATGTATGATCTTGACACTTAGTGCAATTACAAGTGCAACTTGCCAAAAACAACAAGCTAGACTTGATTTAAGTGCACGCAGATGCCAAATTTGACCACTGAGTCAAAGAACAATTTTTAGATAGAACGAGACCATTCTAATCATGCCATTGTAAAGTATAAGAACAATTACGCACTTCTCTAAAAAAAAGCACCCAAAAATGTTTTCGTAGGAGCAAAAAGAAAGCCTTGGAAGTTCCCAAAACGAGAATTATTCAGCAACACCTACGAGAATTTGCAATTTCCAAAACTATAAACCAAAAGAAAAAACCTACTACACTACTGTGAAGAGCACAAATTCTGCGTCAAATAAAAAAATCTCCCCAGAAAAAGGAGGTTGGATGATTGAGTTATGGCCGTTTGAAGATTGACTTCCAAAAAGAAAACTCCAATAGAGGGGAGGGGGCAAATTTGAGATGGGCCATTGACATTAACTGATGGAATACTCCCTCCCCCAATGGAATATGTTCTCAGAATATTCCTTTGATTGGACAAAATATGCTTTCCAAGGCTAAAATATTCCTTTGATTGTCAACAAAATCTTAGTGGAATCTTTCAAAAATATTCTTTGACGGATTCTTTTGTTGTTCAGAGTTGGAAAGTTTTGGCAGCAAGAATTTGGTATATACTCCAATGGAACATTTTTTGCTGACGTCTAGGTTCTATGATAGCAGGACTAGGTGATGGATGGTCAGCCACATGTGCGCTTGTTAGTAGGTCTGGTATCTATGTTTGTAGGCATACTTTGCATAGGCAAGCTATGGTATATAACTTTGAAAAAACTTTATTAAAAGAAAATAGAATTAAATATTATTTTTGTCTTATCATACTTGCATTGGTGCTAGTGGTTGAATAAGTGCAGACAATAATAATGACAGCCATACAATCATATGATAGAGGGAAATCGATTTTTTCTGAGGATCTAGGGAAAAGTGCTCCAAACTTCACGAATCAACAATTGATCTTAGGGTTCTTGGGCCTTCTAAATGTAATGTTAGGGTCTGTTTTGAACCAAGATTCTCGAAAATTGTAGCTGCCTTTTAGATCTAGCAACCATCTTTCAACTTCAAACCCTTGTAGATTCGCCTCACATGTTTAATTTGGACAAAACAAACTTTCTTGGACATCCTGAACTCAATAGTGAGCTTAAATTTGCACCAACAAGCTCCAAGATGAATTTGCAATACAAAGCCACAAAGAGAAACCCCCAAATTCCCATATTTTTATCAATTTTATCTAATTCTTTGGATCATCATTCAATGCAAGATAAGTGCATACTCAACTTTTCAAGATCCAAAAAGTTTTGCAACCTAGACCTCTTTTTTTTTTCTTGTTAATGGGCCAAATGCCAAATTGCTTTTGATTGGAGCTATGAACCAGTGAGACCACATTTATGAGGGGCCTCCTCATGTTTGTTTGGCAATACCACCCTTATATCTCCTTGTGCCATCTTGTCTTCCACGCCTAGGCATCACCTTATCTCTCCTTTACCTGTGTGTGGGGCACATGGGCCTCGAGCAGACTCAAACCCAAGACCTCCCTCCCATGTAGGAGGTTCGCAGCTAACCACTGCGTTGTGGGGCCATCCCCTTGCAACCTAGACCTCTTACCAAAGACTAACAATAAGCAATTCCGTAGAGCTCTAATGCCATGTAGAGTTGGTATAGAATGTTCTATATCATGCAAGATTTGGCTGAAGATTATAGCTCAAGATCTTAAAACTTCTATGAAAGTAGAAAAAAGATTAGAATGAGTGAACGAGGCTATTCTATCAACATATGCAAAATTACAATGACTGCTAACTTACAATGCATTAATTAGATTACAAAGGGAATTGCTTGGTTATATAGACCAAGGTGAGACATAGGGACTGCATAAGAAAATGACGTGTCTTAATTTTATGACTTGAGACAAAGTGTTAACTATTTTGTGTGTCCTAAATAAGCTTAATTGACAAGTGTGAATAGGGCCTAGGTTATGAACTAGCTAGATAAAACACCCTTTTCACACCAACAATCTATATTTTTGTTTATTTTTGGGTGAAAATTTCATGGGAAGAATTTAAATCTTGACAATTGACTTGTACACATTTCCCCGAAGCATTACCTATTCATTCTAAAGCTCTGTTACTTCAAAACTCAGGAGGAAGACTATGGCTTAACCCATATTTCCATTGTTGATTGAGGCATAACTCCTCAAGAAAAAAACAATTTTCATGCAGAAAGGAAAACTGATTTTTCTTGAACTTAAGGGGCTAGAAGGAGAGCAACTTTCCTCAAAGCATTTGAGCTAAACTTCCACAGACCTTTACCTTTGTAAGCCATAGATTTTCAGCCCATGCTAGAATGTCTTGCTTTGAGATTCTAACACCTCTGCAATCTCAAGTGTTCCCACCTTTAAAAGCTCCCAAAGGCTGTCAACATCTGCAACTTTTAAATCTACCATTGGTCATTGATTCGATACCACATGCATTCAGTGATTTTGAAAAGCATTGTTGCTTATAAAAAACTGCTGATTGGAGTCATATTCATTGCTAATGCTTTAGAATGTCCATTTAGATGTCTGCCTGCTCAATTTTTTTTGAAAAACTCTGGTGCCTCATTCCAGCGCACCATTTTATTCCCATCCTTCAATATCTTGTTTTACATCCCACATATATATATATATATATATATATTTCCTTGATTGTTTGTAAGTTTAGTATTGCAATCCAACTATTTGAAGAATACTGAAATGAAAACCACAAAGGAATACTTTGCCATGCCATGTGTGCACTTGAAATTCTGCACTCTAAATGCTGTATGAAATGGCATTTGTTAAGCCTCATAGCACAATGATTCTACAGTTGGGATTGGCTTAACCTTATCTTTTTTCTCATTAACTTTATTAGATTTCCCTCTCAACATATTTAAGTTCCTGTAAAACAACCTGCCACTCTATTTCATTAAAAGGCCTTCACAAATCTCATGTAAAAGTTTTTCTAATCAAACTTGCATTAATCATTAATTCCAGTTGAAATGTAGTCACTACTTC
Source organism: Cryptomeria japonica (assembly GCF_030272615.1). NCBI lineage: Eukaryota > Viridiplantae > Streptophyta > Pinopsida > Cupressales > Cupressaceae > Cryptomeria > Cryptomeria japonica. The sequence continues at coordinate 607,693,585 of NC_081412.1, read as the reverse complement.
CTATTATCACTGTCTATGTTACCTTGGTGATGATTACTATGATAGTTGGACACAGTTATAGTGCAAGGCAGTTATTGGAAAGCATTGCCGCTGTTCCACTTTCTATAATAATTTATGTTTCTTCTTCTGTCATGGTATGTAATCCCATTCACACAATCCCATTCACACACTAATATCTGTCATAAACGTAAATGTTTTCTTATGCATATATACTAAGCATTTTCATTTGTTCATTGTTATTTTCCTATCCATCCTTGCTGACTACAATTTTTATTTTCCTGCAGTTTTACTTCCTATGGCACTGCGTGCTTCTCCTTTGTCATGGTAAGTATTCACGTGTAAAATCAAATTCTTTCCAATGTCTAGATCGTTTTTCATGCCAATCAATGCTACATAAGCTTACGTGTGTTTATATACGTTTTTACTGACCATAGATTGTATTTTCATGCCGATGAAGAATGTATGGTCTAGTTATTTACTAAGAGTGTTTTGAGTACATGCTTTTCTTCCTATCAGTGTTCAACCTCTTCAATTCAATTATTTCTCGTACTCGGTCACAAAGGACATAATTGGTAGTGTTAGCATTTATGTTTATGTTTTTTTTCCTTTGTTGGTGTTTTTGTACTTTCAAACATTTTTCAAGAAGATAGAAGGTTTTTGCAGGTATCCAGTGGACTTGGGCTACCTTGTGATAATTGTTGAGCTAACCGAGTAAGCAATGTACATAAACTGAAAGCACGAGAATCCAATTGTTCAGCTCAAAGCACGATGGATGAACTTTCAGTACAATCTATTCCGACAAAATTACTTTGAGATAAATGTAAAATTCTAACCCATGTATTTCGGTCTGGGTTGAGTACAATATGCTCCAATATCTGTCAGAAGACTTCCCATGCCCCTGCTAAAAGAAACAAGAGTTGTACTGGCAGATGCCATGTTTAAAGGGCATTTATGGGGGTATCATACAGCAATAAAATCTTAACGGTGTTGTTATTAATGTAACTAAAGGTAACCATCAAACGTTGTTTCTATGAAGCACATGATTTTTATTACAGGAAACACATTAGGAGTAGGTTCACTATCGTTTTCATGAATGACTATAAATTTCTGCAAGGCATTTAGCTTGGGCGAAGTTGTGTGCAACTCTATAATAGGTTGTGTAAGTGGTTGCTCTACTGTCTTCTCGATGGAGAACTTGCCAGACACAATTAATGTCTGTTATCATTATATTATTAATAAAAATACAAAATAATTTTTAAATGAATGCGTGTTTATGCCTCAGATAGGAGGATGAGTCCATCTATGATTTTGGTGCTATAACAGATGAAATGAAAATCTAGAATACGAAAAAGGTAGTGGTCTTTACTATATGGTTAGATATCATAGGAAAATGAGATACTCAGCAAGGGATGCCACATTGTTTAGAACAAGCTTGAAGTTTTTGAAAGTATTTGCATTTACAATAATTATAAGGGTATCCACATTGTGTACAAGCACTCTTGTAATTGGGGGCCTGTGCCAAGTATTGCATGTGGCTCACCCTCAATGAAATATTATTTGTTTGAAGTAGGATTCGAACTCTTGCTTACCAAGAGAGACGTAGTGGACAATTCACATTGAAAATTGCTAAGATGTGCATTTGAAAGGAAATGCGTACAACTCATATAATAACATTGTTAGCATAACATCTCCTTACTCAATTACTGTTCTTGATAAGTACTAAAATTTGTTATGCTAAGGCTCAAATTTGGCAACTCATTAAAGTTTCTCATGGTTATACCTAAACCTTAAATCTTAAATTTGTACCTAGAAATCCATTATGCATTGATTTGAAATTAAAGATAGAGCCTCTATTGGAGAGCAGCCTAAAATGGTAACACAATCACAATTTTATTTTTACATCTTAAAATGCCTCACTTGTCCATAAATTACATTTCGCTTCGCAAGCTTTCTAAATTTCAACAATAGAAAAAACATCTCCATCTCAACCATAAAAGACATCTCTTGAAACTTGAGTGGAGAGAGAACCACCTCTACTTTCTACTATACCTATCCAAAACTTTCATCTGTTAAATTCAAAACAAAAACTTGTCGATTATGTACGCTTAACATGTTTCAGAACCTTACCTTGTTTGCATCATCTTGTTCTTTGGTTGTTTTCGAACCCTCGCAAAATCATAAAATTTATGCACTTCAAGAATTGAACACCTCAATGGAGAATGCAAAATTCCTAATTGAATTTTATAAAAAGGAGGATGGTTACACATCAATGTCATAAGATAAGAAGGATGTGTGAAGGCTAGCCTAGAGTTTGAGGGGTCCACAACAACCAAGAAACCAATGATCAGAAGTTGGAAGTGCATTGACATAAAGGAGTAGACTTCTGAAAAATTAGAACACAATGTTTAGGTGCACACCTATATGTAGAGGATCAACTTTTAAAATTTGTGAATGCCAATGTATTGGCATGTGGCAATACAACAAATTAATATTTTCTTTGAGATTATAGGTGCACAAGTGTTTGCATATGTACAAAATGCTTTTAGTTGTGGTTGTGTGTAGGTTATTAGATGAAATAGAGGGCAAAATTCATTAGTGACTCAATCTACAAAAATGCAACGGATTAATCAATTTTTACATGGCATCCTATGTGACATACAATTGTGCAATCAAAGCCAATATTTAGGGTTTGAACACGATAGGGGTCTTAGGCAATGGACTAGGAAAAATTTGGCGTTCTCTTACTATCCTTAGCGCACCTTGGAATAGTCTTATCTTAATTATAAAGAAGTGAATGATTTCTTTGCAAAGTTGGTAACCATAAAACTTGAAGGTAGAATAGGAGACAGAGTGCCCCATGAGGTCCAGGAGGTAATCCAAATCTATGGAGGTTAGTACATTCAGTTCTCTACATGGTCGTACATGTGGACATAGTGATTCAACAAGAAGCCATTCCGGTTACTCAGGTATCCCTCAAATTGGGTGTGTTTAACAAAGTTTTGTAGACAAATTTTTGATTTTTCATGGCATTTATCATGACTCTCATCAAAAGCTAAGGTTCAGATTCCCTATGAAAATGGGTGGCACCAATATAAAAGGCCAACATTTTCAACATTTTTCTGATATTTTAGGCATGTAAGAGCTTGCAGGCACACTTAATGTTTTAGTCATGCATGTGTGCAAATGTGAATATAAAAGATAAAATCAAAGTGCACCACCTAAAGAATGAATTTATTTAATATTTTTTTGCAAAGTATGTTGGAGATGGTAGTGAACCCTATAGTTCCCATAAATCACCTGCAACTAAAATTCCTATCATGTCAAAAAGGAAAATCAATGATTGAGTTATATGAAACCTTGAGAGAGAGATTAATCCACATGCACATATGATATTTAGATTAACTTGTATTGAATTAACTGAATAGATCCAATTAGATGAGTACAATAATTATAATGAATGCTTATAAAAGGAAAAAGATAAAACCATATATGAGGATAAAGTTAGATCATGACAAGTTTCCTCATCTTATGCAACATCCTACCCTATAATTAGCTTAATCTAAGTATAAAAAATCATTCCTAAGTTTTGCTAAGTGTAATAAAGTAATAGGGGACCTAAGTAACCAATGACCAAATAATTAATTACTAAGGTGATTAACCTATTTATTCCAACACCCCACTTTAAGATAAACTTAGAAGAAGAATAAAAGTTAATTATGACTGCAGTGATGAATGCATGGATCGATCTTGGCTACAAGTCTTGACGAGGTACCCATGTACAAACTAATGAAATCTCTCATAATTGAAGAAAGGGAGAAAATCACAAAGGAAAATACTCCTCTTTCCGAGAGAGAAAATGAAATAAATACATAAGTGAAAAAAGAATAGGACTCAATATGATCACATACTTGACAATTAGCTTGTTTTTCATTGATTTCTCACTATAGAATGACGAAATGACATGTAAGATCACTAGGATAATGACATCTAATTCACTATTATTTCATTGATAAAAAACACAATAAAATGACTTAAAAACCCAAAAGGGGTGCCTTATTTTTGTCAATTTGGAGCTAATTTAATGACATCATACTTTAAAAATAAAATGGCAATAATATCTGCAAATTGCATCTAGAGGCGTGGGTGGTTGTTTTGGAGAGAAAATTGAAGCCCTTAGTCACATGGAATTTTTGCCCTTGGTTATTTCCAAATACAAGGGGTCTTAACTTTCTCTCGTTAACTCAAAATTGAGTGTCATTTTTGCAAAAGTGCCTATATTTCATTCCCAATTTGATAGAGTTGATTTTAGGCTATGTTTATAAAGTGTCATATTTTGCTCCATTTTTTACTTGCTTATGCATTGCAGTTAGGGTTAGCCCACTATAATAAGTCCTACTTTTTGACCAAATTAGAACAATGAAATCATCTTTTGTTTTTAGATTTTAAATATATATTTTTAAAATGATGTTCATGTTGCCATGCACAATTTTTTTTTTTCGCAAACTACTACCTATGGGATAACTCCCAAGATGCACAATTTTTTTTTATAGAAAGGATAAAATTTTAATTTTCAAAATATAAATTTGTCACACCAATATCTAGTGGATGGATGTTTTTTTAATAATTTTTTGTTGCATTGATGCATTTTAAATAATACTTGAAGTTAGAGTAAATATAATTTGGACAAAGGTGTATGTTGTATCACATAACATTTTCTATGAGTTTTTGAATTAACTCATCTTTTTGTTGAAATGAGGAGATCAATACCTAGGAACATACATTTTAAAGAATTTTTTCTCTAAATTTATATTTTTCCCCGTGTAAAACAAAACCCTTAATGTTTGGTGAGAAATCTACATTCACAAGAAATAAAAAAATAAGTATAATAATCAAACTAAATATATTCAAAATTATAAGTTTTGGCAAGATTATAATAAGGGTTGCATACTTACAAAACATACATCCTAAATGCTTTGATTTGATCCCCCAAAACATAAAGAAAAAGTGGTTTTATGTTATCTTTTTAGTAAGTGCAAAGGAGACTCCATTGTAGGTATAATTTAAGACTAGAGGGTTTATGTTCAATGGGGTTTGGTCTTAGGGCAATTGATCTAACCCTCTTAGATTAAAATCCTTTAAATGGAACTTCTTAATGTTGAAATCATTATACTTACTCACAAATATGTGATTTCAAGAATAAATCAAGATGTTCTAGAAGTGGAACACAATATTGTGGGATTACCCCTCATAAAGTGCCAATTGTAAGGAGGGTTTCTAAAACTGAATTAGGGTTGTATCTTGTATGCTTCCACACTTCTTACATTTCTTCAATTTGAGACTAATTGTGATATTATGAGGATTAAGCATGTAATTATTAAGTAAGATAATTTTTTTTCTTTTGGGAGTCCAATATGTCAAAACCATAATTTCATCCTTTTATCATTAAGCTTAATTTCAAAGAACTATTTGCCTTAGAAACAAGGGATATTGGATCATTTTCTTGAGTGTGGTCTACTACTGTATCTCCTCAGAGTAATTCTTGAGCAACATGATGAATATATTAAAAAAATGGCTAGAAAAAATGATAAGGTTTATGGATTAATAGGCATTATAGTTTATGAGGGATATACTCATTACGTAGATCACACTAAGTGCCCTTTCACTACTTGGACCATCATCCAATAGTTGTTTGGAGATATTGAATATTCATCTAATTGTGATGTTCCCTTCACCGAGAGACCTAGTTCCCTAACTTGTGTGGACACATCTTCAGCAAATGATCACTTGAAATACAGTTCTCCTCCACATATTGTTGTTTTTGTAGTTGAGGACAATTCATCTCTTCTAGTTGATAACACTACATCTAGTGTTGCTACTTCCAAGTTCAATGATGCTTATTTGGCAACTTCTAGTGGTTTAGTTCAAATTTTTTTCATTATCTTCTAGAGATAGCTCATTGAGACACATTTCTACTAGACATTGCATAATTGTTTGTAGAGTCGCACATTGCAGACTTGGAGGACACCATTGAGGATATTCATCTCCTCTCTCTTGATAGTTCATATGGAGTTGCATCATCTTCTTGCTATGCTATGGGTGCACCTTTAGAACCTATTGTTCAATCTCTACATCATCCTTTGTCATCATTTAACATTAGTATGGAGGCATTTGAGAAGCATTCGGAGGGATCATCTCTATCTTTGGGCTATGATCTACATTAGTCTTTATAAAATTCTAGATTGTCATCTTCTTCATTGTAGCCTAGAACATTTGATTTGAATATGGTACCTTTCAACACTGACATGGAGACATTTGAGAAAAGTTCAGAGGTATCATACATCTTGAGTTTTTTCTCTCATTTTCTTTCAAAAGTGGAAAGATAAATTTCATAGTTTTGTGGTTTTATTTCTTCCGAAGGGGAGGAACATTGTTCCCTAGGCTTGGATCATCTTCAACATTCATTGTTTGGTATCTACCAACATTGTAGGAGGTTCTTCATTGAGGGGGTTGCATGGTCTCTTGACTTCTCTCTCATGGAAATTATTTTTTCCTCATATGTGGTTTTGTATTTCTCATACAATAGAGAGCATATTTTCCCTTGTTTAGGGGGGAGTATTTTCCCACAAGGTTTTCTCCTCTTCCTTGTGAGATGAATTGTACTTAGGCATTGTACATGGGTACCTTATTAGGATTTGGTGCTAGGACCCACTCTTTTGCCTCTCCTAAGCTATGCTTAAGAGGAGGGAGGGGTGTTAGTGTACAATCATGCTTAGATGGCTTGCCTATGTGGTATCTTGCCCATGTGACAAGGTAGGTAGGATATTTGTCTTTATATATCTCCACTCCTCTCCTAATGTATTCATTATAAGCAATCATCTTCATTTTTTTGTAATTATTTCTCTTTTTTTTGTTTTTATTTTCCTAGTGTTCCTAGATAAATGTTACAATCCATTGTCTGCAAACAACATTTATCCCATTTTCTACAAGCAACATTTATCCCCTTAGGATGAAATACATGCTCTAGTGATGAGAGAAGTCATTTCATGAGATAGATGGATAGGGAATCCAAATCCTAGTAATGTGGGCCTTTAACAATTGCTCAAATGTCCTCATGTAAGATGAGATGTTGTCAATCTTGATGCACTTGACGACTGATGTAGAAAATGCTCCAAAAACTATCACGATGATGGATAACATCAATGATGTGACCAGAAACAAAGATGATATGAATGTCCTCAAGATAAACCTCCAAATCTTCAATTTGAGACTTCACAAAGGTGATTTGTCTGCAAGATACAAATTCCAAGTAAGTATGTTTGGAAGATGATTAATGCATTGTTGCACTAAATACATAGGGGTCATAGATGTGGCAATGCCAAGTTGATTATGAGCAATAAAATATGGAGCTTGGGTCTCAATGTGAGGAGTAGAAACAAGGAGAAAAACCTTTGAACCATCAAAATATGCAAGACCCTGATATACTCAAGATTACCTAAAGTATCATCATCAAAGGGTATAGAATCTACATGTGTAAGGGGAATGGGACAATATACAACATAATCCTTTGGGAATGGAGAGATATGTGTTGGAAGAATGAGCTTGTATGGTTTTCATTGATATCAGACTTGGTTAGCCAGATGGATGTTGGTCCAAATATGCTCTTGGTTTTTGCAGTTGTGTTTTGTGTTGCAGATTGAGTTTAGTATTCTTGGTGTTGGTTGTGGCATTTTTTTTTGGAAAATTATCTCTATTATTTGGAAAGAAGTGTGTTTGTTAGAATGGTCCAAGAAGCCTTTGGTGCCCTTTGGATATGTTGTAGATTATGTTGCAGTTTAATGGACTTAGTTTCATGGCATGTGTAGTATTCTTAGTATGTTTCTCAAATGGTTTCTTTGTTCCGTAAGAGAGATTTACGTAGGTCCCGGAGACAATTGAGAGGGGGGGGGGTGAATCAATTGTCTAATAAATTCAAACCAAAAACTTATTAACCAACTTAATGCTTAATACCGGTAAATTAGTTAAGTATGCCGGTGGACAATGTTAATAGAAAATTGTTTTACCGGTAAGAATTAATGCATGAAACATAAGCACAAAGTCATCCACAACACATGACACCAATATTTGTACATGGAAACCCTGTAAGGGGAAAAGCCATGGTGGGAAACCTTACCCACAATCAGATGATACTACTGTAGATAGTAAGTGTACAAAGAGGGGTCTGCACATGCAGAAAGGCCAACAACCTAGAGCTCACTGCTCAATCACAAATGGGAGTCACACTGACTACAGTTGGATGGTTAAATCCAATGAGAATGTACTGCACAAAATAGCATCTTCATATGCTGGATTCAGTACCGGTGTAATGCTGATATGCTTCTACAAAAACTTAACTTCACCTTCAAATGATGTCTTCGTGTATATCCCTGCTTGATCTCACATATACCTTTCCTTAGATCTTTTTTGCATTCCACACTTGATCTTACAAATAAGATCTTACATTTATACCATACCCTAAGACCAATTTTAGTAGGTCGGCTCTACAAGATATTACAATAAAAACATTTTACAAACAATACAATATCCGATGCGATAACTGATTGAACATGTTGGCTTAATGCATTTACAACAATAATAAATCATCTCCATAGCGTGCCATGCTAATCTGGAGAAGATAAACCTGCCGGTGTAACCCTAGATAACCTGGACCTATTTGCCGGTAAAAACAAATATGCAAATGAGAATATACCAATGATTATTACTTCAAAGTAAAGTGTCCACATGATGTCTTCGACATTACCAAGTGTCTTCCATGTCAATGCAGGTACCGATGAACATTATATCCCGTCGGTTAACCATATACTGGTAACTGTTTGCCGGTGAATGTTGCTGGATCTCAAAAGTAGGTGTATTTAGCAGGTGTTGACATCAATGACAAAACCATACCAAAATACCAACAATCTCCCCCTTTGGCATTGATGGCAACACAAGATGGAAAAACCATCAAAGTGCCAAAACAGAAATGCCAAGTACAAAAACCAATTCTCCCCCTGGGAGTAATATGTGTTTATACCAATCTCTCCTCAAAAAGATAATGCATTTTTCATACATCTCTCCCTAATGTTTTTCCATATATCTCTCCCCCTTTGACATCAAATGCCAAAGTCACAAAAGGTCAAGTTCATACAAAATACCAACCAAGTCAATATACCAACTACTCCCCCTGGGAGGTAGCCTCCTCATCAAATACCGGAATAAAAGATTTGTCCATTTATTTCTGCCGGTTGATGACAATCATCAACTGTCTAAGTCTCTACTAGTGGAGGTAAGACTCCGAGCTGATCTTTGAGATACTCAAAAGTTTCCTTAGGCAAAGGTTTTGTGAAAATATCTGCAAGCTGTTCTTTAGTATTCACATAAACTAGTCTTATCTCCTTTTCTTCAACTTTTTCCCTTAGAAAATTTAGTTTGATAGAAACATGTTTTGTTTTAGAATGTAATACTGGATTCTTAGATATATCAATTGCTGCAATGTTATCACAATATATAGTAATAGGTTCCTTGCATTTTACCTTTATGTCTTTCAACATTTGCTTAAGCCAAAGTACCTGTGTACAGTTTGTTGTTGCTGCAACATATTCTGATTTTGCTGTTGATAAAGATGTACAACTCCGTTTCTTACTTAACCAAGAAACTAATCTCTTTCCAAGAAAGAATGCTCCTCTAGTGGTGCTTTTTTTATCATCCACATCTCCTGCCCAATTTGCATCTGTGTATGCATATAGATCAAAATTTTCATCTTTAGGATACCATAATCCAAGATTTGTTGTGCCTTGTAAGTACCGAAAAATCCTTTTTACTTTTGATTCATGATTTTCCCTAGGATTACTTTGAAATCTAGAAACTATACACACTACATTCATAATATCAGGTCTGGTTTGTGTCAAATACAGTAATCCTCCTATCATAGATTTGTATCTAGTTGGATTAACAGGTGTAGATTCATCCCTTTGAGATAATTTGTCATTTGTAGTCATAGGTGTGCTTACCGGTTTAGAGTTCTCCAGCCCAAATTTCTTAAGTAGTTCTTTCAAGTACTTAGATTGACTCAAAAATATGCCTTTATCAGTCTGTAAAATCTGCAATCCTAAAAAGAATTTTATTTCTTTAATCATAGACATTTCAAATTCATGCTGCATTTCAAGAGAAAATTCTTTGCATAATCCATCTTCTCCTCCAAAGATTATATCATCAACAAACACTTCCATAGTCAAGATGTCATCATTAGTTACTTTGTAATATAAATTGCTATCTGCATTTGCTTTAGTAAAACCAATCTTTAAAAGATACTTATCCAATCTTGCATACCAAGCTCTTGGAGCTTGTTTTAATCCATACAGAGCTTTTCTTAATCTGCAAACCATATCATTGTCATCTGTCAAAGAAAATCCATCAGATTGTTCAATATAGACTTCCTCTTCAAGATCTCCATTCAAGAATGCACATTTAATATCCATTTGATAAACTTTGTAATCCTTGTGAGCTGCAAAGGCCAAGAATAATCTAATTGCCTCAATTCTGGCTACCCGTGCAAAGGTTTCATTGTAATCAACTCCTTCTTTCTGAGAATATCCCATACATACTAGTCTTGCTTTATTTCTGACAACCTTACCATCTTCATTGAGTTTGTTTCTAAATAACCATTTGGTTCCAATTAGATTTTTATTTTCAGGCCGGGGAACTAATGTCCAAGTATTGTTTTTCTCAATTTGTCCTAATTCTTCTTCCATAGCTTTAATCCAAAATTTATCTTCACATGCCTCATTGATAGATAATGGTTCAATTTGAGAAATAAGACATACCTCTTCATTAGCCAATCTTCCTCTTGTCATGACTCCTTTAAATTTGCTTCCAATTATCTGATCTTAAGAATGATTCAGTCTTACATACCAGGGTGTCTTAGTCTGTTGTTGTTCTTCAATTACTATGGAATCCTCTGATGATACCGGAGTAATTGGATCATCATTCTATACTGGTGGATTTACTGTTGGTTCATTTGTCATAATTTCTGTTACCGGTTCAGAGTCTATATACCTTGAAGTTCCTCTGAATTGTTCATCAATCTTTACATTTGTACTTTCAACAATTTTCTGTAATCTTTTATTAAAACATCTATAAGCTTTACTCTTAGATGAATAACCAAGAAATATTCCTTCATCACTTCTAGGATCAAACTTGCCAATATACTCATCTCTTCTAATATAACATTTACTTCCAAAAATTCTGAAATACTTAAGAGTAGGAGTATTACCAAGCCATAGTTCATGAGGGGTCTTACCGGTTTCACCTTTGATGTGAACTTTGTTGAATGTATAGACAGCAGTACTTACTGCCTCTCTCCAGTACACATGTGGTAGATTTTCTTCAGATAACATACTTCTTGCTGCATCCAAAATAGTTCTTTTTTCCCTTTCAACAACTCCATTCTGTTGTGGTGTCCGAGGTGCTGATAACTGTCTTTTGATTCCATTTACTTTACATAATGTATTAAAATCTCTAGATGTGAATTCTCCTCCTTGATTTGATCTTAAACATTTAATTTTCTTACCGGTTTCATTTTCAACCATTGCTTTGAATAGTTTGAACTTCCCAAGTGCTTCTGATTTTTCTCTGAGAAAAGTAACCCAACACATTCTAGAATAATCATCAATAATTAGCATGAAATATCGATCACCTTGTAAACTTTTAGTTCTAGCTGGACCACATAAATCAGTGTGAATTAAATCAAGAGCATTATTGGATTTTTCTAGAATACTTTTGAAACTAGCTCTAACTTGTTTTCCAAATTGACATTCCTTGCAAATTGTATTATGAGGTTTCACAATTTTAGGTAGATCTCTAACTGCCTTAGAAGTATTGATTTTTACCATGGAATCAAAATTTACATGACATAGTCTTTTATGCCATAGCCAACTTTCATCTATATGTGCAATTAAGCATGCCTTTTCACTGTTATTCAAATGAAAGATATTACCTCTAGTCTGATTTCCGGTTGCAATTTCCAAACCAGTTCTATTCATGATTTTGCATTTTCCATTTTTAAATTGTAACTGAAAACCTTTCTCAACTAATTGACCAACATTTAAAAGATTGTGTTTTAATCCTTCAACATAGTAGACATTGCCAGTGTTATGTTTACCATCAAGAGATATTGAACCCTTACCTTTGATTGAATAGGCTTTGTCATCTCCGAATCTTACTAAACCTCCATTGTATTCTTGAAAGTTCAAGAATTTACCTTTGTCTCCAGTCATGTGATGTGAGCATTCCGAGTCAATAATCCATTCATCCTTGGATTCAACTTTAGCTGCTAGGGCTTGTTCTACCGGTTGAGTAATAGGTACCGGTTGATCTTCTATTATAGCAACAAAGACCCATCCATTGTTTGCTGGATCCTCATCAGAATCATCAGTCACACCTTCATAAGCAATGTAACAAGATTTATCTTTGTTTTTCTTAAATCTGTATCTCTGATATTTAGGATTAGGTTTGTATGTCCTTCTAGCTTCTTCTCTTAGTCTAGCATGTCTATCAGGGCATCTTGAAGCCATATGACCAATCTTATTGCAGTTGAAATATTTAAAGGGTGCTTTACCTTATACTTACTTCCAATTGGACCTTTTGGCATTTTTCTTGCAAATAGTGCTTCAAGTTCTTCAAGCTCTTCATTCTCCTTCCTGGTTTCTTCAAGTTCTCTTGCATAAAAGGCTCTCTAGTCTGATTTGTCGAAGGATGGAGCAGATGATGTTGATGCTTTGAAGGCCAAATCAGTTTTTATAGTAGCAACAGGACCAAATTCCTCAATTTCAAAAGTTGAAAGTTTTCCAATCAATGTATCCCTAGTTACTGATGTGTTAGGCATTGTTCTCAACTCATTTATAGCAATAACCTTCATTTTGTATGCCGGTGGTAAACCTCTTAAGATTTTTGAAACAATCTCATCTTCACTCAAGGTTCCTCCACAACATTTGATACCCAAAACAATTTCATTTACTCTTTCCATAAAAGCAGAAATCCTTTCATCTTCTTCCATTTTTAGATGTTCATACTTGACTCGGAAGCTTTCAAGTTTTGCAATTTTGACTGTGGAATCCCCTTCATTTAGTGTTTCCAAATGATCCCAAATAGCTTTTGCAGTGGATCTATATGATAATCCCATGATTTGTTGATCTGATAATGTGCTCAAAAGTGCTTCTCTTGCTTTGCAATCATTTTCTTCATCTTTGGCTAAAGTAATGGGAGCAGTCTGACCAGCTACAGTAGCAGTATAACCATTCTTAGTAACTTCCCAGATGTCTTTACCAATGCAATTTAGATGTGTCTCCATTCTGATTTTCCATATCCCATAGTTGGTTCCATCAAGTTTAGGACTATCCTTTTTGAAATAATTAGTAGACATTGGATCTCCTCAAGTTGTTAAACTTCTGCAAAAAGAGGACTAGGCTCTGATACCAATTGTAGGTCTTGGAGACAACTGAGAAGGGGGGGGGGGGGGGTGAATCAGTTGTCTAATAAATTCAAACCAAAAACTTATTAACCAACTTAATGCTTAATACCGGTAAATTAGTTAAGTATGCCGGTGGACAATGTTAACAGAAAATTGCTGTACTGGTAAGAATTAATGCATGAAACATAAGCACAAAGTCATCCACAACACATGACACCAATATTTGTACATGGAAACCCTGTAAGGGGAAAAACCATGGTGGGAAACCTTACCCACAATTAGATGATACTATTGCAGATAGTAAGTGTACAAAGAGGGGTCTGCACATGCAGAAAGGCCAACAGCCTAGAGCTCACTACTCAATCACAAATGGGAGTCACACTGACTACAATTGGATGGTTAAATCCAATGAGAATGTACTGCACAAAATAGCATCTTCATATGCTGGATTCAGTACTGGTGTAATGCTGATATGCTTCTACAAAAACTTAACTTCACCTTCAAATGATGTCTTCGTGTATATCCCTACTTGATCTCGCATATACCTTTCCTTAGATCTTTTTCTCATTCCACACTTGATCTTACAAATAAGATCTTACATTTATACCATACCCTAAGACCAATTTTAGTAGGTCGACTCTACAAGATATTACAATAAAAACATTTTACAAACAATACAATATCCGATGCAATAACCGATTGAACATGTCAGCTTAATGCATTTACAACAATAATAAATCATCTCCATAGCATGCCATGCTGATCTGGAGAAGATAAACCTGCTGGTGTAACCCTAGATAACCTGGACCTATTTGCCGGTAAAAGCAAATATGCAAATGAGAATATACCAATGATTATTACTTCAAAGTAAAGTGTCCACATGATGTCTTCGACATTACCAAGTGTCTTCCATGTCAATGCAGGTACTGGTGAACATTATATCCTACCGGTTAACCATATACCGGTAACTGTTTGCACAGTTTACTGTTTGCCGGTGAATGTTGCTGGATCTCCAAAGTAGGTGTATTTAGTAGGTGTTGACATCAATGACAAAACCATACCAAAATACCAACAATTTATCTTCAGTATATTCAATTATGTTATGAATCGATGTGTCTAATTAAGTTTGAGATGTGGTTATGGGTGTCACCATGATGTGTGGAGATCCCCATGAAGTATTCTGCATTAGTTGTTGTTTTGTGTTCAACTGATTGCTATATCTACACATTAATTTTGACAACAACTTTGGAGAATGTATTAGTATGTGCAAATTGCTGGATTAATCTTGTAAGGATGTATTGTAATATGTTTTGGTTCCTTCTTTCACCTAGAGTGGACAACTTTAAGGATTTTTGGTCTGAGTGGCTTATTTTGTGTAATATTGCTTATTCTATTTTGGTCGACCCCAAATTAAGTTTTCAATGATTTATCTCATATTTAAGAAGTGTGGATGCATGAGTTGAGTGTGATATGGTAGAGTGGTATGTGGTAGGAAGTGGAGTATGTGCGAATTGATGAGAAGTGTATGCAAATGATATGCAAGCAGATTTGAGATTGCAAAAGTGAGAAAGACAAAGATTTGAAGGTGATATATTTAGTAAGACAGTGGGTTGTGATTGTAGAGGTTATCGAAGATGTTTTCTAGGATGTTGGTTTCTTGATCCATTTGTTCAAGGATAATTTCATGTTTAGTATAATCCTTCTGAGTTTTAATACAACCATTTCCTTCATTGTTGATTGACAGTGAGTCCTTTGACAATAGTGTGTATCTTGTCCTGAAGCAGTGAGTATCAGTTATGCAAGTCATTGTATCTTGCCCTCCCTAAGGAAGTGTGCATTATCCTTGAAATTTTTTCAAGTGTTGTTGCTCCTTGGAAGTTAGCCTAAAACTTTGTAATCATTCTTATTTAGATTGTGAGTTAGATTCTCACCGTGGTTTTTCCCTATTTGAGTTTTCCACATAAATTTGGTGTTTAATGGTTGATGCTCATGTGTTGATGAATGATGTGTTGATTTCTAAGTTAGTTGATGTTTATAACTAATCTATTTTGAAGTTCTAGATTGATTCACCCCCCCTCTTAGTCCTTATGTGTGTTCAACAATATGAACATCTCCATGGATCTCTCAAAGTACAGTCCAAAGTGTGTGGGGAATATTAATGTATGATACAACACACATAGTGTCAAGATCAACATTAGAAAACATAACTCCCACAACATGATCAATAATGTTACTCAAAATTAATCTATAAGTAATTATCCTTTGCCAAGATGAAAAAAATATGAAAGAACCCATAATACCTCCTCAAATGACAAATTTAGAGACCAATAACCTCAAAGCATGTAAAAGAGATCAAATAAAGTCATCTCATGCAAATGGATCCTTTCTAGGTGCCAAAACATCCAAGTAATTGACTAGAATATGGAATGATGAAAAAATGAAAAAATGTACTTAAGGAAGATTTTGAAAAAAATGCATGGATGGAACTAAAGAGCTTGAAAATACCTTTTCAATGTCGCCAAAAACATGAAAATGGAAGAAAACGACGAAGTTGTAATCTTAAAAGAAAAAAATGATGATCTAATTTTGACTAAAAATAAACTCTACTAGTTCTAAATATGATGATGAGAACTACACTGCTAGAAGGTACATGAAGGTAGCTTTCTGTTGATATCTTATTTGCTTGATTTTGACTTTGTATGCCCAAATTATGGTCAAAAGAAAAAATAGCTAGTTTGGGGGCAAATGGGGGCTAGGATGAGGTAGGTGGTCAAATGTAAAGTTGATGTCATGTCACGTCAACATGACATTAGTGAAATATTCAAAGAATATACTCATTGATAAAAATGTTGACTCCCGAAAAGAAACAATTCATCAAAATATGCCTTAGATTCCTATGAAATAAACTAGTTGGTAGGGAATATTCTTGTCAAATTTTTTAGCATCACCATATAGATAAAATATTTGGTTATGTCTAGATATTGTAGATTTTGATGAAATATTCAAATAGACTTGTCATTGGTCTATTCACAAAGAAAATTTGTGAGGTGTTAGATTTTCCATTATGAATTTATTTTTGATCATCAATTTTGGTTTAAGTTGATGGGATGATTTTAGTCATCAAACAGTGATGTGAATCACTTAGATTTGAGGTTGCTGACAAGGTGAAATGACCACTAGTCGATTTGAAGCCACTGATAATTAACTTGATATCAAAGGAATGACCCCTCTCCCATGTCAAACCCTATCGACTTGTCAAATCAACAAAAAGATCATAGGGTATTGTATCCTTAGGCGAACCAAAAATGCCCCCTTTTTTATTTTTATTTTTAATTTTTAAATATATTTTTGGAAAAAAATGATAAAACCCATTTATTGGAAAAAATAAAATAAAAATTTGTTTAAAGATCAAAAAATGTACTAATATTATGTAGTGAATGTAATGGTGAATTTGGGGATAGGGCCATATGTACTCATATAGATCTCCGCGTTCTTAAAAAATTGCCAAATTTTTTCTTTTTTGATTTTAGTGATTTGATAGGTGTTCTTAGGTTTTTTTTTTCATTCTAAACTCAATGACAATGCTTGTTTTGCTCCAAGATGAGCTAATTTCCCCCTCAACATCACATCTCTCAAAATTTGGATAGGAAGCTATAAATATAGTTTCAATGATACCATGTTGGAGTTGATAATGAACACCACAATTCTTATAAATCACATGTAGCCAAATGCCTATCAAATCTAAGGATAAAAAGTGAGTTCTATGCAACCTTGAGAGAGATTGATTAACACAAGCATCTTATATTGAGATTAATATGTATTGAACTGATTGAAAAGATTCAATTACATGATTACAATTAATGCTTATAAATAAAAAAGGATAAAACCCTAGATGAAACATATTAGACACATTAAAATACTAAGAGGGGGGTGTTGGCAATTGACACTCATCTAGTGGACTCTAGTTCTTGGATAATGGATTAGGGTTGCCATTGATGGAAACTCTATTTGGAAATCCTATCTGGTAGTTATGGTTTTTGGTAACCGGTAGAGAAAGTGATCCAGTAGTCTGTCTTCGGTATTTCAGGATATGTAGAGCACTTTTGGTCCAGAATCTTTGCAATGATTGCGATGGTGAGATTCATGCATGGGATGATAAGGCCGACATGTAGAAATAATTGAGACATCATTTGATTGATCTGAATATGTTATGTTGATCCAGTCTAAGCCGACACCCGGTTACATTACATTGCATATTGTTCTTAGCTGACTTAATGATTGTTTTATTTTTGTGATTGCAAATATATATGACTGATGTAGAAGGTCTTTTTGGGTGATGAAATGAGCGAGTAGTGACCGAGAAACCATTTTGGAACAATTTCATGTGCGCATTCTTGATCTGGTAGCTGATTGAGAAAAAGCATAGATCAGAGTTGCAGAGGTGTTACAGTTAGACTTTATGCACTTAACCATAACTCATCCAAGCATTGTTTGATGCTATTTTGGAGTTCAATAATTGTAGTTAACATTGTAAATGATTTGTAAGTCATTGAGACTTCCATATTGTATTTGAACCTTTGGTTCTAGGTGGTGAGCCTAAATGCAAGTGCATTCCCCTTATGTAATAGTTATGTACTCCTGATAAAAGTATATGAATATTATGGGTTCCAATTCCACCATGGTTTTTCCCTTTCCGGGTTTCCATCTAAAAATCCCGGTGTTATGATTTTGTGGTTGATTATCTCATGTTTCTACATTTTACTTTCTTGCATTTTCTTCCAGTGGTCTACAAATAAGTTTGAAAATTCATATACTGGTAGAACACTAATTCACCCCCCTTCTCAATGTTCCTTGATTTTAACAATTGGTATCACCGGGAGATGGTGGAAGGGAAAGTTGAAGAGACAAAAGAGATACCTAAAGATAATATTGCACCAAGTGGTGACACTGGTGCACAAGCTGAAGGAAAGGATAAGGATAAAGAAGTTCATACTGAGCAAGAACTAGATACAGGAAAAGGAGAAACTAAGAAGGACAAGGTACATGAGAAGGGAGAAGAGGTCGATAAAGAAAAGTAGAAAAATGGCAGTATCCCAGTAATCATGGCAATTGACACTCTGAAGGACAAAGGGAAAAGAATTCTCTCGCAGATCTCCATCAATTTTGATAGATCTAGTGACATTGGGTAGATGTCTCCAGTTGAAAGGCTGATGGTTGTTGCAGTGGTCTTGGCTCAAGCTAGTCAGGACTTAGTTAAATATGAGAATGAGGACAACAAATTGATTGAGATGTCTGTAGGTGTTTTACAAAATTTAGTACCAGAAGTGCAATTAGATCCTAATTCTAACTCCTCTCGCAAGCTTCTATACTTAATCAACAATATCAATATTAATTTTGAATAATTGGAAAAGGCAACCACCAAGAAAGTATTGGACATATTCAAAGAGGTGCATATGCAGACTTTCCAGAAGATGATTGAAGATGACAAAGTACGATTGAACAAAGGACTACAGACTATCTCCGAGGCATTGAGTGAAGGAGGAAAGATATACAAGTCATGCCCTATGCTGCCCAAATTCACCTCAGATATAGAAAAGCATATAAGTGTTTGTTAAGGCAAGCTTGATAGTATATCTCAGTAATTTGACTCCAATGTAGCCCTTTCCAACAACATAGAAGGACATGTGATGGCTCTAATTGATCAAATCTCAAGCCTAAATTCAGAAAAGGACAAGATACTAAGGCGGGTTGGTGAACTCCAAAACCTTATTGCTCCCCGGATGGACACCATGTTGAGAAACAAAGTTGATTTCTTGAAGACAATGGCTCAACCAGTTCTGTCAGAATTAAAAGATGTGGAGATATATGCTTACATTTTTAGTGCATTAATCACAGTTTTGGACAACATGAAGAATGGGTGGGATACCCACTTAGGATTTTTGAAGACCATTTTTGCATATATCTTCAAGTATGTATAGTACATCCAGTATATACCCCTGCATATAATTTTTTTGAGCAGCACCCCATCTTTGGCATTGCTATCAAAGGGGAAGAGTAGAGTGACAGATGTACAAAGAAGGATACAAGTTTTTGGGTTTTTGGTTGAAGGGGGAACCTCAAATTTTTTGATCCGGTATATTGGTTTCAACACTTAGTCATTTTTCACGAGTAGAATCTAGTGCTTGGATAATGGATTAGGGTTGTCATTGATGACAACTCTCTTTGGAAATCCTCTTCGGTAGTTATGGTTTTTGGTAACCAGTAGAGTAAGTGATTCAAGTAATCTGTATCCAGTATTTTCGGATATGCAGAGCACTTTTGGTTTGAAATATTTGCGGCAATTGTGGTGGTTAGATTCATGCATGGGATGATAAGGCCAATATGTAGAAATCATTGAAACATAATTTGATTGATCTACATATGTTTTGGTGATCCGGTCTAAGCCAACACCCGGTTACACGTTACATTGCTTATTGTGCTTAGCCGACTTGATGATTGTTTTACATTTTTAATTGCGGATATATATGATCAATGTAGAAGGTCATTTTGGGTGATGACGTAAGTGAGTAGTGATCGAGAAACCATTTTGGAATAGTTTCACATGCGCATTCTTGATCCAATAGTTGACTAAGAAGCATGACAAAGCAAAGTTGCAGAGGTGTTACAATCAGACTTTATGCACTTAACCGAAACTCATTCAGGCATTGTTTGATGCTATTTTGGAGTTCAATAATTGTAATTATCATTGTGAATGATCTATAAGTCAGTGAGACTTCCACATTGTATTTGAACCTTTGGTTCTAGGCAGTGAGCCTGAATGCAAGTGCATTCCCCTTATGTAATATTTATATACTCCTGATCACAGTATATGAATATTGTGGGTTCCAATCCTATCGTGGTTTTTCCCTTTCCGGGTTTCCACATAAAAATCCTAGTGTTATGATTTTGTGGTTGATTATCTTGTGTTTCTGCATTTTACTTTCTTGCATTTTCTTCTGGTGGTTTGAGAATAAGTTTGAAAATTCATATATCGATAGAACACTGATTCACCCCCCTCTTAGTGCTCCTTGATTTCAACAGGGGGTTGAATCAATATTTAATCAAATCTCAATCCCTTCAACACCACTAGTAACAAAAAAATCTTCTTAAAGGAGATAAATGGAAATGAGACACATAAATAACTAAACATTAAAAACCATTGCACATGAAGACAACGTGGTTACATGGAAAACCCAACAAGGGAAAAATCACAGTGAGAAAGCTACTTAGAGCTATTATCCAAATCTAGCCTCACAATAAAATAAGTGGATTTACAACTTTGTTTTTGTGCTACAATCTAAGGAAGCTACAACTCCTCGAATAATCATTTTATGGTTTGAACCAAAGGAAGTTCACTACTCCTTGTAGATTACAACACTTATAGAAGAGGCTACAACCTTATAGTATCACAAATGATTCATGATTTCCCATAGTAATACTTTTGCACCATCAACTACCTTCAACTCACTACCTCTTGCAAACTTTTGGATTTATCTAAATGTAGATACCTTCAACTCACTGCTTTCAGTGTGTATAAAGAATTTCAATGCACACTTGACAACTACCACATTCATCACCCATCAACCACACCCTTGCAACTAATTTGGTCTTTCACTTAAATATCCTCTACAAGCATCAATAATATTCTCTAGGTCAACCAAGTATAATGAAACATGAACTATCCAAGAGGCTAGCTTCAACATCATCAATGGATAAATGCAATAAATTATGGTCCAATCCAAAAGATAGATAGTACCTAGTTCAATCTTAGATCATATCTCCATGCTTATAAAAACATCACAATAGTGGCACATGCACTCCAAATCAGTTGAGATGAAATGTGTAGGCATGAAACATGCATACCCCAAGGAGGTTGGTCCTAAACACTCTTATGATGGAAGGGAAGTAAATAAAGATCAGGGAAAGAGATATACAAGACCCAAATCATCTTGAAACACCTCTCCATGCTGACACAAACCACAAAGTATTAGTGCAAATATGTCATGTTGGCTAGACAACCACTTATCCTTCCAAACTACCACTCTAGTCAACTGTTCCAAAAAGATCAATAATCACAATGCGGAGCATGAAAAAACTTCATACAACATTCAAAAATAATTTTGTTCAAACTTTTCATACTATCATGTCCAATTGAGCTAGCACAAACACATAAGTACTAAAACCAATCATCAGGTTCCCCAAACTGTAATAGAAAATATTGAAATGCATAGAAGTACGAAGCATTCCTTTGACCCAACTTGATAAGCAATACAATCGTCTCAAATTAGTATGTCTTGGAAATGGCTATATTGACTTTTGTGACGCTAACTAAGAAACATACAAACTAAATATCCTACTTTGTCTAACTTCCATGTTGTAGAATCATATCTTCAACTATAGAGAAACATGGTACAATCTTTTGAGCCAAAAACACCAAAACTAGCACAACCTACTTGAGTTGTTTCATTACAACAATTTATCAGTTAAGAACATTTTGATATCCAACCATGAAATTTATAACATCATTTATTTGACATCTGATCATTAATGTTATATCAAGATTTTGACATCCAATCATGAATGCTAGATCAATATTTTGACATCCAATCATGAACATTCAAGCATACAAGCATAGATTGACCACACTATCACTATACCAACATTCCAAACAAGAATATTCAATATCATATTGTTGAAATCAATAGACAACTTCTCCATGTTTGCAATAAACCTATCATCAATTACAACACCATATTTGCAATAATCTCTTGTTGACATATTTGCAATACACATATCACCAATGGCAATACCACATCAATGCTCTATATATGCATTAATTTTCTAGTTGATAGGATCAATGACAACACCATATTTGCAACAATATCCCCCTTTTTATTGATGACAACAACTACTATGCGCCCTCAACACACTCCAATTTCTCTCCCATTTTGACAACAAGGGAAAAGGGTAAGGGGTCTTCATCAGGATCTACAACAATAATCTTTCTCCTCCTACCAATATTAATCCACTACCTATTCCCTTTGAGAGGTAGGCTTCATCAGTTTAAGAAAAAGATATATCATGAATTGCTACCCCTAGATAGATGCATCATCTTATACATCTAGTTTGAAGGAGTGGCAACAACCCCTAGATTCAATCTAAGATGCTCAAATGTGTCATTTGAAAGATATTTTATAAAATTGTCTGCAACCCGATCCTTGGTAGGTACATATTCCAGTTGCACCTCTTGATCTACAACTTTCTCCCTTAGAAAGTGATGCCAGGTAGATATATGATTGCTTCTAGAGTGCATAACTGGATTCTTTTACATATTAGTGGCACTTGTATTGCCACAAATAATAGGAATGGACTCATAATATGTTACTTTGATATCCTTTAAGGTTTGCTTCATCCGCAATGCTTGGGTACAATAGGATGCTACTACAATATACTTTTCTTCTGCTATTGATAAAGACATTGATTTCTAAGTTTTGCTAAACCAAAAGACTAATGTACAACCTAAGAAAAAAAATCCATTGTATGTCCTTCTCTTTTTATCAATACTACCAACTCGAATAGTATGAGTACAAGCATTCAAGTTGAATTCATTTCCTTTTGGATACCATAATCCATAGTCTGGATTATTCTTCAAATATCTAAAGATTCTTTTGACTTCCTTCACATGAGTTTCTTTTGGATTTGTTATCCTCAATTTTGGATTGCTCAAAATTGTGGGATAACCCCTAAAAAATTTGTCCAATTTGTAGCCCATGTGTTCTAAGCACGTTGATCGAAGTAAAATTTATTGTCTCCATTCGTGTCTTGGCCCTCAAGAAATCATCTCAATTTGAAGTCTCAAGTTGTCAATTTGAAGGATTGAGCAAAATTCCTTTTAAGAGTTAGTTTTATTTCATCTTTGTTGATTTTGGTGTCAAATTGGGTCTTAAACTCGAATTTACACTTGTATAGGGTTTTCTAGTGTGAAATTTGGTCTTAAATCCGATTCTACACATGTAGGTAGTTTTGGTGCAAATCAGGCTCGTAGACCCGAACTGCACCTAACTTAGTTTAGTTCAGATATGTAGACCCAAACTACACCTAACTTGCACTTCCACTCTTTCTTGGTGTTGGTCGAGTGTATAGGCTTGACCTACACCATGATCTTACTTTTTGGTATAGTTTGGATCTATAGACCCAACCTACACGTGTTTCATCAAGTGTAGTTCAGACCTATGGATCCAATCTACAATGATGATATGTTTTGCCTACGTGTAGTTTGGGTTTGTAGGTCTGAACTACACCTAATTTTGTTCTTCCCTTTTCAATATGTAGTTCGAGTGTACGAACTCAAACTAACCTTTGATCCACACTTAGCCTTAAGTGTAAATCAGGTCTATGAACCCAAATTACACCAAATGCACACACATGTAAACAGGGTTCATAGTCCCAATTTACAATTGTTCTACCATGATACAATGAGGTTTTTTGTAACTTTGATGGCACCAAATTCAACACATACATGATCCTGTTCAGTTTAAATTATCAAGATGATTGATGATTGTTCTTCTCAAGTATTGATGATTTCTCTATGCTACAATGCCATTCTTGTATAGATGACAAAACCATCTCTAGATAAGAAGACAATAAAGTTTAAAAAGTAAGACTCCTAGCCATCCTTCCCAACATTCTCAGTGGCATCAAACATTGCAAACACCAGATGATTTTGAAATACAGGCTACCTGGCAACAATACAAAGTTTTTTTGAAGAAGGATGATCATAATAAAGATGTGTCGAGTTGAAAACTTATTCATTTTTATGAATCTCTAGTGCAGTAGAATTTTGTAATTTCAATTGACACCTTAGGTGCCATTCCATATATGCACTTGTACCCATATAGGACTGCATGTGTCCTAAGTCTAATAGGTTTCTACTTTTGACTTAGTCACAATTAGTTGTAATCTTTCCCTATTTTTATGATCATCCCTCTTCTATATATGTGAGGGATCTTTTTGTATTATCTATCTTTTGGCTAATACGTCAAAACTTTGTAGAATTGAAAAGCTATATAAGGCTTTGAGCTTGTAGTGTATTCAAGAAGTTTAATCAAAGAAGAAAATAAGTTGCATCCAATATTTGTCTTGGAAGTGATTTATTGTGTGAGGGAATGTTCTTATGTCACTCTTTTCTACTTTGTTTGAGATTAAATATTTCTTTGTGAAAAGTATTTGAGTTGAAAGAGATAAAGTAAAATATTGTAGACTTTGTGTTATGATATCTTACTAAAAAAATTGTATTAAGTGGATAATAAGGTGAAGACTTTGTGCTTTGTTGAGTTATCTTGTTAGAGTAGAAAGTTTTGTGATATATTTGGAAGACTTCGTGCTTGCAATAGATTGTGAACCTTAATATAGCATTGACAATAGTCATTATTTGGGTTATAGTGGTTGATATGACTTGATTATTTGAAGGAGACTTTGAGCTCTTTATATACAAAAGACCTGTCTCTTAAGCCAATTTTAGAAAAAAAGGAAGCAACGGAAGAATTTGTACTTTCATGGACACTTTTCTTCCAATTAGAATAGATTTTTAATATTACTACAAGTTAGAATTATTTTTTTGTTCTATTCAAAATAGAGAATTGGATAAACACTTGTTTTGAAAAAAGAGAACTAAGTTATTGTATCATCCTGAAATTAATGTAAAGTTAGCAAGTAGATTAAGAATATATATATATATATATATATATATATATATATATATATATATATATATATATATATATATATATATATATATATATATATATATATATATATATATATATATATATATATATATATATTGTAGTATAAAGGGTGAGCCTTCCCTTAGAAATAGGAGAGACCATATCTTTCATTCTAAGAGACCGTATTGTTTCACACACTATGGTGAAAATCCACATTTTGTAAGCCTCTCGGAGTTTACAAAATTTTCACCCAACATGATTTGATTAAAAAATTGAAACGAAACATACTTCATGTATAATGTAATGTTTGGATGTAGTTAGGTATAGTATGCCCCCCAAAATAGATCTATATTGAGTTTGATCAACAAGAGGTGACTTGTCATCCTTGATCAAATGACAACTTGTTTCCATAGGAGTACTCACCACTTTGCAGGCTTCAATACCAAACTTCTTCAACATCTTGTTAGCAAAATTATCTTGAGAGATAAAGGTTTCATCATCTAACTGAGCAATTTGAAGACCAAGAAATAATGATAACTCACCTAGCATAGATATTTCAAGTTCCTTTTGGATCTCTTCAGCAAACCTCTTACACATTGCATCATCTCCATCAAATATTATGTCATCAACTTACACAACAATAATAAGAACTCCTCCATTCTCAATTTTGATATAGAGAATACTATATGTGGTACCTTTCTTGAAACCTTGCTGATGTAAACACTTGCCTAATCTTTCATACCAAGCTCTAGGAGCTTGTTTGAGTCCATATAATGCCTTCTTGAGTCTGCATACTATGATTGGGTATTCTACTAGTTGAAATCCATCGGGATGCTCAATCTAGACGTCTTCCTCCAAGCCACCATTCAAAAAGGCAAATTTGACATCCATCTCATATACCTTTAAATTCTTGTGAACAAAAAAGAAAGAAACATTTTGATTGCTTCCATTTAGGCCATTAGAGAGAAAGTATCTTCAAAATCAATTCCTTTCACTCAAGAATAACCTTTACACATAAACCTTGACTTGTTTCTTACAAATTCTCCATCTTCATTCAATTTCTTTGTAAACAACCATTTTGTTCCTATCACATTCTTATTGGAAAACCTTGGAACCAATTATCTATTAAACAATTGATTCTAACATTCATTTCATTTTCTACTACCAAGTTTAAAATATTAAACATACTTAAGGCTTATGATTTTTCTTTTAAGAATGTAACCCAAGTCATCCTAGAGAAATCATCAATAAGTAACATAAAGTACCTTTCACCTATAAGACTCTTTATTCTAGTTAGTCCACATAGGTCATTATGAATCAGTTCCAATGGCCTTGTAGATGTGAATTCATTTGTCTTGAATATTTTCCTTTTCTACTTCCCAATATGACATTCTTTGCATAGACTATGTGCACGATTGATTATCTTTGGCATATCTCTAATGACATGTATAGAGGTGATCTTCCCAAGACTCTCAAAGATAATGTGTCCTATTATTTTGTGCCATAGCCAACATTGACTAGTTTGTCCTAGAAGACAATTTCTTTCATTAGCTTCCTTAGGTTAAATACATTTCCTTTGGTTATGGTTCCTTCTACCACTAATATTTCAAACCTTGAATTCTTTATTTCACATCCTTTATTATGAGAAGTAATATTGCAACCTTTGGAACACATTTGAGTTAAATCAAGAATATTGTGATTCAGACCCTTGACATAAATAACATCTTCTCTCTCATTCTTTCCATCAATAGTTATTATGCATTTTCCAAAAATATTTGTAGAAGAATCATCTCCAAAATAAACTAATCCTTCATTCCACTTTTTGAGATTGATGAACTTACTTTTATCAATTTTTGTGTGGTTGGAACAACCACTATCAATCACCTAAGAGTTTGTTTCTTCTTTTGCATGAAAGGTAGTTTACACAATCATATACCTTTCAATATTTTCATCTTCTAAAGTGCAATATGTCTTGATAGGATTAGGATCTTTAAGAACAATCTTCTTCACACATTTTCTAAGGTAAAAAATCGTTGTTTCCAACATTCACAACCATGAAAAGAGTATTCAATCTATCATTATTAGGAGCACTAAAATCCTCATCATTTGAAGAGTAGAAAATCTCTTTGGAATGGAGACTTAGTTTAAAATTGTTTCTCATGAAATTTTTGTTACTATTTTTTGATTCTTCATACAGACATTTAGAAGTATAATGACCAATTTTTCCACAATTAAACACTTGAAAGATGACTTATCTTTGTATTTTCTAGTGCCCTTCTTCAATTTAAAATAGAGTTTACTTCTTCCTCATTAGAACCATTCTTCTGATTAGATGCCTCATTCTTCTCCTTTCTACTAGTTTGAAGGTTGCTTACTTCATAGGGGAATCCTTATCAAAATATCTTATCTCAAAGTGAAGGAACACACTCAATCCATTGAAAGGGGGGGTGGATCAATAGATGGAATTTTTTTGTTTATTTAGAACATAAAAGAACTTGAAGGCATAAATAAAAGAAAAAGATCATTAAACACACAACCACATAGAGAGAAAACTCACAACACAATATTTATGAGTAAAACCCACAATAGGGAAAAGCCTTGGTGAGAAAAAATGCTAGAGTCTACTGTTCTAATCTAGCCTCTCAAAAAAAATATCTTTGATTACAAATTTATGGAAACCAACCCAAAAGAGAACCAACCTCTAGTTCTTGGACACCAATCCAATGGAGCATCAAACCCAAATTATTGGACACCAATCCAATGAAGCACCAACCCCAAATTTGAGCACCTACTCAGATGTCTACAATACTGATAATTAAAGACAGTTTAAATACCTTGTTATAATTGAAATTTTGTAACCCTTAATATTCACTGCAAACCTAAGTAGTTTACCATACTCTATATCCTTCTTTTGTTTATATCCTCTTCTTTTAATCTTTTCAAAGTCTCTTATTTGGGACAACTAGTTCAATCCTTTGTATGTTTTGTACCTTTGCATGCTATTTTACATCATCCAAACACTATCTCCTCTTGCTAACAATGTCTGCTCTCTTACGTTTAGACTTAAGTGGTTTTTGTTTTCACTGAGAGCATCCACCCCACCAACTAACAAACAATCACTACATTCTTTCTTCTTGCTACGTTTTAAAGCATGCACACTTCACTTTAAATCTGGAAGATTTTTTCACACCTTCTCAAAGATTCTCATTTAATAAATATTAGATTGTACCTTAGGACTATAGGCTCTAGGAAGATAACTGAGTACCTTTTGTACTGCAACTGGTTCTTTCAATTCCTCACCAAGACCTCTGATTTCATGGACAACTTCATCTACTTGGAGCAAATAAATAGAAATATCCTCGTCTTCTAATTTTTTTTAGATTTTCAAATTTACCTCTTTAGATTTGTAGTTTGGCTTGCTTTACTTTTGTATCTCCTTTATAGATACAACTAAGCATCTCCCAAACATCCCTAGTAGTGTAGTAGTGCATCACCTTTATAAACTCAGCATCGATTAGTCCACTAAAAATAAAATATTTTTCTTTAGCATTATTTTTTATATGCCTTGATCTTAGCAAGATTAGTTGGAGGAGCCAAATGAGGAGTATAATCATTCTCAATAGATTGCCAAACACCAAATCCTAACGAGGTCAGCTAAGATTCCATGCTTACCTACTAGAAAGTGTATTTTGTTCCATCAAACTGAGTTAACTTGTGAGATCCTTCTTGTGCCATCCCAATTATTTCTCAAGTTATTGGACTTCTTCCAAGGAACTTAGCTCCTATACCGATTGTTAGACACACAAGAATACTAAGAGGGAGGGGCAAGGTAGGATTGAATTAGTATTCAATTGAATCTCAATCTCTTTAGCACCATTAATTACCATAAAAACTTCTTGAAATAGAATAGCAACAATGAAAAATAGAAAGAACTAAAAAGTCAACATCATTGCACATGAAGACACTAGATTCATGTGAAAACCCCAACGAGGGAAAATCCATGTTGAGAAAGCTACTTGGAGTAAATAGATTTTAAAAAATGTTTTATGGCTACAACCTTAGGAAGCTACAACTCCCTAAGTAATTATTGTATGGCTTCAAACAAAGGAAGTTCACTACTTCCTGAAGATTACAATAATTACAAAAGAGGATAAAACCTTGGATTATCACAAATGGTTGATGAATTTCCATCGCAACACTTCTACACCATCAACTGGCTTCGTCTCACTGCCTCTTGAATTTTTTTGGACTTATCTAAATGTAGATACCTTCAGATAACTGCTTCTAGTATGCATAAAGCATTTCAACATAGAATTCCCAATTGCCATGTTTTCCACAATTCAACCACACCCTTTCAAAATTTTTTTCTTTCATTTATATCCTCCACAAGTATCAGTAATCTTCTCTAGGTTGGCCAAGTATGATGAAACATGCACTATCCAAGAGGTCAATCTCAACATCATCAACAAAGAAAAGAAACAAATTGTGGTCCAATCCAAAAGATAGATAAGACCTCATTCAATCTTAGAAAATGTCTCAATGCTTGTAAAAACATCACAACAATGGTGCACATACTCCAAGTTGTCTAGGATGAAATGTGTAGGTGTGAAGTGTACATCCCCAAGGAGATCGATCCCAAACACTTGCAGTGAAAGATAGTAAATGTTTACCAAGGCAAGAGATAGATTGGACCCAAATCATTTTGACACACCTCTCCATGTTGGCACAAACCACAGTAAAGTATTGGTACAAATATCTTAAGTCAGGTAAACAACCACTTATCCTTCCAAATGACCATTCCAGTCAACAACTAGTATTGAAAAGATCACAAATCACAATGCAAAGCAAAAACAATATCATACAACATTTAACAACAATTCTATTCCAATCTTTCATACTATTATGTCCAATTGAGGTAGTGCAAAAATAGAGATATTGAAACCAACCATCATATGCATGTCAAGAAACATAGTCAAGAGATATAACAATTTGATTCATACTTATGGTACACTTGAACACCTAAAATTTGAGAAGTAAAGTACACATTATGATCACCCTAAACCATAATATCAAAATTGAAATGTAGAGAAGTGCAAAGTATTCCTCTGACACATTGATAAGCAACAAATTGTCTCAACTCAACATACCCTAGATTGGTTGTATTGACTTTTATGACTTGAATTAAGAAAGATACAAACTAGTCATCCTCCATTGTCTAACTTCCAAACCGCAAAATCATATCTTCAACTATAGAGAAATGAAGTACAATCTCTTGAGCCAAAAACACCAAAACTAGCACAACCTACTTGAGTTATTTCATTATAATAATCTATCAATCAGGAACATTTTAACATCCAACTGAGAACTTTAGAACATCATATATTTAACATCCAATCATTAATATTATATCAACATGTCCAACCATGAAAATTAAATCATACAAGCATAGATTGAACACACTATCACCATACTAACATTCTATTTTTTTTTCAATATCATAGTGTTGACATCAACACACATCTGCTCCATGTGTTTGCAAATAACCATATCATCAATTGCAACACTGGATCTGCAAAACTCTCTAGTTAACATATCTACAATACACATATCATCAATGACAATACCACATCAATGCTCCATATTTGCAATACTTTTTCTGTTGACATTAATGATGATACCATATCCACAAAAAACCCTAGGTGAGGATTAAGTTGGATCATGACAAGTTTCCTCATCCTATGCTATGAGACAACATGACCTATAATTAGATCAATATAATATAGAAAACACCCCTAATTTTAAACTAAGTGTAATAAAGTAATAAGGGAAAGTAATTAATGATTGATTAATTTATTACTAGGGTGATTATGCCACATTTGGCTATCTATAACCTCACCTCACATGTCCTCATTTTGCCTCACACTCTCCATGGCCCTTACCTCATATCCTACATGAATTATAGCATCCTGTGGATCCTTCCCACCACATCTCCTATCTATGCAATATTAATCTTCATTTAATCTTACTATGCCTCCTATCCTACACTACCCCCACTAGATGCAACACAAGCTACATGTTCTTCCTTCTAGATCTAGGGAGATCATCATGTAACTCCGTTAAAATCCTTTTTATTATAGAATTATAACTAATCCATTTCCTTCTACATTTTTTCTCCCTCATTTTACTCTTTAAGATTGCAAGGGTGTTCCTAAATGCATGTATGCTCTTTCTATACCACCTACATTAACTATCCATATGACAACTAAATTCTAGTGAAGTTATTCCCATGTACTTTCAAGAGATATTCTCTTGAATGATTTAATTCATTTCCTCATGGCATTATTCAATCATTTGATGAACTTAATTAATAATTTGTAACCCCCACTTTTGAGTCTAAATAGAAATGGAAGTTAACTTTTGGAATTAATAAATTGTATGAAAGGGATGAATGGGTAGGTGAGTGATTTTATTCTATGATTTCAATTGATTTTAGAAAAAATTAAGGTATGACATGCTCAACATTGAGATTCATTAAGTTTTCGAGAAAAATTAGTAACCATCCATCATGAAGAAATTTATCTCCCAAAAATACACCAATTTGTTGATAACTATACTACATTTGTTTTTACTATGAGACTAACATAACTAAAGTTCTACAATGTTTTATAAGCCTCATTTGATTTGATTAGTAATATAAAAATAATATTTTATTTGTCTACTAATTGAATACCTAGAGTTATATACCTTAAGTATTTTTAAGGTATTATAAAGTCACACCTTATAATGATACTTGTATATGTTATTTAAGCACACTTAAACTTAAGTGTGGACCCTAATAAACATTATGTTCTACAATTTTCCATTCATGTTGCATGATTTCATGTTTATAGCTTTTTATTATTTAATAGATTGATCATTAACTTTCATCTATACAAGTCAAAGACCTTTCCTAAATAACTTGAAGCAAGTTTGATTGTGCTTCTTAGTATGAGTAAACTTAGAAAGATGTACAAAAGATAAGGTGATTTATTTTTGAATTTTCTTCTAGTAAAGGTTAGGTCACATCATCTAGACCACACTACATGACATAAACTAGTCCAAGATGAGATCATATAACGATGCCTATTTCATGATCAAACCACACATTGTGGCCTATTCTAGGGTGAGACCACCACACAACTTATGCCAAGATTAGATCATATGAGAAAACCTATTTCATAATACAAAAACCTCTAAATAAAACTATAACAACTTTCTAAATGCAAATCCACATCCTAATCCCAAATTCAATAGTTACCATGCAAATTAGATAAACACCTAAACCTTTCTCGACTTAATATAATTACACCACTCATTTAATTTTTTTATGTTATTGTTTAGATTTGGTTATATAATTAGATCTAGAATAATGGTAGATAAAATAGAGAAGCACATATTTTTGGCACATATTTAGCTAGGATACAATTTTAAATTGCATTGAATTATGATAAACAAAATTCTCCACTAAGATATATCACTTAATTTAGAAATTGCTTGATAATAAAAACTTATAATAAATATAGGAAGAAAAAAAACCTAAAACTAGAATGAAACAACATGAAGTTGTCAAAATGAAAATCGCCCACTTTGCATTTTTTAATCTTGTTTAGCAAAAATATTTCTAGTGTATTTGTTTAATAAGCATGATAGTGTCCATTTTTAATTATCCCTAGACCCACACTATATAACATTCTTAAGCCATTTTTTTCTAAAGGATCTTTTTCTATTTTAGTCTCCATCTTTCCACAACTTGTATGTTAATTTTTCGCAGCTGCATTTGCAACAATATAAAGCTGTTTTTCCTATTTTAGCTCCTACATTTTCATTTCATTTCACATTTCTATCCTCTAACACATCCAAATATTCATTGGTAACCTAGTTATGCTTGATAAATGAATAATTAAAGGAATCAACACACAAACAAAACATATAACAAAAATAGCTAAAAGCAACACCACCTAAAAAGCACATAGACACTATAAGAAGCATGATATACACTTGAAGATACTCCATTAATGTATTCTCTATGCCACATATATGAACCTAGTACTCACAATATATGCATTTTCCAAGAAATTGTAATATTCATCTCTTCCAAATCCCCATGAGACTTGATTGTTAATAAATTGCCATAGAACAAGTCTCCCAAAGTTCCTATGATGCAATACCCTATTCAAGCTAGCAGTTTTTTTGTTGCCCTAACTTCAAACAAACTTCAACATCTTCACCATATGCCTAAAATTTTTATAATCCCTTCTTTATAATTTCTACAAACATCATCTTTTCAAATATTTCTATTTAAAATCTGAAAATATAAATTCTGAAATAATTCCTTTATTTAAAAAAAGAACAGGTCATTATTAACTCAGCGCATTCATTAAACACTCAAAACTTTCCAAGTTATTTTATCTTTCAGTCTACAAAACAATCTCATAGAATAACCAACCACCATAATGCAAGATAATACAATGTGACATACACAATTAGATATTATTTCTAAACAATACTCCCATATAACAGTCGCAGATCACATGGTACTAACTTTTGTTTCTTTGAGTTGGATGGTGCAAAATTTTGTTTGGAGCATGTATTCAACCAAAGACAGTTAAGGGTTGAAATTATACTTTCAATTCTAATTATTTCATCAAACTGTGAGCTGAACAACTGGGTTCTCTTTTTTTTGTATTTATATGTTGTTGCTTTGAGTTTCTGTACATTGCATACACTGTAACCTGAACAGTTGCCAGAAGGCAGCCAACACCATTGGGTACCTACAAGAACTTAAATCTGTTAAGAAAAATGTTGAAAGTAACACTTTAAAAAAAAATAATAATTCAAAAACAATGAAAAGTAAACCAAAAAACTGGAATCCTTACACCAAGGAATATGTCCTTTGTGAGCAAAGAGAATGAAGCCCAAACAGCAGCATTCAGGAGGTTAAATACTGAGAGGAGGAAAGGCATGTACTCAACACTCTTTGTTCTAATCACAAGTCCCTACAATATTCATCAGTATAGTCAGTAGTATAACAGGTAAGTTCATAGCAGACAATTTGTTTATAGAGTAGTGATGAACATAAAACTTCAAGAGCTAGTTAGAATAGGTGCAATAAAAAACAGTTGAGTTTAGAGAAGGTAATATGTGTGTGTATTCTTACCATGACAGACAAAGGTGAAGCATACATTACTATAGACAAAAGACCACCAACAGTGCCTGCCAAAAGCTGCCTTGCAGTATATTGGTGCAGGACTGTAATAACAACCACTGCTAAAGTAATATATGCCATGATCATTGAAACTATAATCTTCAGTGTTTTCACCTAGAAATGATTTTCAATGTCAGCTTAGTTAGTACATGAATTAGTACAGTGCATGCACTCCATTGAATTTATCTAAGGCCTATTCATGAAGTTACATGTTTGTAGAAACGATACCTTGATCTTTTTTGAAGCAAATGCGAGAAAGATGATGAGATAACAGAGTTCCAAGATAAAGCCAGTCCCATTGACAGTGAGTATTAAGGTGCTATGAGGCTTCACAAAAGGCATTCCATACAGTAACCAGAGGCTACAATTGAAGAGAGTGCAAACATAAGGCATGGCCGAGTACTCCTTTGTTGATTTTAGTTTGAGTATAGTACAAATAGCTGGCCTGCAATATTAACCATGGATAATACTTAATGACTGCTATAGTGAGTGAAGTTTAATTGTCCATACTGCACAGAAAAATCAAGTTATTCATAGCACTCACATTGGTGAGAGGAAAAGTGCTAATGCTGTTCCATTCCCTGTGTAGAACAAAATGTATTGTAAGGTTATATGACTTCAACTAAGCATCTTTCTTGACAGACAATTTATTCAAATGTATTAACTTTTTGCAATCTGTGATCCATCATCTGGATGAAAATGTGTGATCATATTTTGTTTCTATTTCTTGAGCATTCTTTCATTCTGATGATAGATCGCAGAGTGTGATCCAAAACATTGATGCAAAAAATCACACACACAATCAAAACCAAAAATTACAACAATAATCAATTTGTTAATATACCACACCACCACCCTACAAATAAACTATTGTACCAACTAAGCTGACAATCCCTGCAACTCCAACTTTACAGTACAATTTTAATTGGTCTGTAGTTAAAATGAATGTGCCTCTTGTTTAAGCCCTTCCATGCACATTAATTATTAGACAACATGTAATAGATATATATTATGTTATAGAAAGAGATACATACACAAACACACGGTTATTATATTTCTATAAAGTAGCACAGGCAATACCCAATATGCACATATGACATATCTTCAAAGCTCTAAACAGTTAAGATATCATATGTATGCAGCATACCTAGAATACCCAAAACAAGTTTTAGAGGGAACATCATAGTGATACTCAATACTGGTTAACAGCCCCAAGAGTTTTATTTACAGCAGAAGAACATATAATACCTTATATATTCTTATGTGCAGTATTGATTTGGGAGATAGTTGAAGAATTTTCAGTGTTTATAAAGGCCACCATTTGGTGACCCTGCAGTTGTGGTTTGCTATCATATGATAAGGTTGTCCCTTCATTTCCTGCTAAATTTTGTTCTGCCCTCCACATGCCATGATCAAGAAAGCAAAATATTTACTAGTAATAAATTAAAGCAGAAAACTTTATTTGTGAATAATACTTTCACATGCATATACTCTCTTTGCAAGTACTTGTGCTTTCTTATAAGGTAAAACTTCTTGTTGGGCATGCCAGCAAGGCAATGGAATATATGTTAGATTTGTAAGGTTTGGAGTCATATATCTTCTTAAAGAAGGTATTAAAAGCCCATTTTCTTTTACCTTCCCTTCAAAAGAAATTGCAACCAATTTTAAAAATCACTCTCCCGGTTCCTCTTTGCTATGATTATAATGTCGTGTTTAGGTTGATTATTTTTTCTAGGGAATTTGTTAGAGTGCCATGATGGGGTGAAGGAGGGCATCTTGAGCCTTTAGATGTCAACTATAGAATTTTTTTTTATTGAGCTTGCACATTTAATTCATTAAGCAATGGCCCATGGAAAACTATAAGACTTTTTAGCTGGATTAGAGCAGGTAGCTTGTTATTTTGGGGTAATTTTTTTGTTTTCTTGTATGAGTTTTGATTAATGGGTAAGTATTGAGTGTTTTTTAATATATAATTTAAAGTTAATTTTTTTGGAGGTCAATAGTTCTATTGATATAAAAAGTATAGTTTATTTGATTTTGTGAAGAATGATGAAATGATTCTTTTAATTCTTTAAATACCAAAATTTTAAGTTATGTAATATCAAAAGCTAATAATACTTTTTCTTTGAAGAGTTTATTGAATTATTTAGTCAACGCTCCCATCTTTATGGTGGGCATTCACTAAAGGGCTCAATACCCTAACAATGTAAGGTGGAGATGCAATCACTTGAGCTTAGAGTGACCCATATAGTAATTATTAGTCTTTTTGAGATAAGTCTTTTGTTTATTTTCAAATAATAATTAAAGAATAAGTTGATAGCTTATAATTTTCAATGAGTATACCATAATCTATAAAAAATATTAATAACACACACACACACAAAAAAAAACAACGCGCGCGCGCACGATTTCCATTATCCAAATGAAATGAAACTACAAAATTAGAAAAAATAAGATGCCACAACCACATGGGATTTCTCATTACAATAATTTGCAAGCCAAGGTCACAATCTACACTAGTGGAAGTATTTTGTGAAACACTCATTTTCCTTCTTTGTCTAGAATGTTTAACCACCTACAAGATTCTAGAAAGTGTAACTCCCTTTTGGGAACCATCAGTCAAATCATTCATTTTCTCACTCAAGAAGACATTTTAATTTTTTTCGATTTTAGTAGTCAACTTCTCAAGGTCATAACTTTTGATCTGATAATTGGATCTTCAATTATAATATATTGTTGGGAATCTCCCAAAAAGGATCACTCTACAAAATAGTACTAAAGCCTATATTTTGGTTTTCAACCGCTTTTTGGGCCGATTTGGAGCCTATAAGTGCCTTAAATTTGAATTTTAACATTTTAGAAAGATTTTGAAAAATGAAAATATTAATCTCACAAATAAAAAATGATATTGAAGTACTTTCTTCACAATTGGCTCCATTTTACCATTCCAAAAGACTATTTAAGTTTTTGTGTCCATACATGCACAAATGCCAACTTATTAAAAATAGTAACCCTACGATTTTAGTCCTTATTGAAAAGAAACAATATTTTTGAATGATGCAAGATTGATCTTACACTCTGGATGCTCCTGTATCAGATAACTAGTGTAATTTGAGAAGTGACCTTGTCATATCTCATGTGTTCTTAGGAAAATAAAGACAATCGACCTTTTCCTTAGATACCTATGACAAATCTTCAACAGGTCTTCCTTTCCATTTAAATACTTACTCTTCACATTTCCCATTTCTTGGGCTTCTACCCACACGAATATCCAAGATGTCATCTATTTGGACTCCTTTTCTAAAGTAGGTGTTGGAATATTCCACTATGCTTTTGTTATTTCATCTTCAATACCTCATTCATTATACTCTATCAAATCTGATATATTAAACACAAGTGGGATGTTAAGTTCACTTGGAAACTCTACCTCATAAGCAATCATGCTTCTTTAGGATTCTACATGGCCCAAATTTCTTCATCTTCAACTTATTATATGTTCATATTAGAAACCTTTCTTTTCTCAAATAAACTATGCCTTCATCTCCAATATGAAATTCCTTATATCTCCTCTTTTGATCCTCTTTAACCTTGTATCAAATAAATTCATCTTATTAATATGCTTCCTCACCTCTTCATGTAAGTTCTTCAAATGCTCTACAAAGTCTTCAAAGCATTAACACTCTTTTTTTCTTGTTTATCCATATTCCTTAATTCTGAAGCAATTCTTGGACTACTTCTATTTACAATTTGGAATGGTGATTTAGCAGTGCTCCTATTGGTAGATTGTTGTTTGAAAAATATACCTATGGTAAAATCAAATGTCATCCCTTGGGATTATCTCCTACTAAGCATCTCGATAGGTTACCCGAAATCCTATTCACCACTTCGGTATGTCCATTAGTCTTTGGATGGTGCATGCAGAACTGAATTTTAATTTTGTCTTCAGCTTCTTCCATAATGCCCTCTAGAAATAACCGACAGACTTGGTATCTCAATATGAAACTATGCTCTTTGGTAGACTATGAAGTCTCACCACCTTTCTAAAAAATAATCCTACAACATGAAAAATATCATTAGTCTTTTTAGAAGGAATAAAATGTGCCATCTAAGTTAAGAATCTATCCACCACAACAAAAATGGAATCATGTCCTCTTTGTGTCCTTGGTAAACCAAAAACAAAATCCATACTAATGATCTTCCATGGCCTCTTGGGTATAGCTAGTGGCTGATATAAACCAATGTTTTGACTTGTCCCCTTTTTCATTTGACACACTCTACAATTATATACAAAATTAATCACATCTTGCTACAAGTTTGATCAATAATAATTTCATCTAGCAAGTGCAATGGTCTTATCACAAGCAAAATGTCATGCAAGTCCTCCACTATGCTTCTCCCTTATTAGGTTCTCTCTTATGGAACTTCTCGGAAAACACAACTTGCCTCCTCTAAAAACATATCATCTTAGATTATGAAATCCAACCACTTCATCCTATACAATGCAAAATCTCCATACAAGCTTTCCAAGCTTCTGCTAAATCTAGATCAGGCTCTAAATACAAACTCTTGAGTTTATTTAACCCAACCACTTCAACCTGAATTTATGTCAAAAAAATAATCCTCCTACTTAAGACATCTATAGATCTTTTAGATTTTCCACTTCCATGCTTCAAAAAAATGTAAAATTTGCAAAAATTCAACCCATTTCAAATGTCTTTGATTTAACTTTCCTTGACTATTCAAATACTATAAGTTTGATGATCAATAAACAAAAAGAACTCCTTAAGAAAAATATAATGCCTCCATTTCTTTAACACATGTACTATAGCTTAAAATTTTTGATCATAAACACAATACTTCTTTTCATCATTGGACTTTTCATTGAAATAAGCATTGGGTTTACCTTCTTGACTCAAAACAACTCCAATGACACTACCACTAGCATCAAAATATACTTGAAATACCTTATTAAATGTAGAAGTTCCAAAATATATTGCTTTGCAACTTTTCTTTTCAACAATCAAAAGTTATTGCTACCTCTATAGTCCATTTGAATTATTTCTTGTCCCCTCTAACTATTTTAGTTAGTGGTGCACAGATACTACAAAAATCTTTGATAAACTTTCTATAAAACTTGCCAAACCATTAAAATATATCACTTTCATCGCACTCCATGGGGTAGGCTATTCAAGGACAAGTCTTTATCTTTCTTGGGTACATTTTAAGACCATCTGCTAAGATGAAAAAACCATAGGTACACAAACTCTTTCTTCACAAAGTTGTACTTCTTGAGCTTAATCAACAAATTTTTTGTTTTTAAAATTTTTGAGGACCTCGTGGATATGAATCAAATGCTTCTCCAATGTATCACTAAAAATCAAAATATCATCCAAGTAAACAATAACAAATTTACCCAAAAAATCTTTTAGTACTTTGTTCATGAGTTGCCTGAATGTACTTAGTGCATTGGTTAGCCCAAAAGGCATGACTCACCACTCATACAACACCTCCTTGGTTTTGAAAGTAGTTTTCCACCATTCATTCTCCATTAGAGTGTCGAGAGAATCCATCCATCCATCTTCAATCTTCTTGCTTTTACCTTTAGTAGTTTCTTTTACTTCCAAATTCTTACTTTGTTTCTTCCTTTACTATTTTATGTTAAATTGTTAAGAAAATTTTCCCATCACTTCTTTTTGCATTAAATTTCATTAATAACTAAAATTATGCTTCCAATGGAATTTTCCATCACTTTAAATTTCTCCACAATTTTAGCTAAGTCTATCCTAGAATCCAAATTAGAGATGTAGACATGTAGGTCTGCAATTTGTATTTTGAGCTCATCAATATTCACCTTATCGATCTCAATCTTAGAAGTTCTAGTTCCTAAAATATCCTCTTCTTTCTTTAATTCTTCTTCCTCACAACTAGTCTTAGTCTCATACTCTTTCTCAATATTTACTTCTTCAATATTTATTCCTCATAACTAGTCTTAGTCTCATACTCTTCCTCAATATCTACTTCTTCAATATTTATCTCTTGACTATTGTCATTATCAATATTATAGTCTTTCACGTAGTCCGTTTGAACCTCCTCCTCCTCCTCTTGATTATTGTTCTCCATATTCCTTTGAAACATGGGAGTAAAATTGTTTATCTATAGACTCCTCATCATCATCATCAAAAATAGGTTCTTTACATTTTTTCTCATTACCTTATCTTGAGAAACTTAGCCTTTTCCAAATGTGTAGACCTCCTAACACCAAACTATATAGAACTAGAACACTCTACATTCTTACCCTCATTATGATCTATGTCCACATCATAAACAATGTCAATAGTTTACCACTTAGCACCATGACCAATGTTGAATTTTAATTTCTTCTTTTTGGAGGAGGTAGAGAGGGAAGATGAGGGATTTATTTTCTCTAAGGTGATCTTCAATAGATCCTCCTCAATGGAATGGGTAGTATCAACATTAATTTTTAGAGTACACTTTTTAATTTTAGCAATTTCTCCCTAGGTGAATGGTTTTATAAGCCAAGTGAGGTTTACTCCTAATAATTTTTATATTGATCGAATTTCAGGTGAGGTTTACTCCCAATAATTTTTATATTGATCAAATTTTTATTAGGAGTAGGGTTGGGTTGTGAGATGGAGGAGAGGACATATACTTATACAAAGCCATATTTAGGCCTTGGTTCAAGGGATGAGAAGCCCCATTTTCAATACAACGTTCCACAAGTAGAAGGGAATATTGATATTGTCCTTATGACGAATGTGGTTTAAATTGAAAAATTGTACCAATAAATCATCAAAAATATACCTTATAATGTAAAATACTTTATAAAATACAAACTAACTAGACCCCAGGGGACAAGAAGATTTACTCTTTTAAAGCTATTATGGAAGTTCATTTTTTCTCCATCTTTAAAGAACCTATCAATAAACCTCTAGTACTTATTGTTTCTCTTCTTTGCAACCTTGATTCCATCACAATTCAACTTTGTCATAGCCACAATTAACTAGGGGGTAACTGAGAAATGGAAACTCCCAATTGTTACTTCATTGTCATTCCAATATTTACAAACTTTAAGGTGAGCACATCATTATAGCCCTTCATAGCATGCAAGAATGGGGTTAAGCTAACATTGTCAAAAATTTCCACACTTCAACATTCTACTAAAGTGAGTCACATGACATTAGTTCAAAATGTTTCCTTGGCTTTTACATTATAATCCACCCAATAGTCTTCTCAAGGAAACTATTCTTCTACTTTGAAAATAGAGTCACTACAGAGTATATAGAATAGGGCTTCAAACTGTTATTGTTGTGAACACAAACACAAGTAACTTGGTGATTTAATTTATAAAATCTACAAAGCAATCTATGACACATACAACTAAAATTTTTTGAGTGAATTTTTCCATTTGGTGTGATTGTAGTACATGAAAATACTATAAAAATTATTAAATCCAGGTTTTTGCATCATTCCCAATCAATTATACCTAAATATGAAGTTAGAATCCTTGTATAGAAAAAAATTATCATACATGTGAGATAAGATAGAGCTCATCTTGTAATTGTAATTTTTTTAAATAAAATTAATTAGCCCTTGTAAGTTATTATCAATAATAATTATAAGCTAGAGCTACAAGCCTTCTTACTTATGCTCTGCATTGAATGACTACACTCTAAATGCTTAAAATTTTATCTCAAGCCCCTATTTATTGTTCTCTTATGCCTCTTGCAATTCTCACACCCCCTATAAGAGAGAAACATATGGCAATCAAGAAAGCAAGTTACACATGGCCAATATATGACCTTTCAACTTCTCTAGGAGGCCAGCTAAAGAGGTGTCTTTTCAATTTTCCGAAGTGGGTTCCTATAAGACATATTTTCTATTTTTTATGTAACCATTTAATAAATAGGAGTGTGTGACTCTTAGGATTCATTATTCCCACATCAAGAAGTGTATTTTTATGATTTTAGTATTATAAATGACAGAGTAAGGTGTCCCTTCTTGAAAATTACAATTTTCATTGAACATAGGCATTAGTTATCTCATATATTATTTAATTACTCTTGGACAGATTAAAATCACGTTAACACATATTTTATTGAATTTAATTAATTAATTGAGTGATAGAATAACGTATTTAAATTCGACTATTAAAATTAACTATATCAGATATAAAAATAATCTAGTCAATAATCTCATTTTATTGTCATAATAAACTCCTCAAAACATTAAGTATTAAATATTTAATATTTGACATTTAAATTACCTCTTGGATTAAATTTAATCACTAAACTATATAAAAATTCCCATAAACAAAACTCTTCTAATAAATTTACTCAATATGAGTATATTGTTACTCTATGAATAATTAATCCCCAAATTTTAAACAAAACTC
This sequence comes from Cryptomeria japonica, assembly GCF_030272615.1. NCBI lineage: Eukaryota > Viridiplantae > Streptophyta > Pinopsida > Cupressales > Cupressaceae > Cryptomeria > Cryptomeria japonica. Next base: position 607,650,659 of record NC_081412.1, on the reverse strand, counting down.
TTCTAATAAATTTACTCAATATGAGTATATTATTACTTTATGAATAATTAATCCCCAAATTTTAATTATAATCCCAATAAAAAGTACCAAAATTAATAATAACATAAACTAAATGGGGCAATTCCCATTTCAAATTTTAAAATCAATTTTCCTCCACTTTTTATCATTTCCTCTTTTATTATTATTTAAATTCCTAACCCTAACTAGGGTTTCTAGTTTTAAATCCTTATGACTCCCCCATTTATTTTTTTTATTTTAATTTTATTTTACTTTACCCTAACCCGAAATAGGGTTAGGGTTTTATTAAGCCTTACTAACACATTTTTTTTTTTTTTTTTGTGTGTGTGTGTGTAGGTGTTCATGGCGGAGGAGGCAACGTGAAGAAGGCCAAAGGGACAGGAAAGGAATGGCCGCAAGGGCAGGGGGGGTTCAAACTAGCGGCGACAGGGAGGTGGATGGCTGCGGCGGCCATTGTGAGTGACCACCCACAGTGGCGGCCAAGACCACCACTGGGCGTCGCGGCCCACAGTGGCGTCGTGGGCGCCATGTGGGACACGAACCACAGTGGCGGTCGAGGCCGCCCCTGTGGGTCTCGACCCATAGTGGCACCGCGGGCGCCATGTGGGACACAGCCCACAGTGGTGGCCGAGGCCGCCCCTGTGGGTCACGGCCCACAGAGGGGCTTGAGCCACCCTAAGGGTACACACGCAAGGAGCTCGGCTCCGAGGGTAGGGTTTGCCATTATGTATTTTTTTTGTTTTAAGAATAAATGAAAATGAATATATATGAGCCTAAATGGCCGAGAATATGAAATTTCTTTTTGCATAACTCAAAATAGGATTAACCCACCCTTTTTTTTATTTATAGGGAAAATGTATATATATATATATATATATTTTAATAATGCAACATACATCTCAATTTATCTTTCTAAAACAACAAATTAGTTAGATGTAAAATAATAGATGTTTTAAATAAATAAATAAATAAATATATATATATATATATATATATATATATATATATATATATATATATATATATATATATATATATATATATATATATATATATATATATATATATATATATATTTTCATACACTTAAATCTGCACCTTTTTTTTCTTTTTCTTTTACTCTATCTTAGAGCAGGTATGTCAAAATGAACAAAATGGTTTTCTGTTATCTTTTCTATTTAGATAAAAATGCATAAATTAAATTATTCCTCTAAACCATGCATTTTCAGATTAACTAAAAGTAGAGTTCTATAAGAATGCAATGATGAACTCCCATTTTCAGAATATAAATTTTAAGAGAAATGATTTAATTTACAGCTGCAAATAAACCTTCTTAATTTCTATTTGTTCAATAAACAACAAGGTGCAAATGTAAGAATAAAATCAACTCTAAGATGTCTATTAATTTTTTTGTTTAAACTATAGACATAAATAAACGTTTCCTCTCTTTTATTAATAACTACACTACAACATTTTATTTATTTCCTTTCTTTTTTATTTATAGCTAGTAGGCAGAAATAACTTTCCTAATCTTTTTCAAGCAACTATATCAATACATAAATAATCAACAAATACATTCTTCTTTTTGCAAGGATATAAATACTTCAAATTTAAAATACATCTTTATTACATGGTAAAAACTATTCCAATAGTTACATTTTCTTTTCTGCAACTTAAGTACAATAAGAAACTCTTTTTCTTTTCTGCAACTAAAATACAATAATAAACTCCTTTTCTTTTTTGCAACTAAAATACAATAAGTAATAGGATCATTCCAAAGCTTCCTTTCCAATCTTTTCCCAAGCAACCTGCAACAAAAACTTGTAGGTTGTGACCATGGAGGCTCACCTCCCAACCTAGGCTTACAAGAAGCCACCCCCGAGCTAGGAGAACCAAGGCTAGACGAGAAACACACATTCAAAACACATACAAGCAGAAAACTCATAACATAATTAACACTCCCATCCCAAGGATAGACAATGTCACTTGTGTGACTTTTCAAGTGGGATGAAGGTGGACCATATACCTAGAGGAGAATTCTCCAAGTAGAGAACATAATGCCATAGAAAGGCCACAAATAAACACATCCACAAGTTCCAAACTTGTCCCTATAATCCCTTATGTCCCCCAAGGCATACAAGCCAACAAACTCCCCTTATGACCCCCATTTTATAAACAAAATATCATGTAGCAAGGGTCCCATAACCCCTTTTAAATCACTCTCTTCCAAAGAGAGCCTCTACACTCATAGGCTGTCAAACAACCCTTCACCCCAAGGCCACTCTTCTCTCCCAAGGGCGAGTTTGGCCTTGAAAACTCCCAAAAAAAAACTAAAGAAAAACACAATAACAAAAGAAAAGAACACATTGGGAAGAAATCAACATCTTCCCAACACACTAAGATATCAATAATGAAAATAAACTATAACAAGCAATCTTTTCAACAATACAACAACATACATGAGCTAGAAAACAACCAACTTTAAATCTACCAAAAGGGATGATGAATCTTGTAGAAGAGTTTCCCAAATCCACTATCTTTTCCCCCTCAAGACTTAGCCAAAATCTCCCAAAAAAACTTACAAAAATTGCTCAAGAATCTAAGTCTCCAAAATGGAGAGTGGGTGATCAAACTTCTCCCTCCCAAACTATTCTCTATGAAGACACTCCTCACTCTTTCCAACCCACTTGGTAAGGGTGAAAGATGTTCATTGGTTGGTCTTTCCAATACCTTACAAACTCTCTAGCCAAGACACCTCAAAAAAGGTAAAAGGAATGGGGAAGAACAATGTCACTCATGAGGAAGGTTATCTAACCTAGGAAAACTCCTCTAAAGTTGAAATTCGGCCAACTTGAGAAACTCAATTTCTGGGGAGTCTAAATAGGCCCTAGGGAGTGGACACATGGCTAAATTTGACCTTCATCCATAGGTATATCACATGGCCCACTAAAAATGCCCCTAACTTGACCCTAGGAGTTAGTTTAACCCCCTAGAAACCCACCCAAAGTTTACCTATGGATCAACCCTGAGTTGACCTTTTTAATGGCTCCCTATCCAAGACTTTCTTGGGACCATACTAGGATAATTGAAAAATAAACATTGTTAAAAAAAATTTCTTCCAAAGAGACATGTCATTGCCAACTCATCTTACAACACGTGTCAAGTGACACCACAAAAATAATTACACATCACTAAAGTACACATGGCAAATGTCCCTTTTTTGGGAATTAATAAATTAAACAATTTCCAAATTAAACACACATCCAAAAATAACATTTACAAATTAAAACACATTTATAAACGAGGTGTTGTCTCTCCAAATAGGCAACCCTTGGCTTCACAAACGCACATAGGTCTAGGCTTGATTCTTCGAATAGTTTCCATGGTCACATGGAATAATTTTCCTGCACATCTCACTTGCACATTAGTAATTCCAAAAATCACATATAATATTATCATATAAAAAGAATACAATTCAGACATTGCATACAATTTCAATTATAAAAATCAAGTATCCAATTATCTGATAACATCCATATAAAATAATCTACTAAATGACATCATCATCATATTCACGAAATTAAATCATTTATAGAGCATGCATCCATAATTTCAAGCATCAAAATAAAGTACTGCAAATCAAAGTAAATGACATAATCATATCAATGTTATCCAAACACTGGATCATATAAAATCTATGTCCATAATGCATCAAAATATAGTATCAATAATAGGTCCAACATGAAAATAACTGAAATGCTATGACGGCTCAGGGTAGAGCCTCACATCACAAATATTAAATAATTTTTGTTGGTATTGGATTGTCATTGATGTCAACTTGGTACAAATTTTATTGCCACAGAGAAGTGATGATATTAAGCAGATCATCAGAAATGAAGTTGTTGAGCATATTAGGCAAAGCATAAGTGGTTTTGTGTAGATGAGAAGGTATGCATGCACTTGAACAGACTGAAAAGAATTATCATGATGCCATATGGTTGGATCACTTCTATGTTATGGCTGTGGGCATTTATAGGAGAGATGGGCAAAGTGCTGATCATCATCAGATCGGTACAACATAGAGATCAAGCATTCTAATGGACACACGTGTGCGTATAATGGTCTAAACCATTTGTCCCACATTGGAAGTGCGAGGGTAGTTTTGAGTCTTTTTATAGACCATTGCATAGAGTTGAAGTGAGCAATAACTCACATGTTTAGCGTGCGTGAAGGCAACATAAATTTCTAGATGCATGATTGCAACCACCAGAACAAACTACCAGAGGGTGTTGCAATGCTACGATGGAGTGATGGGCACATGATTGTAACAATTATAGTTAACCACTAAATGGAGTTGTGATGTTGAGATGGACTATTATAGATGACATTAATTTCTCAGGTGCAAGATCACATTGCTGAAGATAAACCACTGGTGGAGTTGCAATGTACTAATGAACCATCAAGGATGACTATGATGTCTGAGTGTAGGTTTACAAATGTCAAGGTAGGTTGCCAAGAATGACCGGTATGTGATCAAATCATAAGCCATCACATATATTGTTAGGCACACAATTGCAACGATAAAAGATAACCATCAATGTGACCTATGACTTTGCAATCTAACCTTAAACGGTCATAGTAGGTGCTACCCCACAACCTTGTGGCTTGGAGGTAACCATGAAAGTTTATCCTACAATGTGGTGAGAGTCTGCCACGTGTCATGTTGGGTCCCATGAATCTAGAAGGATAGAAGAGATCAAACCTTTGCATGGAGATGGGATGTCATTAGGTCAGAGTTAGAATGTTTTGCGCAACTGCCATGTTTCGTGTTGGTATCCATGTAGCTAGAAGAGATGAGTAAAGTGTAGCCTTGCAGGGTTTGGTGAGGTAAGCATATAGTAGGTCACGATGTTGCAAACCAACTCCACATGTCCAAGATGAAGTGTTGAAGTCCTCACAATAATTTGATTAGATAGTTGACCAAGCTAATGTGCAGACATGGTCTAACATAAAGGTTAATTGTCATCTATACAAGCATTTAGTAAAGTGGCTCTATTTTGCACAAAGGAATTTTTTATATATCTTGGTCGATTGTCTTTCTTGGGAGATGCCTTATTGAATGAATGACCATAGTTATAGGTGAAACTACTATTGTCACAAAAGTCTACTTGCTTGATGAACAACCTTGATCATCAACCTTGTGACACATTGAAACAATCTCCAAGTGTGGGAACTTGCATAATTGAGGCTGAGTCTCTAGAGAAGGCCAACTTCCTTATCAATTTAGATGCAGGTGTTGGTCTAACCTAACACATATAAATCCTATTCTATTAATCTAGGGAGGAAAAAGGGGAAGAAGGATTGTTTGAAAGGGAAAAGGTTTGCACCTAGATTGAAGTTGTGATCCTCGCTGCCTATAACTGCATAAGACATCAATAGGACTACCCAAAGCATGCACAAGATCCTATCCTAATTAGCTTCCTAAGTGAAGAGTGAATGGTGGAATTCTTGTAAGATGGCAAGAGGAATTGATATTAGTTCACAACTGACATCCAAACATGATCTATTTAACTTAGTCACCTACAATTAAGAAACAAATGAGAATGCATCTGAACAATAGATAAAATCACTACACAAATTGTAAGAACTGAATGAAGGCAAAAAAAGTAAATTCTATTGATGCAAAGGCTAAGTAGTTTTTACAATTGTAGAGAAATGTGTATTCTGCAATAGAAAGAGAAAAGGAGATCCTTGTAACTAGGCTATAAAGTTGCCTTTATAGTTCAGGCATAACTTCAAGATGATTTACAATTAAGAAACCCTAACCCTAGCTATCGTTAGGCTACAAAATATCAGAGAAGGGATAAAAATCATCAAGATGATTTGATCTTCATTTATTATAGTATCTAAGAATGTCCTTCATTATTGGGAAGAAGCAAAAATATCTGCAGATGAGGGGAAATCCCTACGTTCAATGCATATCCTTGTCATCTATAGGCCAAGAAAGTATCCATTTTGAATTAAATGGGCACAATTTCCATTTGGAATCAACCCTAGGGTCACTTGTGGAGTTATGGCGGAGCTCTAAAAGTGGTTGGATTGAAAGCTAATTTGATTCAAGTGTCGACCAATCCTATAAATGGTTGTCTCCTGTCAAGTTGACAACCAACTCTCAACAAAGATTTAAATTTTAACTTGCTTGTGAAGTTTGAATTCTGGCCCTTCGATCATCTAGATTTCTCTAAGATGGATGCATGAGATTATGCCACATAGCCCTCCACAGGGCCAAATGAAAGTTTAAAGCACCATCATCCAATTGGGGCCTTTAGTGAAAATGAACGGTTAAGATCGCTCATTGAAGATCAGTTGGGACCATCAGCTTCACCCCCTTCACTATGGTACTACAAGGAATGAAAACACTTTTCTCTTGACCACTGTGGTAGTGTGGTAACATCTTCCTTCAAGCCTCATCAACCTCACTGCCATACTGTAGGGGTGCCCTAATCTTCCAACCAAGCCACTGCGGTAGCATGGTAACAACCTAGTGGTTACTGCAATCATCACTGCAAACCTATGGGGAGGGGCCTGCGATGAGCTCCAACTATTGCGGTAGAACGGTGAGCAAAACACTTACTGCAATACCGTAGGGAAGCAAACAAAGGGGATGTCGGAGGCTACGGTAACATCGTGATGGGAAAAATAGACTATCGATTTCTATGAAAAAAGAGATTGACCCCAAGATGAAACTAATGGCCCTCCAACTAGTTGAAACTTAAGTGATTTGACCGGCTAGGGTGGTCAACACAAAAATGGATTTTTTAAAGCTCGAATAGAATGAAAGTTATAAAACCTTTAGAGTTTAGGGTTTTAGGGATTCATTAGGAGTTTTTTGTAGGGTTTTAGCTAGTGTGTTTAGTGTCAGACCATATTTTATCAGGGTTGAAGTTAGCATTAAATCTGTCAAAATTTTGGCAAATCAGAGGGGGTCCTTGTTAGCAAGAATAATGAAGGAAAACTGAGACGGGGGGTGAATCAGTTTTCACAGGATTTACAAACTTAATCACAAATACATATTTGATAAATTGTAGTAATAACAAAGATAAGAAAATTGATAAAACAACACAACACCAAAATTTTGATGTGGAAAACCTGATAAAGAGAAAAACCACGGTGGGAACCTACCCACAATAAGATGATACTCTACAGTAGTATATGTAAATATTATAGTGGGGAATGCACATGCATCTAGGAACACTTCCTAGAGATCATTGATCAAAATATAATGACCTGGAAGGCTACAACCCTCTGGGAAGTCTCACTGACTTACAACAAGATTTGGACTACAATCCAGAAAGAAAAAACTGCAATAATAGCATCTCCAAATGCTTGATGATAGTTCTGGTTAAGCACAATTGTTTGCTCTATAACACCAATATTTTCTCAATCACAATATCGAAGGATGAATCACTTGTTCAGACATACACTACTCTATGATAATGTAGACACAATTTTGATACCTAAATTACATGACAATATCACCTATTTATACAAATCATCAACCTTGACAACAAAGTTGGCTAAACCCTCAACTCACAATTACAAAATTACATCACACAATACAAGGATCAATCAATGGACTAATATAATGATATACATGACATACCATGGACCTAAATCAAATCTCTAAATGCTTAACACCACCAGAAATCATGCCAAGATCAACCGCATAACACAAAGAACATCACTGATTCAACAAAATCATTGAAAAATCGCACAACGATCAATATGGATCATCAAAATAAATAGGACACAATTAGGAAACACTATCTAGAATCATCAGAGATAGATGCACCAACACCACTTATCAAATCTTCATCTGTCAATGTCTGAAACTCAAAATACTCAAATAGCAGCATCTGTCAGGAAGAAAGATAACTTGTGGAGTACCAAATCATGAACCATCTGAAATGAAGATACACAATATCATCCCAAACATTCTCCTAAAGACTCAACTCAAGATTTGATCACATCGAAATATAAAAGAGGAAATACTAAGCTCTGCAAAGTACTGATCAGAAATACAAACTGCAAACTAGATCATATGCTATGATCAATTAAGCATCCCATATCAAAAAACCAATACAAAAGAATATAATGATACTATAAATACTCCATACACCAAACTAGAATCTCAATAAACTAGTTTGCAGGCACCATAACAATAAATCACATGAATATGTTGACATCAATGACAACAACATATCCTAGTAGCAAGAATGTCCAACAATCTCTCCCTTTGGAACTGATGGCAACATATGAATGTGAAAAACAATCAGTGAAAAGAAAGAAAAACAACTCCAACAAACTCCCCCTAAGATCAAGTAGATAAATTTTTTTTTCACATGCTTCTCTCCCCCTTTGACAACAATGCCAAAGATAGAGAGCGAAACTCTCCCCCACAAAAATAGATAAGCAATCCAACAAACTACACTTCCAGAGTAGCAACACTAACTCATCAATTTAGATAAAAGGAAAAAGACTATGAAGTCCACCAAATCGATGCAACTTAATGCATCTAGCTCTCATTAGGAGGGGTGGATACCCCTAACTTGTCTCTCAAATAGACAAATGTATATGTAGGCAAAGGCTTAGTGAAAATATCAACAATTTGTTCCTTTGTAGACACATATTCCAACTTCACTTCCTCTTCACTGACTTTTTCTCTCAAGTAATGATATTTGATTGACACATATTTAGTTTTTGAATGTTGCACCAGATTCTTTGACATATTAATAGCACTAGAATTATCACAATATATGATAGTAGGCTCATCATAGATAACTCTGATATCCTTCAACATTTTCTTTATCCAAACTACACGAGTGTAGCTACTAGCAACAACAATGTACTAAAATTCAACAATAGATAAGGACACTGAATCTTATTTCTTATTATACCATGAAACCAATTTCTTACCTAAAAAGAAAGCACCACCAAAGGTACTCTTTCGGTCATCAACATCACCAACCCAATTAGCATCAGTGTAAGAACATACCATAAAATCATCATTCCTCAGATACCACAAACCATAATCCACAACGCCCCTCAAGTATTTGAATATTCTCTTTACATCAGTGACATGACTCTCTTTCATATCAACTTGATATCTAGCAGCCATGCACACAACATGCATAATATTTGACCTAGTCTGAGTAAGATATAGCATTGCACTAACCATAGATCTATACAAAATCTGATTATCTTTCAAAGATTCATCATTCTTAGATAATTTGTATCCAGTCACCATAGGAGTTCCAACTGATTTGGAGTCATCTAATCCAAACTTCTTCAACAATTCCTTCACATATTTAGTTTGAGATATAAAAATATCTTTTCCACTTTGTGAAATTTGTAAACCTAAGAAAAATTCCATCTCTTCTATCATAGACATCTCAAATTCTATCTGCATATCATCAACAAACTTCATGCTCAAGTCATCATCTCCTCCAAAGATAATATCATCAACAAAGAATCCAACAATCAAGATGTTGTCATTCTCAATCTTAAAATACAGATTACTATCAACAGTCCCTTTATTAAATCCTAATTTCAGCAAATACTTATCCAATCTAGCATACCAGTCTCTAGGGGCTTGTTTCAATCCATAAAGACCTTTCTTCATTTTAGATACCATGTCTCCATCATCTAATAATGAAAATCCATCAGGTTGCTCAATGTAGACTTCTTCCTCAAGATCACCATTCAGAAAAGTTGACTTGACATCCATCTGATACACTTTGAAATATTTATGGGCAGCATATGCAAGCAACAATCTAACAACTTCAAGTCTAGATACTGGAGCAAAAGTCTCCTCATAATCAATTCCTTCTTTCTGTGAATATCCTTTGCATACCAATCTTGCTTTATTTCTGACAACTTTAGTGGCTTCATTCAATTTATTCCTGAATACCCATTTAGTACCAATCACATTCTTATCTTTAGGTCTAGGCACAAGCTCCCATGTGTTATTCTTTTTAATCTAATTTAACTCTTCTCCCATAGCTCTCATCCAATTTTCAGCTTCGCAAGCCTCAACAACATCTTTAGGTTCAATTATAGAAATGAAACATAGCTCTTCAACAACTAGCCTTCTCCTAGTCATCACACCTTTATTTGTATCTCCAATAATCTGATTTTCAGAATGATTCAATCTTACATACCTAGGAGTCTACTGATTGTTTTGATTTTTAGGTTCCTGCACCTCTCCACTGGTAGCAACAACATATGGATTAACTATCTCTACCAGATCATTCTGCTTCAATTCTTCAGTCTGAATAGGATTTAGAACAATGTGTTGAGCATCATCATATCCGCAAGATCTGATTTCTTTTCTAAGGTTCTCATCCACCTTCACATTTGCACTTTCCACTATCTTTCTCAGTCTCTTATTGTAGCACCCGCAGGCTTTTCTCTTTGTTGAATATCCCAAGAAAATTCCTTTATCTTTTCTTGCATCAAATTTTCCTATGCCATCATCTCTCTTGATATAACATTTTCTACCAAATACTCTAAAATATCTCACAATAGGAACATGACCAAACCATAGCTCATAAGGAGTCTTACTAGTATCACCTTTAATATGAGCTTGATTGAGTGTGTAAACAATAGTGCTAAAAGATTCTCTCCAATAGATCTTCGGAACATTCCCTTCAATCAACATAATCCTTGCAACATCCAAAAAAATCAGGTTCTTCCTTTCAACAACTCCATTCTACTAAGGGGTTCTAGGAGTAGATAATTGTCTTCTAATCCCATGCTTCTCACATAATGAATCAAACTCACTAGAACAAAATTCTCCTCCCTTATCAGATCTCAGACATTTTACCTTCAATCCTAACTTAGTCTCAACCTTTGCTTTCAATATCTTGAACTTGTCTAATGTTTTAGATTTCTCCTTCAAAAAGAAAACCCACATCATCCTGGAATAATCATCAATTAGAAACATAAAATATCTATCTCCATGCACAATTCTAATATTTGTAGGTCCACATAGATCAGTATGCACAAAGTCTAGAAATCCACCGGATTTATACTGTTTGCTCTTGAAAGAAATTATTGTTTGCTTACCCAATTAACATTCCTTACATACCGAATTAGCAGGCATAAAAATATTAGACAAATCTCTAATAGTTTGAGTAGAACTGATCTTAATCATTGAATCAAAATTAATATGACACATTCTCCTATTCCACAACCAACTTTCAAAAATCTGAGCAATTAAACAACTTTTCTCATCGACATTCAAATGAAAGATATTACTTTCAGTCTTAGTTCTAGATGCAATCTCTATACCGAAGGCATTTAGGATTTAACATTTACCGTTCTTGAATTGTAAATCGTAACCTTTGTCCACCATCTGTCCAACACTTGAAAGAGTATTCTTCAAACCTTCAACATACAAGACATCATCAGTGTTATTCTTACCATCAAAGGAAATAGAACCTCTACCACATATCACACAAGCTTTGTCATCTCCAAATCTCACTATTCCACCATCATATCTTTCCATACTAACAAATTGGCTTTTATCATTGGTCATATGATGTGAAAAACCGTCATCAATCACCCATTCATCTTTTTCTTCAACTTTAGTAGCTAAAGCTTTCTCCTCAATAGTGCACCTAGTGGAATCAACACATGCCGATCCATCTTCTTTAATGGAAAGAAACACAACTTCACCTCCTTCTGATTCTTCATTTGTAACACCTTCATCAACAACATAATAGAAATTCTTTTGATGCTTGTACTTCTGGTTAGACTTGTAAGGATTATCATACTTCTCATGCTTCTCATATCTATCATTTCTATCATGCTTATCATATTTAGCTATTCTCTCTGGGCATCTAGAAGAAAATTTTCCTACCTTATTGCAAGAGAAACATTTCAAGGGAAATTTTCCATCATACTTACCGGCTCCTTTAGGCAATCTTCAGGCAATCAATGCTTCAAGCTCATCCAGTTCTCTTTTTTGCTCTTCCATCTCTTTCCTTTCTCTTTCATATATTGATATTCTGCATTCATCAGGATAATACTTCTATTTTTTGGATATAAATTATGTAAATACTATCTTATACTTTCCATGTGGTTCACCAAATTCGCTCAGCTCAAATGCAACAATCTTTCCAACCAACATATCTCTTATTACTGTAGTCACACTCCAAATTTCATCAATAACAGCTACCTTATGTTTATAAGCAGGAGGCAAAGATGTTAGCACCTTAGCAACAATTTCATCTTCTTCAAGGGTTCCACCGACACATCTGATACCTAGGACAAGATCATTCACCTTAGCCATAAAGGTATTTATGTTCTCATCTTCTTCCACCTTCAACATCTCATATTTTCCTTTTAGGCTCTGCAACTTATCAACTTTGGTTTAGATGATTGAAAGCCAGTTAGTACTCCTATAGTGACTAGATGCAAGTTGACAAAGAATGATGATTCTTTGAAAGCAAATCAGACAAGATACAAATCTATGATTGGTGGATTATTATATTTGACTTAGACTAGATCGAATATTATGAATGTTGTTTGTCTTGTTGCTAGATTTCAAGATGATCCTAAGGAATCTCATGTTGTAGTTGTGAAAAGAATTTTTAGATATTTGAAAGGGACAATTGATTTTTGTTTTTGATATCCTAAAGATGATGATTTTACTTTGAGTGCCTTTACTGATGTTGATTGGGACGCTGATGTTGATGACCGGATAAGTACTAGTGGTGGTGCATTTTTCCTATGAAAGAGATTGGTTTCTTGGATGAGTAAGAAGGATAATGCAAATTCCTTATCTACAATATAGGTAGAATACATTGTTGCTGCCAACAATTATACTCAGGTGATGTAGATGAAGAAGATGCTAAAGGATATCATAGTTGTTTTTGATGAACCTAGTACTATATACTATGATAATTCAAGTTCTATCAACATTTCTAAAAATATGGTGCCGCATTCAAAGACCAAGCATATATCAATCAAGTTTCATTTTTTGAGAGAACAAGTAAATGAGAAGGAAGTCATATTGGAGTATGTATCTACAAAGGAATAGATTGCAAATATCTTCATGAAACCTTTGCCTAAGGATACTTTTGAGTATCTCAGAGAGAAACTAGGGGTGATTGCCCCTCTTGATGAGAACTAAGATGTATTGAGTTGCATCAGTATTTTGGATTTCATAGAGATATCTTGTGATACAAATTGATGAGTGGTGGCTGCTACACACCCCAACTTTTTGCTTCCTGAGTTGGGGGGCCCCCTTTTTTGGCATTGTGTTGTCATTGATGTCAACTGGTATGGGATGACTACCAGCATGAGAAGTGTATGTGCAACATTGTTATGAAAGAGTAGAGGATGTGATATCTTGGATATCACCTTGTGTTGCAGAACACTGGTAAGGTAAGGCAAAGTGATCACTAGTGACACCGATACACAAGTTAGTGCCTGACTTATTTGGATGAAATGGTATCGACACAGTGTATCACTGGCAAGGAAAGGATGTCAACTGATAAGTGTTGTGTTGACAATATGTGGTTACCAAGGATGGGCAAGTAGGAAAGGCAGGATGCTTGGATGGTGTTTGTGATGAAGAGGCAAAATGTTACCTGAATCACATCAACACTAGAGGAGAAGAATGAATAGGTATTATACTGTAAGGTTGCAGACAACATGACTCCCACCTAATGAAGATGCAATCACCATATGAAGAGATGACTAACAGGGAATGTGCCCACAGTAGATCACATGTTCCTGTTTGAAGAAATGTTGCACAAATAGGAAAGTCAGATGAGAACACTGCAAGATGCAGAAGGCAAGATGCCACTCCACCGATAAGTGGAACTTATCTCCAGGTATGCATGGTGTGCATCATGATTCTTTGAGATAAGAGAGAAGAGGTAAAGGCATGTTGAAATGCCGGTATAGAAGGAATGTGATGTGTTTGTCATCTTCACAAACTGGTTGTGATATGATCCTAGCTGATCAAGGAGAAGGCAAGGCTGAGCAGATGCAAACAAAGGAAGTGGCCCGACTGAAGATGGTGTTTGGTGAAGGTTGATGACAGAGTGTCATCAAGAAGGTTTACCAGTATGTAAGTCCACTAGTAATATAAGCAAGGTGTAGATGAAGATGTCTTCCCACCTTGTGGGAATGAGCATGCTCAAGAGAGACATGTCTGACGATCGGTCAAGGTGTTCCACTAACAGTTTAGGAGAGAGCAGACATGATGAGTTAACCGGTAGAGTGTGAGATACCAACAAGGTTTGTATACTGGAAGAGAAGAGTAACTAGTAGAAGTGTTTGGTCGGTGATCCTATCTAGACCGACATGAAAAGCCAAGCTGGCAAATGGTCGACATGGGTGCCACTTGGAGTCAAGGTGGAAAACTTGCATTTGGATAAGGATGGAATGTACACTGACGGGGTAGTTGCTGGGTTGGTCGACATTAATGGAAGGTCCCACAAATCATGGGACATGTTGCAGAAGTATTGCAAGGGTTTGTGGCTCGAGGTCTGGAGGACAACTACGAGATAGCTAAGAGTGATTGAGGAGATCGAGGTGGATGAAGGAAACAACAAAACCAAATCTTGGTGTTGGACCAAGAGACCAGTCGATAGGGTAAAAACAAGATCACCAGAGATGGAAGGAGTGATCTAGGAGGTGCGTAAATGACAGAGTTGTGCAGACTGGTAGTCTGGAAGATCAGATTGGATAGGGTCTAATTGGATTTGGTTTGCCTCAAGGATGGTGAAGAAACCCTAACTGCCTAGAATTTGAATGAGCCTTCGACAGGAAAACCAGTCTATAAATATGAAGGCAAAAGACATTGTTAAGGGTTGCTGCTGCTGCTGAAGAGAAGAAATATATTGTGCTATTGCGAAGTGATTAACTATTGCTTCTGCATGTTAGAGTAAATCAGCCAAGTGTTCAGAGAGTATCTAAGACAAGAGGGAGAGTGAAGAGCAGAACCGATAGTGGTTATACCGGCAGAGAAAAAGTGAAGACAGCTGCAGAGAAGGTAGATAGTGGACTGGTAGAGTTTAGCACTGGCAAAGTGCAAAGAAGTGAGGAGAAGATCCTATAGAGAGAAGAGTAGAAGAGGTGTACCGGTAGGGCTTACCAATAGAGAAGAAGAAAGTGAAGAGCAGCAAGAGAAGTGAGTCAGTGTTGTAGAGAATGTATCTCATCGACAGAGTAAGGTATATGAAATGGTTGCAAGATTCACTTGTAACAAGATAAATACTTTTGTATTTGAAGTTTACTTTAAGAACACTGAGTTGTAGCTCAGTGCAGGGGTCATAACTCCTTTGGGTTGTAGCCCATAAAGTTAGGTGTTGGTTATCCTTGGTGTCATGCCCACTCTTGGGCACGAACGGAATTTTTTTTTTTGAAACACTTAACTAATTAACGACCTACTTAACTAATTTAATCAACTAAGTGCAATGATCTTATATAAAATGATACATCTTGGGTTTGGTCTTAATTACATTTGTGTCAATCGGGTAATTAAATTCAATTGGGAAACATGGTTTGCTAAGTTATCAACGGGCTAATGTTACCCCAAAAGGGAATCTCTAAGCTTCATTAATAATGAATTAAAATCTTGAATACAACGTTTAATTTTCGAATATAAGCGTTTTAAAATTTGCCTTATCCTCCGTAATCCACTAGACTTTTAAGTTCAATTATCCTCGTAATTTAAAACATTTTATTTAATTGAAACCACTATATTTAAAATCACTTTATAATCTTTTACCGATTTGGCCCTCTTGGCCCTACAAAGGACTTAACGTTTATACCCCTTTATTATTATTTATTTATTTATTTTTTAAAGCTAAACTGCTTAAGATTAAAAATCCCTCTTATAAAGTTACTTCTACATTCATTAGTAATTTTAAAAAGGGGAGAATAACATTACTTAATCCTAAGATCAAATGCTTGAACCCAATTTATTAAAGAAGTTAATCCCCCTCAATAAATTAAACCCTCTTATACACTTGTCAATATTTGTAAACTTAGTTTAACAACTAATTATTTTAAACCTTAATAAATATCGTTTTAAGTCTACTTATATAAACATATATATATATATATATATATATATATATATATATATATATATATGTATATAAATATATATACACATATATGTATATATATATATATATATATATATATATATATATATGCTTTATATAATTATTTATATGTGTTTAGTTATAACCCACATATATGTGAGTTCTTTTCTTTCTATTATCATCTAACCAGGGGGGGGAAAATGAAAAGCCCCTTTAAATTGTTATATTAAGTTTCCCGAGAATGTTTTTCCCTCTTATTTACTCCTCTCCTTTTTTTTGAGTAATTTAATCATGTGTGCCCTAACCCGAATATAGGGTTAGGGCTTGCATAAGAAAACATCCTTTTTTTTTTATTATTCGTGAGTGTGTGCAGGTGAAGGGGGAGACGGCGGCCACGAAAAGCACGCGCAGGGGGCGGACCGTGCCAAAACCCCATTGTTTCGAGCGATTTTGATGCCGGTTCCAAGCGCCGTTTTAAGTTTTTTTTTTTTTATTTGTTAAACTTTCACTCGGCAAAATATATTGGAAGTGGGAAAGGCCGAGCGGCAGCCGCTGCGGCACCCCGCAGGGAGCGGCCGCCGTCCACTATACGTGGCGGCACCGCTCACTGCGGGTGGCCACAGTGGCGGCCACCGCCGCTATGTGCCGTCGTGGTGGCGGGCTACGCCTTGCCCACTGCGGCGGCCCACAGCGAGCGGCGCCGCTCGCTGCGACCTCCGCAGGGTGCCGAGGGAGCGGGGGTAAGTGCTCGTTGACAGTTTGTATTTGCATAATGCGATTTGCTCCGTGAATAAACGGGGTTTAAAACCCTCGGTGATTTCTAATACGGTTTTTTTTTGTTGATAATATTTTTATTTATATATATATATATATATATATATGTAAATATCGTTTGGTCAATTAAATACCTGCGGTTCTCTGATTAAAACTAACAGATTTTTTTTTGAAAAGGAATAAAACAGAAGTAAATATATATATATATATATATATATTCATTTATCATATTAACAGTTTTCATCATTTCTTTAAATATTAAATTCTGTAACAAAGCATTACTGTGTTATTTTGCTATAACTGATTTTAAAAAAAACAGTAAGTAAAATATATATATATATATATATATATATATATATATATATATTTATATATATATATATATGTATATATATATATATACATACGTTTTGTATTTTACCATTTAAGCTACTTGAATACCCTTTTTTTTGAAATCCTAAAGAACCATTCGTGTATTCATAGCAGATTGTTTAATGAGAAAGAAACATAAATATCATCTCTTTTTTTTGCTAATCTTCTAAGACTAAATGCAAATCTCTTGGAAGATAAATAGATTTCAACTATTAGGTTTCTTTTTGCAAATAATGGAAAGTAAATTGCTGTTTTTTTTTTTTTTAACTAATACATAGCAGCTTATTCAACTCAAGGAAGATGGTGTAACATATAAACTTTAAATTTCAGTTTACTCTATAGTGCCTACTTTTCTCTCTTTTCTTTATGCAAAACATTAAAAATCAAGGTGCAACTTAACATTTTATTTTCTTTTGCAAACTACAAGTAGGTAAAATCAGTGTCTTCATTGACAATGTAAATACAGGCTAGTTTTGAGTACAAAATAAACATGAGTTCATAAGGGATGAAATCCCAACAATACTTTTTTTCTCTACATAATAACTTGAAAATAATGCAACTTTTTTTGAAAGAGAATACTACAACATAGAATGCTTCCATTTCTTCCCTATTTTTTTTTTAAACATTTTTCTGCAACAAAATCAGCCACATAGCTCTTTAATCCATCTTTTCCCATTCCCATGCAACCTGCAACAAAGCACATTTTGACCATGGGAAGCTCACCTCCCAGCCTAGGCTTACTAGAAGCCACCCCCGAGCTTGGAGAACCAAGCACTAGACGGGTTACAAACATACATACCCCACAACAAACATAGAAACACATTTACATTCAATTATCCCTTCCCAAGCTACATATTCACCACTTTCATGGTGACTCTTCCATGGGTGGAAGTGGACCAAGTACCAATGGGGAGAATGCATGCCAAAAACAATACTACATTAGCCACCTCATGGCAACACAAATGCAACCCAAAAACTTTCACAAACCTTATGCCCCCCAAAAAGGCTCAAGGCCATATATGCTCCCCTTATGACCCCCAAATGCATACACAAGGCTATGCATCAAGGGTCACCAAGGACACCCTTGAGAACACTCTCCACAAGGAGAGCCTCTCACCCATGGCTGTCATACTTCTTCCACCCCAAGATCTTCCTACCCTCCCAAGGATAGGAGATCTTGGACACTCCCAAAAAACAACAAGAAACACAAACAAACACATAGAAAAGAAAACTACACATTTTACTTCAACACAAAAACTTCATAAAACACAATCTTTCAAGCAACTCTTTCCTTTTACAAAACAACATAAACTATCATTTACAACATAATAAGAGAAGGAAGGGAGTAACCAACCTAATTCTGCCAAAAGGTTTGCTAACTTTAGTTGGGGATGAGCTGCCCAATTCCACACTAACTTTCTCCAAAATTCCACTAAAAATGCCAAACTCCTACTAACTTTCTCAAAACAAGCAAAATCTCCAAGAAAGGAGAGTGGGTGATTACTCACTAAGTTTGCAAATTCTTGCCTAAGAAGACCTCTCACACACTTCCCAACCCCTTGGGTGAGGTGTGAGTTCCCATTGGTTGCCCTTCCCAAACTCTTGCACATTACTCAAATTGGAAAGGGAAAAGGTGGAAGAGGATGGGGAAGAGAGTTTAACTCCTAAGGGGAAGGTTCTCTATCCTAGGAAGCACTTTCTAAGTTCAATTTTCGTGCATCTTGAAAACACCACTTTTTGAAGTAACTTCATAGTCACATGGGAGAAGCCACATGTTTCAAAGCACCCCTAACCCATAGGTATACCCTTTGGACCTTTGGAAAAGCCTAAAAACTTACCCTAGGAGTCCATTAAACCCTTTGGAAACCCCACTGAAGTTTACCTACGGGTCAAGCTTGAGTTGACCACTCCCATGACTCCCTACCCAAGGCAGATTTGGGACCACACTCAAGTTTTTGAATGGCTTGGGTAGAAACAAAACTCCCTCCAAGAGACAAGTCAACATCAATGACACTTAATCAGCACATGTGTCAAGTGACACAACAAAAATACAATATAAAAATCACACATGGAAAATTGGTCTCTTGAAGGATTACACAATTACATATAAATTAAATTTTACACTCAAGCATTATACACATCACAAATAAAATACATTACAAGGGGAGGGGTGTTGTCTCTCCAAATAGACAACTCCCGGCTTAACAAACGCACATGGGTCTAGGCTTGGTTCTCCATTAAATTCCATGGTCACATGGATAATTTTCCTGCGCATCTCAATTAACACATTAGTAACTCCAAATAATCACAATTATACATAATCAAATACATGGATTCCATTGCAAATCAAACACTCATACATTAGGCAACAATAATTCAATTTCTCATTTGTTTTCAAATTCAATTTCACATAAGCAATTAACACAATTTCCCAAAATTGAGCCATTCATAATTAAGCATCATTTTTCTATCATCAAAATGAAATCCTGCAAATTTCCAATAACGACATTCACCATCATAATGTAATTCTATTCTAGTAACATATCTAAAGTTTCATAATCATCATGCATGAAATAAAACATCAACAAATGTCAGTGTGATCCAAATCATGGAATCATATAAGTTCTAAGTTCATAATGCATAAACTAAAGCATCCATAATAGTCTCAATATGCAATAACTGAAAATGTCAAACTGAATCGGGGTAGGGCCTCACACCCTCCCCCTCTAGGCATGAACTTCCTCCTGGAGTTCATCAAAAAGGTGGGGGTACTGTGATCTCATAAGTGCTGCATCCTCCCATGAGGCTGTGACCTCATCATAGCAATCCCACTGGACTCTAACCTGGTCCAGCTCTCGCCCTCGAAGGCTCAGCGTCTGACGTGCCAAAATGTGAATGGGCTCCAAAGCTAGCTGCCCGTCCGACTCCACCTGCAAGGCATCCCAATCTAGAATATGAGACTCATCATAGATATACTTCCTCAAAACTGAAACATGAAACACATCGTCGATGCGTGACAGGCTAGGTGGCAATGCTAGACGGTAGGCAACTGGCCCTATCCTCTCAAGGATCTCAAAGGGTCCTACAAATCGAGGTGCGAGCTTAGAACCCTTTCCATAATGGATTGGACTCTTATGCGGTCGCACTCTCAAGAAGACTCTGTCCCCAACTGAGTAGCTACGATCAACCCTCTTTGCATCTGCATATTTCTTCTGTCTATCCTGTGCCTCTCTAAGACGCTGCCTAATCAAATCCACCTGCTGCTCCATATCCCGAACTATCTCTGGACCAATAGCAACTCGGTCCTCTATGCGGTCCCAACTCAATGGTGTCCTACAAGGCCTGCCATATAATGCCTGATAGGGTGGCATCCCCAAAGACGTGTGATGCCCATTGTTATAGGCAAACTCCACTAAGGGAAGATACTCTTCCCATCTAGTCTGGTGATCCATGACATACATGCGAAGCATATCCTCTAACACCTGATTAACTCTCTCTGTCTGGCCATCCGTCTCCGGATGATAGGCTGTACTGAAATTGAGTTTGGTACCCATAGCTGCCTGTAATGCCTTCCAAAAAGAAGTGAAGAGGGTATCCCTGTCGGAAATGATCTTACGTGGAACACCATGAAGTCTGACAATGTCTCGCAAAAACACCTGTGCTACTGCTGGTGCTGTGAAAGTGGTACGAACTGGTGAAAAGTGAGCCACTTTGGTCAACTTGTCAACCGTCACCAAGATGGCATCATGGCGGCGAGATGACAGAGGGAGACCAATGATAAAGTCCATGGATATAGTGTCCCACTTCCACTCTGGTATAGCATTAGATTGGAGCAACCCACCTGGATGGCTTTGCTCCGCCTTGACTCTCTGACACTCAAGGCATCGGGCTACCAACTCGGCGATAAGCTGTCGCATACCTGGCCAATGATATAGTTCTCTCAGGTCTGCATGCAACTTCTTGACACCGGGGTGCGCTGCATAAGGAGCCCTATGTGCCTCTGTGATAATGAACTCCCGCAATCCTCCGGAAGAAGGTACATAGATGCGCCCTCTATGGCGTAATAAACCATCGGGCTCTAAGGAATAATCCACATATTTCCCTTCTAAGGTTTCCTGAGATCGAATAGCCTCGCAAACCTCTAAATACCATCTGTCCTCTGGCAGTCACTGCAAGATCCGATCTCTCAAATCCGTGCTCATAGACATGGTATATACCTCGTGACGTCTCCTACTCAAGGCATCTGCAACTACATTTTCTTTCCCTTTGATGTAGTGAACGTCAAAATCATACTCACACAAGAATTCCATCCATCTCCTCTGACGTGCATTAAGATTCGGCTGAGTGAATATGTACTGAAGGCTCTGATGGTCTGAGTGCAACTCAAAATGATGACCCAAAAGGAAATGTCTCCATCTCACAAGTGCATGCACTACAGCTGCTAACTCAAGGTCATGAGTGGGGTAATTAAGCTCGTGAGTCTTGAGTTTCCTAGACTCAAACGCTATAGCTCTGCCATTCTGCATAAGTACTGCTCCTAAACCATCTAGGGAAGCATCCGTGCAAACCATGAAATCAGCTGATGGATCTGGTACTACAAGGATAGGTGCGGTAGTAAGTGCCTTTTTAAGTTCCTGAAAGGCCTTCTCGCACTTCTCCGTCCACTCAAACTTCTTCCCTTTGCGCTGAAGAGAAGTGATAGGATGAGCAATTCTAGAGAATCCCTCAACAAAACGTCGGTAATAACTTGCTAAGCCCATGAAGCTCCTGACCTCTGTCACACTGGTAGGTGCTGGCCAATCCATAATTGCTCTGATCTTTGATGGGTCTACTGAGATCCCATCACCGGATATAACATGACCAAGGTACTTGATCTCAGTCTTAAAGAAAGCACACTTTGACAAACTGCCATACAACTGATTTTCCCTCAAACACTGCAAAACCTATCTCAAGTGTTCCTCATGTTCCTCCTCATTCCGTGAATATACCAAAATGTCGTCAAGAAACACAATCACAAAGCGGTTGAGGAATGTACGGAATACTCCATTCATGAGACTCATAAAGACTGCTGGGGCATTCGTAAGACCGAATGGAACCACGGTGAACTCATAGTGGCCATATCTAGTGCGAAATGCGGTCTTGTGGATATCACTTTCCACTATTCTCAACTGATGGTACCCTGACTTTAGATCAATCTTGGAAAATACTTTGGCACCTTGAAGTTGGTCAAACAAATCGTCGATCCTGGGCATTGGATATCGGTTCTTGATGGTTACTTTGTTCAACTGACGGTAGTCCATGCATAATCGGAGAGATCCATCTTTCTTCTTCACGAAGATGACTGGTGCACCCCAAGGGGATACACTAGGGCGAATGTGGCCCTTCTCTAGGAGTTCCTCAAGCTGAATCTTGAGCTCATTAAGCTCATTTGTAGTCATTCTATATGGTTCTCTTGAAATTGGTTCGGCTCCTGGAACAAGGTCTATATGAAAATCAATCTCTCTACGGGGCGGCATACCAGGTAACTCTGAAGGAAAAACATCTGCAAATTCTCTAAGGATAGGATGGTCGTCAATAGATGGTTCCTTTTCCTCCTCTTCTTCTCTATCACTAATGGTGATGGCAAATAACTGACATCCCTTTCGCATGCTTCGCTTAAGCTGCATGGCAGAGATCATACGAAGAGACACGGGTCTCTGAATTCCAGTGATCACTATAGGAGAGCCATGATCATCCTCACACTCGATCTTTTTCAGGCGACAATCCATCTTGGCTCTATGGGCATAAAGCCAATCCATGCCAAGTACAACGCCATATGATCCAAGTGGTGTAACTCTAAGGTCTACTAAGGTGGTGATGTTGCCAATCTGAAGCTGACATCCCTTAACCTCTGATTCCACTGACACTCTAGCCCCTGAAGCTAATTCCACTTCCCAACTGACCTCTTGCCTAGTTGCCACTAGCCCGCAACGCTCCACAACCGATGGAGATATAAAAGAATCAGTAGCTCCCGAATCAAATAGTATAGATACACTGCTACCTCTGATCATACCTGCTACCTCAATAACCGTGGCCTGATGCTCTGCCTGGCGGTTGTCAACCGCTGCGAAGACTCTGTGGGACTTGCCCATGTCCCCAACTGTCGGCTCTGATGCTGCCATCCTCTGATTCCCTGTCATCTGACCCTGAGGACACTCTCTCGCTATGTGTCCCATGGCTCCACATGTGAAGCAAGGGCCTCGTGCCTGAAACTGTACTCCCTGTGGTCTAGAGAAAGACTGTCCCCCTGTCCTACTAGAACCACTGTACCCACCTCTAGAGGACTGCTGTGTCCTAGCCGGAGGTGTGTAAGGAGCCTGAGATTTCTGATCTCGCCTCTGACCCTGAGACTGCCACTGCTTGGGCTTTGTGCCCTGCTGATTCTGCGGAGGCTTTTGCCTCTGGTTTTGCTGTGACTGCTGCTGCGGAGGGGGTTTGGAGAACCCCGATGAGTGCCTGTTGTTACCTTTCCAATGGGGTTTCTGAAACCCATAAGTCTGTGGTGAAGGGTTACGGTTCTGAAACCGATCCTTCGAGTCATGTGGTCTGGCCTGAATCTCCTCGGCTA
This sequence comes from Cryptomeria japonica, assembly GCF_030272615.1. Lineage (NCBI taxonomy): Eukaryota > Viridiplantae > Streptophyta > Pinopsida > Cupressales > Cupressaceae > Cryptomeria > Cryptomeria japonica. The sequence continues at coordinate 607,626,758 of NC_081412.1, read as the reverse complement.
TCAAAGCCTTCTCCACGACAACCCAAAGGCTCCCTGGAGCGGCCATTCTCACTGGTCCTGCTATGCCGGAATTCAATCCTCTGATAAATCGGTTGACGAGAAGCTTTTCATCTTTCAGGTAATCTACATAAGGTAATAGTTCAAAGAACTTGTTCTCGTACTGTGTCACTGACATACCCTTCTGCTGGAGGTCATGAAACTCATCCACCCTACGCTGTCTGAAATGCTCTGACAAATACCTCTCCCTGAATCTTTCTGTGAAAATCTCCCAAGTGAGGGTCTCTATCTCTAATCCACACTTATATTCTTCCTGTCTCCACCATGTGGAGGCTGTTCCTCGCAATAGGTGAACTGCGGCTCGTGCTTTTAGATTGCTCTCATAAGAGCGCAATGCAAAGCACCTATCTAGGCTTAAAAGCCATGCCTCTGCCTCTACCCCATCGGTAGATCCCCCAAATGATGGTGGCTGAAGACGCATAACCTCTTTGATTAGATCCCCTGGATCTCTTCGTGCCCTCTCAATATACACTGGTGCTACGGCTGGAGGTGGTGCTGGTAGGTGAATGGGTTCGGGCTCATGCCCAGCCTGACTCTCCACGGGATTAGGAGGTGGACTCCTACTCCGTTCCCGTTCTACTGTTCTATGACTTCCTGAGTTCTGGTTTTCAACATTATGGTCTGCTGCTGGAAGCCTATCCTGTACTAATCCAATCAGGTTCTGAAGGGCTACCAAGATGTCTCGGTTTGGGTCAACTGATTGCTCAGGAGGAGCTGCTGGGTTCATTTCCTGAACCGATTCCTCCCTAATGACCTCTTCGCGTGCCATGCGTGCATGTCTAGGGCCTCTACCACGTTTGCGAGCTTGTCGCGTAGTTGGAGGCATCCTTTTTAAGAAAATAAAACAAAATGAAATAAATAACTATTTTATGAGAAAATATTTTAGCTAGTTCAAAAATAAAATTGAATACAACTTTAATTAATTAAATAATTGTAGCGAAACGTAATGGAGTAAGGTTCCCTAGTGTTGGCAACCTGGCTCTGATACCAAAATGTCATGCCCACTCTTGGGCACGAACGGAAATTTTTTTTTTGAAACACTTAACTAATTAACGACCTACTTAACTAATTTAATCAACTAAGTGCAATGATCTTATATAAAATGATACATCTTGGGTTTGATCTTAATTACATTTGTGTCAATCGGGTAATTAAATTCAATTGGGAAACATGGTTTGCTAAGTTATCAACGGGCTAATGTTACCCCAAAAGGGAATCTCTAAGCTTCATTAATAATGAATTAAAATCTTGAATACAACGTTTAATTTTCGAATATAAGCGTTTTAAAATTTGCCTTATCCTCCGTAATCCACTAGACTTTTAAGTTCAATTATCCTCGTAATTTAAAACATTTTATTTAATTGAAACCACTATATTTAAAATCACTTTATAATCTTTTACCGATTTGGCCCTCTTGGCCCTACAAAGGACTTAACGTTTATACCCCTTTATTATTATTATTATTATTATTTTTTAAAGCTAAACTGCTTAAGAATAAAAATCCCTCTTATAAAGTTACTTCTACATTCATTAGTAATTTTAAAAAGGGGAGAATAACATTACTTAATCCTAAGATCAAATGCTTGAACCCAATTTATTAAAGAAGTTAATCCCCCTCAATAAATTAAACCCTCTTATACACTTGTCAATATTTGTAAACTTAGTTTAACAACTAATTAGTTTAAACCTTAATAAATATCGTTTTAAGTCTACTTATATAAACATATATATATATATATATATATATATATATATATATATATCTATATGTATATAAATATATATACACATATATGTATATATATATATATATATATATATATATATATATATATATATATATATATATATATATATATATATATATATGCTTTATATAATTATTTATATGTGTTTAGTTATAACCCACATATATGTGAGTTCTTTTCTTTCTATTATCATCTAACCAGGGGGGGGAAAATGAAAAGCCCCTTTAAATTGTTATATTAAGTTTCCCGAGAATGTTTTTCCCTCTTATTTACTCCTCTCCTTTTTTTTGAGTAATTTAATCATGTGTGCCCTAACCCGAATATAGGGTTAGGGCTTGCATAAGAAAACATCCTTTTTTTTTTAATTCGTGAGTGTGTGCAGGTGAAGGGGGAGACGGCGGCCACGAAAAGCACGCGCAGGGGGCGGACCGTGCCAAAACCCCATTGTTTCGAGCGATTTTGATGCTGGTTCCAAGCGCCGTTTTAAGTTTTTTTTTTTTTTATTTGTTAAACTTTCACTCGGCAAAATATATTGGAAGTGGGAAAGGCCGAGCGGCAGCCGCTGCGGCACCCCGCAGGGAGCGGCCGCCGTCCACTATACGTGGCGGCACCGCTCACTGCGGGTGGCCACAGTGGCGGCCACCGCCGCTGTGTGCCGTCGCGGTGGTGGGCTACGCCCTGCCCATTGCGGAGGCCCACAGCGAGCGGCGCCGCTCGCTGCGACCTCCGCAGGGTGCCGAGGGAGCGGGGGTAAGTGCTCGTTGATAGTTTGTATTTGCATAATGCGATTTGCTCCGTGAATAAACGGGGTTTAAAACCCTCGGTGATTTCTAATACGGTTTTGTTTTGTTGATAATATTTTTATTTATATATATATATATATTTATATATATATATATATATTTATATATATATATATATTTATATATATATATATATATATATTTATATATATATATATTTATATATATATATATATATGTAAATATCGTTTGGTCAATTAAATACCTGCGGTTCTCTGATTAAAACTAATAGATTTTTTTTTGAAAAGGAATAAAATAGAAGTATATATATATATGTTCATTTATCATATTAACAGTTTTCATCATTTCTTTAAATATTAAATTCTGTAACAAAGCATTACTGTATTATTTTGCTATAACTGATTTTAAAAAAAACAGTAAGTAAAATATATATATATATATATGTATATATATATATATATACATATATATATGTGTATATATATATATATATATATACATATATATATATATATATATATATATATATATATATATATATACATACATTTTGTATTTTACCATTTAAGCTACTTGAATACCCTTTTTTTTGAAATCCTAAAGAACCATTCGTGTATTCATAGCAGATTGTTTAATGAGAAAGAAACATAAATATCATCTTTTTTTTTTTGCTAATCTTCTAAGACTAAATGCAAATCTCTTGGAAGATAAATAGATTTCAACTATTAGGTTTCTTTTTGCAAATAATGGAAAGTAAATTGCTGTTTTTTTTTTTTTTTAACTAATACACAGCAGCTTATTCAACTCAAGGAAGATGGTGTAACATATAAACTTTAAATTTCAGTTTACTCAATAGTGCCTACTTTTCTCTCTTTTCTTTATGCAAAACATTAAAAATCAAGGTGCAACTTAACATTTTATTTTCTTTTGCAAACTACAAGTAGGTAAAATCAGTGTCTTCATTGACAATGTAAATACAGGCTAGTTTTGAGTACAAAATAAACATGAGTTCATAAGGGATGAAATCCCAACAATACTTTTTTTCTCTACATAATAACTTGAAAATAATGCAACTTTTTTTGAAAGAGAATACTACAACATAGAATGCTTCCATTTCTTCCCTATTTTTTTTTTAAACATTTTTCTGCAACAAAATCAGCCACTTAGCTCTTTAATCCATCTTTTCCCATTCCCATGCAACCTGCAACAAAGCACATTTTGACCATGGGAAGCTCACCTCCCAGCCTAGGCTTACTAGAAGCCACCCCCGAGCTTGGAGAACCAAGCACTAGACGGGTTACAAACATACATACCCCACAACAAACATAGAAACACATTTACATTCAATTATCCCTTCCTAAGCTACACATTCACCACTTTCATGGTGACTCTTCCATGGGTGGAAGTGGACCAAGTACCAATGGGGAGAATGCATGCCAAAAACAATACTACATTAGCCACCTCATGGCAACACAAATGCAACCCAAAAACTTTCACAAACCTTATGCCCCCCAAAAAGGCTCAAGGCCATATATGCTCCCCTTATGACCCCCAAATGCATACACAAGGCTATGCATCAAGGGTCACCAAGGACACCCTTGAGAACACTCTCCACAAGGAGAGCCTCTCACCCATGGCTGTCATACTTCTTCCACCCCAAGATCTTCCTACCCTCCCAAGGATAGGAGATCTTGGACACTCCCAAAAAACAACAAGAAACACAAACAAACACATAGAAAAGAAAACTACACATTTTACTTCAACACAAAAACTTCATAAAACACAATCTTTCAAGCAACTCTTTCCTTTTACAAAACAACATAAACTATCATTTACAACATAATAAGAGAAGGAAGGGAGTAACCAACCTAATTCTGCCAAAAGGTTTGCTAACTTTAGTTGGGGATGAGCTGCCCAAATCCACACTAACTTTCTCCAAAATTCCACTAAAAATGCCAAACTCCTACTAACTTTCTCAAAACAAGTAAAATCTCCAAGAAAGGAGAGTGGGTGATTACTCACTAAGTTTGCAAATTCTTGCCTAAGAAGACCTCTCACACACTTCCCAACCCCTTGGGTGAGGTGTGAGTTCCCATTGGTTGCCCTTCCCAAACTCTTGCACATTACTCAAATTGGAAAGGGAAAAGGTGGAAGAGGATGGGGAAGAGAGTTTAACTCCTAAGGGGAAGGTTCTCTATCCTAGGAAGCACTTTCTAAGTTCAATTTTCGTGCATCTTGAAAACACCACTTTTTGAAGTGACTTCATAGTCACATGGGAGAAGCCACATGTTTCAAAACACCCCTAACCCATAGGTATACCCTTTGGACCTTTGGAAAAGCCTAAAAACTTACCCTAGGAGTCCATTAAACCCTTTGGAAACCCCACTGAAGTTTACCTACGGGTCAAGCTTGAGTTGACCACTCCCATGACTCCCTACCCAAGGCAGATTTGGGACCACACTCAAGTTTTTGAATGGCTTGGGTAGAAACAAAACTCCCTCCAAGAGACAAGTCAACATCAATGACACTTAATCAGCACATGTGTCAAGTGACACAACAAAAATACAATATAAAAATCACACATGGAAAATTGGTCTCTTGAAGGATTACACAATTACATATAAATTAAATTTTACACTCAAGCATTATACACATCACAAATAAAATACATTACAAGGGGAGGGGTGTTGTCTCTCCAAATAGACAATTCCCGGCTTAACAAACGCACATGGGTCTAGGCTTGGTTCTCCATTAAATTCCATGGTCACATGGATAATTTTCCTGCGCATCTCAATTAACACATTAGTAACTCCAAATAATCACAATTATACATAATCAAATACATGGATTCCATTGCAAATCAAACACTCATACATTAGGCAACAATAATTCAATTTCTCATTTGTTTTCAAATTCAATTTCACATAAGCAATTAACACAATTTCCCAAAATTGAGCCATTCATAATTAAGCATCATTTTTCTATCATCAAAATGAAATCCTGCAAATTTCCAATAACGACATTCACCATCATAATGTAATTCTATTCTAGTAACATATCTAAAGTTTCATAATCATCATGCATGAAATAAAACATCAACAAATGTCAATGTGATCCAAATCATGGAATCATATAAGTTCTAAGTTCATAATGCATAAACTAAAGCATCCATAATAGTCTCAATATGCAATAACTGAAAATGTCAAACTGAATCGGGGTAGGGCCTCACACTTGGGTAGGTGCCCTAAATTCAGGGGTTGGTGCTCCTTGGGTTGGTGCCCTAAAATTTGTAACAATGTTTTTATTGTGATGCTAGATTGGAGAAGTAGTCTCAAGTAGCATTGCTCACCGAAGTTTTTGCCATCTTGGGTTTTCCTCATATATATTGGTATTATGTAATGTCCCTTATGTTATTTCTCTTATGTAGGTCTCCCTACTAACTGATAAGTCTGCATAGAGTTAGATCCATAACCTAGTATGCTCATAGAGGACAACAAAAGAGAAAAGTTTGAGGACCACTGATTCACCCCCCTATCAGTGGTGCATTGTGTCTAACACCCTTTTCTTTTCTTTGATTTCATGTTTTCTTATCTATTTTTTTTTTGTCCACATGAAACTCCGGGTTTCAAAGGGATGATCATGTTGTTGGATATTGTTGAGAAGTTTGCTGGAATAATGCACGTTGTCATTGATGTCAACATATTCCTTTGCGTGTTCCAGTGTTGTAGTTAGATTAAATGAGTTGGTTTGGCTAGTGAGTTGTAGATGAATTATTGTGAATTAAAGGGCTTTGAGATAAGTATCTCTAGTTGAGAGTTTCGCATGAAGATTTGATCGAGTTATGAGATTTGGTATTGTGGTTTTTTTTTTAGTTATTCAATGTTGATCAACGTTTTGGATTTTGCTCCTCATTGCAATATCTTGGTTTGCAGATTTGGTAGAGTGTTTGGGATATTCTGGTGTGTTCTCAATTTAATTGGTTTGTGATTTGGAGGTCTGCAAGTGAATCTTTTAGTTTGATAGTCAATATAGTTGGTGTTCTTGAGGTTCGGTATAATGATGATGGTTATTCTAGTAAGTGGTGATGTTGCAGTTGTTATTGTTGTGGTAGTTCATGACACTTGTGGATGTTTCTAGACTGTGTCCTATTCATGTTGATGGTCAGCATTGATCATTGTGTGCGTTATTGATGATTTCTCTTGATCCGGTGGTGTTCTTCATGTTCTTGTCCGACATGATGATTATAGCATGTTGCAGAGATTAGAGGCATAATTCTTGGAGGTGTTTCTTGTTTGAGGTGTTGATTTAGGTCCATACTATGTCTTAGCTGACATTGTTTTGGTCTGCATGTAATTGTTACCAAATTTTGCTACACCTAAATTTGGTGACCTGTTACAGGCCTTATACATTGCATTTAAAAAAGGTACACAATTGTTTTTCAATTTCTCCATCTTTACATCATGGTTTGGAAGTCAAAATTTTATTTTAGATGTGCAAGGATTTTAATGTAATAACAACAAGATTGCATTGGTGACATTTGGAAAATATAAATTTCTGATTGCATTCATAAATAAACATGTATGCTATACAAAGTACTCATTTTCAGATATGAAATTGTTTAAACCAAAAACAAGAGATAATCAAGTTTAAGATTGCATAAAATACATATTTATTTATGAAAGCAAACTATTCACAAGATCCCACACAAGTCATGGGAATAGCTGAGAGAAGTACATCAATATAGAACTGTAAACATATAAGAAATAATATAGGGGTATGTGAAGAAAAGATAAGGAACCCATCATTGCCTGAAAAAGTTGACAAGTTCCTTTTGATAGTTGATTAGCATCTTTCGAAATCCAAGTGCCTCGTTGTCCGCTCCAAGGAATCACCTCAAAAATGAGAGAAGAAAAGATTTGTTAGAGCTCAGGGTTACTTGCCTCACCTTAACATACATACTACTATTCCCGATATGCTTATAGTGCTACATCTGATTCAGAAGACAAAGGAATCAATGCAGAAAATAGTGCCAAGCAAATAACAACATGTACTATGTTTTATCTAACTTATTGTGTCATGTGGAGATACAAATTTCATGAATATTAGGTATGTGGGTTAAAATGGGCTCCCACAAGGGTTGAGATTAGTACACCAGTCATCACTCATGAGGTTACTCTAATCATCTTGTTAGACAAGGAATACAACAAGTTCCACAATCCCATGTATTGTCACTCAATGACAATATAAGCTACCATTCAATGACAACACATACAACAATGAATAAGACTACATTCTATACCCAATGAGTGACTAGAGCCATCACATAGGTGTGAGAGAGCAACATGATACAATAATAGTCATTCAGGTAAAGAACAATTATAAAAAGGGGCTAACACAGAGTACAAAACAGTAATGGAGGTTTGTCACAAAGTGTATTCTACAGTTTTAACAAAGGACTCTATGGTTTTAATAGAGGTAAGTTCTAGGGTTAGAGCCATCCCAATATAGAGAAGTGATTGATATAAGAGAAGATAGGCAAAACTCAAATAGTAGCATCAATAGCCTTCTTTTTGACATTTAAAGTCTATAATAGTTCATTGTCCTCTGTCACCATTAAAGGGCATAATTGATTGATGTTTAATAGAGGTATAACAATTATTGAAATAGAGAATGATGCAGGACAACAATGAAGTAATCATTATCACAAGACATTAAGAGTAGCATTTAGAAGAAGACAGTGTGGCCACAATCACAAAGATTAAAGAGAAATCCCAATGTCCGCTATAGCAAAAAAAGAGGAGATAGAGGTATTATAGTAGCTTTACAAGAGAAAATAATGACACCCCTTGTTTTCAAAGAGTTTTCAAAGTCTTGGTAGTGCAAAGATCATACATAATAAACAATCCTTTTTATCAATACAAGAGCCTTCAATATTAGAAACACAATGATTGTCCTAAATCACAAATTTCAATGTAGGGAGCAGTCCCATGACAATATAAAAAGAAATCATTACCCCTAATCACTATCAAAAGATCCTTAACATAGTCAAGATCTAAAACCACCAATAAAGACATAAAAATTTGTCACAAACTCAAGAGAAGAACAACCTTGAGATTTTTGAATGCAGGCATAAAGAACTATAATAAAGGTCACAATGAAAACTACAACGGTATAAACACAAACATCATAGTTTATTCAAGGATATATCATCCATCAAAGCTAAAGGAAATATCTTATCCTTGTAGATACAGTGAGAAGCATTTAAAGGATCATGTACAACCAATACAAGTAAACATTCATACTAGTCATGATGGAGGGAAGAAGCATAATTAATATAAAGACAGTCTAGACTGTCAAAGACATATATAGTAACACATCTGACAAAGGAATTCCTTATCATTATCACCAAGACTGTCAAACTATGTTGAAGATAAGCACTCAGTCACAAAGACTGTCAAAGATATGAAAATATCAGTTAAATAGTAGTTACAGTCATAAGTCATAATAATCTTTGATCATTTTTGACAAATAATAGTCACAAGAAGATACAAGGTTCTATAAAAGATCCTAACAGCTAAATCCATGAAGGTACCATGTATGCTCATCTCTACCATCTGAGATGGACAACTAAATCATCTTAAGAACTCTTTCATAGATTACAGGGTTTCTACAACCCAAGTAAAAGAACAATCACAATCATAGCCCAAATAGTCTATACAGAGGAACAACTACAACAATGAATATAGAAGTTGCAAATTGTCTCTGAAAACATTTCAATTCACATGGACATATTGCAATCAATGAAGAGATTGAAAGAGAGATACTCCAACATAGTGCAAGTAACCCTAGGACGGGGTTATAAAGGAAATCACATTCTTAACAAAATATAGATGACAATCAAAACAATGATCTCCTAAATAGCAGCCATAGTTCTCAATCAAAACTCATGACAAAGACAATGAACAAAAAATGAGATTTGCAACCTTATTTATGAGAGAATAGTGTCATCGAATAAGGGTTGATAGTCATAAGACAACTGCTACAACTTAACAAAGTTATAAAACAATCATTAACCTCCAAGTTCCATTATTGGAGAAACAATCTTTGACATTGTGTAGGGGAAAAAGCGAGACTAGGCTAACATGCCCTAATCCTACCTTTTGACACACATTATGGAATATGAAAGAGCCTAGAGGTATCACACAATTGGCTGCTTCTTTTTGTGGAAGAGAGAGCCACGGGCTATCTATTAGGGTTTCTATTCCTTTGTTGTAATTAAAAGATAAAATGATGCAAGTTCAATTCCTAACCCCAAAGTGCAAGTATGAACTAATAACAAGATTGCAGAATTGAGATTAAACAATAGAAAGCTGTAAACACAAGGACAAGACAAGAATACAAATGCACACCTAGAGTTAAAATCTGAGTGAAAATGTTCAGGACGGGGGCGCAAGTGCCACTGTCCTGATTCTGCTCTTGAAACTGCTCCTGAAATTGCTGTTTTGCAACCTGAAAAGCTGTCGGAAATGCTGAAACTTGCTGTCTGACAGAGGGACCAGGGCACCCAGCGCCACTGTCCCAGGGACAAGGGCACCCAGGACCCCTGTCCTGGTAGGACCAGGGTGCCCCATGCCCCTGTCCTGGTCTTTTGCCCTGAAATTTGGTGTGTAGCTCAGTTTTTGTCTGCTTCAGCCGGATCTGCAATTTGCGGCGTCGTCCGAATCTCGAAATTTGCACTTATATCTGAAAAGGTATGGTGGGCGACTATATAGGGTTTTGCCTTAGTCAAACCCCCACTTTGGTGATTTCCACCTCCACGAATAGCCAAGTTGTATTGTAAAAGTAGTGTGTGTGCAGACCTTGTGTGTGTGCAAGATCCTAAAATGCAAGTAAGCAAACTAGAGCAACCTAGAAAGTAAACCCTAATTACTTGTAAATGATAATGTAAATGCTCCAAATCAAGATGCAAAGTGATCTAAAGCATGAATACAAATGATATAATGAGGCTTATTCAAAGACATGAAAACAATATGAAATCATACCCAACCCCAAGGGAGGGGTACAAGCCAATCTTCAGTCGGTGATCCCCTATTGCTCTTCAATGTCTTCAAAGCCCTAAATGGATGAATGAAATTGATGAACGCTTGATGGATGGATGTTGGATGTTGTTGAAGTCTTCAAAGATCTGCTCTTTCATTGCATAGAAGGTCCTTGAAACCAAAATTCAGATCCTTTCAAATGAAGAAAGAGAGCTCTTATATATGAAACCCTAAGTCTTAATTTCAACTTTTGGCCGACCTAGAGATTGAATCTCCTGTCAATTTCTTGGGGTTAAGCTTTATTTTATGATTGGATCGCGCTCCTAAAATTTCAAGAAAAATGTCTGGGACCGTGTGCACTCCGGGCACCATGGTCCCGACAGCTTTTCACCAAATTTTCAGGGTCGTCGGATATGATGATTTTAGAGAGAATCCCGAAGTTATAGGTGATTTCGAGATGTTTTGACCCCCGAAATCAAGCCCCCAAGTTCAAAATAGGACCTAATTAGGGTTTTTGATTAAATGATGTATTGGAGGAATAAAATGAAAAGGGCACACTTTAATGAAAGGGCCCAACTTTATGATGTGGAAGATGATGAAATAGGACCTTAGACCTAATTAATTTGATTAATTAAGTGCTAAAGGGGAAATGCAATGCAAAATGCAAAATGTGCCAAGGCGGGTGCTAAACTAGGTGTGAAATTGTACCACCCTAGCAAGTGCGCACAATTTACGATGCTACATTTAGCCCCCACTTTAGCGGTCATATGAGTACTATGTGCATGTGCAAGCTAAAGTATAGGAAAGTAAACATTATTTGAAAAAGGATATATCCATAAGTTGTCAGACGAAGCCCCTAGCGGTATCTGCAGTACACAGTTAGGAACCACAACCCTACAAAACAAACGTTAGATCACAAAATCACCTAATGCTTACTAAGGAAGGTGATGAAAATTCGAGGGTATCTATATGCCCCCCCTGTTTCGGCTTGCTAATTTTAGTGAGTTGAAACAGGGTATCATGTTTACCACTTCGAATTGTTAAAGAATATTGATGACAAATGCTCACAAGAAGATTTGATATGAGATCAAAAACTAATGGAGAATCATTTGGTAAGAAAGAGGACTAAATCTCAATTCCAACACAACAAAGAGTGTGAGGATTTGAGAGTTCTCTAACACAAGATGAAGGATGTAAATGGAAACAAAATGAAAAGAGAAGAAAAGAAAGGAAAAAAAAGCATGAATACACACATTGGTGATCCATGAGAAGAATAGTGAGAGAGAAAACATGGACTTCTCACCCCTAGATCTTGTCTAGGTGATCCATGGGAAAAAGGACATGGAAAACTAGCCCCTAGAGTCTGTCTATGTAAGGGAGGAGAGTGAGAAAGTCTAGCCTTATGCCGCTAGTTCCACTCAACCTTGTGCATGTGTGTGTAAGTGAGGTTAGAAGCACCTCATAGGAGTCTATGCCTGAGTATGCTACAACCTGTATATGTATAGTACAAAAGCGTGACATCTCGCTCTAAGAGTCTTTGCTCTGGTTCTGAGAATAATCACCTTGCATAAAAGAAAAATGGAGACATCTCGCTCTAAGAGTCTGTGCTCTGGTTCCAAGAATGACCCATTGCTCAAAAAGTGTAATGTTTATGTCATAAGTAAAGTAGAACAAGGATACCTACCTTCATCACAAAAGAAGATACCCCAAAAATGCAACAATGTCATAGATCCAAGCAAGAGAGTTTTGCACTCTTTAAGCAAGGATAAGATAGTTGAAAAGGGATATCTTGTATTATGTGTAGAGGAGATCTTTAGAGGAGAAGAGATCTTTGTACAAAAGACACCTATCCCCGAGAGGAATTGTCTTAGACAAATATAACATCTTCTAGAATAAGACAAAGAAGAGAATAAGAATGCAATACTTCCTTCTTTTGTGAGGTGAAAGTGATTCTTAATGAAGGATGATGCTCTTTTTAACCCAATTGGGAGAGTGAATTCATTATGGATGTATTTTACCAAGTGCAAAAGAGGTTGTAGTCAAGGACTTATACCTCTTGTAAGAGAGAATCCTTGAACAAACAACAACAAATGCATACAAGGAATAACATCAAGTAATAAAGTTCACACCATCCATGAAATAGGAAAAAGTGAATCCTTAGATAAAAATAAGGAAAGATCATTGCCTCCCAAGGATAAGGACAATGAGGACTTACATAATCTTCTAGGGAGAGATTTAGACATAAGAAAAATGTACTACATACTCACATGAGTTCATGCAAGCAAGACATTAGTGTATGTAAAATGCTCCTCACAAGAAGTGGTAAGGATAAGAAAGAGAATACACATCTTCTCCCATATTTGGGAAAAGAGAATTCTAAAGAAAAGATGATCAATATTTCCACACTATTACCCCAAAGGGAAATTTTAACCATAAAAAGAAGAGATGTATGAAATCACTCTTGTCCCCATAGGAACAAGAGATAACATAGAAAAATTAGGCTATTATGTTGCTTAAAAAAATATGATTGCACTTGTAATTGTACCATCATGAATGACAATGAGCCCCCAGTAAATGAGCTACCAATGTCACATAATGATGAGCAACATAATAGCCATTAATGTTATTTAAAGACATGATAGATTGAATGAGGTATTTGAATATGACATACTAAATGCTCAACTATAAGTGAGATGAAAAACATGTATAAAATGATAAAAATTGAAGAAGAAAAGTGACAAGAATTCTTAGAAGAGGGATGAGTGTAATTTATTAGAGCCTTATCCCTAGAGGAAAGGACTTTATGATGAATAGGAGATAAAGATTCATAAGTGGATTTAGAAATTTGAGGGAAGTCATAAAGAGATTTGTTCATCGCCAAGATTTCCTTATGAGGGGAATGAGAGTTGATAGAAGTAGAAGATGATTTAGTTGAAGTGAGATCATCATCACTACTAAATATAGCATTCACATTGAGAGATCGTCTTTTAGATGCTTTGGTGGGATTAGAAAGATTATATCCAAGTCCAAATGAATATTCATGCATGTCATGTTCTAAAGGAACTTTAATTCCTTGTTCATTTGTGCCACAACCATTTCCACTATAGCCACTCTTAGCCAAAATGTGAAAACCACGACCATGAAGGGATGCTAAATCAGAGAGGGATGGTGATGCCCCATAGGTCTCAGTGCTATTTGTATTAGAGGAAGATGTTGAAGAGTTATTTGAATCAGAGGTAGCCACAAAGTTGTTACTGAATTGCTTAGACAAAGTGGGCTTTTCTTTAGTTTCTTCCTTAGATTTTCCCTTCTCAATCTTAGGCGCTCTATATTCTCCTACAAAAGTAGGGTTAAAGTCTAAAGATCCCCAATCATCATCTAAGAGAGCCTTTTCGGGAGAAAAGATATCTTTGGGAGAAGATTCTGATTGAGTAGAAGGATCAAGAGTACTAGAGGGGACAAAATCCTTAAAGGAAGTAGATGCATTTGAAGTGGTAGAAGGATTGGAAGTAGTTGAACAAGAAGATCCAGTTCGTAATGGTTCTTGAATATTAGTATCAGCTAGCAAGGTGTATGTTATATTGTCATAAATGAATTTGACTCGCTCATGCAAAGTTGAGGGGACAACTTGCATACTATGAAGCCAAGGTCTCCCTAATAGAAGATTGTAAGTCAAATTACCAGAGATGACATGAACAGGTGTAGGTAAAGTAACATGACCTACTGTAATAGGTAAGATTATGATACCCAAACATTCTTTACCAACATTATCAAAGCCTCGAATAGAAATAGAAGAACATTTAATGAGAGAATGATCCACATTAAGCTTGTCCAATAAATCAATACTACAAACATTAAGGTTAGATCCATTGTCCACAAGGGTTCATCTTATAGCACTTTCATTGATAATAACTACAATCATAAGAGGATCATATTGATTTTGAATTTCATGAGAAGGTAACTCATCTTGTGTGAACACAATTTGAGCTTTGGGTTTTCTTGTAGAATCAATCAGGGAAGCCATGTTATTATTATTATTATTAGGTGTCACTGCAGGTGGGACATCTAAATTTTTTAAAGCATCTTGTAACATCCCATGATAGGCAGGTGAAGTTTGAACTAAATCCCAAATAGAAATCTTAGCCAGAGTAGTTTTAAGTTGTTCAATAAGATCATAGTCCTTACTAAGCATTTGTGAAATACGTGGAGCTTGCGGAAGAATTGGTTGAGGATTAGGAAGAGAAATTGGAGTAACAAGAGGAGGATTAGGCTGCCTATTATTTCTAGTATTGTAAGTATGGGCAACCACATTATAACTCTCTCTAGTTAATTGCTTGGCATAACTATAAGGACTTATAGGTTTTCTTCCTTGCACAATGATGATAGGTTTATTTGGAGTAAGAAAGGAATCATGACCATACCCTCCTTGGACAGTAAGGAGAGGTGATTTAGGAACTTGAAAGGTGGGAGAAGGATAAGCACCTTGGACTTCAAAGAGAGGCTTATTATGCTCATTTAGGTTTATCATGTTAACTAATTTAGAAGTCTTGTTCTTGTCCAAAGATTTCGATAAAGCCACAAAGTCATCAAGAGCATCATCCAACAAAGCATGATCATATCGATTAAAAGGTTTATCTTTTGATTCAAAAGGAGACATCTCTTCATAGAGGGGATCATTGAAAAAAACCATGTTACTAGATTTAGTGGAAGAGTTGATAGGAATGTACCCTTGAGAGGGATCATTCAACTTATCTTTCTCATCACAACGAAATGGCATAGTAACAATGTTTATGAGTTTTTGGTAAAATGAAGGTTTGGTATCTTTAGGGTTCAAAAACTCATCTAAAGCTTCATCTAATTCATCTTGGCTATACTCATGATCAACATAATTGCATACATCATCATAAATATGAACATCTCGCAAATAAAAATCTGATATTTTAAAATAAAAATTGCATAAAACTTAAACACACAATGCAAAGAAACAAAACACACTCTTTCTTTTCCTTTTTTTTTTTCTTTTCTTTAATGAAAATGAAACTTAAATGAAACACACTAAATCTAGATCTAGATCTAACAAATGCAATGCCAGAGAAAGCAATAATAAGTTCACGTCGGGTTCACCAAAATGTGTAGGGGGAAAAAGCGAGACTAGGCTAACATGCCCTAATCCTACCTTTTGACACACATTATGGAATACGAAAGAGCCTAGAGGTATCACACAATTGGCTACTTCTTTTTGTGGAAGAGAGAGCCATGAGCTATCTATTAGGGTTTCTATTCCTTTGTTGTAATTGAAAGATAAAATGATGCAAGTTCAATTCCTAACCCCAAAGTGCAAGTATGAACTAATAACAAGATTGCAGAATTGAGATTAAACAATAGAAAGCTGTAAACACAAGGACAAGACAAGAATACAAATGCATACCTAGAGTTAAAATCTGAGTGAAAATGTTCAGGATGGGGGCGCAGGTGCCACTGTCCTGATTCTGCTCTTGAAACTGCTCCTGAAACTGCTGTTTTGCAACCTGAAAAGCTGTCGGAAATGCTGAAACTTGCTGTCTGACAGAGGGACCAGGGCACCCAGCGCCACTGTCCCAGGGACAAGGGCGCCCAGGACCCCTGTCCTGGTAGGACCAGGGTGCCCCATGCCCCTGTCCTGGTCTTTTGCACTAAAATTTGGTGTGTAGCTCAGTTTTTGTCTGCTTCAGCCGGATCTGCAATTTGCGGCGTCGTCTGAATCCCGAAATCTGCACTTATATCTGAAAAGGTATGGTGGGCGGCTATATAGGGTTTTTCCTTAGTCAAACCCCCACTTTGGTGATTTCCATCTCCACGAATAGCCAAGTTGTATTATAAAAGTAGTGTGTGTGCAGACCTTGTGTGTGTGCAAGATCCTAAAATGCAAGTAAGCAAACTAGAGCAACCTAGAAAGTAAACCCTAATTACTTGTAAATGATAATGTAAATGCTCCAAATCAAGATGCAAAGTGATCTAAAGCATGAATACAAATGATATAATGAGGCTTATGCAAAGACATGAAAACAACATGAAATCATACCCAACCCCAAGGGAGGGGTACAAGCCAATCTTCAGTCGGTGATCCCCTATTGCTCTTCAATGTCTTCAAAGCCCTAAATGGATGAATGAAATTGATGAATGCTTGATGGATGGATGTTGGATGTTGTTGAAGTCTTCAAAGATCTGCTCTTTCACTGCATAGAAGGTCCCTGAAACCAAAATTTGGATCCTTTCAAATGAAGAAAGAGAGCTCTTATATATGAAACCCTAAATCTTAATTTCAACTTTTGGCCGACCTAGAGATTGAATCTCCTGTCAATTTCTTGGGGTTAAGATTTATTTTATGATTGGATCACGCTCCTAAAATTTCAGGAAAAATGTCCGGGACCATGTGCACTCCGGGCGCCATGGTCCCGACAACTTTTCACCAAATTTTCAGCGCCGTCGGATATGATGATTTTAGAGAGAATCCCAAAGTTACAGGTGATTTCGAGATGTTTTGACCCCCGAAATCAAGCCCCCAAGTTCAAAATAGGACCTAATTAGGGTTTTTGATTAAATTATGTATTGGAGGAATAAAATGAAAAGGGCACACTTTAATGAAAGGGACCAACTTTATGATGTGGAAGATGATGAAATAGGACCTTAGACCTAATTAATTTGATTAATTAAGTGCTAAAGGGGAAATGCAATGCAAAACGCAAAATGCAAAATGCACCTAGGCGGGTGCTAAACTAGGTGTGAAATTGTACCACCCTAGCAAGTGCATACAATTTACGAAGCTACAGACATAAACAAAGATTGGTGATAAATTTGTCATTAACACAAATAACATGTTTATAGATAAACAAGGACAACTACCCAAATCACTGCTCATAAGTAATAGTAGTAAGTATTCAATGGATTGAAGAACAACAATGAAGTGCAAGATATCATGTTCAGTTAAGATAGCCTCCAAGTCAAGGAAAACAACCAACAATTATGGGTGCATGAATAGTTTAGAAGCAAGGTTTGTTTTCTTGTATGATAGTAAATGACAAGCTCTTGAGCAATTAAAGCCTTCAAACCCTAACCCGAGCACATATTTCATGCATGTAGGCTGCCATAGTAACTCTTCAACAAACACCTAGTGAAAGTAAAAAGCTTTTTAGGGTTCAAGTTTATTTTACTCGCCTACCCTAAAAAATAGGGTTTTCTCTTTCTTATTTTCTTTGTTTTATTAAAACAAAGTTGCATGTAATTTAGAAAGCTTTTTTTTGGCTTTCTTTTGTTTTATTTTTACCATTTTATAATTTAATTTAAAATTATTAAAGTTTATTTTCATTTAAAAACCTTAATAAAGTTAAATTAAATTACATAAAAGAGGGTATTTTGAAAAAAAGGAAAAATAATTTTATTGTTTTATCAATTTATTGAAAATAATATTATTAATTAATTCAAATAAATGATAAATAAAATAAATTATCTAAGTAAAGAAAAAGTCAATTGCAACATTTTGTTTTCAATGAAGAAGAATTTTGTACGCCTATATTTGGCATTTTAGAATGTATGAAGAAAGGTGGATGTTTTTTGAGTTCATGAGCTATTTTTGGTGTCATATCATGGAGATTTTCAATGGAGGGGGTGTTTCTTTTTCAGTTCTATATTTAGCACAACAAGGCATAAAGATTTTTGGAACCCGTTTCTTTTTTCAGATTGGCTATTTTTAGTAGAGGTGGCAGTTCTATTTTCAGTAGAGGGGTTCTTTTTCCATGCACTATCAGTTGGGGACCTATTTTCAACATTGGAGGCTATTTTTGGTAGGGTTTGATAACTCAATGATGAAAGAATAGTACCAAACCAGTACTGAGAGGGGGGGGGGTGAATCAGTACAGACAAAATACAGTCCAAAACCAGTTTGATAGCAAATACCCTAAATGATTGGCAAGCAGTGACACTGGTTGAAACAGAGTGCAATCGGTAAGACCCAGAACAACTAAAACAATCATAAACCGGTTACTCACTTAGCTTTCCTCTTAGCTCAATACTATAGTACCATTACACCCTCATGCATGAACAGGTAAACTATCATCAGATCTTCACAATAGTTAGTTCAATATGTTTTATAGACAGGCATAAAACACAAAACCATCATATGCTTAACAGGTAATAACAAAGCATCACAAGATAAAAGCATCACACATGACACACATATTTTTCATGTGGAAACCCAACTGGGAAAAACCACGGTGGGGATGAATACCCACAAGTAGCTTTTTGAACTCTTTAGAAGTTCGCTCTGTTAGGAGCCTTGTCCGGTTAAAGACATTACAATAGGTTCTGCTAGGAATTGATCCTGTTAGGGATCACCTAGTTAAGGGATGGCTATAATAACCAGTTAAGGGTTAAACCTGGTTAGGGTTACCTTGTTAGAGGATTTCAAGAACTTAATAGCTAAAGGATCTCCAGAGCTCTATAGCTTCCCAGAACTCAATAACTTCAAGTTGCCCTGTTAAAGGATTTGTATCAAGATGGTTAAGGCTACCCTGTTAAGGGATTTCACAACTGTTGAAGTGGTTAAAGATCAACAGGAATTACAATGATCTGGTAACAACACTCAATGCTAATGCAGATCCATTTTGGCTCCTCTTCACCTTCTACACATTCACTTTGCAAGTATCTCTTCTCTCCTTTGGTCTAGAAAGAATCACATATCACTTCCCTTGGATACACACATACAACTTTTGCCAACAACTTTAGAAAGAAACACAAAATCGACCTTATAGGAAACAGACAGGTTGGTAGCAAAAACCCTAAACCCTAAACCTGTTAGGTTAAGCAATTCAAATGGTTTAATCTTGACCGTTGAATCACACTGCATTAAATGCAACAATCTTGAATCGATCTCAAGACATTCTCCATCATCCATTATCCACCAATTTCATGGCGGTTGATAACCCATCATGTGTTATTGCCGTTTGACAAACTTCGCACATTCCCAAGGTGGATAGGGATAGTCTTCTTCATGCAAGATCCTTCACGTGCACAGGGCTTATGTGGCAACACGATCTGCTCTCTGTTATACTACTAACTCATCACACAAATATCACCGATTGAGTCACACAGGCTTGAGGTACTCCAACCAAAAATTATGAAGTGGAAACTACCTACCAACTAGTAGTCATACAATGCTTCCATGTGCCGGTTCCCATAACTACATGTCGGTTCACCTTGACATGCCGATTCACCTTGAATAAATATACCGCTTCACTTTGGCATATATATCGGTTCACACATATGCCGGTTCTCTCTTCTCACATATCACATATGCCGGTTCACATCATATCACATATTGACATCAATGACAACATACAATATCATTATGTCCTCATACCGGTTCACATAATGCCAACAATCTCCCCCTTTGGCATTGATGGCAATATACAAAGATATCTCTCCGCTTTACATTTTCTCCCCCATTTTCTGTAGATATCTTTTCCACTTCACTCCTTCTCCCCCTTTGACAGCAATGCCAAAGTGGAGGCACAAGCATCCCTGTTCCATTATGCTACTCGCCCTGAGGAGTAGCATCCTTCAACACATCAATCAACAAAAAATTGACTATGCAATACCGGACTGATGTGGAACAAATACTTTTAGTTCATCTCCTGAAGGGGCAGTACCCCCAATTCACCTCTTAAATACACAAATGTAGTCTTTGGGAGAGGCTTGGTGAATATGTCTACTAACTACTCCTTACTGGAAACACGTTCCAATGCAATCTCTTTATTTTGAACCTTTTCCCTCAACAAATGATACTTAAGCTGAAAATGCTTGGTTCTAGAATGTAAAACCAGATTCTTTGAAATATTGATAGCACTTGTGTTATCACAGAATATACTTACCAGTTCAGATATAGGGATTTAGAAGCCATTTAAAACATGCTTCATCTAGATTGTCTGAGTACAATTCATGAAAGATGCAACATACTCCACTTCTGCTGTAGACTGAGAGATACAACTCTACTTTTTACTCATCCATGAGACCAGTCTACCATTGAGAAAGAATGCACCACCGGTTGTGCTTTTCCAGTCATCCACATAACCTGCCCAATCAGCATCTCTGAATACTTTCAGAATGAAATCATTGTTGTATGGGTACCACAATCCATAGTCAACTATTCCCTTCAGATACCTAAGAATCTGCTTGACTGCAACCAAGTGGGATTCTCTTGGACTTTTCTGGAACCTTGCAGTAATGCCAACTACATGTGCAATATCCGGTCTACTATGTACTACATAATGCAACTTACAAATCATTGATCGGTATTCCTTCTCATCAACAAGTGTGGAATCATCCTCTTTTGACAATTTGCAACCGGTCACCATCGGTGTACCAACCGGTTTTCTATCTTCCATGCCAAAGGTCTTCAACACCTCTTTGACATATTTGGACTGAGTGATAAAGATTCCATCTTTCATCTATTGGATCTGTAGTCTAATGAAGAACTTAATCTCCCCTATGAGTGACATCTCAAACTCTTTCTTCATCTCGTCAACAAACTCATGACTCATCTTGTCATCTCCACCAAAGATAATGTCATCAACGAAAACCTCACAGATCAGGATCTGATCTCCTTCAGACTTCAAGTAGATATTGCTATCTTCACTTGTTCTCTCAAATCCAATCTTCACAAGATGGGAATGTAGGCACTCATACTATGCCCTAGGTGCTTGCTTTAGACCATATAAGGCTTTATGTAGCCTACATACCATGTCACTATCTTTAGATAGGGCAAACCCATTTGGCTGCTCAATATACACCTCCTCTTCAAGTACACCACTTAGGAATGCAGATTTTACATCCATTTGATATACTTTGAAGCCTTTAAAAGCTGCATATGCAAGAAGCATACGAACTCCTTCCAATCTGGCTATAGGAGAAAAGGTTTCTCCATAGTCTTCTCCTTCTTCTTGAGCATATCCTTTGCACACCAATCTAGCTTTATTCCTAATCACTGTGCCATCCTCATTCAGCTTGTTTCTGAACACCCATTTGGTGCCAATGATATTTTTATGCTCTGGCCTGGGTACCAAGGACCATGTACCATTTTTCTCTATCTGGTCAAGTTCCTCTTCCATTGCCTTGATCTAGTCTTCATCTTTATGAGCCTCTTTGAATGATTTAGGCTCAAATTCAGAGATCATACATGAGTTTTCTCTGATCTTTCTTCTTGTAAGGATTCTTGCATCCTTATCTCCTATGATCTGCTTAGGATCATGATTCAGCTTGACATACCGAGGAATGGTCTTGACTGGTTCTTCTTGCTTTTCCTCTTCATCCTCATCTTCATCAGTATCAGCATTCACCGGTTCAGGAACACTGTTACTGGTACTTGGTTGATTGACAACTGGTTCCTAGAAGGTTGCAACCAGTTCATTTACAACTTGCTTACTGCCAGTTTCCTTAGTTTTCTCAGAGAATTCATCAACTCTTACATTGATACTTTCCATAATTCTCTGAGTCCTATTGTTGTAACACTTGAGAGTTTTACTCTTGGTGGAATATCCTAGGAATATTCCCTCATCGCATTTAGCTTCAAATTTTCCCTGATGTTCAATCCTCTTGATGTAACATTTGCTACCAAATACCCTAAAGTAGCTAACCACAGGTGTCTTACTGGTCCAATACTCATAAGGAGTTTTGTCCTTACCTTTCTTGATGAGTACCCGGTTCATTGTGTAGACTGCAGTGCTCACCGCTTCTCTCCAAAAGGTGTGAGCTACCTTTCCTTGAATCAACATGGTTCTAGCTACTTCAACCATAGTCCAGTTATTCCTCTTTGCTAGGCCATTTTGCTGTGGAGTCCGGGGGGCGGACAATTACCTCTTGATGCCAAATTCTTCACAGTACTTGTTGAATTCACCGGAAGTGAATTCCCCTCCTTGATCAGTTCTGAGATACTTGATCCTTTTACCACTTTCTGTCTCCACTAATGCTCTAAAAACTTTGAACTTCACAAAGGCTTCAGACTTGTCTTTCAAGAATGTGACCCACATCATTCTTGAGCAGTCATCAGTGAGAATCATGAAGTACCTATCACCCTGCACACTTCTAGTTTTCATAGGACCACACAAATCAGTATGCACAAGATCAAGCAAGTTGTTAGTAGTGAAAGATTTACCTCTAAAGGTTGAGGAAGACATTTTCCCCAATTGACACTCTCTGCACAAGGTATTATCCGGTTTGCTTAGCACCAACAACCCTCTAACCGGCAACCCTCTAACTGTCTTGATCTTACTAGCCTTCAAAATGTTATCAAAGTTTACATGGCAGAGTCTCCTATGCCATATCCAGCTATCATCAAACTTAGTCATAAGACATGAAATTATATTTGCATTTAGATGAAATAGGTTACCTTTGGTCCGCATGCCGGTGGCCACCAATTCACCATCTTTTCCTTTGATTCTGCAAACTCCATTCTTGAATTCCAGAGTGAGGCCACTGTCATTCAGCTCGGCAACACTTAGAAGGTTGTGTCTGAGACCATCAACCCAGTACACATTGTCAGCACTTCTCTTTCCATTCAGAGAGATGGACCCTCTACCTTGACCATGCATGGTGCATCATTGCCAAAGCAAACCACACCTCCATCATACTCCTCCAAGGATAGAAACTTGCTCCGGTCACAAGTCATATGGTGAGAACAACCACTGTCAATGATCCACTCATTGGAATTATCAAACTAGGAGACAAGAGCCTTCTTGTCTGACACATCTTTGATAGCAACAAACACAATATCTTCATTTTCTTCATCCTCTGATTCTTCATCTTTGACACCTTCATCAACTGCCACAAAATAGTTTCTTCGATTTCCTCCTTTGAATTTCCTGAACCTTTCTGGTTTGTCCTTGTTATCGCCATTAGGACAGTTTATAGCAATATGTCCTATCCGGTTACAAGTAAAGCATTTCAAAGGTAGCTTACCTTTGTATTTACCGGTTCCTTTAGGAAGCTTCCTGGCAAGGAGAGCTTCAAATGCCATCAGAATCTCCTCATCATCCATTTCTCTGCTCTGTCTAGGTTCACCACTGGTGCTAGCTTCTTTTCCTTTTCTAGATGGTATAGCAGAGGCTTTAAAAGCTGATTCAGTCTTTTGAACACTTCCATCAAAACTATTTAGCTCATAGGCTATCAAATTGGCTATGATGGAGTCCAAGGATACCTTGGTATTGTCTATTGATCTCAGCTCCTGAATAGCAGCAACCCTTATTGCATAGATCGGCAATAGGGATCTCAGGACTTTGCTTACCATAGTGGAATCTTCTATTTTACCACCTGCACTCTTGATTTCTCCAACAACTATTTTGATTCTTATTCCATACTACTGGATGGTCTCACCTTCAACCATCTGTATATCTTCAAACTTCCCTCTCAGGCTTTCTTCCTTAGCCTGTTTTACATGTTCATCACTTCCATAGATATTTTCAAGAGCATCCCATACCTCTTTGGGATTTACCTTGTCTTGAACATCAATAAACTCAATGTCAGATAGACTACTAATAAGGGCTTCCATGACTTGCCCATTTTCTTGTATCTCTCTCTTTTGGTCATCGGTGAGAGCACCGGTAGGGACAACATAGACATTCTCAACATAACTCTAGTGTTGAGCACCCATGCTTCTGATGAATATCTTCATCCTATCTTTCCATATATTGAAATTCTCCCTGTTAAACTTTGGACCTTCCCTCTTCATCATTTGACTGGGATCTTTACCTTGAGCGGTTAAGCTTACAACACAGAGGACCTAGAGGGCTCTGATACCAATTGACAACTCAATGATGAATGAATAGTACCAAACTGGTACTGAGAGGGGGGGGGGTGAATCAGTACAGACAAATAAAGTCCAAAACTGGTTTGACAGCAAATACTCCAAATGACTGGCAAGCAGTGACACTGGTTGAAACCAAGTGCAACCGGTAAGACCCAGAACAACTAAAACAATCATAAACTGATTACTCACTTAGCTTTCCTCTTAGCTCAATACTATAGTACCATTACACCCTCATGCATGAATAGGTAAACTATCATCAAATCTTCACAATAGTTAGTTCAATATGTTTTATAGACAGGCATAAAACATAGAACCGTCATATGCTTAATAGGTAATAACAAAGCATCACAAGATAAAAGCATCACACATGAAACACATATTTTTCACGTGGAAACCCAACTGGGAAAAACCACGGTGGGGATGAATACCCACAAGCTACTTTTTGAACTCTTTAGAAGTCCACTCTGTTAGGATCCTTGTCCAGTTAAAGACATTACAATAGGTTCTGCTAGGAACCGATCCTGTTAGGGATCACCCAGTTAAGGGATGGCTATAATACCCGGTTAGGGTTACCTTGTTAGACGATTTCAAGAACTCAATAGCTAAAGGATCTCCAAAGCTCTATAGCTTCCTAGAACTCAATAACTTTGAGTTACCCTGTTAAAGGATTTGTATGAAGCCGGTTAAGGCTACCCTGTTAAGGGATTTCACAACTGTTGAAGTGGTTAAAGATCAACAAGAATTACAATGATCTGGTAACAACACTCAATGCTAATGCATATTCATTTTGGCTCCTCTTCACCTTCTGCACATTCACTTTGCAGGTATCTCTTCTCTCCTTTGGTCTGGCAAGAATCACGTATCACTTCCCTTGGATACACACATACAACTTTTGCCAACAACTTTAGAAAGAAACACAACATCGACCTTATAGGAAACAGACAGGTTGGTAGCAAAAACCCTAAACCCTAAACCTATTAGGTTAAGCAATTCAAATGGTTCAATCCTGGCCATTGAATCATATTGCATTAAATGCAACAATCTTGAATCGATCTCAAGACATTCTCCATCATCCATTATCCATTGATTTCATGGCAGCTGATAACCCATCATGCGTGATCACCATTTGACAAACTTCACACATTCCCAAGGTGGATAGGGATAGTCTTCTTCATGCAAGATCCTTCACGCGCACAGGGCTTATGTGGCAACATGATCTGTTCTCCGTTATACTGCTAACTCATCACACAAAGATCACCGATTGAGTCACACAGGCTTGAGGTACTCCAACCAGAAATTATGAAGTGGAAACTACCTACCAACCGGTAGTCATACAATGCCTCCATGTGCTAGTTCCCATAACTACATGCCGGTTCACCTTGACATGCCGGTTCACCTTGACATGCCGGTTCACCTTGAATAATTATACCACTTCACTTTGACATATATACCGGTTCACACATATGCCGGTTCTCTCTTCTCACATATCACATATGTTGGTTCACATCATATCACATATTGACATCAATGACAACATACAATATCATTATGTCCTCATACCAGTTCACATAATGCCAACAGGGTTACGCATGAGTTTTTTATGCTATTTTGGGCAAATTCACCCAAGGCTTTTTCTCATAGAGTTTTTTCATTTTAGGGTTTTTGAAGGATAATCTTCTATATATTCATTTCTCCTCCTTTTTTTCCCTTTGGTTCTTTTATTTTCTGCTACACACATAGCAAAAAAAGCATTGCATCTCAACACTTTTTTAGTTTTCAGCATTGTAATAGAGATTATTTTTCAGTGTGCAAATAGAGAATTTCAGTTTCCTTGTCAATTATCACTATTTTTCTATTGTCAGATGAATAATTTGATAGAGTTATTGTGATTTAATTTCAAATCCTTTGCTCTGTCTCATTCATGCTTTGCAAAAATCAAAAGATTTCATAATAAATTCAGGTTGTGGGTTGTGTTCATCTGGTTTTCAATTCTTTGCATGTTGCAAAAATGACTTTTCCTACATGCAGAAGTTGGATCACTTTGAGCCTTCACATGAAATATTGATGAATTTCATGATCTAATTGGATTTGTGAAATAAATATTGGTCTTTGTTGCAGCTGATTATAGTTTTAGGACAACAAGTAGAACTGCATCATTTTGGTGTATCACCTCCATTAGGATAGGTTTTTCGTCACATGCAAGCCTTTTAACCCTTTTCTCATAGGAAGTTAGTTGTAGGAGATCCATCAAGATAGGAAGTCAACCTAGTCTCTGGGGATTCACATTCACTTTGAACAACCCACAAGCTAGAAGGTGTTTCCATGACTCATAGGATTGTTGAGTTTCATACTTAGCATCATAGGCGCAATCCTTCGTGACAATAGTTTTTGGCACGCCCAGTGGGGCTCGTTTGAGTTGTCACAGTTAAAAAAAGCTCCATTTTTGCTACTTTTTTGGTATTGGCAGTAGTATTACAGCCTTGAGGTTTATTTTTAGGGTCTTGGTGACTCTATTTTCTAGTTTCTATGTGTAGAACAAGTCTTAAAAACATATGAGAAATATTCAATGACCATAAAAGAACATGCTTTTGTACCATTTGATGGGGGAAACCCATTAGATTTGACTCAACATGATCCCATACTAGGATCAGCTCTGAAACATTTTCCTATCTTAATTGGTGAGGATCAAACTACACCAATAAAACACATTAGAGATGTTGCATCTCTGTGTAGTGTTCATCATGTGACCCAAGAGAATGTAGCACTCAGGCTATTGACAACATCATTCAAAGGCAAAGCACTTCAATGGTTCAAAGGTTTGCTTGCAAATTCAATTAGTTCATGGGATGATTTGGGTGATAAGCTGACAAAGCAATTTGCAGATAAGTCAGATCACCTATCACTAGTTGAGCAGATGACAACTATCAAAAGAGCTCTGCAAGAGTAGATGACAGATTTCAATTAACCTTTTGAGTGAACATGGAATATAATTTATACAATGGTAAAACCCACTCTTGAACATGCATTTTTATATTATTTGACAACTTTAAACAATGATATTGTTGTTATGATTTATTCTATGGGTGGGGTTACATTACCAGCAACTTATGATATAGCTATTAGAGAAGAAAACAACCTTATACGGGCTGGTAAAATAGCTCGTAGACCTCCTATGCCTATTTTCCTTGACATTCAGCCATTAATGCCCTTACAAGCACCTCCTATAGTTGCATTACCCATTGTTCCAGCATTAGGTTTTCAGAATTATGCTCAAAATAGTGTTGTTATAGATCCATCAAAGAAAATTCAATAGCTAAAGGAGATGTTTATAAAGAATGTTGAGGAAACTCATCAAATACAATAGACTATGCAAAATTTTGGCAATGAATTGGTGAGCCTTAAGAAAAATCAAAACCAAAATCAGAGGTATCAAGTCCCATACCAAGCTCATTATCAGCCCAATAGGCCTAATTACAAGAATGACCTTCAAAATCAGAGGAGGAATTACAACAATAGGCCAAATCAACAGTACAATCCAAATACCACTAATAATACTAGAGATATTGTACCTTCTTAGAACAATGTGGCTTGAGACTATTATTTTCCGTTCCATTAGCCTCATAATCAAGCATCCTTCTTGGATGCAATGAATTCTTAGTCACAAGTTTTGATGGTATGAAATAATCTATCTTATCAGGATGCAAGTGTTATTGAGGAAACAAAGGGTCCCAAAGTTTCTCTAATGAATTGACAAGTTGAGGAATTTTGTGGAGTTAATCATCCACAAGTGCATAATAGACCTTATTCACCTATTATAGCTAACATAAGGTCAAAAAAGCATACAATGGACATAGGCCAGTATGCTGCAAATTTCCAACAACAAGCTGTAAATCATGGACAACGTGCTACAACTAATCAACAACAAACTGATAAGAGGAAACAACAAGAAGATAACTCATAACAATAGGTTTCCTCAAAATAGCTAGCTGCTAATGGTCCTCCTAATATTCCAAAAATACAAATTCTATCAAGAAGACAACCTACAGAACCCAACAAACAACAAATTGTTCACTATCGGGCTATATCATCTCAAGCAGAGACTGCTAATTCAATAATGCAAGAAAGACTATTTGAGTATAATCTAGAGCAACAAATTGCCATAAAGGAAATGGAGATGAAGTTATTATTTGCTAAGAAAGAGGTTTCCAAGGTTGAACCACTGAATTTCACACAAGAAGTGTTTGAGCATGATCAAGTACAATAGCAGGTTGTAGAGATAGAAAAGGGTGTTGAAGTTCAGGTTTCAACTGATTTATTTAAATAAATTTCATTATTAATTAATGATGAGATTGATACATGAATATACTAACATCATTATCTAGTTATGAGCAACAAATAGTTGATAATCATCAGGATAAAGGGCAGATCTATCAGGAAGAAAATGAAGACAACGAGGTTGTAAAAGAGTTATAGGTTGGTATAGATACAATTTTGTTTCAAGTAGAGCAAAAAAATCAACGAAGCTTAGATTTCCAAGGTATAAATACTAAAGGCAATCAAGAAAGTGTATTGGTAAACACTTTGCACGATGACATTGATCATAATATAGCTATATTCTCAAGTATTATTGAAGATTTTTGCTCTAACCTTGATAACGAATTGATTGGGGTTTTTTCCTCTAACCTAGATAGTGAATTGACACCCTTGGAAAGAAAGGATAATGATTAGCATACTCAGGTAAAATAAGAAGATATTATGGTCAAGATGGTTAACAAACAAGAAATCATCAATCAGGTTCTAGAGTTTAACATCTCAAGAGGCTACCCAATCAAGCATCTAGCCAATGTAGAAGTCGAGCATGAAGAAGCTACTCAAACAGAGCAAGTTGCAGCCCAAGTGAAACAAGCTTCAACCACCTACCCACTCCAAGTAAATTGCATACACAATCATCTCAGTGAGGTAGGAGACTTTGTTTCCACTTTAAAGATATTTTGCAGCAGTTGGTGATGCATATGTTTATTCTTCATTTCTTCTCAGTTGTTCTTAAATTTTTGAAACATCCCAAGTTGGCAAGAAAATGATGTTACTTCTCAAAACCAGTGAATGGTTTTGTATAACCAAGTTTTTCTCTTGGTTAGCATAGGGTAGAGTAGTTTCATTTTTAGTTTAGTTGCAGTTTTCAATAAGTGTTCTAGGCAACTTTTAGTTTTCAGTTTTCAGCTCCAGTTTTAGTTTGATTGATGTTTTCAATAAGTGCTATTGCATAGTTTGTAGGCTCAGCTATAGGTAGAGGCAAATTAGTTTCAATTTTCAGTTGTTTTGGTTTTGTTTGAAGTGCTGAGTTGTAGTTTTAGATTTTGAAGAAGGCAGAATTGACTCATGCCCAATGTATATGCTTTAAGGCATTGAACTATTTGTTTATTAGTGAAACACCCCTGAGAGGTCACTATAAATATTACCAAATTTTGCTACACCTAAATTTGGTGACTTTTTATAGGCCTTATACATTGCAATTAAAAAAGGCACATAATTTTTTTTTTCAGTTTGTCCATGTTTACATCATGGTTTGAAAGTCAAAAGGTTGTTTCAGATATGCAAGGATTTTAATGTAATAACAACAAAATTGCATTGGTGACATGTGGAAAATATAAAATTTCTAATTGCATTCATAAATAAACATGTATGCTATACAAAGTACTCATTTTTCAGATATGCAACTGTTTAAACCAAGAAAAGAGATATTCAAGTTTAAGATTGCATAAAATACATCTTTATTTATGAAAGCAAACTGTTCACAAGATCCCACACAAGCTGTGGGAATAGCTGAGAGAAGTACATCAACATAGAACTGTAAACGTATAAGAAATAAGAGGGGTATGTGAAGAAGAGATAAGGAACCCATTATTGCTTGAAAATATTGACAAGTTCCTTTTGATAGTTGATTAGTGTCACCTTGTGAGTGACGATTAGTAGAATTTAATTTAACTTTATTAAGATTTTTAAATGAAAATAAACCTTAATAATTTTAAATTAAATTATATAAAAGAGGGTATTTAAAAAAAAAAGGAAAAATAGTTTTATTTTGTTTTATAATTTTATTGAAAATAATATTATTAATTATTTCAAATAAATAATAAATAAAATAATCTAATTAAAGCAAAAGTTAGTTGCAACAAAAATGAAGGAGATATTTTACAACTATATTTGGCATTTCAAAATGCATGAAGAAAGGGGGGTAATTTTTCAATTCATGAGCTATTTTTGGCATCATATCATGAAGAGTTTTAGTGGAGGGGGTGTTTCTTTTTCAGTTCTATATTTGGCACAGCAGGGCATGTAGATGTTTGGAACAAGTTGCTTTTTCAGATTGGTTACTTTTAGCAGAGGTGACCATTCTATTTTTAGCAGAGGGGTTCTCTTTCCATGCACTATCAGTTGGGGACCTATTTTCAACATTGGAGGCTATTTTGGCAGGGTTACACGAGTCTTTTATGCTATTTGGTCAAATTCACCCAAGGCTTTTTCTCATGTAGTTTTTTCATTTTGGGGTTTTTGAAGGAGAATCTTCTATATATTCATTTCTCCTCCTGCTTTTTCCCTTTGGTTCTTTTCTTTTCTGCTACACACATAGCAAAAAAAAAACATTGTATCTTAGCACTTTTTTAGTTTTCAACATTGTAATAGAGATTATTTTTCAGTGTGCAAATAGAGAATTTCAGTTTCCTTGTCAATTATTCCTATTTTTCCATTGTCAGATGAATGATTTGATAGAGTTATTGTGATTTAATTTTGAATCCTTTTCTCTATCTCATTTATGATTTGTAGAAAGAGTAAGATTTCATAATAAATTTAGGTTGTGGGTTGTGTTCATCTGGTTTTCAATTCTTTACATGTTGTGAAAATCACTTTTCCTACATGCAGAAGCTAGATAACTTTGAGCCTTCACATGAAATATTCATGAATTTCATGATCTTGTTTGATTTGTCAAATAAATATTGGCTTTTATTGCAACTGATTATAGTTTTAGGACAACAAGTAGAAGTGTATCATTTTGGTGTATCACCTCCATTAGGATAGGTTTTTCGTCACATGCAAGCCTTTTAACCCTTTTCTCATAGGAAGTCATCTTGGTCTTCGAAGATTCACCTTCAATTTGAGCAACCCACAAGCTCGAAGGTGTTTCCATTATTCATAAGATTGCTAAGTTTCATACTTAGCATCACAGGCGCAATCCTTCATGATAATAGTTTTTTGCATGGCCGAAGGGACTCCTTTGAGCTGTCACAACTCAAAAAAGATCCATTTTTGTTTCTTTTTTAGTATTGACATCAATATTACAACCTTGAGGTTTATTTTTAAGTACTCAGTGACTCTATTTTCTAGTTTCTATGTGCAGAACAAGTCTTAACAGCATATGAGAAACATTTAATGGCCATAGGAGCACATGCTTTTGTACCATTTGATGGGGGCATCCCATTAGATTTGAATCAACACGATCCCATACTAGGAGCAACTCTAAAAAGTCCGCCTATCTTCACTGGTGAGGATCAAACTACACCAATAGAACATATTAGAGATGTTGCATATCTATGTAGTGTTCATCATGTAACCCAAGAAAACGTAGCTCTCAAGCTACTGGTAGCCTCATTCAAAGGAAAAGCACTTCAATGGTTCATAGGTTTGCTTGTAATTCAAGTTAGTCATGGGATGATTTGGGTGATAAGCTAATAAAGTAATTTGGAGATAAGTCAGATCACTTGCCATTTGTTGAGCAGATGACCCCTATCAAAAGGGCTCCGCAAGAGCAGATGCCATATTTCAATTACTGTTTTGAGTGAACATGGAATATAATTCCTACAATGATAAAAACCCTTTCATGAACATGCATTTTTTAAATTATTTGAGAACTTTAAACAATGATATTGCTGTTATGATTTAGTCTTTGGGTGGGGTTACATTACCAACAATTTATAATATAGTTATTAGAGAAGAAAACAACCTTATACGGGCTCATAAAATAGCTCCTAGACCTCCTATGCCTATTTTCCTTGATATTCAAACATTAATACCCTTACAAAAACACCCTATAGATACATTACCCACTGTTCCAGCATTAGGTTTTCAAAATTATGCTAAAAATAATGTTGTTACATATCCATCAAAGCTAATTCAAGAGTTAAAGGAGATGTTTATAAAGAATGTTGAAGAAACTCGTCAAATACAATAGACAATGCATAATTTTGGCAATTAATTGGTGAGCCTTAAGAAGAATCAAAATCAAAATTAGAGGTATCAATCCCCATACCAAGCTCCTTATAAGCCTAATAGGCCTAATTACCAGAATGACCCTCAGAACCAGAGGAAGAATTACAACAATAGGCTAAATCAACAGTACAATCCAAATACCATTAATAATACCAAAGATATTGTACCTTCTTAGAACAATATGGTTCAACACTATTGTTTTCCATGCCAACAACCTCATAATCAAGCATCTTGTTTGAATGCAATGAATTCTTAGTCACAAGAATTGATGGTATGAAATAATCTTTCTTATCAGGATGCAAGTGTTATTGAGGAACCAGAAGGTCCCAAAGTTGCTCTAATGAATTCGCAAGTTGAGGAATTTTGTGGAGTTAATCATACACATGTGAAGAATATACCTTATTCACCTATTACAGCTAACATAAGGTCAAAAAAGCGTACAATGGACATATGCCAGTCTGCTACAAATTACCAACAAGAAGCTGTAAATCATGGACACCGTGTTGCAACTAATCAACAACAAATTGATAAGAGGAAATAGCAACAAGATAACTCAAAACAACCGGTTTCCTCAAAACAACCAGCTACTAATGGACCTCCTACCATTCAAAAAGTACAACAAAAAGTTCATTATCAGGCTAAATCATTTCAAGCAGAGCTCGTTGTTTCAATAATGCAAGAAAGACTATTTGAGGATAATTTGGAGAAACAAATTTCCATAAAGGAAATGGAGATGAAGTTATTATTTGCTAAGAAAGAGGTTTCCAAGGTTGAACCACTGAATTTGACACAAGAAGTGTTTGAGCATGATCAACTACAACAACAAGTTGTAGAGATAGAAAAGGGTGTTGAAGTTCAAGTTTCAATTGATTTATTTGAAGAACTTCCCTTATTAATTAATGATGAGATTGAATGCATGACTATACTAACATCATTAACCAGTTAAGAGCAATGGGAAGTTGATAATCATCAAGATAAATGATAGATCTATGAGGAAGCAAATAAATACAATAGGGTTGTAAAAGAGTTACAGGTTGGTATAGACACAATTTTGTTTCAAGTAGAGAAAAACAATCAACAAAGCTTAGATTTCCAAGGTATAAATACTGAAGGCAATCAAGAAAGTGTATTGGGAAACACTTTGCATGATGACATTGATCATAATATAGCTAGATATTCTCAAGTATTATTGAAGATTTTTTCTCTAACCTTGATAACAGATTGATTGGCGATTTTTCCTCGAACATCGATAGTGAATTGATACCCTTGGAAAGAAAGGATAATGGCCAGCATACTCAGGTAAAAGAAGTAGATATTATGGTTAAGGAGATGGTCAAAAAACAAGAAATCATCAATTAGGTTCTAGAGTTTAACATCTCAAGGGGCTACCCAATTAGACATCTAGCCAACATAGAAGCCAAGAATGAAGAAGCTACTCAAACAGAGCAAGTTGCAGCCCAGGTGAAACAAGCTTCACCCACCTACTGATAGGGAGGTAGTGCAAGTGGGTTGCCCAATAGGCTTGTATGTTATTAGGTGATAGGTCCTTGCTGGTTTCAAAGTGGAATCACCAAAAATCAGAGTGCAAGAGGTTTAATAACAACCAAGCAACTCTCCTTGATCCACCTCCCTAAGTCCAACTCTTCTTGGTTGCTCAAGGGCTTCAAATCCATTGTTTTTGTCTCCCTCTCT
The DNA here is from genome assembly GCF_030272615.1 of Cryptomeria japonica. NCBI lineage: Eukaryota > Viridiplantae > Streptophyta > Pinopsida > Cupressales > Cupressaceae > Cryptomeria > Cryptomeria japonica. Next base: position 607,592,359 of record NC_081412.1, on the reverse strand, counting down.
AGTGCTACAACACCAACTTATGGAGTCTACCACACCAAATATGTTAAATGTATGCAAGGACAACTTGTCTCAACTGGACTTGATGGGTTTTAGGCTTTACATTCCCCATTTGTGTACCCGATTTGTCAAAAACCCAATTTTAGGCCTAAATCGGGCTACTAGGAATTAGCCCTCCTTTTGGGGTTTTGTGCTCACCCTGCTCCAGCGATGGACTTCCAAACAAAAAAAAGTTGATATTCAGACACCCTTTTGGGAGTTCTTGAATATTTTCCAAGTTTAGGGGTCCCTAAGGCCTTCTCCGTGATTGTCCCAAAAATGGGCATAAAAAGAGGGTTTTGGTAGGGTTTGTTGGTAAAATCAAATTTTAAGCTTGAGACCCTCCATATGACACAAGAACACTTAGTTATACCATGATACTGACTAAATAGGCCACAATCAAGAAGATTTAAACCTCAAAGGATGGAGAACAAGATTTTTACAAAATGCACATAAGGAAATTGCAACATTTGACAACTTTTCATTCTTGCCTTCTACAAACACAACTTTTGCATGAATACCAATTACAATTTGAAGCATGTGAACATGACCATCATTAGTGACAAGAAGGAATCATATTAGCCCTGCACAAAAGGCATTAGGCAATTACAAAACAACAACTAGTTCACTGTCAAGTTAATTATGACTGCATTTTGCCCTCTCACTGCCTTTTCACTTTGGACCTGCACTTCACATTGTTAGAACTCCTTTCCAAGGTCTGTTTTGTGCTTTCTTAACAATTCTCTACCTTTTGATGCTTAGTGTCCTTCATACCTACCATTTTGAAGAGGGAGATTACATATACAACCTCAAAACAAATGTAAAAATCAGTCCTAGATGATTGTGACAGCCTGCTGGGCGTTTACCATTTTGCCTAAAGAGATCATTGATTGATCTTGGCATTCAAAATACCCATGGGTAGGGTTTACACCACTCCTTGTTATTTTTTTCAAACAAACAAAGATTATACAAGGTTTACACACACCAATAAATGGTGGAGAGCAAACAAAAGAAGGAAAAACTACTACCAAACAGTGACTCACTGTTTTGGTTTACAATTCACAAAACTGAAACATGTAACCCTCCTTGTCCTTAGAAAGCCTCTTTTCTTGCACATATCACTTGGACATCAAGGTAGGTCTGTCCACCAAATGAATGCAATTGCTATGGAAGAGAAAAGCATCAAACTTCTACAAGACCCTAGCCAAATGGCACACTTGCCTAGGGCTCCATGGCCACAAAACTCCTTGCACATGCACTCTTGAAATAAAAATATGTATTTACATAATTTACAAATTGACCAACAGGTTCTTGAGAAGCCATGAACATTTTAGGACTTCAAGAAGCCAAGTTGGTCAAGCATCCTTGCCAAATTCCTAGACAAGGCAGTGAAACTGTCAAATCAAACTAATTTTGCTACAAACTCAAAACTTGATGAAATTGAATGCCACCAAAGGGAGAATTTTAAGAGAACATAGTAGAAACTGAAAATGCAAGAATAGTATGGCCAAGTACAGCAGGTGTACGGACTGCTGTTCACATGAAGTTAGAAACTAGGGAAAAACAAGGTAAAATGAGTGCAAACTTTCAAAATGATTAATAACTCCGATTGATCAACCCTTACAATAGTTCAAACAGGAGAATAAATACCACTCCAGGTTGGTTAGCCTCCTGTATGGACATGTACATGTCCAAGAACACTAAATTTGACATTTTGATGCCTAAATGACAACTTTTGATGCCTAGAAGGTGTGAGGTTGATCTCAAAGCCTACAAAACACCTAAGAACACTACTCACACCTACAAACCAAACAAAAAACATGTCTAGACATTTTCAAAACAAAAACACATTAAAAACTCACTTTTTACAACATTTTGCCAGGCAACTCCAAAACTGGCAATTTTGAGCAAAAGATGAAAACAGGAAACCAAAACCACACAATGAGTTCAAAACTCATCCAAACAACTTAAAACAACACAAAAACAACTTAATCAACCTTTCCAACTCAAAGCTAATAAAAATCAAACTTACTCTCAAACCTGTGTTGAAAATGAGGCCTAGGTGCCTGCACCACCTACCCACTCCAAGTAAATTTCATCCACAATCATCTTAACGAGGCAGGAGGTTTTGTTTTCACTTTTGAAGATATTTTGGAATAGTTGGTGAAGTATATCTTCATTCTTCATTTCTTCTCAGTTGTTCATAAATTTTTGAAACATCCCAAGTTGACAAGAAAAGGATGTTACTTCTCAAAATAAGTGAATGGTTTTGTATAACCAAGTTTTTCTCTTAGTTAGCGTAGGGTAGAGTAGTTTCTTTTTCAGTTTAGTTGCAATTTTCAATAAGTGCTCTAGGCACATTTTAGATTTTAGTTTTCAGCTTTAGTTTTAGTTTGATTGTTGTTTTCAATAAGTGCTATTGCACAGTTTGCAGGCTCAACTATAGGTAGAGCCAAACTAGTTTCAATTTTTAGTTGTTTTGGTTTTGTTTGAAGTGTTGAGTTGCAGTTCCAGATTTTGAAGAAGGCAAAATTGACTCATACCCAATGGATATGATTTAAGGCACTAGACTATTTTTTTAGCAGGCAAACACCCTTGAGACGTTGCCAGAAATGTTACCAAATTTTGCTATACCTAAATTTGATGACCTGTTACATGCCTTATACATTGCAGTTAAAAAAGGTACACAATTTTTTTTTCAGTTTCTCCATCTTTACATCACGGTTTCAAAGTCAAAAATTTATTTTAGATATGCAAGGATTTTAATGTAATAACAAGATTGGGTTGAGAAAATTCAATGGAGGGAACAACGGAAGGAACATCGTTTGCAGGGGGAAATTTGAATTCAAGAAATGGAGGGAACAATGATGCTGGTTCATCTGGGTTTGACTCCACTGTAGCTCAAGGACAAACATCTGATGATGAAGATGGAAGACAGGATGGGGACCCACAAACACGGGACCCTCCTCCCGATCCCAAAAACTTAAAATTCTCAAGATTCAAGCCCCGAGGCGGTGCAGATCGACTCAGAAAATACCAAGGAGGGGCGAATACCTAAACCCTGGAATAGTCTCTTCGCTAGACAAGCATCTGGTAAATTGACTAGTAAATCATCTTTCCCCTTTGTGAAGGATATATCAGACAATAGAATAGGTAAACTTGTGATTGAGATTCCTGATTTGGTTATTGACCATAGTATCTCTTTAATGACTATTTCTCTGGTGGGGAAATTTGTTGGACCCTAACCTAATATTGAGGATGTTAGATCCTTTGTTAAGAGAAAATGGAGAATGAAAGGACAGGTTGAAGTCTCTGCCCTGCCTAGAGGCTTTTTTGTTTTCTCCTTTTCATGTGGGGAAGATCTGGAAGTGGTACTAAGTGGTGGCCCGTGGATGTTTGGTAAATCCTCTCTTTCTGTTAGAAAATGGTCCCCTAATATGGAACTAAATGACTCTTTTTTTGAATCTGCTCCGGTGTGGGTTAGGTTGCTTGGGCTACAATTGGAATACTGGGTGGAGGATGTTTTCTTAGGAATTTCTAACTCCTTTGGGGAGCTTGTTGCGATAGACCCAATGACCACAGCTCGAAAGAGATTGGTCTATGCATGCATCTGCGTCAACATATCACAGAATATGGATCTCCCAAGTACTATTGACATAAAATCCAAAGTTGGGTTATGGGAACAAGCCATTGAATTTGAATCTCTCCCTTTTGTGTGTTTCTCTTGCAAAAAAGCAGGTCACTGGGCTAAGGCTTGCCCCAGCAACCCTAAAAGACTTGTGATGAAAGAAAAAAACATTCACAAACCGGTTTGGAAAGAAAAAAATAACAACAAAGACTACAACAAGTTAGAAGAAAAAAGTGGAAACTTGGTAAACAAACTAGAACATCTGAAAGTTAACTCCACTGACCCTCCTAAAGACCCCCCCCTGAAGGGGAACAAAAAGAATGAAACCAAGGAGTTTGAGATCAAAATAGGCAATACCTTTGAGGCCCTTCAGTCACAGGAGAAGGAGAATGAAATCAGCACAGAGACACTTGAAGATGGTGAGATTGAGGATATCACTAACTTTCATCCTGAGGAGCTACATGAACCCATATCAAAGAAAGAAGAACCCTGTTTAGGGGAAGAGCTTCAAGAATAGGAAATATAAATGGGAAGGAGTAACCATTTTGGGTCGCCACAAGAAAACTTAAATGCTTTATTCCAAAACATAGAAGTGAATATGACCACTTCATCCCAGAAAAGAGAAGATCTATGGAGCAACATGCAAGATGAATCTAGAGAAGAACAACAAGAAGAAAACACAACAGGAAATGGAAAGAAAATTAAGACCAAGAAGGCAAGAGGTCCTAATGGAGTAAAAACCAGAACCAGATCTAAGGCCGATTTTGGGGCCTCAAGATCCCCATCTGGATGCAAAACTATGAAATGGCATAGGGATCAGGAGAGTAAGCAAAACATAGCTGATGGAAGGCAGCGAACTATCAAGGAGTCCTACCCCCAGGCTTCCAAATGAAAGTAATATCTTGGAACATCAGAGGCCTAAATGGCCTCAATAAATAGGATATATTAAGGAACCTTATTCGAGATCAAAATCTGGATATTATCCTGGTTTAGGAAACCAAAATGAGTAAAGAGAAAGTGGAGAAAATAAAGTTTTTTAAAAATGGAGGGGTTTGTGGCAGTAGCTCGAATGGAGCCTCAGGAGGGGTTGCTATATTCTGGAATAAAAGCACAACCTCTGGAGATATGATAGATGTGGATGGCAATATTTTATCCCTAAAAGCTAAAAGTATCTTTGATGGTAAGGAATTTTTTATCACTAATATCTATGCCCCTAACTCCAAATCTGCTAGAAGTAAATTCTGGAATAAAGTTCAGCATAAAAGGAAAAAATTCCCTATGCACAGCTGGGTTGTGATGGGAGATTTCAATACTCCTTTGCAAGACATAGAAAAATTTGGAGGTAGTCAAGCTGAACCAGATAGTAGATCTAACCTAATGGACTTTATTAATGACAATGCTCTCATTGATTTGGATCTCAACGGAGCTTCCTACACTTGGTCTAACCGAAGAGATGGTGATGATCTCATCCAGGTAAGACTTGATAGATCCCTTCTCTCTGATGATTGGATTCTTTCTCATAGTTGTTCCCTTTCTGTTATTAATAGAATTGGGTCAGATCATTATCCCATTTCCTTTGTTGCTGAGAACTCTAAGAATAATCAGAGATTCCCTTTTCGTTTCGAAAAGATGTGGACCTCCCAACCTAATCTTGAAAATTCCATTGCTGAATGGTGGAATCTTGATGTTAATGGAACTGCCATGTATAAAGTTGCCAAAAAACTTAAATATGTGAAAACCAATATTAAGACCTAGAACAAGAAGGTCTTTGGTGATATCTTTGATTCAAATAAAAAATTAAAGGAGGAACTGGACCAGATACAAAATTCCATCCAGGAAGAAGGCTACAAAAAGTATTCCAAAGCCATGGAAGATAAGGTCCTAGGCAACATCCACAACATTATTTATAGGGAAGAAATATATTGGAGATAGAGATCCAAGGCTATATGGCTGAAGGCAGGGGACAGAAACACTAAATTTTTCCACATGACTTCTCTAAAACATAAGGCTGTAAATATAATCACAAGACTAACTGTTGAGAACAACACTCTGCTTAATAAGGATGAAATCAGGGATGAAGCTGTCAGATTCTTCAAGCAACTCCTTTCTAGTAACAAGGACCTTGATCAGACCCATCAACTCAATTTGGTTAATAATATTCCTAAGATCATAAACCCTATTCAAAATAAGGCCCTTACTGCTATCCCGTCTGCTGGAGAAATCAAAACAACTGTCTTCTCTTTTTAAGGGGATAAAGTTCTAGGCCCTAATGGCTTCCCTATGTTCTTCTTCCAAGAATTCTTTCATATTGTGGGGGAGGATACGGTTAATGTGGTTAAATAATTTTTTGGATCCAGAAGAATCCTTAAGGAATTGAATTCCACTTTTATAGCCTTAATCCCCAAAGTTTCTAGGGTGGATTCTATGGGAAAATTTAGGCCAATTAGCTTATGCAACTCTTTCTACAAAATTATATCCAAAGTTTTGACCACTAGAATTTTGGCGGTGCTTCCCTTCATCATATCTGAAGAGAAAAAAGGCTTTGTTCCTGGTAGGTAGATTCTGGACTCAATCATTCTTGTTCATGAGAACATTCATTCCCTCAGTGCTACTAAGAAAGAAGGTTTCTTGATAAAGTTGGATCTGGCAAAGGCTTATGATAGAGTTGAGTGGGATGTTCTCTTTAAAATCATGGGGGCTTTTGGTTTTGATGATAAGATTATCAAAATAATCAGAGAACTAATCACTACTCCTATGTTCTCTATTTTGGTTAATGGATCTCCAATAAAAATTTTTAAAACTTCTAGAGGGCTAAGACAAGGAGATCCCATATCTCCTATCCTTTTTACCATTTTGGCTGAAAGTATGAGCAGATTGATTCATAATTTGAAACAAAGAAAAACTATCAAAGGTCTTCAACCTTCCTCTGCCAATGTTTTTTGCACTCATCAATAGTTTGTTGATGACACTATCCTCATGGGATATTCTTCAGTCAAGGAGGCTAATGCCTTCAAAATAGCTCTCAACTCCTATACTTTGGCAACTGGTCAACAAGTTAATTGGGACAAATTGGCTATGTACTTCTTCAATACTCCGGTCATAAGACAACAGAAAATTGCTAACATTATTGGGTGCAAAGTGGAAATGCTCCCTTCCACCTATCTGGGTCTTCCTTTAGGGTTGGCTCCCCCAAATTCCTTCTGGAATATGATCATTGATAAAATTAATAAGAGACTTGTTGGATGGAAAGGCTCAATGTTATCTCAGGCTGGGAAAATGCAGCTCCTCCAAGCTACCCTTCAAAATCTCCCTGTTTATGCCCTCAGTCTGTTTGGTATTCCGGCTAAATTTGCTGAAGCTATGGAAAGAATCTAGAAGAGATTCCTATGGTCAGGAGTGGAAGAAAAAAAGAGAATACCTTTGATTGCCTATTACAAAGTGTGTAGACCAAAGAACAAAGGAGGGTTGGGGATTAAAGTTATAAAAACCTTTAACAAAGCTCTTCTTGCCAAGCAGTTATGGAGAGCCTATGACACTAAGAAAGATTGGAATCAAATTTGGTTTGACAAATACATTCAGAATCAGACTATCCAAGGAATCCTTAACTCTGAAGATATCCCTGCTGGATCCTTCATCTGGAATAGTATTACCAAATCCATAAAAGTTGCAAAAGCTAGGGCTGGATGGGTCCTTGGAAAAGGTGACAGAATAAGGTTTTGGGAAGACCCCTGGATGAAGAATGAAGCCCTTTATGATCAAAACAATAGTCAAATTATTGAAGAGTGTAAAGGAGGTTTGGGCTTATGGTATGTGACTATTGGAAGGAGAATAAGTGGGTTAGACTTGAGGACATCCATTCTGGATTTTCCTCTCTCCAGAAAGAGTTGTTGTCCTTTTCCCCTAATAAAAGCCATGATGATGTTTTCCTCTGGAAAAGTGATCCTAAAGGTGAATTCACGGTTGCTTCTGCCTATAAAAACACTTTCTCTCAAACCAATGATCCCATTTGGAGCAAAGTTTGGAACAACATCCTGATCCCTAAAGTCAACATTTTCTTTTGGCTTGCTTCTCATAATAGCACCCTTACTCTTGACAATTTAATCCGAAGGGGCTTCAAATTCCCTAATAGATGTGAGCTTTGTCAGAAGGAGGGGGAGTCTGTTGATCACCTATTTTTTCACTGCTCCTTCACCTGGGAAATTTGGTGCAAAATGTGGGAAAAATGGAAAATTAACTGGGTCATGAACAAGAGCATCAAGGATATCATCTAGCAATGGAATTTTCCTACCAAATGTCAAATCATCAAGAACCTATGGTCTTTGATCCTCCCCATGATATGTTGGGGCATTTGGAAAGAAAGGAATAACAGGATATTTAGGGAAGATAAGTGTAATACTCAAGTAGTCTTTGAAAAAATATGCAGGGCTATAAAGGAGAACATCAACATTCCTCACAAGAATAATCAGCAATGGGCTATTATTGATATGAATGATATGGAAAAAGATATCCTTACTGAATGGAACCTAATACATAAGGTCTACAGATCAGACAATAAGAAGAAGAGAGATAACATTATATGGAGGTTTCCTGATTATGACTGGATAAAGGTTAATTTTGATGGGGCGGCTAAAGGGAACCTTGGAAAGGCTGGTGGAGGGGGAGTTATTAGAAATGCTCAAGGAATTTGCATTGTTGCTTTTGCTTCCCCTTTTGAAACCCAAAATAACCATGTGGCTAAAGCTCTAGCCATGCTAAAGAGCCTCCAGCTAGCTTAGGAATTCAAATTTAAAAAAATTTGGCTGGAAGGGGACTCTTTAAACATCATACAAGCCCTTAAAGGTACTAGTTTTGTTTCCTGGAATATTGCCAATATTATTAAAAATGCTAAAGATATTCTAAATAACTATGTTAGCATTATTATAACCCATACCTTTAGAGAGGGAAATAAGGTAGCGGATATCCTTGCCAATGAAGGGGTCAAATTGGAGAAGGACGTCAAATACATAGGAGAAAATCACATCAAACGGTAGATTAAGGAGCAATTATACTTTGATCACCTCAATGGATCAAGCTAATATCATGATTGATTTCTGGGGAATGAGTACCAATGACAGATTTTGGGGGCAGATTAACTGTCAGATGATGAGTGTTTCTCGGCATCATAACCAAGATCATATGTGTGCAAAAGATAATAGTAATAATAGCTGGGTTTGTATGAACATGAGTAGCAATCTCAAAACTATGAAAGAGTCTTTATACGGGGAAACCAGAAATAACAAGTCTTCAGAGCTTTATCCGTGGATTGAAAATTGCAACAGAGGATATCTTTACTTGGAAAGAAGAATGGGAGGTAACCTAAATAGGAATGAGCCTTCAGGTTGTGAGAATTGGAAGAGCAAAAGAAAGGTTTGGAGAAGGCTCCACAGACACGGTTTCATTGATTATATGGAGAAGCTCCATGGTAGTAGAAACTCTATGTCTCACGATTTTGCTAAAAGATGGAGCAACAACAGGGCTACCCTGTTTGGGGAAATTTGGCAAATCGATGAAAATTTGATTGCGGAGGTCACGTGACTCAAGATGGAGGGGACAAAATTCTACCAGGATAGGAAGTATGCCACTGAGGCTTTCAAAAATTTCCTGAAGATGGAGGACGAGAAGGGCAACCTGGCGAAGAAGGACAACATATCATACTACATCCCCCAATAGGTAAAACCTTTCTGGCAAAAAGTTCTTAGGGCTTTAATGGAATATTTGACTGTGGATGGTAGATTTATGAAAATTTACAACTATCATTTCTCTATCCTGAACCACTTCCGCCATGGGGCTAAAATATCCTTGCCCTTCTATTTAGCCTCCTCTCTAAACGAGAGCCTGGCCGACCATGCCAAAAAGCCCAACTCCTATCCTTTAGCGCACCAGGGACTCATTCTGCTTATTTATGAACATATTAAGGATAAGGCTAGGGCTACCAGGGATGATCCTTTGATCATCAATGCTCAGATATCTGAGAAATGCATAGACTCTGATTCGACTGGGGAGCCCAGCACCCCTACCCATAAAAAAAGGAAGGTTGAAACCGAGCAGGATGAAAAGGATGTGCATTGTGATGAAGAAGAGGGAAAGGATAAGGACACTGATTCTGAAATGGAGCTTAACAAGGAGGAGAATTATGGAAAAGGAGAGGAAGGGGGAAATTCTGAGAATCGTCACTCCAACCCTAAGGGCTCGGAAAGTGAGAAAGAGGCTCTAAATCCTAAGGAGGGTGAAAACCCTAATGCTGAGGAGACTGAACAGAGCAAGGACTCTGCGGATACCATCATGGATACCACCCGCAACTGCACCCTTGAATTCTTCAATTTTCAGAAGTGGGTGGTTGAAAACATCACTAGCATGCAGGGTAAACAAAGGGAGCTGGAAGTTAAGATCAACAAGCTGATTAAGATGTCTGACTCTGGGAAACAGAAAGAGGAGATGGAAAATAGTGAAGCGAAGGAGGAAATGGAAATGGAGGACTGGCTGGAGAAAGATATGATAAAAGGCGACCTGAAACATTTGGAGGACGTTATTAAAACCATGAAGGAATAGGTGGAGGAGGACAAGGACAACGTCAACGCCCGGATGGCTCGAAATGAGAAAGCCTTGAAAAGCCTTATGAACCACAGCCTCCAGGTTCTTAAATTCTCCTCCCAGAATATGAATGCGCTGGTGAATCATCTGGAAAAGAAAAACTAGGAGAAGAACCTAGTAATTATAGAAGATGCTCCTACTTCCAGCCTAACCCACCAGACCCCTAGGCGCAGAACCAGGAAGACTATGGCTAAGAAGGACATGAAAATGAAAGAGAGTCAGATTGCTCAGGAAAATACCGACTTGAGGGAAGAAGCCAACGCAATGATGCTCTTGGTGTAGAATGCAAAAGAAACCATGAAGAGTTTTTAAATTTCTTGTAATGCTGGGCTTGGGGTCAATTTCTTGCTGGCCTCTTGCTATCCTTTTCTCTGTTGCTGGTTTTTTTGCTGGTCTTTTGTAGCTATTGTGTTTTGTTTCTTTCCTGAATATCCTTCGAATGTAAATGGGTTTCGGGTCCCTTAAAACCTGTTTTTACTTAATAAAAAACAACAAGATTGCATTGGTGACATGTGGAAAATATAAAATTTCTGATTGCATTCATAAATAAACATGTATCGTATACAAAGTACTCATTTTCAAATATGCAACTGTTTAAGTAAAAAACAAGAGATATTCAAGTTTAAGATTGCATAAAATACATTTTTATGTATGAAAGCAAACTATTCACAAGATCCCACACAAGCTATGGGAATAGCTGAGAGAAGTACATCAACATAGAACTATAAACATATAAGAAATAAGAGGGGTATGCAAAGAAGAGATAAGGAACCCATCATTGCCTAAAAAACTTGACAAGTTCCTTTTGATAGTTGATTAGTGTCACCTTGTGAGTGACGATTAGTATAATTTAATTTAACTTTATTTAAGGTTTTTAAATGAAAATAAACCTTAATAATTTTAAATTAAATTATATATAAGAGGGTATTTAAAAAAAAAGGAAAAATAGTTTTATTTTGTTTTATCATTTTGTTGAAAATAATATTATTAATTATTTCAAATAAATGATAAATAAATAAAAAATTTCCAAGTAAAGCAAAAGTCAATTGCAACATGCAGTTTTCAAAGAAGGAGATATTTTACAGCTATATTTGACATTTCAGGATGCATGAAGAAAGGAGAACGATTTTTCAATTCATGAGCTATTTTTGGCGTCATATCAAGCAGATTTTTAGTGGAGGGGGTGTTTCTTTTTTAGTTCTATATTTGGCACAATAGGGCATGCATATTTTTGGATCAAGTTGCTTTTTTAGATTGGTTATTTTTAGCAAAGGTGGCAGTTCTATTTTCAACAGAGGGGTTCTTTTTCCATGCTCTATCAGTTGGGGACCTATTTTTAGCATTCAAAGTTATTTTTGGCAGCGTTACACATGAGTTTTTGATGTTGTTTTGGGCAAGTTCACCCAAGACTTTTTCTCATGCAGTTTTTTCATTTTAGGGTTTTTGAAGGAGAATCTTCTATATATTCATTTCTCCTCCTTTTTTCCCTTTGGTTCTTTTTCTTTTCTGCTACACACATAGCAGAAAAAGCATTGTATCTCAACACTTTTTCAGTTTTCAGCATTGTAATAGAGATTATTTTTCAGTGTGCAAATAGAGAATTTTAGTTTCTTTGTCAATTATCCCTATTTTTCCATTGTCAAATGAATGATTTGATAGAGTTATTGCAATTTAATTTCGAATTCTTTTCTCTGTCTCATTTATGCTTTGCAGAAATATGATTTCATAATAAATTCAGGTTGTGGGTTGTGTTTATCTGGTTTTCAATTCTTTGCATGCTTTGAAAAATTACTTTTCCTACATGCAGAAGTTGGATAACTTCGAGCCTTCACATGAAATATTGATGAATTTCTTGATCTTATTTCATTTGTGAAATAAATATTGGTCTTTTTTGCAGCTGATTATAGTTTTAGGACATGTAGAACTGCATCATTTTAGTATATCACCTCCATTAGGATAGGTTTGTCGTCACATGCAAGCCTTTTAGTCCTTTTCTCATAGGAAGTTAGTTGTAGGAGATCCATCAAGACAGGAAGCCGACCTGGTCTTCGGAGATTAACCTTCACTTTAAGAAATCCACAGTCTCTAAGGTGTTTCCATGATTCACAGGATTGCTGAGTTTCCTACTTAGCATCATAGGCACAATCCTTCGTGACAATAGTAATATTGTAGCGTGTATGGTTACAACTTTGTAGTTTGTAATGGGGGTTGAGCATACCTTGAAATATAGGATGATGATTTGTACAAATATATGTAATAATCATACCAAAGGTGTATCTAAATGTGTGTGATTGGATAAGTGTGCAAACAAAAGTTTTGATCTTTTGGAAGTGTTAAGAAGTGTGACAGAGCATATCCAATTGTGTGCTTAACTAGAACTATAACCAAGCATGAGGAGATGCTATTTTATCAGTTCATGATCTTCTGGATGTAATCCAAATGTTTTTGTAAGACAATGAGTCTTCCCAAGGATTGTAGCCATTCTTGTTATGTATTTTGATCAGTGAGCTCTAGGCAGTGTACCTGAATGCACGTGCATTCCCCATTGTAATATTTCATATACTTCTAGTAGGGTATCATCATATTATGGGTAGGTTCCCATCATGTTTTTTCCTTTAACTAGGTTTTTCACGTCAAAAATCTTGGTGTTATGTGTGTTATTGATGTAGTGTTGATTTATGCTTTCATAGTTAATTATCATATCTAAAATTGTGTTTGAGTTAAATAAAGTTTGTGAGCAAATTGATTCACTCCCCCTCTCAATTTGCTGCATTATTGCCAACACGTGTGTCATTTGTTCCCTATGAAACCTTGAGTTCCATAGGTTCCTTTTCTTTCCTTTGATTTTGGTTTTCTTTTGGGATTTCATACTCTAAGGAACCTAAGTGTTTCACTCTAAAGTTCCTTTAGTTCCCTAGACTTAGGTTCCCCATCTATTTGTGTTGCTTTTAGGATTTCAAAGTTTGGGATCCCAAGAGTTTTAAGAACTTAGTTTTTGGAGTTCATGGAACCCCAAATCCCAAACCCCAACTTCCTTTTTTCTGTTGTGTCATCTTTGAGATTTCAGTCTTCATGATCTTGGGAACCCTAAGAACTTAGTTCCTAAAGTTTTTTGAGCCACAAAGCTTGAAGTCACACTTTTCCTTTGTGTGGCATTCTCATTGCTTGAAGTCACACTTTTCCTTTGTTTTGGTGTCATTGTTATTTGTCATCACTTCATGGCATTGTCTTCATCGTTGTCATGGGGGCTTCACTGGCTAGGCAATATTATATCATGTGCATTCATATTGGGGGGTTTAATATCCCAAAAATGGGCTATAGTTATTTTAGCTCCAAAATGTTATATTCGTACGTCCTGTTATATGACATTCGTGTGTTATTGACCATCGATAATGTGATTAACGACTGTGATTTTCACGAATGCCATATAACACGATGTATGAATATAACATTTTGGAGCTAGAATAGTTGCGTCCCCAAAAACTGCCTATCAGTGAAAATAGGGGGCTTTTTAATTCAGGCTATGAAAAAATATAATATTTGGTGAAAATAGGGGGCTTTTAATTTCGGTTGTGTATTAGGAGGGGGTGACAAAAAAGGAGTTTAGGGCAATATTTTTTGAAAATAGGGGGATTCTTTAGTATTCCATGAACACACGTGTTATAACCCAGGTTCACTAAGTGAAGCTTCCATGATCGTCATCTCTATTTTTTTTTTTCTCTAGTGGTTATTTTTGTAATCGCATATTTTTTGTCCTTGTTGTGTGTCTCTGTCGTCATTTGCATGTTTGTCCATAGTCATAGGTTAGGTTTAGGTCTTAAAGTCTCAAAAAATCCTAAAAAGCATAAAATTCGAAGAAAACCTTCAAAATTTGAAAAATCTGAAAAGTAAATAATTTTTTTGAAAATGTCCTTTGAAAATACAAAAAAGTCAAAAAATTACAAAATTAAAAAAAAAACTCAAAAAAAAGATTTTAAAATTTACCTAAAATAACTGAACTTTAAAATTAATTAAACATTATGTTAATATTTCAATTATTTTAAAATAAAAAATTAAATATGAATTTTCAATATGTTAATGTTTGAATTATTTTAAATTTTAATATTTAATGTTATTTAACTAAATTTTAGATAAAGTTTGCAATAAATTTGATGTTGATTTAAATTTTAAATTTTAAATTAAATTTTGTTTATAATTTTAAACCATTTCAAGATTGAAATTTTATTTAGATGTTCTAATTAATTAAAAGCGGGATAGGCCTGAACCATTACATAACTGCTAAAAGGTGCCACTTAGGGCACATGAGGAATGCACACCTAGATAAAGACAAAGAACACCAAAAATAGTGAGGAACTACCAAACAACTAGATGAAGACCAAAGATAGAAATATCAACCAAAAACCAACAACTAGCCACCCAACCACCAAAGACCCAAAGGGATGGTCTACTAGGTAAAGGCATTACCCTCTTGGAAATCTTTACATAGACCTCTAACTTTATCTAAGAAATAAATTTTCTTGTTTGAGTCCTTAACAGATGTTGGACTACCAAAATCTAGAGAATCTTTGACCATAGAGACAAGGGGCTTCATTGTAGTAGAGGGAGACAATGCATGTCTCTTTCACTTCGCATTCTTGAATCAATTTCATCCTGAATAGCTTGCAAGGAAGCCAAATTCTTTAGGGCCATCTCTTGGCTCAACTTGGACATATCTTCAATTTTTTGTTAAATAGGATCTCTTGGCTTTCCTTCATCTTCTTCACAACCTTATTCTCATTCCTCTGAGATATCCTTTCGCTAAGGTCATTCAATGTCCCCTCAACTTTGTCCCATTTCTCTATTTTCTCAGCCATATTACTAATGGCTTCCCAAACCCATTTGTCCTTTACCTCCATAGCCCATTTATCCAACCTCACTCCTACCTCAGCCAAAGCCTCAAGCTATTAATCTTTTTAATAGCCACATCAAACTATGAGAAGATCCATTTAATGACCAAGTGCTACCACTCCATACTTTCCTCTAGCTTCAACACCTTAGAGTCCAAAGTAGGGAGGTAAAGATTAGGATTGGAAATCTCCTACTCAGGGGGATAGGGGGAAACCTCCTTAGAAGATGGAAGGGACCAGTCTAATTCTGAGTTTGAGAAGGAACAAGAATCCTTATAAGGTTCCTCTTCTTCTGAATCCAATACCTCTACATCCTTAGAAGGCAAATTAAGACATATTTTTTGTTTCATTTCTCTGATGGGTTTAAAGTGGGTAGGAACTAATTTGGGTTTAAAAGAGGAGCCAACGTTGAGGTTAGGTTTTGCAATAGGGGAACCTGAGAGTTCCACCACTAAATTAGGGTATGGCGAAGGGCTAGGGGGACTTAGTAGGGACCCACTAGACGAGGTTAAAGCTTGATTATAGTTGCAGAGGCTAAGAATCAACCCTTGATGAAGGGGGAGGGGGTTTTTGGACTTGGCTCTAGCCATCAATTGAGTAAAAAAAGAACAAATCCAATAGCCAAAATTCATTTTAATACCATAACTGAGGTGGTTTAGCATCAGGAAAAAATGGGTATGAAATCTTTCAAATCACCCATCTAGAGTGAAGAATTTCATTGGCAAAAGGGAAACGTCTTTCCAAATACCAAGTAGTTCTTCTCTATTATACTTTCTTTGTAACCTTGAAACCCCTTTGCTGGGCTTGCAAATCACTTAAATTCCTCCTTATAAGACCATTTTGACTTCTTTGGGAAGGCTATTCCCTCCCGTGGTAGATTAGTGATAGCGACAATTGTTTCTAAAGTGATTCTAAAGGAAACTTCCCCAATTTTCACCTCCCCCTTCTGTCAAGACAACAAAATTCTTGGAGAGCTCTAGGTCAAAACCCTATATGCCTTCAATATAACTATTCAGGTTCTCCTTGATCACCTTTAATTTGTCATAACTAACCATTACTTTTAAATTCTTCATAGGAATCGAGTTCAGTTTGTATAAGGTCTCCTCCCATCACAATCACAAAGAGTTTTAGTGAAAAAACTAGGTGATAAGAATAAAAACCAATAGTTTGAACATGGTAGCACTTACAAAAAAAAGGGAAAGTGACACTATCATTTGAAAGAGATGTCAACTACCTAAACATAATTTTTTTATTTAGATGATGGTTGTATTAAACTTTAAATTTAATATGAGTTTTAAAAAAATATTTAAAATATTAAATAAAATTAAAGTTAAAATTAATTTTAAAAGTTAAGGTTTAAATAATGTTTGAAGCCTTAGTGTTTTTTTAGTTTAGATCTCTGTAGGGGAATAATGAAGTCCTTGAGTCCGACCACGGAAGCACCACAGACTAAATCTTTCATGAGCTTGAAACTCCAATCACCCTAACCTTGAAATCTGAAATGATAAGATGCAGAGAAAATGATAAACACTTCAGAGTTTCAGAATCCAAGGTACATGAATAACAGGGATAGAAATCCTCGAGTACCCAAAACCCCAAAACCTGAAGTATAATTAAAGGTAAGAAAATGAAAGGTTCTTTGGGATTCCAAACCACGAGGCGCTGAAGGAGAAATTTTTTTGTGAGTTCAAATCTGTGAAATTCTCAACTCCCGAAGCCCAAGGTGCTATGAATCCCTAAAACCTAAAATGACTTGAAAGACCAAAAACTTGAAATACCAAGTGTTGGTCATACGTGCAGAATACGAAAAAATGAATTTCTTTGAATATGCTTGCTAGTATTCACTGTAAGTCCTTCCAAGCTTGGATATTGAATGACATTTAGGGTTGCATTACAATTTTGTAAATGAAAAGAAACGTAGCATGAGAGGAAAGCATACAAATCTGAAGTTAAGAACATTGGGCCGATTCATGTAGCAACAGAGACAAACAACTTCAGGTATGATAACATTCACATTATGAGACCGTTAAAGTTTGCAAACGCTGCAGAAAAGCAGAAGTTATTGGGCATTCGCACAATCATAGAAGCCTTATCTTCATTTCTAAAAGTTGAGGAAGTGCACAAAGTGCACAATCAAGGAGGGAGTAAGAAGTGGATGGCTTAAATCACATATACTAATTTTTTATTTTTATATTTAAAAGTGTTAAACATTTAGAATTAACTGATATACTGTAAACTTAATATATTTTTTAGTATGTGGTTATAAGAAACTTGGATGTATCAGCTATGAACTGTTCAAACCAAATGAAAAGGAAAAAAGGAAAAATTATAAATCATTTTACATGACTTAAATATTAACATTGATCAAGAAATGTTGAAACATTTTAAAAGTAGAATCTTCACAACTAAGATCTAGCATCACAATACAAAAATCATTTTTTGTAAAATTTTATGGAATCTTTAACCTGAAGGAAAAAAAAGATTTCCAATGTCATACAAACCATGAAAACTTAGCTCAATTAACTAAAATATCTTCTTAATTATACCATCCTTGTATTTAGAAATTTTGGAGTTGTAGTTCTGGTGATTTCACTAAGGGAAGATGTGACTGCAAGGATCAAATCTTCATCCTAGAAACTTGGTTGGACCAAGGAAACCAATAATGGATATAAATCCCATTGCAAAATCTCGCTATCTCATCAACCAACCTTAGATAAACAAGCTTTTATTTTCTTCCAATTGTTAAGAAAAATATCTTTCTATTGATCTTGAAACTCTAGAACCATTCTTAATGCATAAACCACATTTTTGATGCAGAGGATATTGGTCCTGATCAAATCTAGAGGGATAACATCAACCTCTTTCCAAACTAGGTTCACAATCTACTCACTTTGTTTGATACTCAACCTTCACTAGGCTTCATTCAATGCACTCAACTATGGATTCCAACTCCAAAGGCTTATCCAACACATCCAAGGGTATCAAAACACTCACATTAACTTGACAAAAGGCTCTGCGCTCTTCAAATTCAGGATTCTAACTTCATTACACCCAGACCGCTCTATACGGCTTATTCCTTCTAGCCCTACTAAACGGGTATTTGCAACTTAACTCCGAATTATTCCAAAAAAATTGCCCAAAAAATTACATATTCAGACACCCATTTGAGAGTTCTACAACATATCCAAAAATAAGGTATAGGTACTTTCGACCAACTGTACCAACCAGCACCCTACTACGCATGAAACTAGGCTAATTAGACCACTTTTACAAAGCAACTACCTCAAAAAATCTTCACCAAGACTCCACACCACAAAAAATTCTTACTCAAGGATGAAAATAAATAGATTTTCAAGGTTTTAGGTAGTGCCATGAACTTTTACACTCCCAAACACAAAACCCTCCCTTTTAGGACTACAAACTAGGGCTTTCTCAATCTCACCCCTCAAATCACTTAAAGACTCCAAAAATGGACCAAAAACATTCCATATGAACTGCATAAACTCTAGAAACCATTAAAAAAACCCACTCATTCAATGGTTTCAGTCAACTCCACACATGGCACTGTAAATTCACTTACTCAACACACAATTCCTCACCACTCTTCACCCTAGGGTTTCACCATCACATCTCCATATCCATAACTTCACTCCAATTGTTAGAATAGGCTATAATACAACTTAAAAAACCCATTCAATAAGAAATAATGGATACATAAAGTGGAATGGGTCAATTCTTCATTGTGACCCTCAAACCCTTACAAAACTTGTCTAAAGTGATTGTTTTGAGGATAGTCAATATAAAATGCACAAAACAAATTAAAGGAACCTCAAACCAATGCCAAATGAAATTTAAAATATTTCCCTATCACTTCAAAAAATAATCAAATCAAAAGATGCTATGAATGGAAAGCTACAACAGTTGGAAGTTCAGGTTTTAGACCAAAATTGTGGGGAAAACTATGTATTTCATTACCAAACTTCAAATATTTACAATGCCAATCAAGTCCGACCATCAACAACCATTACTAGGCATGTACATGAGTATTTAAAATTGTATAATGCCCATTCAAGTGACATCAACCTCCTAACCAACTTTCAAAACTAATCATGACCGTTGGAATTCATATTTGACAACTTTAACAAGTTGTTCCATGACAACCTTACATTGTTGGAGATTTTACATCATTTGAGTAATCAACACATCTAATTAGACTCAAAATCACCTAGAACATGATCTTCACACCAATAAGGAGCATTTTTACATTTATTTTCTCATATGGCAACATTTGACACAATTTGAGAACTTTTTGACACAATTAGACAACATGACATATTGACCCCAACCATTACATCATGGACCATAAATGGTCTTATTACATTACATATTGATCAAAATGACCTTATTACACCTCATCTAGGCTCAACTTGACACATTTACTCATGTGGTCTCATAGGACCCTTGGGTGCTCCTGCACCATACACCCCCCCTGCAAAAAGTCTCTTGTCACAAGAGAATGTAATGAAAAGTGTTAGGACCCGGAGGCAACTAAGAGGGGGGGGGGGAGGGGGGGAAGGTGGGGGGGGGGGGGTGAATCAGTTGTCTATTAATTTCAACCCAAACTTAATGCATAATACTGATAAACCAAACTTTATGCCGGTTAACAGTTTAACAGTTAATTGCAATACTGGTAAAGTTTAATGCATCAAACAAAAAGACAAATAACATCCACAACACATGACACAAATATTTGTACGTGGAAACCCTGTAAAGGGAAAAACCATGGTGGGAAACCTTACCCACAATCAGATGATACTACTGCAGATAGTATGTCTGTACAATATGGGGTTTGCACATGCAGAAAGGCCAACTGCCTAGAGCTCACTGCTCAATCACAAAATGGGAGTCACATTGACTGCAATTGGATGGTTAAATTCAATGATAATGTACTGCTCAAAATAGCATCTTCATATGCTGGATTCAGTACCGGTTAAGCTTTGATTTGCCTTCTTCAAACCTTCATTGAATCTTTAAATGATGTCTAGGTGTATAGCTCTGCTTATATTCGCATATACCAAAATACCTTATGCTCTACCACTTATTATATTCCATATCAGTCTCACAAATGAGATCTTACATATATACCAAAACCTAAGACCAAATGTGTAGGTTGGCTCACTAAGAATATTACAATAAAATCAATTACAAATGAATCGATATGCAATGCATCATGTCAGCTCAATGCATTTACAATAATAACAAATCATCTCCATAACGTGTCGTGCTAATCTAGAATAGATAACGCTTGTCGGTCCATAACCTAGACCTATTTGTCGGTAACAAAAAATATGCAAACTCGATTAACCAATAACCAAATCACCAAAACATAGTGTCCAAACAATGTCTTTGACATAAACAAGTAATCTCCAAGTCATCCTTAGTGCTGGTGAACAATATAACCTGCCGGTGAACCAGATATCGGTGACTGTGCATAGGTCACTGAACATGCCGGTGAACATAGCCAAAGATCTCCAAGTGCTGATAGGTGTTGACAAGTGTTGACATCAATGAAAAAACCAGTGCAACACATCCAAAATACCAACAAAAAGGAGTCTTCCTCTTACTCCATTCATCCACCTTACTGGTCTTCTATTGTCCCGGCCATAAAAATAAAATTCCTTACCAACTCCATCATGCATTTGCACACTAGACTGCAGCAACAACAACTCCTTTCTGCACCTTGCTTCTTTCACCAACTTGTGACCCACACCTATATCAAATCTGCATGGAATATTAGTCCTCCAACATTTATCAATGATTCTCCACCATTTTTTCTCATGCCTTGGCTATCTAGAGCCACCATCAACTTGCAAAACATAACATAATTGTTGTCCCACCCTATTGGACACAATAGGAACCATACCAACACGTGGTTTGCCATTCAAGGAACATTATATGCTCCCAATCATTACACTAATCTGATTATCAACCAAAGTACTCTAAAACCTTGCACCGAGGTCTCCATAGGCTTCTCCATCTTATGACTGTCACAAACTTCAATCTGATGTTCACATGACTGCTCAACAAGATGCTTACCCTTGTCCATAGTTACTTCTTCACTAGGAACGCCTACATTCAACAACTCTTTTCTTCCCATGAAAATAACTTTGGAAGTGTTAGAAACTTCATCTTCTTGCAAAGAATGTAACACAAAAAATTTCCCATCCTTCTTGATGGTATAGACATTATTGAAACCATCATACATAGTCTCCCTATCATATTGCCATGGTATACCCAAGATCAAATGACAACAATCCATTGGTAATATGTCACACAATTGATATTTCCCAATCTTAAAATCAGCATAAGCTTGCTCATTAACCAAAAGTGATTGCTTATCATTCGCCCAAGATGCTTTATAAGGATTTTGATGTGGCAATATTGCTAGTTGAAGCTTATCTACCATTTCTTGAGAAATAATATTGCCTTGAGAACTAGAATCAATAATCATTTTACATACCTTACCCTTACTCTTGCAATGGATTTTGAAGAGATATTTCCTCAGTGTCCTTTGCTGCTCCTTTGGTAATTTCAACAATATTCTCCTAAACATTAGCATCTCACCAACCTCTGTAGTCACTGTGACCGGTTTACAAGATGTAACATCTTCACCTTCATCTTCTTGTACTAGCTGCACTCTTTTCTCATTCTTCCTCTCAAAATTTGAATTCTTTGCAGGACACTTGAATGATTTATGTCCTACCTCATTACAATGGTAACATTTGCCTGTGAACACACTTGAACATCTACCTGATCCAAATCCAAATCTACCACCTCCTTTAAATCCATCGCTTTGATCTACACTTGCCTCTTTGTTCTTGCTGCTATCTCCTCATCCTTGTCTCTCGGTGGTTTGCCTAGAGCCTCTTCCTCTATTAGTATTACCTCTACCACCACCTTGTCTTTCTTGTTTCCTCTTAACTCTTTCCTCAGCCCTAGTTGCAAGCTGAAAACATTCACCCAAAGTCCTAGGAACACTCAACCCTATCTCATCTTGTATGTTATACCTCAACCCATTCAAATACCTTGCTACCTTTTCTTCTTCATCCTCTAAACCACCTCTAATATTTAGCTTGTGGAATTGCTCAGTATTAGTCATCACATCAAGATCTTTTTGTTTCAAATTTTTCCTTAACCTTCGAGTTTGAATTGCATAATCAGAAGGAAGAAATTGATTCTTCACCATAGCTACCATTCTACTCCAAGAATTAAATTTTGTTCCTCCTTTAGCCACTCTCTCTACCTGCTCACTAGTCCACCCTGTCAATGTTGTTCCTCTCAACTTAGTTTTAGCAAACTTAACCTTTTTATCCTCACTCATTTCTCATACTCAAAGTAATTTTCAAGGGCATATATCCACCCCAACACTTCTTCACTATCCATCTTCCCATAGTATATAGGAAACTCAATGTTTTAATTAGTTTCATCACCTTGGACAACCTTAAGTAATCTCACCATTATCTTCTCATCAGGATCCAACTTCTCTTCATTCCCTCCATGTGGATTCTCATTTGCTTCAACATCTCCTTCTTGATCAACCTGCTCATCCCTTCTAGGATTCCTCTCGAAGGCTTCCAACCTTGCTTGTATTGCTGAATTCTCTCTTCTTACTTGTCCCTTGATGCATCATGTTCTCTACACTCTCTCAACTCTCTATCTCTTTCTTCCAATTATTCTCTCAATTCTTGCACCTCTCTAGCTATCTGGTTCTTAGGAGGCATCTTCACACACTATCTTCAAACTCTAACTCAAGGAACCACACAATGTTCCCACAAGGGTCTACTTTCTGCTTTGATGCCAATATGATGTAGAGGATATTGGTCCTGATCAACTCTAGAGGGATAACATCAACCTCTTTCCAAACTAGGTTCACAATCTACTCACTTTGTTTGATACTCAACCTTCACTAGGCTTTTTTCAATGCACTCAACTATGGATTCCAACTCCAAAGGCTTATCCAACAAATCCAAGGGTATCAACATACTCACATTAAATTGACAAAAAGCTTTGCACTCTTCAAACTCAGGGTTCTAACTTCATTACACCTGGACCGCTCTATAAGGCTTATTCCTACTAGCCCTACTAAATGGGTATTTGCAACTTAACTCCAAATTATTTAAAAATTTTCCCAAAAAATTACACATTCAGACACCCATTTGGGATTTCTACAACATATCCAAAAATAAGGTTAGGTACTTTGGGCCAACTATACCAACCAGCACCCTGCTATGCATGAAACTAGGCTAATTAGCCCACTTTTACAAAGCAACTACCTCAAAAAATCTTCACCAAGAATCCACACCCCAAAAACATATTACTCAAGGATGAAAATCAATATATTTTCAAGGTTTTAGGTAGTTCCATGAACATTTACACTCCCAAACACAAAACCCTCCCTTTTAGGACTACAAACTAGGGATTTCTCAATCTCACCCCTCAAATCACTTCAAGACTCCAAAAATGGACCAAAAAAATTCCATATGACCTGCATAAAATACAACAAACATTAAAAAACCCACTCATTCAAAGGTTTCACTCAACTCCACACATGGCACCATAAGTTCACTCACTCAACACACAATTCCTCACCACTCTTCACCTTAGGGTTTCACCATCACATCTCCATGGCCATACCTGCACTCCAATTATTAGAATGGGCTATAATACAACTTTCCTTACCCATTCCATAAGAAATAGTGGATACATAAAGTGGAATGGGTCAACTCTTCATTGTGACCCTCAAACCCTTACAAAACTTGTCAAAAGTGACTGTTTTTAGGACAATCAATATACAATGCACAAAACTAATTAAAGGAACCTCAAACCAGTGCCAAATTAAAGTTAAAAAAATTTCCCTATCACTTCCAAAAAGAATCAGATCAAAATACTCTATGAATGGAAAGCTACAACTGTTGGAAGTTCACATTTTAGACAAAAAATATAGGGAAAACTGTGTATTTCATTGCCAAACTCCAAATATTTACAATGCCAATCAAGTCCGACCATCAACAACCATTACTAGGTGTGTACCTGAGTATTTAAACTTGTCTAATTCCCATCCAACTGACATCAACCTCTTAACAAACTTTCAAAACTAATCATGACCGTTGGAATTCAAATTTGACAACTTTAACAAGTTGTTTCATGACAACCTTACATTGCTTGATCTTTTAAATCATTTGAGTAATAAACACACCTAATTAGACTCAAAATCACCTAAAACATGATCTTCAAACCAATAAGGAGCATTTTTACATTTATTTGCTCATATGGCAACATTTGACACAATTTGATAACTTTTTGATACAACTAGACAATATGACATATTGACCCCAACCATTACATCATGGACCATAAATGCTCTTATTACATCACATATTGATCAAAATGAACTTATTACACCTCATCTAGACTCAACTTGACACATTTACTCATGTCGTCTCATAGGACCCTTGGGTGCTCCTGCACCAATTATTCACTTCATTTTCTTTTTGCAAAGGCATCGGCTACAAAAACATAAATGAGTCTCTAAAACTTGATAGGGGAATTTTAAACATAAATTCAAGAAAATTATTCATGATTCATATCAACAAAATAATATTTTATACGTCGGAAAGAACACTATTCTAATATTAATGTATTATCTTAAAATAAAATATTTTTTAAACATATTCATATTTTGCAAGATAAAAAATTCAAATTCAAATCATTTTAAAATCATGTTTACAAGATTTCATGAATACCCACAATGATTTACAAAATTAATATTGAATATAAACATCTCATTTGACCAAACTTACAAAAATATTCTAGAATCTTATTCAAATGAGTTATATTAAATTTAATACATAAAAATATTCTACTACAACAACAAAAAATTTAAAATATACAACACAAATTTTACAAATTATTTTATAAAAATACTCAAAAAAATATAAATAGTCACACATTGCTAACACTAATTCACATCAAATAGAAAGAAGAACTATTTAACACTTGAAGCTAATTAAAATAACCCTAAAACATTTAAAACTAATCTATAACAACAGTAAATAATTATGCAAGATTCCATATAAAGTATTAGAAACAACTTCAATACAATTTCACTTACAACCCTACACACATACTCTCATTGAATCACTACCAAACTACACCCACAACTTAAAGGAATTGTCTTCTACCAAACTACACCCACAACTTAAAGGAATTGTCTTGAGAATTGATATAATAACAAAATAAGCACCATATGGCAACAAAAATACTCATATCAAATTTGCAAATCAAATTATGAGCCCACACTTGTATACAAGTACAACACACAAACTAGTTGATCTACAATAACCTTTGAAGCTTTGTTGCACTTACTTGGATGAGAAGATACAGGTGCACAAAATCCCATAGTCCACATTAGTTATGTATTGCACACTAGCTAGAAAACTTGAAACACTAAACACAACCTTCAAGTAAATTAAAAATTTTTTATTCAAGGTTACCAAATATTATAACATTATAATGACATAAATATAAGTGACAACAGAAATCTTAGGTACATACCTATGATATTGGAAGCAAAGATTGTGAGCATCCTTTGTTCTTCAATTTCATGGATTCAACATTCCAAAAGATGGTAAATAAAATTATCTATGAGAGAAAAACATGTTTATCTGCATTTTAGTCGTTGTAGTATTCAATGCTTTGTGATTATCTTTGCTTCCCAAAGTAGGAATCTGGGTCTTGTTTTGAAGGGGAGGTCCATGAAGATTGGGATATCCTAAAAAGGAAGAAGCCTCAAATGTTGAAAATTGCTTGCCTTGTGATATTAATCTAGAAAGATTCAATACTTCAAGGAAAGTGAGATTTAAGAGTCGGGGAGGAATCTTTCTTGATAGCTTGTGTTTTGAAAGATCCAAAGACTCCAACTCCCAAAGACTTTGGGATTGAGCCACTCAAATTATTTTTTGAAATGTTTAGAGAAATTAAACCCTTTTAAGAGTCCAAGTTCCGAAGGAATATTACCTGATAAATTATTACAAGAAAGATCCATGAATTTGTCTGCACTGATTATCTTTGTGTACGAAGTTGACCTCCCTTTTATCCAAACTGTTACTTCATCCTCAACTTCTAATCCATAAAGTGAGTACTTAAAGAGATATAGTCCATTTGAATAAGAAAGGATCTGTTGTACATCATGACTTTGAGATTGATTGACCATAGCAGATAGCTCGCTTAGATTTTGAGGGATGCTTCCTGATAAATGGTTATCAGATAAACCTAGAACTTGAATATTTTGTAATCTCGTCACCTGGGATGGAATTCTATCTTTAAACTTATTAGAAGCTAAGCTGAGAATTTAGAATCTTTCATCTTTTCAATCCAAATAGGAATGCTACCTTCAAATTTGTTATTTCCCAAATCTAATAATTGAAGCCAGTACAATTTACAATGGACGAAGGAATAATACCTTCCAACCTGTTGCCATTGAGATTTAGTGCTCTAAGAGTCTGCAGATTTCCCAACTCCTCTGGAATCTCCCTTTGCAAAGAATTTTGAGCCAATTTTAAAACTGATAATTGAGAACAACTCCCAATGCTTGTAGGAATCATACCTGTCAGCTTGCTCTTTGATAAATCCAAATTCACCAAATAATTTGAATCGATAAATGTAAAATTTGGAATTTCTCCAGTGAGATTATTCCTTGACAATAATAGAAAAGTTGATGTGCCAATTCTTGCAGGAATAGACCCATTAAACTCATTATCTGACTGATCTAATAAATATGTAACAAAATCAAGAGCAGGAAGGGAGCCATATAATTTATTGCCATGTAAATTCACCCCCCAAAAATTATGGGATATCTGCTGAGGTAGAAAACCTTCCAGTTGGTTGTTTGAAAGATTTAGCAGAAGAAGATTAGGCAAATCCCACAGCGACAAAGGAAGATTTCCCACAATGTTGTTATTTGAAAGATTTAGCTCCTTCAATAGATATTGCTGGGAAAAAATGCAGGTAACTCGCCTTCTATATTGCAATATCTCAATCCAAGGAACTCCAGGTGGGAAAACTGAGGAGCCCAGCTTGTAGAGATGTTAATGACAAACTGATTTTCAGATAGGTACAACTCTTGAAGTTGAGTTAGACTCTCAAGTAAATGAAGTGAAATGTTGCCTCTTAATCCTCTGGAAGGAAGTGACAATGCTTTTAAACCGACCAGCTTATAGATGCAATCTGGAATTGTTCCTAACAGTTGGTTATGGCCTAGACGGAGTTCACTTAATGTCGGAAGCTGACACAGAGACGGGGGAATCTGACCAGTTAGCTGGTTATAAGTTAGGTCTAGAGTTGCAAGGGAAAAAAGGTTGTCATAAGAAGATGGTACACCGCCTTGCAAACTATTATGGGATAAATCCAAGGTCTCAAGCTTTGAAAAATTTGCAATGGAGGGAGGGATCGCTCCTGTTAAATTGCAGCTACCAAGGGAAAGCACAACAAGGGAGGAAGAGTTGTTTAGAATGAAAGAAAGGCTTCCTTTCAAGTGAAGATTAAATGTAAGCACAAGATTTCTCAGTTCTGAGTGGGGCATGAAATTGGAAAGGATGTAGCCATTTAGATCACACTGTTGGAGATCAAGTGAAACCAATGAGGATACGTTCTCAAACCAAGAGGGTAGTTCAAACGGGAAAGAATTCAAGCTTAAATCTAGATGAGATAAATGGGTGAGGTTTGAGAGATCTGGAATATTACCAGAGAGCCCACAGTCAGACAGGTGAATCTGGGTAAGATTGGGAAGACCGGTAAGGGCTTCACCCCAGTGCTGAGATACCATTGTCAGGTTCACTTCACTCATATCCAAGAATTCCAAGCTTATTAGCTTGCTTACCCATGCATCTAACATACTAATAGTCAAGCAGTCATTACCTGAAATATCCAAATGCTGCAAGCTTGACATATTTCCCAGCTCCAGAGGGACTTCGCCCCCAAATCCAGCATTAGACAAGCTAAGAAATGTAACACTCGGCAAGTTTGACAACTGGAGAGGAATGGAAACACCCTCAAAGTCATTCCCACTCAAATCCAAGTGTTGTAGATGCTGCAGATTAAACAGCAATGGACAAAGTTCCCCACTCAACTGATGGTTGTACCAATAATCATAATGAGCTTCATCATAATAGCCTTGATTGCTTAAATCAAGG
Organism: Cryptomeria japonica; assembly: GCF_030272615.1. Classification (NCBI taxonomy): domain Eukaryota; kingdom Viridiplantae; phylum Streptophyta; class Pinopsida; order Cupressales; family Cupressaceae; genus Cryptomeria; species Cryptomeria japonica. Next base: position 607,563,929 of record NC_081412.1, on the reverse strand, counting down.
CGAATGACATGGGATGTATGGTAATCGCAGGCAACACCCTCCCACTCGCAACAGTTCAATCCCCGCCAAGAGGATAACCGACCTGAAGAAAGAATTCCTTTTATAAAGCATGACCAACAACAATGCGTCAACTTAATTTGCTGCAGACTCACTTCTTCTTTTCGTGGGAAGTGCCTTAATTCAATAGGCCCATGATGAAATGACCATAGAAAAGGAGTGAAATTTCTATTTAGTCTTTAGGGTGTATCATAAGGATTGTATAATCATTTTCAAAAAGAAGAAGAACAACGACGAACTTATTTCTTTTCTACCACTAACTATTTGAAACAATTTTTCCTTCATTGAAAAGAGGTGTGCGCGTTCTGTAATTCTTCAACAAATAATTAAATAACCACCTTAGAGGTGGTGGTGTATTTGTTATAATTGCTTTTCAAGCTTGTATTTGACTTTTATTGGAAATGCAAAGCAAAATAAGAGATTCATTGCACAATGCCACTAAAATCAATAACATGTTGCTTAATTTAATAATATTGTAACAATGCTAATTTCTGCATGTGAAAGAAATTAGATTTCTAGGATTTTTAAAAAAAAGGACGTGTCAAATTAGAGTTAAAGTTTCATATGCAATAATTTTTAATCGTTAAATTAAAATAAATTTTTATATAATTATAATAACTAAATAAAATTAATATATAATATGTAATATATTTAATAATAATTAATATATAAATATATATTATAAATAATTACTAGCAATTGCATCTTGGTGTGTAATGGGCATGCCAAAGAGGTGTGGAAGGTCAAATGGGGAAAATTAAGTCTATTGTTTGCATAAATTTGTGTAGTGCATGAGGTCAATTTCTAGGCCATGACATTGTTTGTGCAACAAAGGTCTCAATGGAGAAATGATAGCTTAAAATCAACTATGTAGACACAAGGATTTAAACATAATTGAACAAAAATCTTTCAATTAAGAAGATAACCCAATTTCATTACCAAAAGGCTCATATTATGTTTGCAATAGGGTGAGCATGAGAGAGAGGTTGAGATAGGGCTAGAAAGAGGGATATATAGAGGGGGAAAGAGTGTGACAGAGATAGGTAAAGAGGTAGAGATAGAGAGGAATATAGAGATAGTGATAGAGTTGAAGATAGAGATGGACAATGGAGAGAGAGAAATGGAGAGGAGGGAGATATGGAGAGATAAAGAGAGAGAGGAGACAAGAATGTAGAGAGATGGTAGAAAAAAGTAAACAATTGGATAGAGAGATAGGTAGAGATTGAAAGATAAAGATAAAAAAAATACATACATACATGTACATAAATACACACATGTACATACAAATACATACACAAACATACACATACATACACATACATACATACATACATACATACATACATACATACATACATACATACATACATACACATACATACCTACCTACATACATACATACACATAAAATAATTACATGTACACCTTAGGCATACACATACACACACATAAAAATACATACACATACATACATAGGTCTACATACATACATACACACACATACATGTACATACACATACATAAATACATACACATACATACATACATACATACATACACATAAAATAATTATATACACCTTAGGACACACATACACCTTAGGACATGCTATCAGGGGTTGTGTGTGGTCCAGAGAGGTCACACGTGTGTTCTAACACATGTGTGACCCCTCAGGACCACACATGACCCCTGATAGCATGTCCTAAGGTGTATGTATGTATGTGTATGTATACATCCTAAGGTGTATATAATTATTTTATGTGACCCTTAGGACCGCATAAGGCCCCTTACGACACATGTGCACCCCTAAGGACCTAATAGGACCACATAAGACCAAATGGTGTTGCAAGGGGTCTTATGTGGTCCTAAGGGGTCACACATGTGTTCTAACACATGGGTGACCCCTTAGGACCACATAAGGCCCCTTACAACACATGTGCACCCCTTAGGACCTATTAGGACCACATAAGACCAAATGGTGTCGCAAGGGGTAGATTATGTCGTCCTAAGGGGTCACACATGTTCTAACACATGGGTGAACCCTTAGGACCACACAAGGCCCCTTACGACACATGTGCACCCCTTAGGACCTAATAGGACCACATAAGACCAAATGGTGTCGAAAGGGGTCTTATGTGGTCCTAAGGGGTCACACACGTGTTCTAACACATGGGTGACCCCTTAGGACCACATAAGGCCCCTTACGACACATGTGCACCCCTTAGGACCTATTAAGACCACATACGACCAGATGGTGTCGATAAATGAATTGATACATGTATACATACATTTAAAGATGATTTAATAGGTGTTTCACACATTGAAGATTCAAGCTACCTATGTAACTATATATACATGCACCATGACCACTTTGCAAAAATCCCCTTAAGACCACTTAAAACACCTTAGGACAACATAATTAAATGAATCCATACAACATAATTAAATGAAACTATACATGTGTAAATATAAATTAAATAAATACATAGATGAATAAAATGAATCCATGCATGTGTACAAATATAAATGAATCCATACATGTGTAAATGACCCCTTAAGACAACATAATGAAATGAATTCATACACATAAATAAACTTAAAAATTAAAATCAATACATACATGTTCAATGCATAGACACAAAATATTTAATTCAAGAATAAAACATGTAAAATCAACATATAAAATGTAAAATAGATGCTTTGACAAAACTAAATTTCCACACTATCTGAATGTAAACACATGTCTAAATATCTAAATATATATGAGTTCATCAAAATAAGACATATATAATATAATTTAATTGTTCAAACATGACAAGTGAACTTAAAGCCCCTGGTATATATATAATTTGGATCCTCCCTACCTTTATAATCTCTAAATTTTTTTCATGATCTTCAATAGGCAACCTCCACTTTTGGTTGCCATGTCCTCTTTTTGGCAATGTCTCAAACTGCAATCTTGTTGCTATTACTAAGTGTCTATAGTGTAGAAATTTTTGGCTAGGCATATAATCAATGAATGTTACACCATTTGTATCTGTCTTTATTTGTTGATAATAGGTGCCTTCAACACAACTGAACTAGTGGGATATTGTTGCCCATCATCATCGTTGACTGACTCCAATAACTTGCTTTTTGGTTGTGTGCATCTCAGTAGATAATAATCTACACCTTCAATATTGTCAGGATCAACAATTACTACAAAAATATCACCTGTGAAAACAGACCGCATGTATATATATTTCAAGCAATATTAGTTCATTATACATTTTAAAATTAATTTCGAATAATATTAAATTAAATAAGAATTTAAAAATTTGCACATGTATGCATATATAATTTACAAAATATGCACGCACGCACCCGTAACAACTGAATCAGAAACATGTTAATAATCAGCTGAATATAGAGGATCATGAATATCAGTTTTGTCACTATCTTCGTAAGGAGGTATTGTGTAAAATTATTTCATTTCCCATTGCAAAACATATCCATCAGCGATATTCTGACAATGAGTATCTGTGTTGTTCACAATGGAATCAACACAAAAGCATGATTTTCTTCTTGCAAGAATAACAAGAGGCTTGATAAATCCTGTAGTCATGACTTGATGAAAACTTCTAATTCCATTAATTGGTTGACAATTATAAGGATTTGATCAATCAATATCTAATAATACAAATTATTTAGTCCATTTCAGTTCATTTCACACATGCATCTACACACACACACACACATATCAATTTTAAAAATAATTCAAGAACACTTGAGTGCAAGAATATATTTATACATGTACCTTTAACTTCCCAAAAAAAACGCTTGTTGTAAGTTGTATCACGACTAGCAAAATAATTTTTGCACCATTCAACAATATCATTAGAATTACGTATGGTGTTACCTATACAGGAGCTCTCACTTTAGAATTTCTTGCTTTATATATATATATATCTAGTTATTAAAGACTCTTTTAAATTAAAATTGTGCACAAATATGAAGAGAATTTGCATGCAAGTTCATGTTGGCAAAGTGCACACTTCATACATGCCCCTGCTCCATCATGTTCTCCTTTTCCATGTCCATTCTCAAAGAAGTTCCACAAAAACTTTATGTTACGTCGAGCATGTTGTAGGGATAACCAATTAAAAGCCTTTGTGGACTTAAATTGGCCTGACATGAATAACATATATACATATATATATGTCTATATATATGTGTGTGTGTGTGTGTATATATATATTTCAACCTCTTATACTTGATCAAATTATATATGAGAAAAAATTCAAATTATCAATTTCTAATATAACACTTACCGACACATCCATCAGACCAAATCTAATGTTGTGTACAATCTATCCCATGATCTTTAATATCTTCAAAAAACATTCCAAAACAATGTGCTACATAGCTCCTATCATGACACATATCATTGTTGATATACAAGTGAACCTCCTTGATGATAATGCGTTCGTTTTTAGTACTCTCTATACCACCCACTTGAAATTTTGCATGTCTATAAAAAACTTGTACAAATATTGCAACTTGATCAGAATGATAATATTGACTTTGAATTTCTGTGTGAGGACTAAATGTATAGTTCTCAGAGAAATCTACAATTGAAAGAATACAACTTGGTGGAAAACAATTCTTTGAGTCATGAAACTGTTTAGCCTGCCATCTTGCACCATGACAATGTTGGATATGTGGATACATCATATTACAAAATCTATCTATAAACCGGATGTAGGGCAATTCATTCTCTTTCGACATATTTTTTTTGGATTTAGTTCCTGACTTAGTTTGGTATGTCTCATATTCAAATCTCTTCCATATAACTAGTGCATGAATATCAATATTATCAGTTTGCAACACAAACTTATTCAAAACTCCACAATAATTGCCTTCACCTTTTATACATTATATATTGAACTCATCTAAATCTTCTAATTTATCACATAAAATAGACTTCATAAATTGTGTTGTACTTGTAGGAATGACTAGATTTGGATTAATTGTTGCCATGAACTTCTTATATGATTGCAAGTGTAGATGGAATTCAACATGATTTCGACAACAACAAGTTTCATGTACCTTATTTATGCGTAAAAAGAAAGGACGCAATCTCTCAAACATCCTTTGACAAATCTTTACATTTGAAAATTCTTGCTTGAATGTTTCAAATAATTCACTTTGTGTTGTATCTAATAAATGTTTTGGATGTGTAATATTTTTACCATCTTCATCTATCATCTGTATAGTGTCCCTTCTATTGGAAAAAACACGAGAGTGGTTGGTCCAATAATCAGTGACCTATCTTTTTACATCTTCAGAAATTTTGTCTTTTCTAGGAACCCTACAGATATTTACCCAATTCTTTTCAATGTTTTCATCCAACATATTTCTCTTCCTAATGTATCTTTGAACAGTTCTTCTAGATACATGCATTAATTGAGAAATTGCATTAACTTAATTTTTACGAGTCAATTTCTTACCAGTAATCATAGTCATCAATGCTCTACGTGCAACACTTAAATCAACACCTCGACTTGTATTGTTAATACAATTCAATGCTTCTTGTAAAATTTCAATTATAATTTCTTTTACTAATGTATTAGGAGAAATTTTATTATTATCAACACCCAACAACTCCAAAAAAGGGTTTATTTCCCTTTTCTTAAATAACTTAGCAAATAATTGTGTTCTTCCAATAATAGACTTATTTTTAAAATAATCATCCCATAATTTATTACAATGCAATTTTAATGTGCTTTCAGGTATCATATCTTCAGATGGAATTTTATTGAAAAGACTATCTTCATCCATTTTCATCAAATTTTCCATACCAGAATTTTTTTTTGAACTTGAGCCTGTACCAATTTTATCTCGTACTTGAGTAGATGTTTCTTGAATATCATCATGTTGATCTTGAACATCAACGGATTGTTGTTGACTACGTTTTGTATGACCTTTCATCTTATCGTCCCTTTTACGATCATACAACCTTGATCTAGTCCTCTTATTCCCAATTGCAAAAAATATTCAGATCTCCAAAATTTGGTACTTTGAACCTAAAAACACAAACATGCAAATATGCAGATCTTCAAAATTTAGTGCTTTGAACTAAAAAGGTTATATATAGTTACTTTTCCTCGGTTCTTAACAAAAAAAATGTAATTAGTGAAATGTATAAATAATTTTGCATTCTTAAACTTTCTACATTGAATAAATCAAACATGTGTAAATTTCATCCATTTAGATCATTTGACTTGAATTCCAATTTTTAAAATTTAGAAAATAAAAAAATAAGGCTCAAGAAATTTAAGAGCATTGATAAAGAGTAAGAAATTAAGTTTAATTCAATTAGATACATTTGACTATTTGCAATGTACATATGAATGTGATTTAATAACATTAATTGCTTGAAATCACTTAGCTAATATACAGAGAATTTGAGTCAAGTATTAGGAAAAAAAATATAATATAATTAAGTACTAAATAGCGTTGAATATATACTCAATTTCATTAAAGTGTTTAAATATATTTTACAAATTCACTAATTAGTTAGATTTTAAGTATGTATTTATAAGAATGAATCTACGCATATAGTAAATAAGTTATATCTAGTTGCTTTTCCTTGTTCTTAACAAACAAAATGTGATTAATGAAACATGTGTAAATTTCATCCATTTAGATCATTTGTCTTAAACTCCAATTTTTTAAATTTAGAAAATGAAAAAATAATGTGATTTTAAGTATGTATTTATAAGAATTAATCTACGCATGTAGTAAATAAGTTATATCTAGTTACTTTTCCTTGTTCTTAACAAACAAAATGTGATTAATGAAACATGTGTAAATTTCATCCATTTAGATCATTTGTCTTAAACTCCAATTTTTTAAATTTAGAAAATGAAAAAATAATGTGATTTTAAGTATGTATTTATAAGAATTAATCTACACATGTAGTAAATAAGTTATATCTAGTTACTTTTCCTTGTTCTTAACAAATAAAATATGATTAATGAAACATGTGTAAATTTCATCCATTTAGATCATTTGTCTTAAATCCCAATTTTTTAAATTTAGAAAATGAAAAAATAACATTCAAGAAATAAGAGCATTGATCTAAAGAGTAAGAAATTAAGTTTATTTGGATTCTACATTCGACTATGCAATGTTCATATGGACATGATTTAATAAAATTAATTTCTTGAAATCTAGTAGCTAATATATAGAGAATTTGAGTCAAGAATTAATTTCAAAAAAATAAAAAATTAAGTACTAAATAGCGTTGAATATACTCAATTTCATTAGTGTTTAATATATATTTTACAAATTCACTATTTAGTTAGATTTTAAATATGTAAATAAGAATGAATTTACGCATATATATGAACACGTATAAATGAATTCATATAGAAATAAAAATGGATTTGCATACATATATAAATAAAAACATATGGAATCCATGTGTATGTTTTTCATTTTTTAACACACAAATGATTAAAATAATTCGCATTTTTGGATGAGAGAAGACATTTGAAAATTATTTTGAGGGCAATAATTTGAAGATATTTGAAGGTTTTTTTAAAAGCATGGGGAACAAGAAGAGAAGGCAAAATAAGACTTCAAGGAATTATTCTCCCGAAATGGAACAAAGATATCGAGAACAAAGAAGACAAAGATATCATGATGCAAGTATGTATTTTTATTTTTATTTCTATTTAATTTTATATGTATTACGTACCAAAAATAGTGTTTATTTGTTAGTATTAATTAGTTCAATATTTTTTATCTAATATTTTTAATGAAAATTAATTTAAAAAATCTTAATTAAATTAATTGGAAATAGTAGGATTAAAAATAATCTCGTTTTAATTGGAAAGCATAATTAATTTGAAATAATATGTGTATTTGCAAATTTCAAATTCCATTAACTTGCTTGTTGTGTAATTGACTTTTTCTCCTATATAATTAAGTCCATTTATAATAGATAAGACCTATTAATTCTTAAAATTAATAAGACCTATTACGTCATAATTTAGGTTCTAACTTATATTGAATATTTAAGACATGTACTTAATTTCATGTGATAGGTCCTTTAATATCACATAATATATCTGCCTTAAGGGGAGTCAAGTATATTAATGTGAAATGCTTTTGCATACATAGTCATATTAATTTTAATAATAAGGCCTATTATGTGATAAATTAGGACTTATTACATTGATTATATGTCTTAAATGTGACATAAATTTAGAACCTATTATGTCATAATTTAGGTTCTATTTATATGACTTCACGTCTGCAAAAATATTTCAGATTATACTCAAGAGTCCCCTTAAGATAGGTATATTATGCAGATCTCATATTAGGGTAGGTATTACATGTGATAAATTAGGAGGTCTATTATGCAATAATAGGTCTTAAATACACATGTGACAAATTATAGTCCACCTATTATGACATAACAAATTAATATGACCGCCTTTATCGTATGCATGCATCAAAATATTTGTACTTTTAATTTTCAAAATTGGAATTTATAATTTATCAAAATTTAATTTTATGTGTTATTAGTGAGAGATTGAGATTTTCAAAATAACTCATCAATATTTCTTTCCACTTTATATGTTTATATTTCTTTGTTATTAACGCAAAATAAAATTTAATCTTAACACTATATGCAAGGAATAACATAAATTAAATGATAATAATAAACTAATTATAATTCTTTATGTAAATCTAGAATTAACATCAGAAAAAAAATTATTAAAATAATTATCATCTTCTTGAAATATTAATTACTGAACAAAATTTAACTCTAACTCTAAACCTACTTGCACACTTAATAAATTTGAGCCCTAATCCTAACCTGAGAACAAATTGAACTTTAAACCTAAACCTAATTTAACTAGAGTTATAACACTAACCCTGAAAGTAATTAAATAATAAACCAAATTGAACCCTAATTTTAACACAAATCTTTAAACCAAATTCACCCCTAATCTTAAACCTAATTGAATAATCTATCAATTTGAACCTTACACCAACTCTTAAATTATGTGTAGAACAGGTTCGAGAAGAAGGGAGTTCTGAAGCAGGAGACGAGGCAAATGAACCTGTTGAAGAACACAATATAGTTGATGAACATAGGGAGGAGATTGTCCAAGTTTAACTAATGGAGGTTGAAGGAGAGGGGTCAGGCTCCTTACCTCCTACAACTGGTATGGATGAGCATATTGTGGATCTAGCTAAATAGGTGAAGAGAAATATTTCTTATAAAAATTTTGATCATTTACTTGAATGTGGATGAGTTGAAACATCTCAGTGAAGAACCTAGACATACTAAAAGGAGGTCAATGAATAAAAGTGCAAAAGAAATAATGTCTCATTTCAACAATCTTGATACTACACTAGAAAAAGCTCAATTGTTATCAATTGTACTTACTCATAAAGACTTAATAGTTCCACTGAAATTGTTGGGTATAGATACAACAAGTCAAAAGAGGAAAACTTCTTAGCTACAAAATCTATTGTTGATAATGTTAAGAAAGGTTTGGTGAACATTGGTAAAAAATCTCGAACAGTAGATAAGACCATTTCAAGAAGAGTGATGTTGACATCTTTAATAAATGAAAGATTGCCTCAAAAAAGACAAATCTCTTCACTGTCATCCAAGTTTGGTTTTAGTAGAAGGACAATATCAAAATATGTTAAAAGGAGAAAGAGTTTGGCTGATACTACCTCAGAAGGGAATTGGTCAATTATGTGTAGAGCTCCTCGTTCTGATAGAATTAAAGATGTTGTTAGGAACTTTGTGACAAGTTTTTGGAATGATAATACTCGTCCTTCATCAAACAGTAGAGATGTTATCAAGCAAAGGATTGATCCTAATCGTTATGATCTCCATGTCAAACATTGGATAGACACAACAAAACATGAATTGTATGTGTTGTTTACTAAAACAAACCCTCATATAAAGATTGGACAAACCATGTTTGAACGGTTAAGGCCATATTATGTGAAGTTAAACAAAGTTTTTGAAACTTGTCATTGTTGTTATCACATTGAATTTGACTTGTACTATCAGGTGTTTCGAAAGATTAGAGAAGATAGTGATGGTTATGAAAATGCTCCTCCTAAACGAACAAGTCAATTCATAACATCCATCTTATGTGATAAATCAGATGATAATGCAACCGGTCAAATAAATTGCATAAGAGGAATTTGTGGAACATGCGGGGACTTGGCTAAATTGCCTTTGAGAGATGAAGATACTGACATGAGGAAGATGGTAAATTGCAAGAGTTACAAGTACAAAAAATTTGAAACAAAATTTGGAAAGGAATCTACAAGGTTAGATTATGTAGAAGAGGAAATACCTATTGGAACATTTATGGAAAATTTTTGTAAGTTGATAAAACCATACATATGCCATGGTTTTTTTCCCAAGTGGCAAGCAGAACAATTTAAAGGATTAAGAGACACTTTCCCACTTGGAACTATTCTATCCATAGTGGACTTCGTAGGGAATTACTCTTTTGCACATCAAAAAGAGATTCAATCAGAGTATTACTTTTCAAAGCAAATCACTATTTTGGTGCATGTGTGTTATCGACATGCACAAATGAATTTGGATGGTGTTGATAGTACATTTGAAAATCATGTCATTAAGAAAGAGTACCACTTCTATATCAGTGATGATAAGGAGCATGACACACTTTTTGTACAACATTGCTTTAAGAAGTTTTTTGAATATTTGAAAGAGAGAGGCATAACAATAGTTAAACATTTTGTTTGGTCTAATGGATGTGTGTCACAATTCAAATCTTTGAGGTCATTTTATGCACCATGTAGATATCATCGAAATGACAAAATACCACATGTTTGGATTTTTTTTGAGAGTGGTCATGGAAAGGGTGAACATGATGGTGTAGGAGCTTGTATCAAATGTGCTCTAAGAAAGCATCAAATAAATTACACAGGAGATCGTATAGAAGATGCACATGATGTTGTTGAATGGTGTAAGAAACACTTTGAGCAACCTAATTATCCTAGTGAATCATCATCGAGAACATACAAACCCATTCCATATAGACTGTTTTGGGAGATAACCGGTACGTGTTCTCTTTTAGTGTTTTATTTATTTATTTTTAATTTTTAAAAAAATGTTCCTAGTTCAAATGTTTCAATTTAACAACTTGATCTACATGTATATGTTCATGTACACATGTACATTTTGCAGATGTGGATAGAAGATCAATGCATGGATGTAAGAGCATGGAGAGGACAAGATCTTTGCATTGTGTCATGAGTACAGATAATCGCCCATGAACATTAAACACAAGGGATTATTCATGTTTTTGTTATGATTGCATTTTGGAAAACTATGTTGATTGCAAGAACCAAGAGCTTGGATATGTTAGTGAATGGAAATTGGTGCCACTAGATGTTTCTGACACATACGAGGATTCAAATGAGGATGAAAAATTTGAAGACATTCCTTTGATTTCTGGTGATTATGATCATATTTTAGGATTGATTAAAAAAGGTACATATGATGCACACACACACACACACACACACACACACACACACACACACACACACACACACACACACACACACACATATTTCCTTAAAAAATGTTGCATACATGTAAATATTTCCTTAAAAATGACATGTTTAGAATTTATTTAACTTGTTTCAAATTGCAGGAGATATTTTTGCAGTCATAGCAGAAGATGGAAATATAGAAGGTATTAGTTATTATTTATTGTGTTGCATAGAAGAGAGAAAGAAGTTATCAAAATCTGAAATGAGTGATGAAATGTCATTTCCCATAGGTTTGAACTGATTTGAATATGTATGTACAAATCGCTTACGTGCAAATTTTTAATTTCTCACGTTTCTTATATACATGTACATGCAGGCTTAGTTGTAGTGCAAGGGACATATTTCAAACAAGTTAAAATTGTTCAACATGGGATTCATTTCATTGAATACCAAATTGACAACAAGGTATATCAGTATAGCCACTTGTTCATTGATGTTGGCCTAATTCTTCAAATAGTTCCACGTTGCGGGAGGTCTCAAAAGTGGAGACTAGATAGTGAAGATCATGACAAAATATTAAGTGTTATTGAAGAGCGATCTGAACCACTTGATGTGGTATGAAATATATATATATTTAGTAAGCCAAAGTACATGTGGTTCAACCCATGAATTGAATTAATACTTGATAAATTCTAGAACTTAACTTGTTTTGAAACTTGGATATATATATATATATATATATATATATATATATATATATATATATATATATATATATATATATATATATATATATATATATGGCTTACATGTCCAAACCATATATTTTTAAAGTTTAAATACATTAAATTTTCAATTATATCAAATTAGGATGTATGAAGTTAATTTGTATGTACGTGTTAAAAATAATATTTACGTGTGCTTGTATGTAAAGTAAATTGGGACATGTGGATTCAAGTTGAAAATGTGTTAAAAGGCAGGCGATGTATGCAGTTGATTAGGATGTATATAGTAGATATCTAATTCTAAATGTATGTATATAGTACTGTATCTAATTCTAAATGCATGTAATTTGTAAGTCACTAGTTAAAATAATTTAATTAAAAATGCATATTTAAATTAGAATGTATGTACATGTGTAAAATTGATATATGGAATTAGGACATGTGTAATTAGGACACGTACATGTTGTGAACTATTTAACTTGTATACATACCTAGAAGCACATACCATGTGAACTATTTAGTACATGGTATTAAGTTTAGTTTGTTCATTTGATATTAATTAACAAGTGTGATTTTTATATTGTCCATTGGAGTGGATATACTCTTTTGTTTGAACACATTCTTTTAAATTAATGCATATCTACTGTATGTACATACATTACATGTAGTAAAATTTAAAATTTAAAAATTAAAAATTAAAAATTATAAACATAATCAATCTTTTTTTAATCTTTTTACATGTACACATGTAAATTCAGTCACATATATATAAATTTGAAAGTTTTAGAGAACATGTGCATTCTTGATCATATATATTTAAAGTGTACATAAGTATTTCTAACATGCACATGCATTCAATCATATATATATTTAATTATCTTCAAATACAAATGATACAATATATTTAATCTAGGATCAAATGCACAAACTATACATGAATATATAAAGTATTTAATCTAACCATAAATGCACATGATATATATCCATCGAACATAAAGTACATATATAATCTAACATGTACATGTGCACATGAAATATATAATCTAACATGTACATGTGCATGAAATATATAATTTGATCAAACACAAATTGTATAAAGTATAATCTAGTCTAAACTTCATACATGCATGAAATATATAATCTGATCAAACATGTAAATGAGGTATAAAGAATAATCTAGTCTAAACTTCATACATGATGCATGAAATATATATAATCTGATCAAACACAAACCACGTATAAAGTATAATCTAGTCTAAATTGCATACATGCATGAAATATATATAATATGATCAAACACAAACAAGGTATAAAGTATAATCTAGTCTAAACTTCATACATGCATGAAATATATATAATCTGATCAAACACAAACCAGGTATAAAGTATAATCTAGTCTAAACTTCATGTACATGCATGAAGATATATAATATGAAAGTCTATAAAAAGATATATGTAAATGAGCTATAAAGTCTGGAGCAAATCAACAGGGATCATGTCGGCCACGAACAAAGCGACCATCTGAGGGAGAGTCCTGGTGAGAGTCTAGATGTCCAATAGATCCCTACAAAAGTAGAATTTATTTAAATGTTAAAAATAATATATCTATCTCTCTAGACACGTGTAAATCAAATCCGAGTAGAGTTAAATTAAATTTAAATATAAATTGTAACGCATGTATACATACATGTACATATATGTACAAAAAACCATAACTAACATGTCCACTAACAACATCGAAAGAATATCTCCTACGCACACGCTCAGAGCTCAAGGTAGGAGTGACATGAGCTAACTATTATATATATGTACACACACACACACACACACATATAGATATGTATATATATATGTATAGATATGTATATATATATATATGTATAGATATGTATATATATGTATATATATATAGTCCGTGATCAATTTAAATGATACAAATTAACTTAGAACTAGATTATTTATTAAACATGATCTATATATAGATTTATTCTACATTGCATGTATACATATCTTCTAAAAATTTAAACGCACATGTACATGTACATACCTGTGTACTAGGAGTAGGTTGTATAGTCTGATCATGTCCTGTGATCATATCAACAACATCACTCATGCCTGCATATCTCTCTCTGGTTGTGTGTATCACTGAGGAGTGCAAGGGTCTAACTAGATGACCGGGCATTGTGGATGAAGTGTCTGACTATAGTAGCATGTCCATAAACCTAGTATGGCTCAAACCTCGCAGTTGCTCCTCAAATGAGTCCAAGCCCTCATCTATGATATGGACCTGATCAGCTCATATCTCCTCCTCAAATGAATCCAAGCCCTCATCTGTGATATGGACCTGATCAGCTCGTATCTCCTCCTCTACAGCAACAGAGTGATCTGCAGGTGGGTCAGTGCCTGGAGCATGTATAGAGTGATGAGAATGTTGTGACTGCCTCGGGGTATGCATTGATGCAGCGGTAGCCTTCCCATCTCTTAGAATCTCCTCTCTAACATCAGCCAATGGTAGCCCAAGTCGAGATGAAATAAAATGGTAGGAATGTATTAGGTCCTCGGCTAAATACTGTGACATTTGTACATGCCTACTACCTCCGACTATAGATGCTACCTCATTTGGGGAGGGGATGCCAACAGTAATATACTGATCATTTGAATCTGAAGCCCCCCCTGTGACTAGAAGATGCATGATCTATGGATGATCACAAACATGGTCGGCTCATCATATATCTGCCCAACCTGTTAGATGATATGGTGGCTGCTGCTAATGCAATCTATCCAATCCTATCAATTGCTTCTCTCTGAGAAGTAATCACGACGTGATCCACTATGGGGGCCAAGGCTAGGACTACTGCAGGAAATCTCTGGCCAACAAGGTCCCTATGTCTAGGTGGAGCTCTATCACGCCTACGATATGCATCTCTATCAGCAATCCTGCCCCTCCCCTGTCCATAATATGCTAGAATATCAAGGTAGCTTGGTTTCATCTGACAATGAACCTCAGCAAATACCTGTTGTGCAAAGTATAATGGTATCTAGTTGTTATTAGGATAACGACCATGGGTAGCTAAGAAGCGTGGGTAAATCAATGATGCAACCTGTGGGTCTATACATCTCATGACTTGATATCCTCTCACCTTACTCTTCTTTTGATACTGTGGAAAGAATCTCTCCTTGATGGTCTCCTTCAAGACCACCCTCACCACATCAACAAAAGAATTAGGACCCCTCACCTCACTCCTCAACTGTCTATAAATATCCTATATAACCTCAGGTGAGAATGAGGTGTGAGAAACTAAGCGGTCCCTCAATGTCTGCAAACTATCAAAAATGGATGTGCATGTACTCTTGTACACGCCTTCAGTATGGGGGTCATCTAATATGACCCTCAACCTATGCAGCTTACGATCAATGTACTAGAAAATAGTAGCAATATCGGGCAAGGGAGGATCCTGGTGTGGAGGATCAACATCATCAATGTGTGGCTCCTGATCAGGAGCCTGTGCAGGTGGATCCTGATCAGGAGCCTATGCAGGTGGATCCTGATCAGGAGCCTGCAAAGGTATATCCTAGGATGCCATCTATCTAGGTACATGTCATGAAGTTAAAATAAATACATAAGCACACACACACATGAAGTGCATTCAATTTAAAACATTAAAAATTAAAATCAGTTAAATTGCAAAGAGAGAGAGATCATTTTCATGATATATATATATATAATTATCAAAAATTTAAATCTTCAAGAATACATAAAAAATTCAAATATTTCAGAGAGAGAGAGATAACATATATATATATATATATATATATATAATTATCAAAAATTTAAATCTTCAAGAATACATCCAAAATTCAAATATTTTAGAGAGAGAGAGATAACATATATTTCAGAGAGATAGAGAGATAACATATATTTAAATCTTTGAAATACATAAAAAATTCAAGAACATGATATATATATAAAGTTTATAAGGACCAATATAAAAAAAAAATAGACCTATATTTTATTGTAACGTATAAATAATTGTAGATCTACAAAATGGAATGCAACTTCTCTAAATTTTTTGACAAATTGTTTGTTATTGAGCTCCATATCTCAAAAAAATAGAGGTCATTGTATTTTTGTAATGGGCATATGGTTATAAAGTTATTAAATCTGTAATATGTGATCTTAAGGGGAATGTCATATGTACACTAGGATGTTATAAGGGGTCATATGTGGTCCAAAGGGGCCGCGAATGTGTTTACACATGCGTGACCCCTTAGGACTCTATGTGATGGACTAAGGGGTATGTAAGGGGTCATGCATGTGTTATAACACATGTGTGACCCCTTAGGACCACATATGATCCCTTAGGACACTACGTGATCCTAAGGGGAATGTCATATGTACACTAGGATGTTATAAGGGGTCATATGTGGTCCTAAGGGGTCATGCATGTGTTAATGCATGTGTGACCCCTTAGGACCACATACGACCCCTTAGGACTCTATGTGATGGACTAAGGGGTATGTCGTTCACACTAGGATTTTATAAGGGTTCATATGCGGTTCTAAGGGGTCACGCATGTGTTATAACACATGCATGACCCCTTAGGACCACATATGACCCCTTAGGACACTATGTGATCCTAAGAGGAATGTCATAT
Source organism: Cryptomeria japonica (assembly GCF_030272615.1). Classification (NCBI taxonomy): domain Eukaryota; kingdom Viridiplantae; phylum Streptophyta; class Pinopsida; order Cupressales; family Cupressaceae; genus Cryptomeria; species Cryptomeria japonica. The sequence goes on along the minus strand of NC_081412.1, from coordinate 607,546,936 downwards.
GTACACTAGGATGTTATAAGGGGTCATATGTGGTCCAAAGGGGTCACGCATGTGTTAACACATGCGTGACCCCTTAGGACCACATATGACCTCTTAGGACTCTATGTGATCGACTAAGGGGTATGTCATTCACACTAGGATTTTATAAGGGGTCATATGTGGTTCTAAGGGGTCACACATGTGTTATAACACATGTGTGACCCCTTAGGACCACATATGACCCCTTAGGACACTATGTGATCCTAAGGAGAATGTCATATGTACACTAGGATGTTATAAGGGGTCATATGTGGTCCTAAGGGGTCATGCATGTGTGACCCCTTAGGACCACATATGACCCCTTAGGACACTATGTGATGGACTAAGGGGTCATATGCGGTTCTAACCTGGGGTCACGCATGTGTATTAGAACACATGTGTGACCCCTTAGGACCACATATATGTGATCCTAAGGGGAATGTCGTATGTTCACTAGGATGTTATAAGGGGTCATATGTGGTCCTAAGGGGTCACGCATGTGTTAACGCATGTGTGACCCCTTAGGACCACATACGACCCCTTAGGACACTATGTGATGGACTAAGGAGGCATATGCGGTTCTAAGGGGTCATGCATGTGTGTTAGAACACATGCGTGACCCCTTAGGACCACATATATGTGATCTTAAGGGGAATGTCGTATGTTCACTAGGATGTTATAAAGGGGTCATATGTGGTCCTAAGGGGTCACACATGTGTGACCCCTTAGGACCACATATGACCCCTTAGGACACTATGTGATGGACTAAGGGGTATGTCGTTCACACTAGGATTTTATAAGGTGTCATATGTAGTTCTAAGGGGTCATGCATGTGTTAGAACATATGTGTGACCCCTAGGACTACATATGACCCCTTAGGACACTATGTGATCCTAAAGGGAAGGTTGTATGTACACTAGAATGTTATAAGGGGTCATATGTGGTCCTAAGGGGTCACACATGTGTGTGACCCCTTAGGACCACATATGACCTCTTAGGACACTATGTAATGGACTAAGGGGTATGTCATACACACTAGGCTTTTATAAGAGGTCACATGCAGTCCTAAGGGTCATGCATGTGTTAACACATGCGTGACCCATTAGGACCATGCGTGACCCCTTAGGGTCCACTATGCGATCCTCTATGGTCCTAAGGGAATGTATAGTGTCATTAGGGGCATATGTGGTCTTAAGGGGTCATGTTGTGTGTGTAATAGGATGTGAAAATGGGTCACATTATAGAGGATTTATTTTGTCTAATTTGTTTAAATTTGTTATCTAAATTTTCTAATGTTTTTTAAAATTAAAATTTATTAATTTTTCTAACGTTTAATTTATTATATTTAGGTTTGTGACATTTTTCTAATTTTCTTTTTTTGCTAATGTTTTTCTAAGTTCTAATTTACTACCTTAGTTTTCTATGTTTTTCATAACAATTTTTTAAAATGTTGAAAAAAAAATACATATATACAGTTATGTAATTTTAAAAACAAATTGACAAATTTCAATCAAAACAATAAATTATCAAACATTTTTCTAAAATGCTGAAAAACAATAAATACACAATTATTTAATTAAAAAAATAAATTAACAAATAAATTATTTATTAATTTTTGAATAAATTTAATTAAAAAAAGACATTATTAAACAAAAAAAAAGGGTTATTTTGTGCACCTGAAATAATGTAGGTCGAAAACTGAAATGTGAGACATGCTAGCTACTACAGATAGAGCACGGTGACGTGATGCTGACGACTAGTTCGATCTAACCCCCACTGGACAGAAATAAACAACTTCAACAATGACAGTTTAACTATCGTAATCGGTATTTATAAAAGTTTAAAAAAACCTAATTCAAATTGGGTTCGAGCGAAGGGGGGGTTCGCTCGAACCCCTTAAAAATTAATATTTTAAGGGGTTCGAGCGAACCCACGTCCGATGGCGGGTTTGCTCGAACCCTAAGGGGGGGCTCGCTCGAACCACCCTACTTCGTTCGAACCCCCCCAAAAATAATTTCCCCACTTTCGCCAATTTCCTTTGTTGGCGAAAGTGGGAACCATTAATGTGGGATTACCCACACATAAATAAAATATTCAAGATAAGATATACATGATTGAATCCACAATTAACGTTTATTATAAAAAAAAAAAATTGTATTAAGTATCAGAGAATTATATAGTTCACAAAGCTCATTTTTGCTCATTCGAGCATCCACGTTACAATTTTTTTACAAATACCAGCTCCTTTCGAGCAAACTTATTACAAATACTAGCTCCTTACGAGCACCAAACTAGAAACAACAATTGGAAGACCAAGGGTCACAACTTAGAAATCCACTTTAAACAATGTGACAAATACAACCAATGGAAGACCAAGAGTCACAATTTAGAATTCCACAAAGATGTCCCTCATGGGAGTTGAACTTGGGTCTCCACATTGAGAACTCAATGCTTTAACCAACTAAGCTCAACCCCTTGGACTATTAAAAAAATTTAAAAAATAAAGTGTAATATAATATACTTGAAAATAAATTATTGCACCAACAATTAAAGATTAATAAAATAAAATTTAATTAATCTAAATGATATAAATAAATTTCAAAAAACTTTCATATATTTGTATATTTGAACATAATTGAAAAAATAATTTAAGATAACATAATTGAAAATAAATGATTGAAGCACAATTAACGAATAATAAAATAAAGTTTAAAATTTAATCTAAAAAATATTTAATTTCCAAAAAACATCTAATATTGTAAATTAAGCATGATTGAAAAAAAATTTAAAATAACATACTTGGAAAGGGTAGACGTCTTCGAAAAAAAATCAAAATCTTCGCCCCTTTATAAAATTAGAAATATTCGCCCTTTTATAATCTTCCTGCTCACTCCAAAATGCCACTTTATTTGAGAAAAAAAAAATGATTTTATGCAAAAATCACTCTAATTATTTTCGCACTTGATTGTTTTGAATTTTTTAATGGGAAAAAAAAAATTTATATGTGGTTCAAGCGACCGGTCGCGTCGACCCTCACAGTTCCAGCTGGAACACTTCTAGCCAAAACATTTCCTGCTGGAACTGTCTATGTGGAATGCCAAGTGGTAGCCACATCAACAAAAATGATGATTTTATGAAACTTGTCACTTCTGCAGCAAAATTCAATAGGTAAATTAAAATTATTAAAAAAACTAAATACCCTTTTGTAGAGATCGAAGTCTCAATTCTACTCATATAATTTTTATAGTATTTTGATTACATTTAATATATAAAAAATTAAAAAATTCTACAACTAGGTATTCTTTTGTTCGATAATAGGCTGGTTTGAAAAACAAAAAAAAATATCGAATTACTTCAAAAAAAATTGAAAAAAATATGGTTCACTAGAAGAGATAGTCTTCTCCAAAAGGGTATTTTTAGTTTTTTTATTATCATAAATTGAATAAGCAAATTGTGGTGGGAGACAAAAACTGTCAAATTCTGGTGTATTTGACTTCCAAATGCTATAACAAAGAAAATATACATCAATTTTTTTATTTTTTTTCATGCAATGTATATATATGTCATCTATAACGGATATCAAAATCGGAAAAAAATAACTTGATTTACATTTTCTTTTGTGGTGGGTACTAAATGCCCTGATTTTTCAGTGTTTTTCAGCAATAAAAAAATGGAGCTTATAGCTTAAAAAAACATAAAAATTGTAGACACATAAATCTGTCCACTTAATTAAATGAATATTTAGTATTTATTTGATTATTTAAACCAGCAATCAACAATTAATTCATCTTGAACCTCTTCTCCTATTAATTAAATAAATTATTCAATCTATTTAAATTAATTCATTAAATCATACTCAAACAATTAATTAAATGAATAAAGAATATTTGTTTAATTAAAACCCCTTTCCCCATTTAAATAAATATTTATTTAAATCTCTAAACCCCTCCCACTTGCATTCTCCTACAAATGCAAGTTGCACAATTTTAGTTGAAATATATGAATTTTATTTTAAATAATATCTTATTTTCTCTCACCCACTTGCTCACTAACCCCCTTCTAGACTCTTCTAATCCCCTTCTAGAGTCTTCTAACCCCTTCTAATTAGCCTAATCCCACTCCCTAATTATTGTCACATTCCTAAGCAAAGAGAAGTTACTTCTCAAAGCCTACAAAGTCTTTGAAATGCATTAAAAGTTTTTTATCCTTCAACAAGTTAACCCCTAAAGTCTTCCAAACCCTTTATGACTCTTACATAACCATTTATGGCTCTTATATAACCATTTATGGCTCTTACATAACCATTAATGGTTAGCTCAACTTACCCACATGGTTAGAGGCTTTCCCTCTAACTCAACCCTCATTTAACTCATGGGTCTCTTCAGGCATTCATTTCTTTGACCATGGTTATCCCCATTAACTCTTGTACAAGAGTTTATCCATTGGATAAAAGCAATTACCTTTGGATAAAAGCTTTATTCACTAACTCAAGCCTAACCAAATCCTCCTAGTGTAACCTTCATGTCATCTCGAGCATTTAATGCTTCTTCCCTCTCCTCTTAAGCCATCTCATGTTGACATTTGTCATCATGGGATTGGGTTGAAAGCCATCACATGGATCACAAACCCATCAATCCTAGCCCTTGTTAATATTACTCAATCTTGACCATCCATTGTCCTGTTTCCCCTATAAATAGAACTCTTATTCTTCATTTTCAAGATCAGAAGTCTTTGTGCATCAAACTTATAGTCATTTTAAAGAGAGCATTTAGAAGCATCTGCATTGTTATTATACTAAGATTTACATAGACTAATTAGGTGCTTTCTCATAGTAACTCATTTACACTTGCATAAGCATTTGTTTTCATTTTCACAACCATCTTGAATCTTCATATGGCATCCATGGATAGTGTTAAAAGCTGAGAGCTACACTCATGTGGGACTTGGAGAGGAGAGGAACAAGGGAGGAGCATCTATGAGCATTTTGGGGAGCATCTTGTGGGGTATTCTTTCCCTTTTTCATTTATGTATGCTTCTTATTGTGTTCTTTATATCTCTCTTGATAAGCATGTTAAGTTTTTTAAGTTCATTTGTGTTTTATTTTGGTTGTAACTAATCTACTAACATTTGAACTTATCTTTTGTGCCTTGTGCCTCCTTTTGATGTTCATAAAAAATTATTGACAAAATTTTTTCAAAAAATAGAAGACTTAAACTTCAACAAATTTTACACATTTCATCAGTTTACATCATCTTCAAATTCAAAATGCAAATGACACTTTTATGGCGATGAAGTTGAACAATTATTGTTGTGTTAACCTTTTCCTTTGCAAAAGTGTGACACAAGTTATACTTTTACCCACAATAATAAAAAGGGAGAGAGAGTTAGAGATAAAGAGATAGACAGGGGGATAGGGAGAGAACGAGGGAGGGAGAGATGGGGAGAAATAGAGAGGAGGGTAAAATAGAGAGAGGGAAGGCTCAGAGAGAGAGAGGGGGGACTAATATAAACATATAGAGAGGAACAAGGATCCACATCTAGAGAAAGTAATTATCTACCATACCTATTGTCCCAACATTTTCTTATCTTGAAAAATCTTTCAATTTATTACCAAACAAAATTTTCATATAATAAAAGAGTAGGCAATATCCTGGTCACCATGGAGGAAAGGAGTCTTCACTAGAGGTTTGTTGAGACTATTCCAAAAATCAATTAGAGAATTAGCATGAATGAAAGCATGCTTCTAGGCTCCCCACCAAAATTGCCAATTTTTCTCGTAAAAGCACATTGAAGGAAAATATGTGAAATCCTCTCCTCATTATTGTTACACAAAACATAGACAAAAGGCCCCTAAAACTCTCTTTTTCAAAGATTCTCCCAAGTAAGATATCTATTCTGCACAACTAGCCACAAGAAAAAATTACACTTGGACCAAGCAAACCTATTCTATACATGTTTCCACAAAAAGAATAGTCACTTTCCAAAAGGTCACTCTATCCAACTCCATGCAACCTAAAGCCACCAAAAACTTACCCTTTGGATCTGGATCATAGGACAGAACATCCTTCCCCTTTATGGAATTTGATGGGGTCATTGTAATACTCATCATTTAATTTATCAATCCAGGGCGGTGTCCATGGTTGTATGCAATAGAGAATTGAGAATACTCATTTGATAGTCTATTCTAAATTGTAGGAAAGGAAAGATAATCTAAGGCACACTTGCAGGAATTGAAAAGGCAAAACTTGCATGAAAGTAAAAATTTAATCTATCTCACACCTGTTGGAAAGGAAAGAGGCTAATCTAATTCACACTTTCTGGAAATGAAATGCTTTCTTGAATTCAAATTAAATTTAGAAACCTAAAAATATATTGCTGGAAATGAAACTACAAACTATCATATTTCCTTAGGATAAAACAAGCCTTTCTAATCCCCCCTTTTCTTGATTGATTACAATATATTTATAGAATTCTCATTCCATATCTACCCAACCAATCTACTAAGAATGTGGATCCAAGATCCACTTTTGAAGGGGACGTTTACGAAACATTGACAAAATTGAACTTGTTGTCCTTCATCCCACCATCTTTGCCTCAGTCATCTTCAATCAATTATTTATCTCTCCCTATTGTTAATCGTACCAAATAATCAAAAGGGTTTTTATTCCTTCAAGTCTAGTTTCTAGATCATTTTGAATTTTTTAATTTCATTGAGAAATGAGGGAGATATGGTCGTTTTACTGATACTACATTTTTCATAATTTTTGGGTGGCTGATTTCTAGGAATTCTTCAAGGTCTCAACGTGAATGAATGAATTACTCATCAATTCACTTGAGAAAATAATATTTTATCATCATTAAAACATGCTACAATTGTGCAATCACATTTGAGTTCTTTGGTAACTTGAGTTATCTTTCCTAGAGAAAGATAACACATTGTAGTGTGCAACTACAACTTGTAGGAAACAAATACTTTGCTCATTAATTTAGGAATGACTGATGCTCCATGATTTTGCATGAATTTTGGAGTGTGTTTTTATTCTTCAAGAATCTTCTCTATCTTCTCTTAATTTCTTCAATTCCTTCTACAATATCTAGAGTTGTATGGAGCTAATGTCTAGAGCTCTCTGCTACAAGTGTTTTTGAAGCTTCTTCTTGTCATGAGTTATTCAATAACTCATTCAACCACATTGCAACATATTTCACACTCATAGAGACATATTAGAAGTAATTTGGATCACATTTGTTTATCTAAAATAAACCAAATATCTACTTTATATTCTACCTTGATCAAGCTAAAGAACTTTCAATCATAACCCAAATCCACTTTTACAACAATACACTAAGAAGAAATAGATGATTTTAATGGGCTAAATATGAGACAATTTATGGTCTCATCAGAATTATACATTCTTTACCCCCACCCCCCCAAAAAAAAAATATGAGAAAGAAACTCACAAGCCTCCACAAATACTTGAGGCCATTCATGCAGTTCTTTTCATCTAGCCACTTTCCCCTACCCCGCCTTCAAGGTAGCTTAAAAGTTTTCAACTTTACTCCCACCTACTTCTAGAAAGCTATCACATAAAGATTTAACTATAGAAATTACAAAATAATGGGTAGGTATGAATCCCGAGAGTCATGCCAGAACATAGCTTCGACACCTTTATTACATATCAAGAATAGCCCTTTCTTGATTAACTGCACTCCCCTCCTTAATTTGTTCTAGATCATTAAGTCTTTTCTTACCATATTATATTGTGGAATATCCCTTCTATCTACTCCCTCATATATTTTGTATTAAGGATTCTAGCCAAACGCTGGTTTTGATTGATGCACCATCACAAAAACTCTTAGTAGCGAAGATGAGGCCAATCATGCGTAGTTGATGCAAACTAGGAGTGCCATCTTGTTTTGGCCTACAAACATAATCCAACTGAAGTAAAATTCACTTTGAAGAAATAAAATTACCTATCCACACAAAAATTTGGAAGAGGGCATCAAATTCCTTAATTAAACTTGTTGGATCATTTGCACAAATCATCTATAAATAGGAAGAGTGTGCACCACCTACTTCAAGAGTGTTACTCTCCTAGCAATTGGCAATCATCTATGAGTCCAGTGATTGACCTTCCTATGAAGCTTATCTAAAATGTCCTACCAAAACCAACTAGGCAAAAGACTATTTGAAAGAGGAGCTCAAAGATAAACAAAAGGAAGGGAACCAAATTGAATCTTCAAATTTCTAGCAATCCTGGCCTAAATGAGAAAATGGGTAATAAAGAAGAAGATAAAAGAACTATCTTCATTAATATTTTATCCTGAAGCTACCAATAAATATCTAGATTCTTCCTAAAATTAGTTGTCTTAATAATTTTGGCCATACCCATCAAAGCCATGCCATTCTAAAATTGAAGATGATAAAAAGAAAGAAGTCCATTACAAAAAGTCCAACCTTGAATCAATTCTTGCCTTACTTGAGATTTAATAAATCTTCCCAACCCTTATCCCATCAAAATAAACAAGTAAGGGGAGAGGGGATCACCTTATAAAATACCTCTAGAGGCCCTAAATATCTCTATAGACTCACTGTTAATAAGAACAAAAAAGAAGAGAAAGTGACATAGTTGATTACCCAATTGATCCACTCATTTCCAAAACCAAAGGCAACTAGGACTTTTTGTAGGAAGGTCCATTTGACTCTATGGTCATATCTAATTTTATGAGCATATCCTTCTCCTTATAATTTTATATAGAATGAATAAATTTTATTTCTATGATAATCCCATCAAGGATCTATCTTCTAGTAACAAAACCTCCTTGTTCTTCAAATATTAACTTATTGAGCCATCACTTAAGCATTTATGCAATTAACTTCATGATCATTTTATAAATCACATTACATATAGTTATACATTGAAATAAGTCAAGAGAGTTGGCTCCTTCCTTTTTAGGAATGTGTGCAAAGAAAGTATCATTCATGTCCCTTAACATCTATTTGTTTCTAAGAGATTCATGCACAACCTTCAAGAGGTCTACCTCAATTGTCTCCCAGAATTCTTGATAAAATTTTATAGGAAATCCATCTAGATCAAGAGATTTGCCTTTTCTTATTCCAAACACCACTTCTTCAAATTCAAATAAGAAGATATCCCTAAGAAGGTTCTCATTCATCTCATTATAAACAATAGAGGGAATACAATTAAAAACAAGACCATCTTCCATACTGGTAGTGGGAGAATCCTCAAAAAACAAAGCCACACAAAATCTAGAGGCCTCATGAGAAATCTCCTTCAAATCAGAAAATTGAGCACCCTCCAAGGATATGAGAGAAGTAATGAAATTCTCATATCTTCTATCCTTCACATATTTGTGAAAGAACTTTGTGTTCCTGTCACCAACTTGGAGCCAATCAAATTGTGACTTCTGCTTCTAATAAATATCAGGTCATGTAGCTCCCATTCCTCTGATTCCTTCACCACATTAGAATCCTTTGTATATGAATTATCTAATAAGCCACGACCCTTGATTTAGTGAGTAATATCATCCAATGGAGATTGTGCATTCACTTTTGTTTAGAATATATTACCCAAACACTACCTATTCCTTCTTTTGATATTATACTTGATGAATTGAAATTTCCAATATAAATGAGTACATTGGAGTACCATAAGAAATCTTCACATCAAGCCACTATTACAGCATAAGGTCTTGAAAGGAAGGGTCTCAAAGCTTCATAAGATGAAACTTAAAGGAGGTATTTTTGGAGACTAAAAAATGAGCAGCAACAAACTTGATCAACCAATGGTTAGATCCTTTCCAAACTAGAATATCAAAGCTTGTCACCCACTTATCACCCATCTAATAACAAGAGACCAAAAACTTATCTAATCTCTCTACCATAGCCTCCTCTTAAACAAATTCCAAGTAAATAAGCCATTGGAAGACTTGACATCAATTAGCTTCAAGAACTCAATATTGTCCCTTAGAAGCCTCACAAAAGGATCAAACTTGATATTTCCTCCCATTTTCACGTCTAGGATAGAAACTACGATAAAATCCCCAGCTAGGATCCAAGGGAAAAAGGGGTTAAGAACAAAGATATCAGGTTATGGGACCAAAGAAAATATTTTTCTATAAAATTAGTTGGAGCATAAACATTAGTGAAAATAATATTCTCACAAAATTCACAAATTGTAGCAACCATAGAAATCGAAAACCTATTGGATATCCAACAAAGTGGGACAAGATTTCATGGGTCCGAATGGCAAGACAAAACTCTTGAGCTTCCCTAAGCCCCAATACACTGACAATGACTTTGAGCCCAAATTTTGGAAGCAATATTTATCATACCATCAACCAATAACTTAGTTTCTTTAATGAAGACCACACCAAGAGAATGTGATCCGATCAACTCTTGAATAGCCTTTTGTCTAGGGATATCATTTAACCCCCACACATTCCATGAGAGGACAATCATTTATAAGATGGAGAGGAATGGGAATCAATCATTTTCATAGAACTAGACATGATGAACATCTCACCAATTAGCTTCAATTTTTCATGATCTTTCTTCCTACCCACCTTAAAAGGCTTCTCAAGATCCCCCTTTTAAGAAATTTTTTTTTGTAGCCCCAATGCCAAGGGGTTATCTTACTAATTCTGAGAGTCTTTCTAAAGATTAGCTAATGCACCAACTAGGCTTGGAGAATTATTCACCTCTTTTCTTTCAATTGTCTCTACCTCACCTACAATCAACAAGAGAATATTTGTAGCCATCTACACATCTAGACTTCCACCCAAAGGAGCAACAAAAAGACTTATATTTGTGTAGGGATAAAAGTGAGACTTAGTGAATAAACCCTAATCCCACTCTCGCATACACACTCACAGAATAGGAAAGAGCCTAGGGAGGTAACACACTTCAACTACTTCTTATGAGGAGGAAAGAGTCAAGGATTACCTCTTAGGTTTTCTATTTCCTTGTTGAAAATGAGAGAGAGAGATGATGGAAAATGCAGATTAACCTAGAATGCAATTATGCAAGTAAACCCTAATCTGGAAATGTGAAACTCAGAATAATTAATATACTGCTAAAAATTACTGACTAGGAGGCAAAATCAGAGGTGCACCTATGCCATAAATCTGAGCCAAAATATCTGGGACCAGAGTGCCATGCCCCTGTCCTGATTCTGCAAACTGAAAGTTATAACTGATAGACTGGGATCTGAGAGCTACAAACTGTTGATCTGTCGAATCCTATTGAAAACAAGAAGGACCAGGGTACCACGCCTCTATCCTAGGGGTTTTTGTTGAGATTTGGACCCCAGGATAGCCTTTGTGTGCTCTGTTAATCCTGAAATTTCCAGCGACGCTAGGGTTTGGGGTGGCTATATAGGGTTTTTATATTAGTCAAAACCATATTTTGGTGATTTTCACCTCAACAAATAGCCAATTTGTATAGTAAAATAGTGTGTACAAGAACCTTGTGTGTGTGCAAGATCCTAAAATGAAAGTAAACAATCTAGAGCAACCCTAAAGAGTAAACCCTAATTATTTATAATTGACAAAGTAAATTCTCTAAATCAATGATGCAAAGTAATCTAAAGATTAAATGTAAATTAAAATGAAGCTCATACAAGACATGGAAACAACATGAAACCATACCCAACCCCAAGAGAGAGGTACAAGCCAATCTTCAGTCGGTGATCTCCTTGTTCTCCTACATCTTCAAAAGCCCCCAATTGATGGAATAATGTTTGATGAATGTTGAGTGTTGTTTAAGACTTCAAAGATCTGCTCTTTCACTGCATAGAAGGCTCTTTATGCTCCAAAAACCTGCAATTAGATTCTTAGAAAAAGGTCCTCTCAAATGAAGAAAGAAAGCTCTTATGTATGAAACCCTAGATCTTAATTTCATGTTTAGGCTGACCTAGGAATTGAATTTCGTGCCAATCTTTTGGGGTTAAGCATTATAATATCATAGAATTATGCTCCTAAAATTTCAAGAATAAAGTCAAGGACAAGGTGCAAAGTGCACCCGGCCCGACCAACTTTTCACGAAATTTTTGGGGTCATTACATATAATGATATTAGAGCGAATCCCAAAGTTACAACTGATTTCAAGGTGTTTTGATATGCGAAATCAAGCCTTAAAGGTTAGAATAGGACAAAATTAAGGTTTATGATTAAATGATTTATTGAAGGAATAAAATGAAAAGGGGAACACTTAGGGTAAAGGGTCCAAATTTATAACATTTAAAGTGGTGAAATATAAATTTAGATTTAATTAAATTAATTAATTAAATGCTTTAAAGGGAACTAGAAATGCAAGATGTGAAACACACTAAGACGGGTGCTAAACCAAGCGTGGAATTGTACCACCCTAGCAAGGGTGTACAATTTAGGATGATACATTTAGCCCCCACTTTAGCGGTCATATGACACTACATGCATATGCAAGCTAAAGTACATAAAAGTAAACATTATTTGAAAAAGGATATATCTATAAGTTGTCAGACAAAGCCCCCAGTAGTATCTGCAGTACACAGTTAGGAACCACAGCCTACAAAACCACATGTTAGATCACAAAATCACATAATGCTTACTAGGGAAGGTGATGAAATTTGCAGGTAGCTATATGCCCCCTATTTTGGCTTGCTTATTAGTGAGGTGAAATAGGATATCATGTTTACCACATCAAATTGTGATGGAGATTTTGATGAAACGTGTTCACAACAAGGCTCGATTGTTCATCCAAGCACTTTATGGAACAAATGTGGAGCAGGAGGGAGAATTCATGATTCCACAGCCACCGACGATGCAAAATTAGAGCTCCCTAGCTCAAGTTATGATAGATTGAAGAAAAAGTGTAGAAGTTAGGCTTTTTAACTTAAAATCATAAAATGAAAAAGTGCATACCTCATAAATATGAAAGTGACACTTTCATTTGTCACTTTTTGACTTTTGGCACTATTCACTACAGAGGAGCCCATGCATCAGTCATCATTCCTCGAAATCGACCCAAGTAACCCATGTGAATGGAGATCCTACACTAGGTCATGCTCTTAGACTGACCACTGGACGAGGTGAGTTGACTTCCCGTTGACTCGTTGTTGAATTGGTTTTGACTGCATTGATTTTTGAGTTGGATGATGTCAGCATTAAAATTGTGCACATGCCCCTTGTTCAAGTACCACGGTCTCCTAGGGCACTTTGGTCCTGCTAGGGTGCCCTGGTCCCACAGGGGTGCCCTGGTCCTACCTGGGCACCTTGGTCCCAGAAGGGTGCCTTGGTCCAATCGGGGCACCTAGTCCCTACTCAGAGTGACCAAGGGTTGTACTGGATTAGACGACTAATATGTAGAATAAATTTGATGATGTTTTTTATTATATGATGATGATTAACGATCTATTACTGATGAATGAATTGTTTTTTTTTGCAAATTCTTCCCTACATCCATGAGCACATTGTTGATCACACCTTTTAGAGCCTTCAGAGTCAGATTTTGTGGCTCTCACTGGAGGATAGAGAGTTACTACATGTCGTAGGTTTGTGGTATGTGATGACCATGTTCGCCATCAAGTTTCACCCTATGATGTTGATAGCATTGATGGAGAGATGGGACGCAGATACCTCGACCTTTCTTCTACCTATGGGGGAGATGACGGTCACCCTCGAGGATGTATACCACATATTGTGCCCCATTAGAGGAGAGACAGTGAGATATTGAGCTGATTGCTCTGCTACCAATTAAACACAACATGATATATTCCTACTTAACACATAAGAAATTGTATAACATGCTAGCACATATAAAATGTAAATCTATTATAATTTACATAAATGAATCCAAGACAAAAAATAAAGTTAAAGGAATATGCTTGTCAAGAATGAAGTAATGTAGACTAAATAATGTAATATCATTTAATTCCACATACTTTAATGAAGATATGCTAACACATTATCCAACTTTGAAGAAAGAAAAGGTACAAGGAGGGAGAAAATAGACTAGAAAGAGAAAAAGAAAGAGATAGAGGCTAGGCATAGTATCTAAGAAGGTGCATGGCATTTATAGGTTCCTTGAGAGGCATACCATCCACATCTGCTATCTTGTAAGCACTTGATCCATAGACCTCGACAATGATATATGGTACAAGCCAATTAGGGCTGAATTTTCCTTTCTCCTCATGTAAAGCATTCACGTTACGTTTATTTTCATAAAGTACTAGATCGCCCACTGAAAAGAAATGTTGAATGACTTTATCATTATAGCTTCATTGCAAAGTTTTATGATACGCTTGAATATGCTCAAGAACATTTATACGCCATTCTTCGAGCATCTGAAGTTGTTGAAGTCTTTGTTATCTATAGGAATCATCATCCACTATACCCTTAAGAGAAATTCTCAAAGATGGAATTTTCAACTCCAAAGGCATAATAGCATCAGCACCATAGACAAGATTATAAGGAGTACAACCTATAGCAATACACACACTCATCTGATAAGCCCAAAGAGCATAGATTAACTGAGTATGCCAATCATCACCATGTTTGTTTACAGTCTTTCGAAGAATTTGTTCGATTATCCTATTCGAAGACTCAACTTGATCATTTGATTGAGGATAGTATGGTGTAGAAAATTTATGTTGAATATGGTATTTTTTGAGAAAATTCTTCACATCCTTATTTTTGGATGACGTTCCATTATTTGAAACTAAGGCAGATAGTATTCCAAATCAAGAAATAATGTTATCTAAGATGAATTGATAAATTACTTTAGCGGTAGTAGATTGAAGAGGAACTGCTTCTACCCACTTCGTAAAGTAATTAGTTGTGGTTATGATGAAAGTACGTCCTTGAGATGAGGGAGGAGATATTTTACCAATGAGATCCAAAACCCATGTAGAAAAGGGCCAAGACACTACTTGAGATCCAAGTTCTTGGGCAGGAGCATGGATCAAATGGATATGTTGCTGACACTAATGATATTTCTTAACAAACACAAAAGAATCCATTTCCGTGGTTTTCCAATAATATCCCATTCGGAGAAATATCTGAACTAGGGATCTACCCCCGAAATTCCCCCCATAAGCATCTGAATGTTCTTCCTCAAGAGCAACAGGGATTTCAGCTTTGTTAAGACATTGAAGGAGAAGACCATTATAACCCCTCCTATAAATAACGTTAGAAAGGATCATGTATCTTGTGGCCAACTTGTGAATTCTAGCCCTGGTATTCTTATTTGTAGAGTCTAGAAAGGTACCGTCACTCAAATATCTCATGATATGTGAGTACCAATCATCAAGATCTATAATGAAACAATATGCCACATCGCTAGGATTATTAGCAATAGTCAGGGTAGTAAGGTTGTGAATAGTGAATTTAAGATCTACCAAGGGGTCCTCTAAAGACACAAGAGAGGCTACACATGCCACTACATTAGCATGTCGATTATCTTTTCGAAGAATAGGCTCCATGGTACAAGAATCAAACTTTTGCAACAAGGATATAGCTAGATCTCTATATTCATGTGATAATTTTTCTTGCGTAGCTTGACAAACTCCTGTCACTTGCCTTATGATTAATTGAGAATCTCCATAGATGTGTAGATGTTTTACATTTAATTCTAAGGTTTCTTTAATTCCAGCTATAAGAGCCTCATATTCAACAATATTGTTGGTACAAAAGAAATTGAGACGATATGATAAAGGGATAGGTTTCTTTTTAGGTGAAATTAAAACCACCCCTGCCCCTAATCTTGTATGACACCTAGAGCCAGTGAAATATAATTCCCAAATCTCATCAATCTTAGTAGAGAAAATGTATTCATTGAGAAAAGACTCTGGGTTAGGTAGGGAGAAGGGTGAAGGAGCCTCAACTAAGTGGTTAGTCAACCCTTAACCAATTATTTCCTTCTACGAGACAAACTTAAGGTCAAACTTGGTCAACATCATAACCCACTTGGCTAAGCATCCTGAAAGACCGGTTTTGGAGAAAAGATGCTTGAGAGGGTCAAATTAAATGATAATATGGACTTCAACATTCAAAAGACTAAAGCAAGACACTGCCTTTCTATCACAGAACATCAGACTTCGTAATCAAGTAGAGTATGACTTATATAATAAACTGAACACTCTCTACCATATTTATCATGTTGTGCCAATAGGGCTGCAAGAGCATTAAGGGAAGCATCTATGTATAGAAGAAAAGGATTGGAAGGGTCAACAGGTTGAAGAATATGAGGATTAGCCAAATATGTTTTTAAGTTTTTGAATGCTTGACAACAATCCTCATTCCATTGAAAGGTGACATTCTTTTTGAGTAATTGAGTAAAAGGAAAGGTGCGATCTGCAAGTTGAGAAATGAACCTACAAATAGATTGATTTTTTCCTTGCAGACTTTTTAGCTAGAAAATAGTTTTAGGAGGTAGCATGTTAACAATGGCATCTATCTTCTTCGTATCCACCTCAATTCCATGATCTGAAACTATGAACCCTAATAGTTTTCCACTATCCACACCAAAAACACATTTTTGGGGATTCAAGAGCATGTTGTACTTATGAATTCTCTCAAAAATCTAATGAAGGATCTTATCATGATCTATACAAAGAATGGATTTATCTAAGATGTCATCAACGTAATCTTCTAAGGTCTTATGCATGTAATCATGGAAGATAAGAGTCATAGTATGTTGATAGGTAGCGCCTGCATTTTTGAATCCAAAAGGCATAATAACCTAACAAAACATGCCCCAAGTGGTGGTGAAAGTTGTTTTATATTGATCTTGAGGATTAATGAAGATTTGATTATATCTTGAGAAACCATCCATGAAGGATAATAAAGAATGGTTTGCTACACAATCCACTATCATATCGATATTTGGGAGAGGGAAATCATCCTTTAAAGAGGCTTTATTAAGATCATGAAAATCTGTACACATCCTAATCTTATTATAAGACTTAGCCACAACCTCAATGTTTGAAATCCATGGGGAATAAATGATAGAATGAATGAATCCGACATCCAATAGCTTCTGAATCTCAGCCTTAACAAGTAATGCTACTTAAGGGTGAATCTTTCGAATCTTTTGCTTCATAGGTTTAGCATCGGGAACTAAAACAATGTTATGTTATGAGTGATAATCTTAGGATCTATGTCGGGCATGTCAGAATATATCCAAGAAAATATTTTGGGGAATTCATGTAATAATTTAGAATATTATTTTTGTTCTTCCTTGTCAAGACATTTCCCTATCTTAATGATTTTATTTTCAACACAAGGATCCATCTTGATATCAATAGTGTCACTTATTAGGAGATTACTTTGTTGAGGAGCATCTTTTAACTGAGTAAATTCTTTAACTATCTCATCATTATTTCTTTCTGTAGCATCGTAAATTGTACACCCTTGCTAGGGTGGTACAATTCTACGCTTAGTTTAGCACCCGCCTTAGTGTGTTTGCATCTTGCATTGTAATTTCCCTTTAAGAATTTAATTAATTAATTTAATTTAATCTAAAATTCATATTTCATCACTCCCCACATCATAAAATTGGGCCCTTTACCCTAAGTGTGCCTCTTTTTATTGTATTCCTCCAATAAATCATTTAATCATAAACCCTAATTATGTCCTATTTCAACCTTTAAGGCTCGATTTCACATCTCAAAACACCTGAAAATCAGTTGCAACTTTGGTATTTTATCTAATATCATCATATCTAATGATCCTAAAAATTTGGTGAAAAGTTGGTTGGACCATGTGCAAGTTGCATACGGTCCCTGACATCTTTCCCGAAATTTCAAGAGCATAATTCTACGATATTATAATGCTTAACCCTAGTAAATTGGTGGGAAATTCAATCTCTAAGTCAACATAAAGATGAAATTAAGATCTAGGGTTTCATACATAAGAGTTCTCTTTCTTGATTTGAGGGGATCTAAGGAATCGAATCTAAAGGAATCTAAGATCTAGGAACAAGCAATTACAAGGAGCCTTCCATGTAGTGAAAGAGAAGCCTATGTGGAGTCTTTAACAACATTCAACAAAATTCATAAATCATTCATCAAGTATTGATCATTTACATTCAGATTTACATTTACATTTACATGGATTTAGGGTTTACTCTCAAGCGTAGGCTAGCTCTAGTTTCTTATCTTTCTCATTTAGGATCTTGCATACACACAAGGTTCTAGTACACACATTTTCAGAACATTATCGACTATTTGTGGAGGTGGAAATCACCAACACAAGGGTTTGACTATGGCAAAACCCTATATAGCCACCCAAACCCTCTCTTTTTAGCTACAGTGCAGGTACAGGTACCCTGGAGGACTTACAGATTTGCAGAAGACACAAGAACTATGCTAAGGTCTTATATCTACCCAAATTCATCAGGGACAAGGGCACGATGCCCTGGTCCCCCTCATTTTTAGTGAATTTTGGCAGTGTGTAGGTTCAGGACCTCAGGTTTGCACCCCTTCAGTTGCAGCTTTATGTCAGATCATCAGGGACAGGGGCCTCACACCCTAGTCTTAGTCAGGTTGGTCCATGTTTCAGCAATAGGTGCACATTCAAATTCCTCCCCCTTCTTTTCTTTCAATATCTTAGTTCCAGATCTGTATGTTTGTGCAATTTCAATTTATGTATGCTTCATTATTCATTTCCTAGTCTAGTTGATCAGTCTTTAAAATCTTTCTTTCATTTACAACAAGAGGAATAGAAACCCTAAGAGATACTCCTTGGCTCTCTCTTTCTCACAATAAGTAGCCAAAGTGAGCTATCTCTCTAGGCTCTTTCGTACTCCCGATGTGTTGGCTAAAATGGGATTAGGTCCTAGTCACCTAGTCTTGCTTTTCCTGCCTCCACATTTTGGTGAACCCGACATGAATCCAATCTTACTTAATTATGAATTATGATCTTAGATCTCAGTGTTTTTGCTATTTCAAATTCAAATTTACCTTTATGAGTTTCAATTCCTTGCAAATTTCAAAATTTTAGAGGTCAATTTTGTTAAAACCCTAATTTTTCAATTCAAAATTGAAGTTGTGGATAACTTAATTTGGATCATCAATTTTAGATCTGATTTAGGAACACATTTCACTCATAAGTTTCATTTTCTAAATCAACATTTAGAGTGCTTTCATTGGTTAAAATTGAACATTTCCTTCTATTTTTCATATGTTATCATTTGAAAGAGGAAAATTGTTGTCATGATGCATTCATTTCATAAATGTGATAATGTGTTAGCTTCCCTTGCTTCAATTTTTCCCTCTCCTAAAGAAACTTCTCTTATCTTTGACAAAATTTTAGTGCCTAAAAGATTTGGTACCAACCCCTTCAAAACTCTCACATGCTCTAAGGATGAATATTTGAAGAGTGATCTTGACAATTCTCCCAAAATGTGTCATTCCCATCTAGTTATCTTAGAGGAAGAGGATGATATCATAAACATATTTCTTATTGTTACTTTACCTTCTTTACATGATTCCTCTCTAAGTGAAAAGGCATTGATGGACATTGACTTATGTTCTCCTAAATTTGGTCTTACCAATGGGGGCATGTTAGTGCAACAAGAGGTTATGAGCACTTCTTTCAAAGATATCCTTCCTAAGCATGAATCTTTGGAGAAATATTTTCATCTCCCTCCTAAATAATACTCCTCTCATGAGGATCATTTTGTGCAAGAACATGGTATTGTCCCTACTTTTCCTAGTGATGGAATTTCCTCTTTTGACTTCAACAAAATTCCCACTAGAGATGATGCATTAATGAGAAATGCTTGCCCTTCTCTTAAAGTTTGTCTTACCCCTAAATATGCCTTAGAGAAATAAGATGAAATCATAATCAATTTCCTTAAGGCTCTCTCCCCTAAAGATCCCATTGAGGATATTTTGAGGCAAGAGGATGATTTAAACACACGTAGTGATGCTCTCCTTCCTAAGGATGAAGAATTAATAAACAATGTTATCCCTTCTCTCAAAATTAGCAATAAAAATAAGAACATCTTTGTGCATGATATTTATAATACTTATTTAAATGATCTCACTATTTGGCAAAAAAATTAGAAGAAGGTGTTGATTATTCTCTACCCTATGAGAGAACCCTAGGCCAAGAGGATGAAATTATGATTGATAACTCCTTTAATAGAATCTCACCTTTCATGAATCTCAATCATTCTCCCTTTAAAAATAAAGCATCTCCCTCTCCTCAATAGGTTCTATTCATAAGGATACCTTAGTTCAAGGTGAGATTGTTGACATCTCTTTCAAAGATCTCCCTCTCAAAGGTGAGACTTTAGAGAGTAATGTTGATCCTTCTCCTAGAGAGTCTATTCTCTATGTAGATCCTTTGATGATAGAGGATGATATGACCTTTCCTACTAATATTCTTTGTTCTAAAACATCAATGCCTACTCCTAGTCTATCTCCTAAAATTGATCTTACCCATGATAACATTTTAGTGCAAGAAGAGGCTATCAACAATTATTCCAACAATCGTGTTCATTCTTCTTGTAAAATCATAAGGACACCTTTGATATTCCTAAACCATCTTCAATAAATTTGATACATGTGAATGAAACACCTAATAAATCCCTCTTCACAGTTCAAGGTGCTTGTCCTTCTCAAAGTTCTCAACATAATCCTATCTTAGTGGTTCAAGGTGGATATGCTAATGATTCCCTTTGTACTCCTAAGAAACCTGTTATTACTATGCAAGGATGTTGTCCTACTAAGAGCCCTTATGAGTATGCTAAGAAAACTACTAGAGAGAGTTATAATGTGGTTGCTCATACTTACAACACAAGAAACAATAAGCAACCTAGTCTTCCTCTAGTTACCCCAACTTCACTTCCTCCATCTCAACCTACTCTTCCATAAGCACCTCGTATATCAACTCTTAGCAAGGAGTATGATCTCATTGAAAAACTTAAAGTTACTCCTGCCAAGATTTCTATTTGGGATTTGGTTCAAACTTCACCTCCTTATCATGGGATGTTACAAGATGCTTTGAAAAGCTTAGATGTCCCACCTGCAATGACACCTAATAACATGGCTTCTTTGATTGATCCTACAAATAAAACCAAAGCTCAAATTGTATTTACACAAGATGAGTTACCTTCTCATGAAATCCAACATCAATATGACCCTCTTATGATTGTGGTTATTATCAATGATATTGCTATAAGATGAACCCTTGTGGATAATGGATCTAGCCTTAATGTTTGCAGTGTAGACTTATTGGATAAGATTAATGTGGATCGTTCTCTCATTGAACCTGCTTTTATTTCTATTTGAGGCTTTGATAATGTTGCTAAACAATCTTTAGGTGTCATAACCTTGCCTGTTAAGGTAGGTCTTGTGAATTTATCTACACCTATTCATGTCATGCCTAGTAATTTGACATATAACCTTTTATTAGGGAGATCGTGGATTCATAGCATGCAAGTTGTCCCCTCAACTTTGCATAGGCAAGTCAAGTTCATTTATAATAATAAGACATACACCTTGTTAGGTGATACCAATTTTCAAGCTCCATTGAAATCTGGATCTTCTTGTTTGACTACTTCCCATTCTTCTCTTAATCCTCCTATTTCTTCAAATACATATATTTCCATTAATGATCTTGTTCCTTCTAGTACTCCTAATTCTTCTACTCAATCATAATCACCTCCCAAGGATATCTTTTCTCCCAAAGGAGTGCTCTCAGATGATGATTGGGTATCTCTAGAATTCAACCCTACTTTTGTAGGAGAGTATAGAGTATCTTGGAAAAAATCTAAGATTGAGAAGGAGAAATCTAAGGAGGAACCTAGAGAGTAACCTACTTTGTTTAAACAACTAATTAATCACTTTGTGGCTGCTTTTAATTCAAACAATTCTTCAAATTCTTCATCTAATTCATATAGCACTGAGACCTTTGAGGCACAACCATCTCTTTCTGATTTGGTATCCCTTTATGGTCCTGGTTTTCACATTTTATCTAAGAATGGCTATAATGGCAATGGTTGTGGTGCAAATGAACAAGTAATTAAAGTTCCTTTAGAACATAACACACACAAACCTTCATTTGGACTTGGATATAATCCTTCTAAGCCCACCAAAGCATCTAAAAGACCTTCTCTCAATGTGAATTCTATATTTAGTAGTGATGATGACTTCACCTCAATTAAATCATCTTCTACTTCTTTCAACACTCATCCCCCTCATAAGAAAATATTGGCGATGAACAAATCTCTTTATGAATCTCCTCAAGAGATTTTTAATCCCACTTATGGGACTTTTGTTGGAAACTAATAACACTGAGAGGCGGGGGGGGGGGGGGGGGGGGGTGAATTAGTGTTATACCAGAATAGTAGTTTTTAATCTTAATAAAACATTCATACACTAACCGGTATACCGGTATAAACAGAATTGAAAGAAGTAATGCAACCAATAAGAAAAACACATAAATGAGAACCATAACACATAGATTTATACGTGGAAAACCTCAATGAGGAAAAACTACGGTGGGATTTGTGACCCACAATATCAATCCACTAGCCATATGAAGTGATTTTACAATATATGATGGGTCTGTACTTGTAGGAAGGCTTACAGCCTAGAGCACACTTCTCATCACAATAGGAGCCTCACTGACTACATAACATTCCAAACAACAATCCAAATAATAGTGAACTTCTTAATATAGCATCTCCTATGCCAGAATACAATTCTAGTTTAAGCTCTATCTGTTCTGGTTAAACCCCTAAACCTCAGCGCCAGAATAACCATTACAATAAATTCCTCACATTACATTACATCCATATATCCATTCCACATATCTTTCCTTATTACAAAATGATCTAATCAATCTCCCCTATATACCTTATACAATTTACATGCCTTATGTCAACTTACAAGGATATATACAATATTAGATTACATTTTGGCCATATAAATGAATAAGCATTAAAACAATTTGTTGAAGCTAGATCCAAGATGTGTCGGCCTCCAATACCGATGACCTTTATTATACCAAGTTGGCCTGCATTTCCAGTAACCAAAGAAATCCTCTATCTGTCAGTGTCGATGTTGGTGCCGGTGCCGGTGTAGAGTCTGTGAAGTGCCTGTCGATATACCATATGAAGTCGAAACCCAAAATAATGTTGCCATCAATGAAAACACAGTGAAACCTAACCAATAAAGTGTCTCACCCTTTGGCATTGATGGCAACACTCATGTGAAAATAGTCATGGTTTCAACTGCCAGTTTTATCGTACCCTTCTCCTCCTGAGTTGAATATACAAAATACTCCATATTTCCAAAATTCTAAAAAAAAATTTCACATATATACTACTCCCCTTTGACATCAATGCCCAAAAATTATAAAAAGAATGTCAAAGAATAATAACTGTACACTGAATACCTCCAAAAATGTCTTATCAGAGCTTGACTAGTTTCGAGATTTGTAGCTAAGATTTATCTAATAACTCTATATAAGTATCCTAGCTAGTTTTGAATGTGCCAGAGATGGATACAAGTCCACTCAGTAAATATGCAAGTGATTTTTTCTCAATGACTTATGTCGGTGTGAGCTTACCAATCATATCCATGCATTCCCTCTTATGTACACCAAGTGAATCCAATCTTGGACTCACCAAACCTCTGAGATTTATGGCTCTCCGAATGATTTTATCTCTTTCCTTTTCAAGAGAATAAATTTGGTTCTCCAAAGTCAAAAAATTTCCATCAATAGATGTTGTCAGTGAAGTTAGTTCATCAAAAGAGTTAGCAATATTAGCAATTTTGTCTTGTATCTCTTTTATCTTTTCATCTACTTTTGTTGTAAGAATCTTTGTATTGCAACATACCCTGTATATATTAGTACCTTGTTTCAAATAATTTTGTATCAAAATTATTTTCTCCTCTATCTTTTTCTTCTCTCTGTCAATGATTTGATCAAAAGCAACTCTCTTAGCCAAAGTGAATTTTTCAAGTGCAAGTTGTTAGAGATCTGTTGTAATGATTGAAAATATTTAGAGATGTGCTCTGTTATTATCATAAGCTTGTCGGAAGGGCTCACTTCATTCTCAATATTACATTTTGGGACCAATCTATGCAAAACAGTTATGGATTTATCTATAATCCCTTTGTCTGTAGTTCCCTCCATCATCAGTTTTTGAGCAGCCATCATCATTAGTTTTGTGGGACTCATCTTTGTGATGGATTTCTTCTCAGCTTGAGAAGTGTCAATTGTCAATAATGATGTGCCAGCAAATGGTTCCCTACCGGATTCCCCTATTTTCTCTGGTGATTTAACTTTTAATGTCTTCTCGCTTGCACCGATGGCTTCGCCACTTGGTGCAGTCTATGCAACTGTTGATTCCTCTCTAGGAACAAGATCCTCAACCTGTACATTAGTATCGAGAGGAAAAGTGTCCTCAATGTTAGTGTCCTATACAATGTTCTCAGCATTATACAATGTTCTCAGCATTAACCGATGTCTCTATATTTATCTATACATTTGTGTCAATTGGCGGCTCAATTTCCGCTACCTTGATATTCTTCAAAACTGAGGGTGGAGTACCCATAATTACTTTACCTTTCCCTTCAACCGGTGTATCTACAATATCAATCTTTATCTTTGGTGAAGTGAAAAATCCTCTATGCTCTCCCAAAAATTTAATCCAAGCCTTCTATGTTTCCTTATCACCTCATTCATCCTTCCTAATATCAGGCTAGTTATTCTATGTTTGCTATTAAAAACCTTTCTGTCAGCATCATCTATTGTCTTCTCCATTTCATCTGGAGTTATAGCAACACATATAGCTAAGAGTTCTTGCATCTTAATGTGTTTGTCTTCATGCATTGCAGATAACCTTCTAGCATCTAGCATGTTGTATAGCTCTATCGGTATTTGATTTTCTATTTCAATTAATGCCTTCTTAAAGATATACAAATATAGAAGAATTGCTTCCTCTACCTCTCTCTATTCATCAACTTCTAAAGTATCATAATAAAACATAACATTTTTCAACATCCCTTCTTTAGTGATTTCATCAACAATTTCAGCACAAGTCTTAGGCAGAATAATTGTTACATTACTAGTCTCTAGTGCCAAGTCAATGTCACTCTTCTTCCTCCTTCTGGCAGTACCGGATGCAGCTAATGATGTAGCCTTGGGTGTCTTCTTCTATGCCAGTAATTTGATGGTGACCTTCCTAACCGGTTGTTTATTTGCTTCTACCTTAGGTTCTTTTTTCTTCCTCACAACTCTTTTGAATGCTATCTGTGTATTATCTTCAGACTCAAAATTTGCAATCACAAGTTCAATGTGAACTACCTGATCCTTCCTCTTTCTCCCTTTCTTCGGGACAACATCAGTGAGGGCCTTAATGTCCTTTGAAACCTCCTGTACAAACTTTCTTGCCTTACCTTCTTGTTTTTCCCTCTTCTTTTGGTTGAACTTAGTTTCAACCTCAAGAGTCTTTTGTTGTGTTGTTCCACAAGGTTTTTCTACTTCATCTATATCTGTATCAAGTAAAATTTTCACATATGCATCAAGAATTAATGGATCCACCTCATAGCCCACTTCAGCTATCCAAATCTTTAGAGGCTTGATTGCCTCCATGAGGGTCTCATCCTTTTTTACCATGAAACATATGTCAGTAGAGTATTTCTCTACTATATGCTCAGGTACTCTTATTATAGACCTCATAGATTTCTGAAAATATTGGAAGTAACCCCATACCTTATCATCTCTAAGACTTCCCAATGCAGTAATTGATTTCTTAAGTTGTCTGCCTACCGGGATGTCAAAAGCCCATTGCTTCCTTCTAGAACCGGAGGTATCATTCAAAAAGTATAACATTAAGCAGACCAACAGATTTCCATACTGGAAGGTGCCCTTCTTCTCACCTTTAATCTTCTCTAAATTGATCAATAACTCCTTAGGCATCTAGTCACAAAGATCTAACTTGATATTTTCTCTCATCATCCTATATGTGGCCAAAATAGATGAACTTGAAATTGAATTCAGTCAGTTAGACTGAGTTACCTTGTAGACTACAACCATGCTTCCAAATCTAATGTCGGTGTTAGTGATGGTGATCACCTTCATCGATCTCTTGTTTGATGTGGCGCTAGTGATCTTCCTTACGAAGTCATTTTTGATACTTTCTTATTTGGATGTGGCCCTGTTGATGACAAGCCAGTAATTTCTCGAATGGATTCCTTAGTGATTTTGTAGGGTTGGTCCAGCCATATGAATTCCCCATATACTCTTCTCAGTACATATCTGACTATCTCATCCTCTAATTCTAGAATATGCAGAATATCTGTGAAACCTAGATCTTTGATGTGTTGATATGTCGGTTTGATTTTACTAGATTCTCCCATGAGTTCATTCATATACATCCCTTTAATCTTTGAAGTGCCTAAGTCTTCTATATGACAATGAATACAAGCCCTAACATCTTCCACATATACCACTCCCTCCGAAACGTGAGAAAATGCTCCAACTGAATCTACTTTAGTAGCCACATGTGGATACTATTTGAAGATTGGCCTGGGGCAGTCCTTAACTTCTACTATAGTTGGATTTGCAACAAAAATAGGAGAAGAAGATGATCTTGATTCCATGATTCAAGAAAAATACCTTTAGAACGCTTTCGGTGAAAACCTCTAACAAATCCTTGCAGATGTCGGTGTGATTGCTCAAGAAAAAATTTGATCACCTATTAATAGCCTCTGATTGTACTAAGTTGCTCCGAATCTCTCTGAAATCGCTATGAATGTTGGGTGATTAACAATGAATTGTAATCGACCTTTTATCCATTGATAAAACCCTAATCTTTTGTTGACATAAATGACTGTCAGTGAAATATACTGGATCTCACTCTAAACATATTAATGTCGGATAATCCTCTCCAATATCTGGAACATCTTCCAGAATCTCTTCTAGGGGCATATGCATCATCTTCCATGAAATTTGCCTACCTGTAAGGCATCTGCCTTAGTTATCAGATGAGCTCATTGTCAGTGTAGGAGTAGCCTCTTCTATCGGATAGGTAACCAGGACATTCCCATCTGATGATTGCTCTTTAGTCTTCCTAACCCATCTCTAAGTATGATCTTGTCGGATTTCACTAACCTTCTCTTTGCCTTTATCATTTGATCCTCCATTGCCTACCGGTGGATTTATGACTTCATTTCATGCATAACATGTAACATTGTTCTTTTGAATTGCCTTGCTAAAAATGGTGAAATTTCTTGACTTGCACTAATTAGCCATATGTCCAAATTTTCCAAAATCATAGCATTTTACATTCATTCTATAGTCTTATGTCTTATGATCAATTTTATTGCATTTAGAATATTTATCGGGAGCATAATCAGGGTTATGATTTGCTCTATTTCTACATTGCCTAGCCATGTGACCAAATTTATTGCAAACAAAGCATCTACCATTGAATTTATTAGCATTTAATTGCCTTACCGGTACCTTATGGTTTTGATTTTCATTAGCAGTATCAGAACTCTATCCTTTTTCAAATCCAAGTCCACTGGAATCTCCAATCTGCCTCTGTCTCTTCAGTAATTCATCAAGTTGTGCTGAGCTGATCTTGAATTTTTCTTTGTACTCACTTGCAGTAGTTAAATCATCTCTTAGTACTGTCATTTGTCTTTCAAGCTCTTGCATATTACTCTGGGATTGTACCAAATCAGTCCTCAATATCTCATTTTCATGAACCAACCTACCACATTCTTCAAATTTGTTCTTGAAGGATACAACAAGATTTTCTTCCTTTTTCTTTCTATCCTCAATCTCTTTGGACATCCTCATAGTCATAGTTTGCATCTCATTCTTCATAATCACATTTTCCTGACTCCATTTCTGACATTGTTCCTTAAGTACATTTTTCTCTTCATCATCCTGATTTTGCAAAAGTTCCTTTCTCCTAGCTTGAACAGATGATAGTCTCTCTTGTAGGACAAGAATAAATTCTTTAGAATAATTCAACTCATCTTTTAGCTTTAAGTTCTTCAACCTTTCATCATCATAATCTTCACGTGCCATCTCAAACTGCTTCTCCAAAGCCATATTCAATGATTTCGGTTTCAGGATCTTCCTCAAGCTATTAAACTTCCTCTGAGGTACAAGACTTTAATACCAATTGTTGGAAACTAATAACACTGAGAGGCGAGGGTGAATTAGTGTTATATCAGAATAGAAGTTTTTAATCTTAACAAAACATTCATGCACCAACCGGTATACCAGTATAAATAAAATTGAAAGAAGTAATGCAACCAATAAGGCAAACACATAAATGAGAACCATAACACATAGATTTATACATGGAAAACCTCAATGAGGAAAAACCATGGTGGGATTGTGACCCACAATATCAATCCACTAGCCATATGAAGAGATATTACAATATATGATGGGCCTACACTTGTAGGAAGGCTTACAGCCTATAGCACACTGCTCATCACAATAGAAGCCTCACTGACTACATAACATTCTAGACAACAATTCAGAGAATAGTGAACTGCTTAATATAGCATCTCCTATGCATGAATATAGTTTTGGTTTAAGCTCTATCTATTCTTGTTAAAACCCTAAACCTCAGTACCGAAATAACCCTTACAATAAATTCCTCATATACATAGTCTCTCTAATATATTTTGTATTACATTACATCCATATATCCATTCCACATATCTTTCCTTATTACAAAATGATATAATCAATCTCCCCTATATACCCTATACAATTTACATGCCTTATGTCGGCTTACAAGGATATATACAATATTAGATTACATGTCGGCCATATAAATGAATAAGAATTAAAACAATTTTCTGAAGTCGGATCCAAGATGTGTCGGCCTCCAATACCGATGACCTTTATTATACCAAGTCGACCTGTGAAGTGCCTGTTGATACACCATATGAAGTCAAAACCCAAAATCATGTTGCCATAAATGACAACATAGTGAAACCTAACCAATAAAGTGTCAATTTCCAACAACTTTATCTTCTACTCATTCTAAAATCCCTTCTTCTAGGAATAAGTCTCTAATGAATTAAACGTATCCTTCTCCTAAGATTTCTTGTGTGCAAGAAAAGTATGACTTAGTGGCCTATTCTTCTCCTATAAACTTCTCTCTTTCTAAAGAATTTTTAACATTCATCATATTATACATGTTTTTAATATCACTTATAGTAGAGCATTTAGCATGTCATATTCAAATACCTAATTCAGTCTATCATGTCTTTAAATAACATTAATGGCTATTATGTTTCTCATCATTGTGTGACATTGGCATCTCATTTACTAGGGGCTCATTTTCATTCATGATGGTACAATTTCACATGCAATCATACTTTTGGAAGCAACATAATATCCTATTTCTATCT
This sequence comes from Cryptomeria japonica, assembly GCF_030272615.1. NCBI lineage: Eukaryota > Viridiplantae > Streptophyta > Pinopsida > Cupressales > Cupressaceae > Cryptomeria > Cryptomeria japonica. The sequence goes on along the minus strand of NC_081412.1, from coordinate 607,517,513 downwards.
CATCTCTTCTCCTTGTATATGGGGGGCAAGGGTGACTTCAAACATCTCTCCTTCTTAAGATTAAAATTTCCCCTTTGTGAAGTAGTGTCTTCTATAAGGATTTCTTATTGATTGTAGAGGTGTATTCATATTTGAATTCCTTCTCTCATATTGGAACAAGAATCCCTAATGGGGGTCTTAAGTACATATCCTTAATGGGGACCCCCTCCTTGGTGTTGGAAGTCTTTGATTATTTATCAATTTCTTTTCTTCATTGAGTAGTATCTTTTATAATAAACCCTTCTATTTTGTGAACGTGCATGTCCCTGATGAGGATCTCTTGGCTTCTTTTAGAAGAGTGTTGCTATAAATAATCTCTTTGATGTCATTTCAATCCTCCATTCTTTTCCAATTTCCTTTATGGAGTTGCATTTTTGTATTATATCTCTTTCATTTATTTCCATCTAAATCTTTCATCTTGTGTTAGAGAGCTCTTAAATCCTCACACTCTTTGTTGTGTCAGAATTGAGGTTTAGTTCTCTTTCTTACCAAATGATTCTCCATTAGTTTTTGATCTTGTATCAAATCTTCTTGTGAGCATTTATCATCAATCTCCTTTCACAATTCAATGTGGTAAACATGATACCTTGTTTCAACTCGCTAAATTAGCAAGCCGAAATAGGGGGGACATATAGCTACCCTCGAATTTTCATCACCTTCCTTAGTACGCATTTAGGTGATTTTGTGATTTTATCTAACATGTGGTTTTGTAGGGTGCGGTTCCTAACTGTGTACTGCAAATAGTTGGGGGCTTCATCCGACAACTTGTGGATATATCCTTTTTCATGAATGTTTACTTTTCTTTACTTTATCTTGCATATGCATGTAATGTCATATGACTACTAAAGTGGGGGATAAATGTAGCATCATAAATTGTACACCCTTGCTAGGGTGGTACAATTCTACACTTAATTTAGCATTTGCCTTAGTGTGTTTGCATCTTGCATTGTAATTTCCCTTTAACCATTTAATTAATTAATTTAATTAAATCTAAAATTCATATTTCATCACTCCCCACATCATAAAACTGGGCCCTTTACCCTAAGTGTGCCCCTTTTTATTTTATTCATCTAATGAATTATTTAATTATAAACCCTAATTATGTCTTATTTCAACCTTTAATGTCCGATTTCACATATCAAAACACCTCAAAATCAGTTGTAACTTTGTGATTCTCTCTAATATCAGCATATCTAATGACCCTAAAAAATGTGATGAAAAATTGGTTGGACCATGTGCAAGTTACACATGGTCCCCGACATTTTCTGAAAATTTTGGGACCATAATTCTATGATATTATAATGCTTAACCGCAAGAAATTGGTGGGAAATTCAATCTCTATATCAAAATAAAAATGAAATTAAGATCTAGTTTTTATACATAAGAGTTCTCTTTCTTCATTTGAGGGGATCTAAGGAATCGAATCTAAGGAAATCTAAGATCTAGGAAAAAGCGATTACAAGAGCCTTCTATGTAGTGAAAGAGAAGCCTATGTGGAGTCTTCATAAACATTCAACAATATTCATCAAGCATTCATCAAGTATTGATCATTTTCATTTACATTTTCATTTACATTTACATTTACATGCATTTAGGGTTTACTCTCAAGCGTAGGGTAGCTCTAGTTTCTTATCTTTCTCATTTAGGATCTTGCATACACACAAGGTTCTAGCACACACATTTTCAGTACATTATCGGCTATTTGTGGAGGTGGAAATCACAAACACAAAGGTTTGACTAAGGAAAAACTCTATATAGCCACCCAAACCCTCTCTTTTTAGCTACAGTACAGGTACAGGTACTCCGAAGGACATACAAATCTGCAGAAGACACAAAAACTATCCTAAGCTCTCAAATCTTCCCTAAATCATCAAGGACAGGGGCATGACACCCTAGTCCTAGTCATTTTGGTCCATCTTTTAGAAATAGGTGCACATTCAAATTCCTCCTCCTTTTCTGCTTTCAGTATCTCAGTTCCAAATCTATAAGTTTGTGCAATTTTAGTTTATGTATGCTTCATTATTCATCTCCTAGTCTAATTGATCAATATTTCACATCTTTCTTTAATTTACAACAAGATGAATACAAACCTAAGAGATACTCCTTGGCTCTCTCTTTCTCACAAGAAGTAGCCAAAGTGAGCTATCTTCCTAGGCTCTTTCATATTCCCAATGTGTTGGCTAAAGTGGGATTAGGTCCTAGTCACCTGGTCTCACTTTTTCCGCCTCCACACTTTCTTTCCTAAAGTAAGCTTCCACATTTAAACAATAGAGAAAACCATGATTATGGTGATAATGAGGAAGGTTGTCATAGGATCCTAGGAATTTGGCTAATGAATCATCAATGGGAAAAACATCCAAAGCAAGGACACTAGAAGAGTCACGGTCAATATACTCTGGATATTTTATTGGGAGAGAATTAGAGATGACATTAACACTAATAGATGGTCTCTTTGAAGCTTTAGTATGATTAAAGGGATCATATACAAGCCCAAATGTAGTATCACAGAAGTTATTTTCCAAGGGAACCTTGATCCCTTGGTCTTGAGCAGCACATCCATTACCATTATATCCACACCTAGCTAGGATGTGAAAACCAAGACCATAAAGGTTTGCCATTTCTGAAAGAGGAGGAGGATTTTCATAAAGTGAAGGATAAAAATCCTCTAGCTCAGAAACCAAGGGAGACGTAGTCTGAGAAGCCACCACAAAGTTATTACTCAACAACCCAGATAAAGCGGATGGATTTTTAGGTTCTTCTTCTTCTTTCTTCTTTTTTACCTTAGGTTCTCTAGGGGGGATTTTATATTCCCCTACAAAAGTAGGATTAAAATCAAGGGATCCCCAATCATCTTCTGCAAGAATCTTTTCAGGAGAGAATGTATCCTCAGTCATAGAATTAGGTTGAGAAGTCTCTTCCCCAAGAACCTTAGGTTCACTTGAGGAAGTATTGGGAAGTGAGTCAAAGGTAGGAGATAAGTTCGATGAAGTGGACACACTAGTAGGAGTATAATATTTTGAGTAATCATCTAAGATAGTTGATGAAGAACCGGTTGAAGAGGAATTTGATGGTATGATGAGAGAATAAGTATCTGGTAGAATACTGAGAGGGGGGGTGAATTAGTATACTAAAAAATTGATACAAAGTTCCCAAACTCAAATTCAAACACAAAGTAAACATATCACAGTCAAGATCAATATTCTTAAGAATACTTGACATCAACTGGTTTGACTGTTATGACAACTTAACAGTAAACAACTCCAATCTTGTAAACATCAACAATGCTTAATCATATCTCAACATATTCATCTCTCAATGCTTCTAGTTATCATGCCTTATCAGAAGTTAATCAAATCAACAAATAAGATCATAGCCATAAAAACATTCACCACTTGACACAAATGTTTATGTTAGACACAATGCACCACTGACAGGGGGAGGGGGTGAATCAATGGTCCTCAAATCTCTTTCCCTTTTGCAATCCTATGTGAGCATACCGGTTGATAGATTTAACTCAATGCAAACTTACCAGTTATGGAGGAGACTAACTTACATGCAAACACACTCATAAGGGGATATCACATAACACCAATATATACGAGGAAAACCCAAGATGGGAAAAACCTCTGTGAGCAATGTTGTTGGAGTCTACTGCTCCAATCCAACCTTACAATAAACACATTTACAAAGTTTAGGGCACCAACCCAAGGAGAACCAACCCCTACCTGATTTATGGGCTACAACCCAAAGGAGAACCAACCCCTGACTTTAGGGCACCAACCCAAGGAGCTACAACCCCTGCACCGAGCTACAACTCAGTGTTCACAAAGTAAACATCAAATACATAAGTGGTCACCTTGTTACAAGTGAATCTTGCAACCATTTCATATATTTTTCTCTGTCGGTGAGATATCCTCTATGCTACACCAACTCACTCTTCTTGGTGTTCTTCACCTGTTGCTTCTTTGTGGGATCTCCTCCATAAGCTCTCTATCAATTCTCTATTTACCTTCTCTGCAACCTCATTCTCTTCTGCTTGACTGGTATAAATACTACTGGTTCTTCACTCCAACCGGTTGAATGCTTCAAATAGATTCTCCCTCTCTCTACCCCTCTCTTCAAGGATGCTCATTGAGCACTGGGCTAATTTCTTCTTTCTTGTAGAAGCCTTCAACTTCTCAATCCCATGATATTCTATATTTCAGCAACTACAAACTTTCTCTTCTGCCCCATACTTATAGACCGGTTTTCCCTTCAAAGACCAATTCAAAATCTAGGCGGTTAGGGTTTCCTCACCATCCTTGAGGCAAACCAAATCCAATCAAATCTTTCATGATCTGATCTTTCTGACATCTGAATGCATGACTCCACCATATTTGCATCTCTTGGATCATGCCTTCCATCTTTGGCGACTTTCTTTTTACCCAAATAATTGATCCCTTGGTCAATAATGAAAGATCTGTTGTGTTGTTTTCTCTATCGCCTCGATCTTCTCAATCACTCTAGGCTGACTCATAGTTGTCTTACAGACCTTGAGCCTCAAATCCCTACAATTGCTCTGCAACAAGTCCCATGATTTGTGTGACCTTTCATTAAAGTCAACCAACCCTGCAACAACCTTGTCGATGTACATTTCATCTTTATCCAAACATAGGTTTGCCACATTGACTCCTTGTGGCATCCATATCGACTAACTGCCATCTTGGCACTTCAAGTCGGTCCAAGTGGGATCACCGACCAACCACCCTACCAGTTCCTTACTTTTGTTAGTTTGCTAACCCTTTCAATCTCAACCATTCTACTAGTTACCTTATCATATCTACCCTCATCTTGAACTATCAAAGGAACTCTCAAACCAATCTTCAAACTGGTAAATCCAAAGTATGCTCATTCCCACAAGTGGTAAATCTTCTGCAACTGCACCTTGCTTATATAACTGGTGGACTCATATATCGGTTACCACTCTTGATGACACCATGTCATCAACCTTCACAAGACTCCATCTTCTTTCAGTGAGGTCAGATTCCTATGTTTGCATCTACTCAGTCTTTCTTCCTGATTCCATGTTGTTCCTTCCTCTACCGATTTGTCAAGGTGACAAACACTTCACACTTCCTCTGTACTGGAATCTCAATCATGTCTTCTCTTTTGGTTTAGTGCATAAAATTGATCTCATGTACTTAGGGCATTCCTTCAATTCATTGGTAGATCCGGTGTGATCCTTCAAGTGCTTTCCTTTACCTCTTCACTCTTATCTCTCCAAAGTATAATGCACTTAATGTATAATAGGGGATAAGATCCACTTACTTGGTGGAGTAACACCATCTTCTTTCTACCATATGCTCATGTGATTTCCTTGTTATGTACCATCTCTTCAAATAGGCACATGTGAACGATGTGAGCACATTCATTATCATTCATTGCTTCCCATGATGACTGCATCTTCATCCGGTGGGAGTCCTATTGTTCTACAACCTCATAGCATACCGGTTCATTCTTCTCTTCTAGTGTTGATGTGATTCAGGCAATATTCTACCTCTTCATCACAAACAACCGCTCAAACACCTTTCTATCTTATCACACAAGTCAGGCACTAACTTGTTGCACTGTTAACTCCTGGCACTAGTGACTTCTGAGGTCATCTTCCTTACCATTACCGGTGTTCTACAACGCAAGTTGATATGCAAGATATCTCATCTTGTACTTCTTCATAGAAGTGTTGCACATACATCTCTACTACCGATGGTCATCGCATACTAGTTGACATCAATGACAACACAATGCCAATAGTTTATACATGGAAAACCCAAATAGGTAAAAACCATGGTGAGATGAGACTCACAAGGATAGTTATCTGAACTCTTCTGAAGTTTGCCCTATTAGAAGCCAATCATGTTAAAGTTTTACAATAAGTTCTATTAAGAACTAATTCCGGTTAGGAATCACCCAGTTAAGGGATTTACAAATATGCCTTGATGAAAAACATACTACCCTATTAGGAGTAACCTCACTAAAGGATTTAAGAATCCAAGCTAATGGACCACCTTGTTAGAGGATTTAATAAGTAACCAAGCTTGTTAGAGCTTACCCGGTTAAGGGATTTCACTTCTGTTGTAATTGTTAGAAAATAACAAGTTTTCTAGATATGTCTGAATAGCACTACATTTGCTTGATCAGATCCTTTTAAGCTTCAATCTGCCTTTATTCAAAGTGCAGATCCATTCACCAGTTAGGCAACTACACACTCAACAGGTTTCTACCAATCTTGCCAACAACTTTTTCAAACAACTTCATCGACCTTAAATACAAATCAATTAGGTCGGTAACACAACAAAAACCTAATTCTCATCATCGAGATTACAAACAAGTTGGTACAATCTGTACCCTTAGAAATCATAACAATCTCTTCACATTCTTCAAGAAAATTCCAACCGCTCCATGATCACCACTTCATTGGACTTTGTAACTCATCACACACTATGCATTAGATGCAATCCACTTTGCTCCTTCCCTAGACATCAAACAAACACACCAAAACAATATGAACTTATCCTCATACAATGATCACACGTGTCTCCATCATTACCACTCATCAAATAATAAACCAACAAACTTGATCAGTTAGGGTTTAACAACTGATAGGGTTTACCAATTACATTGCATAGAAAGGTTTAACCCTTTACACCGGTTTACCAGTTCAACTCACAAACTTAACATATCAGTTTATAACATCTTCCACAAAGCTCTTCTTACCGGTTACTAGCCAATGTCAAAAGCAACAATATCAGCAATAACATGAATACCATTATCATTTCAATTGACATCAATGATAACATATCATTAATGCAATCTATATGCAAAATGTCAACAAACTAAAAATGCCAACAATCTCCCCCTTTGGCAATGATGGCAATACAAATATCAACACCTCTGATTGCTATTGAGATTGGGAAATAGGAATCCTAGTTTACATTACAAAGTATTCACCTTGCTCTCTCTGTCTTCATCCTGCCGTTGGTTCACCTAATCAAACACATAATTCTTCTCCCCCTTTGACAGCAATGCCAAAGTGAAAGTAAAAACATGCAAACATGCTCTCACTGTGCATCAACAACATACTGCAACTTGATGATCCCCCTGTGGAATACACCCACTTCTTCATCAATCCATGTAAGATTCTACAATTAATTCAGGTACTGATGCAATCAACATCATGCTCAATTAACTTCATGAAGAGGAACAACCCCCAATTGACTTCTAAGATACTAAAAAGTGGTCTTAGGCAGAGGTTTGGTAAAGATATCTGCAAGCTGCTCCTTGGTAGAAACATGCTCCAAGATAACATCTTTACTTTGAACTTTTTCCCTCAAGAAGTGATACTTCAATTCAATGTGCTTAGTCCTTGCGTGCAAAATAGGATTTTTAGAAATGTTTATTGCACTTGTATTATCACACAAAATCTTTATTGGTTCTGAGATTTTCATCTTAAAACCTTCCAAAATGTGTCTCATCCAAATAGCTTGTGTGAAATTCATATAAGTTGCTACATACTCAGCTTCAGTAGTAGATTGTGAAGTACAACTCTTCTTTTTACTACTCCATGAAACTAGCCTTCCTCCTAGAAAGAATGCTCCACCGGTAGTACTCTTTCGATCATCAATATTTCCTACCCAATCAGCATCCGTGTATGCCTTCAAATTAAAGTTTCCACCATATGGATACCATAACCCATAGTCAGCAGTACCTTTTAGATATCTAAAAATTCTCTTGGTCGCCATCAGATGTGCTTCCTTTTGATTCTTCTGAAATCTAGGAACAATACCAACTTCATGGGCAATATCCAGTCGACTGTGAACAACATAGTGTAATTTGCCAATCATTGACCTGTATTCCTTTTCATCTACAAACTTAGATGCATCTTCCTTGGACAACTTACAACTTGTAACCATTGGGGTTCCAACTGGTTTACAATCACTCATACCAAAAGTCTTCAAAACCTCTTTCACATACTTAGATTGAGTAATGAAAATACAATTCTTCATTTCCTATATCTGTAAGCCTATGAAATTTTTTATTTCCCCAACCAATGACATCTCAAACTCACTCTTCATTTCATCTACAAAACTATTGCTCATGTCATCATTACCTCCAAATATAATATCATCAACAAATACTTCACTGACCAGTATTTCATCTCCTTCAGACTTGAGATAAATGTTCTTCTCATCATTGGTTCTAGCAAAGCCTATCTTCATCAGATGTGTATGAAGTCATTCATACCATGCTCTAGGTGCCTGCTTTAATCCATACAAATCTTTATGCAATTTGCATACCATGTCTTCCTTATGTGTCAATGCATAACCATTAGGCTTCTCTATATAAACCTCTTCTTCCAATATCCCATTCAAAAAATGCAGACTTAACATCCATCTAGTATACCTTGAACTTCTTATGAGCTACAAATGCAAGTAAAGTTCTGACACCTTCCAGTCTTGCTACTGGTGCAAAAGTTTCTCCATAATCTTCTCCTTCTTCTTGCGCATAACCTTTGCAAACTAATCTTGCCTTGTTGCGAACTACAACACCATCTTCATTGAACTTGTTTCTAAACACCCATTTAGTAACTCTAATATTCTTGTTTACCAGTCAGGGTACTAGGGTCCAAGTGTTGTTCTTCTCAATTTGATCCAATTCCTCCTCCATAGCTTTAACCCAATGATCATCACCAAATGCCTCCTTAGCACTTCTAGGTTCAAAGGTGGAGATCATGCAAGAGTTCTCTGTTATTCTCCTTCTAGTTAGTACTTCAGCATCCTTATCCCCAATAATTTGTTCAGGATTGTGATTCAGTCTCACATATCTAGGAATAACATGATCATTCTCTTCAGGTTTAGCTTCTTCATTATCATCTTCTTCTGAATTTATTTGTTCCAGTTGAACAAGTACATTAGGATTTGTTTTACCGATTTCTGATTTAACAGTTTCAGGTTCCAAAAGCAAAATACAAGAATCTTCATCCTTTTTCTCTAAAATGGTTCCTTCAGAGACTTCAGGACATTCATCTATATGAATATCAACACTCTCAACAATTCTTTATGTCCGGTTGTTGAAGCATTTACAGGCCTTACTCTTGGTGGAATAGCCAATAAATATGCCTTCGTCACTCTTAGCTTCAAACTTTCTTATGTAATCACCTCTTTTAATAAAACATTTGCTTTCAAATATCTTAAAATAGCTACCATCAGGTCATCTCCCATACCAGCATTCATAAGGGGTCTTGTCCTTACCTTTTTTCACCAAAACTCGGTTCATTGTGTAGACAGTTATACTTACAACTTCTTTCCAAAATATTTTCATTGCACCTCCTTGTATCAACATAGTCCTAGCAGCTTCAACCATTGACTAGTTGTTTCTCTTTGCTATACCATTCTATTGTGGTGTCCTTGGTGCAGAAAGTTGCCGCTTGATACCATTCTCATCACAATATTTAGTGAATTCCTCAGAAGTAAATTCACTGCCTTGATCTATTCTCAGACATTTTATCTTTTTGCCACTCTCTTTCTCAGCTAAGGCCATGAATTTCTTGAATTTACCAAAAGCTTCATTCTTATCCTTCAAGAATGTGACCCGCATCATCCTTGAACAATCATCAATGAAGATCATGAAATATTTTTCACCTTGAATACTTCTTGTTCTTATTGGTCCACATAGATCTATATGGACCAAATCTAACAAGTGCTCTACTAAGAAGGACTTTCTCTTGAAAGTTGAAGAAGTCATCTTTCCTAACTGACATTCTTTACAAAGAGCATTAACTGGTTTGACTAGCTGAGGCAGACCTCTTACTGTCTTAGACTTGCTCACTTTAACAATATTGTCCAAATTTATATGACCAAATCTCCTATGCCAAATCTAGCTATCATGTATTTTTGCAATCAAACAGTTTCTAACTTTAGGATTAAGATGAAATAGATTACCTATAGTATATTTCCCGATTGCAATCAATTCACCTTTGTTGTCAAATATTTTGCACATACCATTTCTAAACTCTAGTGGGTATCCTCTATCATTAAGTTGTGCCACACTCAAAATATTGTTCTTTAGGCCTTCAACCCAATAGACATCCTCAGCACTGCTCTTCCTATTAAGAGAAATAACTCCCTTACCTTTAACCATACATGGTGAGTCATTGTCAAATCTGACAACACCGCCATTAAATTCCTTCAAGAAAAGAAATTTGCTCCGATCACTGGTCATGTGATGTGAACAACCACTATCAATGATCCAATCATCAGAGTTATCCATCTTGGATACTAGTGCCTTCTGATCTGATATTTCTTCCTTAATAGCTACAAACATAATATCTTCACTAGCATCATCATCAAATTCTTCATTAGTAATACCACTGTCAATAGCTACAAGAAAATCTCTCTTGCCTTTACCCTTATACTTCTTAAATTTGTCTCTCTTGTATTCATTTTCACCATTAGGGCAATTAGCTGCTATATGACCAATCTTGTTGCATGCAAAACATTTTAAAGGTATCTTACCTCTATATTTACAAGTGCCTCTAGGCAGTCATTTTTCCAACAATGCTTCAAGTTCCACTAAGTTGTCTTCATCATCAACATCTATGTTGGATCTAGATTCATAGCTATGGACGATATCTTTACATCTTCTCATGATGGGTTAGAGACAGAAGCTCTAAATGCAGATTTTGATTTTTGTACACTACCATCATAGCCATTTAGTTCAAAAGCAGTAAGTTTGCCAATAATAGAGTCAAGAGATACCTTTGTCTTGTTAATGGATTTCAGCTCTTGAATAGTTACAACTCGGATAACATAGATCGGTAGTAGGGTTCTCGGTACCTTACTGATCACTGTGGCATCTTCCAATTTCCCTCCTGCACTCTTTATTTCACCAACTATCTCTTTTATCCTTTGACCATACTGCTGGATATTCTCACCTTCAGACATTCTCATGTCATCAAACTTTCCTCTTAGACTCTCCTCTTTATCAATCTTAACATGTTCATCACCGCTATAAATCTCTTCAAGTTTTTTCCATACTTCATATGTTGTTTCAAGACCATGAACATCTACATATTCAGCATCAGCCAGGGAACTGCTAATAGCCTCTAATGCTTGATGATTTTCTTATTGTTCTTTCTTTTGATCATCAGTCAAGGTTCTAGTTGGTGTAATATACTTAGTTTCTATATGATCCCAATACTAACTACCAAGACTCTTAATGTAAATCTTCATTCTGTCGCTCCATATTCTATAGTTATCTTTGTTGAACTTCTAACCTTCTTTCTTCATCATGATCTACAAGATCTTTTCCTCAAGTTGTTAGGCTTTTATATTAAAGAGGACCTGAGATGCTCTGATACCAATTGATGATATGATGAAAGAATAAGTATCCGACAGAATACTGAGAGGGGGGGTGAATCAGTATACTTAAAAACTGATACAAAGTTCCCAAACTCAAATTCAATCACACAAAGAAAACATATCACAGTCAAGATCAATATTCATAAGAATACTTGACATCAATCAGTTTGACTGTTATGACAACTTAATAGTAAACAACTCCAATCTTGTAAACATCAATAATGCTTAATCATATCTCAACGTATTCATCTCTCAATGCTTCTAGTTATCATGCCTTATCAGAAGTTAATCAAATTAAACAAATAAGATCATAACCACAAAAACATTCACCACTTGACACAAATGTTTATACGTGGAAAACCCAAATAGGTAAAAACCACGGTGAGATGAGACTCACAAGGATAGCTATCTGAACTCTTTTGAAGTTCGCCCTATTAGGAGCCAAGCATATTAAAGCTTTACAATAAGTCCTATTAAGAACTAATTCCGGTTAGGAATCACCCGGTTAAGAGATTTACAAATATGCCTTGATGAAAAGCACAATACCCTGCTAGGAGTAACCTCAGAGGATTTAAGAATCCAAGCTAATGGACCACCTTGTTAGAGGATTTAATAAGTAACCAAGCTTGTTAGAGCTTACCCGATTAAGGGATTTCACTTTTGTTGTAATTGTTAGAAAACAACAAGTTTTCTTGATCTGTCTGAATAGCACTACATTTGCTTGATTAGATCCTTTTAAGCTTCAATCTGCCTTTACTCAAAGTGCAGATCCATTCACCGGTTAGGCAACTACACACTCAACAGGTTTCTGCCAATCTTGCCAACAACTTTTTCAAACAACTTCATCAACCTTAAATACAAATCAATTAGATCGGTAACATAACAAAAACCTAATTCTCATCATCGAGATTACAAACAAGTCGGTACAATTTGTACCATTAGAAATCATAGCAATCTCTTCACATTCTTCAAGAAAATTCCAACCGCTCCATGATCATCGCTTCATCGAACTTTGTAACTCATCGCACACTATGCACTAGATCTAATCCACTTTGCTCCTTCCCTAGACATAAACAAAACTTGCCAAAACAATCTGAACTTATCCTCATACAATGATCACACGTGTCTCCATCATTACCACTCATCATATAACAAACCAACAAACTTGATCAGTTAGGGTTTAACAACTGATAGGGTTTAGCGGTTACATTGCATACAAAGGTTTAACCCTTTACACTGGTTTACCAATTCAACTCAGAAACTTAACATACCAGTTTATAACATCTTCGACAAATCTCTTTTTACCAGTTACTAGCCAATATCAAAAACAACAATATCAGCAATAAAATGAATACCATTACCGGTTCAATTGACATCAATGACAACATATCATTAATGCAATCTATATGCAAAATGTCAACAAACTAAAAATGCCAACAGATTTGGATGTTGATGTTTGCAGGCAAGCCTAGAGATTAGTGTCACCTAACAAGGTATATGTCTTATTGTTGTAAATGAATTTAACTTCCTTATGCAATGTAGAGGAGACAACTTGCATGCTATGAATCCAAGGTCTCCCTAATACCAAGTTATATGTCAATTCTCGAGACATAATATGAATAGGTTTGGGTAAAGTAACATGACCTACCTTAATAGGCAAGGTGATGATACCTAATGAAGATTTAGCAACATTATCGAAGCCTCAGATGGTAAGAGAATTGGTCTTAATAAGAGATGTATTGACATTGATCTTATGCAACAAGTTAATGCTACAAACATTAAGGCTAGAACCATTGTCCACTAGTGTTCATCTTATTGCACTATCATTTATGATAACCACAATCATTAAAGGATCATATTGATGTTGGATTTCACTAGTGGGTAACTCATCTTGTGTAAACACAATTTGATCTTTAGGATCTATAATAGAAATAATCAAAGAGGCCATATCATTGGATGTCACTGCGGGTGGGACATTCAATGTTTTCAAGGCATCTTGTAACATTCCATGATGGGTTGAAGAGGTTTGAATCAAATCCCAAATTGATATCTTGATAAGGGTAGCTTTAAGTTTTTCAATGAGATCGTATTCCTTACCAAGAGTTTGTGAAATGTGAGGTGCTTGAGGAAGGATAGGTTGAGGATTAGGAAGAGAAGTTGGGATAACTAGAGGAGGATTAGGTTGCCTATTGTTTCTCATGCTATAGGTATGGGAAAATACATTATAACTCTCTTTAGTTAATTGTTTAGCATAGCTATAAGGACTCTTAGTGGGATTTCTTCCTTGCACCATAATGATTGGTTTGTTTGGAGTACTAAAGGAATCATGACTATATCCACCTTGAACCATGAAAAGAGGTTGCTTAGGAAGAGGTGAAGTAGAGGAAGGATAAGAACCTTGAGCTACAAAAAGAGGTTTTCTATGTTCATTCACATTGATCATGTTGATTAACCTTTTAGATGTATTGTTTTTGTTTTAAGGTTTAGGCAAAGATATAAAGTCATCAAGGGCATCATCCAATAAAGCATGGTCATAGTGATTGAAAGGTTTATCCTTGGATTTAAAAGGAGACATAACCTCATAAAGGGAATTGTTGTTGTCAACCATGTTGCTAGATCTAGTGGAGGAGTTGATAGGAATGTACCTATGAGAGGAATCATTCAATGTATCTTTTTCATCACCACGAAATGGCATAGTAGCAAGGTTGATTAGTTTTTGGCAAAATAAAGGTTTAGAAGGCTTACGGTTCAAAAACTCATCTAGAGCTTCATCTAATTCATCCTCACTAAACTTGTAATCAACATAATTGCACATCATCAAAAGCATGAACATCTTGTAAATAAAAGTCTAACATATTTTGAAATAAAAATTGAATGAAATGTAAACACAATACAACCAAATGAAAGAAAACTTCTTTTTTTTTATATTTTATGTTTTGAAAGCAAATGAAGGATACTAAATCTAGATCTAACAATGTAATGAAATGAAAATGAGATTGGATTCACATCGGGTTCACCAAAGATATGTAGGGGGAAAAGGGAGACTAAGTGAATAAACCATATTCCCACTCTCGCATACACACTCATGGAATACAAAAGAGCCTAGGGAGGTAACACACTTTGGCTAATTCTTGTGAGGAAGAGAAAGTTGAGGATTACCTCTTAGGTTTTATATTTCCTTGCTATAAATGAGAGAGAGATGATGCAAAATATATATTAACCTAGAATGCAAGTATGCAAGTAAACCATAATCTGGAAATGTAGAACTGAGAATAACTGATATACTGCTACAAAGTACAAATTAGGTGGCAAAATCAGAGGTGCACCTATGCCAGAAATCGATTAAAATCAAAGCAAATAGATATTAGCTAACCACAAAGCCAAATTACAATGAAATAAATCCTAATTACAATCAATAGAAGAATTGAAAACAAGACACTCAAAATAAATGAAAATCCATCACCAATGCCTCTTTCAATTGACCTCCATTGTTCTCCTTTCTCCTCCAAATAGCGGATTTGTGTGGATCTCACCTACAAGTGCAAAATGCAAGTATGAAAGCAAGCAAGATTGACAAAGGATTGATTTTGATAGCGTGAGGATACTAGAAGCGTGGTTGATTGATCGATTAATTTTGTTGAAGAAAATCATCCAATTTATAGACAAATTGGAGAGAGGACAAGATTAGAATGAAATTGATATTAGAGACAATTGATTTCAAAAATGGCAAAATTGAGTTGAAGAAAGAAGGTTATGAGACCTTCTATGTCATGAATTATGACATATTGCCAATGCGAAGGTTAGAGGACTAAAAGCTTATGACATCTTGCTATGCCAACGGTATGATGCATGAGAAATTCATGCTTCCACCGAAGCACAAAAATAGGGAGAGACTAGAGAGGAATTGATTAGGTGGAAATTGAATTTAGAAAATGAGGTGGAAATTAGAAAATTATAAATTGATGAAATTAGAAAATTAGGTGAATTAATTAATATTTTTTCATCCATTAATTAATTCAGAAAAAGAGGGGGAATTAATTAGCCAATTAAATAAATATTTAATTGTGACAAGAAGAC
Source organism: Cryptomeria japonica (assembly GCF_030272615.1). Lineage (NCBI taxonomy): Eukaryota > Viridiplantae > Streptophyta > Pinopsida > Cupressales > Cupressaceae > Cryptomeria > Cryptomeria japonica. The sequence continues at coordinate 607,502,001 of NC_081412.1, read as the reverse complement.
TTAGGATAAATAAATAAATTATTTAACCTAGAGGGAACATGACAAACAAGATTAAATGAATAACTCATATAACCCTAGAAGATGAATTAGAAATGCAAGGACGACAAATAGGTCTTGACAAAAGATAATTGATGTAGGGTCGATTTGATCATGATTCTGACTGACAAAGGACCAGTGTTGATAAATGATTAAAATTGGTTGACAAAAATCAATGACAAATTGACCAAGATTGAAAAGGAGATCAAATTGAAAAGTGCCAATTGACATGATTAAAGAGGACAAGGATCGATGATGAATAGAACGCAAAATGACAAAATTGGCAAGGACAAGGATCAATGATGAATTGATCGCAAAATGACAAGATTGACAAGGACAAGGATCGATGATGAATCGATCACAAAATGATGTGATTGACAAGGACAAGTATCAATGATGCATCAATCGCAACAATGACATGATTTGACAAGGACAAGGATCGATGACGAACCGATCGCACAAATGATGATATTGACAAGGACTAGGATCGACCAAAATCATGACTGAAGATTTGTTATCGACAAGACCTAATTCGAAAGTGATAAAAATGAGGAATGCAGAAGAAGGAATCAATGCTCACAAATGATAAAGACCAAGTGCGCAACATAGAAGAAATGTTAATGTGATGCAAGAACCCTAAAATAAGGCAATGCACAAATGTTAAAGTATGACTCCACAAGCGTTGACCATTTTTAGATGTCTACATTTTGCCCCTCTTTGAGATAATGCGATTCTAAGCGTTGTTTCAAAGAAATAAAAATGCCCCAGACAAAAACAATGACATATGCATGCCCCCTCGAGGAATTGACCGAAAAAATCCAGAAAAGAGGCCAAGTGATCGATAAGAATGATAGAAGACAATAGGTTCAAACGGATCAAATGGACTACCAAGACTGACGGAAGAAATGTTAGTAAGAAGAAATTAGACAGAGGACAGTTAGAGATGAAGGAAAACTTGCTTTTACAAATGCACATAAGTAGGTGAGAACCTTTATTTATTGTAGCAAAGCGGATGCAGAGCATCATGGCATTGAAGGCCAGAGCTAAAACGCAACCCCTTTTGCAAAAGATAGACACATCGCACACAAGGAATGAGTGAAGCATCCTAGGGTGCATACATCAAGGGTCGAGGTATGTGTGGCTTTCACAAAGCGAACGTACTTATCACAGACACCCAATGATATAGTTGCCCCAGTTTGTGAAAAACATTCCACAAACAGCAAACAAAACAAAAAAGGAAAGGGACCATGAACCATCCCAGTCACTCTAAATCACTCAGTGACATCATCGAGCAACATAGGAATATGATTGAAGCCAAAGATAAATCAGTAAAAAGATAAGACACACAAATTCAACCAAGTCAAACAAATAGTCTGATGGTCATTGTCAAAAGTGGAAAACAAGAATGATCATGTTGTCTGGTTCCAGGGAATGCGGTACCCCATCTTAAGACAGGACACAGTCTGGTTTCGAGTATACCACACCCTATATAAGACCCATGATAATGTTGACAAGGAACAATGGTAATGTTGATGCTATTTGGATTGATGTGACAACTGTGATCAGGTTGAATGCTTGCTTGGTTGAATAGTTTATCTGTTAATGCGTGATTTCATTAAAGCACAATGTTTGATTGAGTGTCGTTGGATGTATGCTCAGCGATCTATCTATGCATAAAGGGGACCATTTATTGACAAAAATGCAAAAATTCCAAAGAAATTGTTTTTGGATTTTGATGATTTTCACTTTGTAGGAATTTCGAGTTTTTTACAATTTTTTTGTTCGTTTTTTTAGGACTTTGTTTGACTTTTTAGGGATTTTTTCAGGACATTATTTGATTTTTAGGGATTTTTTCAGGACATTATATGATTTTTAGGGATTTTTTCAGGACATTTATTTGATAAGAAAGCTCCAGCCCGCACGCAGCAATAACTCCAGTAATTGATCATGACAAGGGGCGCACACCTAATGAAAATTTGAAAGACATATACAGTGACTAGGACCAAAACATATGCACAAGGACTGGAAACCTGAGTATGCAAGACAATGATGTTGACCAATCACAGACGTGGAACAAAACATTGGGTCAGGGCAAGGATAATCGTGATAAACCTGCGGGGGGGAAAGTACAGCTAGGAGTCATGATAGATAACAGAGCAATAGTCTTTTACACATGGTGCTTGTTTGCCAGGTTTTCACCATGGTACTTGCCCAATGTGCCTGTTTGCCAAGTTTTCACTAGAGGGCAAATTATTTTTCTTTACTTTTGTTCTTTTCAATTTTTTTACTTTTTTTTTTTTTGTATTTTTTTGAACTTTTTGATGTTTTTGTATTTTTTTTCACTTTTTGATTTTTTTGTATTTTTTCAGGATCATATTTGAAGAATTGCTGACAGAAAAATATGCCTAGTACTTTCAAAGGTGCATGCTATTTACAGGATCTTACAGAGGTTCGCCGTCTGGGGTTGCAAGCTGATATGCCCCCAAACCATAGGTTGCAGTAACTATGAAAGGCCCAACCCAATTAGGCTCAAATTTTCCTTTGATGATGTCAGTAGATTGTGTATTCTTCGGGTTCACCTTTAGGACCAAATCTCCCACTTCGAAGTGTCGCCCTTTGACCTTCTTATTATAAGAGCGACGGAGACGGTTTTGATATGCTTGCAAATGTGTTAGGGCTATCTGATGTTTCTCATCTAACATCTCAAGCTGATGCAACCGAGAGACTCTTTGTGTCTCATCATCAATCAAATGTTGCAGGGAAACACGCAAAGAGGGAATTTCCACTTCCAAGGGTAAAATGGCTTCCGCACCATACACCAAGGAATAAGGTGTTGTGCCAGTAGGTGTGCGGATGGAAGTGCGATAAGCCCATAGTGTTGGATTCAGCTATACATGCCAATCTTGACCAACGTCATTGACAACCTTTTTCAGGATCTTAATGATGGTTTATTTGATGGTTCGGCTTGACCATTACTCTGTGGATAGTAAGGACTGGAGAAACGGTGTTGGATGCGAAACTTTTCACATAGTTCCTTGACATCTTTATTTTTGAATGGACGGCCATTATTTGTGACAATTGCAAGGGGAACCCCATATCTACATATGATATAATTCAGTAGAAACTTCAAAATTTGAACACTAGTGATATAGGTCATAGGGATAACCTCGATCCATTTGGTAAAGTATTTTGTGGCTGTGATGATGAATTTGTGTCCATTGGCAGATGTCGGGTGAATCTTGCCAATAAGATCCAATCCCCATTGAGAAAATGGCCACGGAGATATGAGAGAGTGAAGTTCTTGGGCTAGTGCATGAATGTAATTTCCATGTATTTGACATTTATAGCATTTCTTGACAAAATCATGAGCATCCTTTTCCATAGTGGGCCAATAATATCCAGCACGAACCAACTTTTTAGCTAGACTTAGACCATTGAAATGGCCCCCACATATACCATCATGAACCTCACATAAAGCAGTTTGTTCCTCATTAGAATCCAAACACCTGAGGAGGGTGTGATCAAAGGAATGACAGTAAAGGGTATCTGTGATGATGACATATTTGGCAGTTTGGCGTATGAAGGCTCGGCATTGGTTAGAGGAAAGGTTAGGTGGTAAGGCTTGGGATTTGAAATACTGATAGATGTCATTGTACCACGGGGAATTAGGACCAACAAGAACACACATCACATCTGCTATCAAAATTTCAAAAGAAGGGACAAACAACTGTTTGACCAAAAATTCACATCTGCCCATATTGTGGGGCATATTTAACATGGAAGCAATAGTTGCCATAGCATCTGTTAACTTGTTTTGTCTTCTTAGAACTTGACTGAAATGGATATCAGTAAATTTTGTCTTGAAGAAATCTACCATATGCTTGTAGGGAAGAAGCTTTTCATCCTTTGTTTCATAGTCATCATTCACTTGATGGATGACTAACTGGGAATCTCCATAGACTTGCAAATGTGTAATGTTCCATTGGATCGCTACTCGGAGTCCTGTGACCAAAGCTTCATATTCTACAATATTATTGGTGCAATGGAAAGTTATTCTGTAGGATTTGGGAATAGCATCACCTTGAGGGGTGACAAACAATATACCTACTCCAGACCCAAATTTGGTATGGGATCCATCAAAATATAATTTCCATTCATTAGAAGATGTGACAGCAAAGACTGATTCATCTGGAAAATCCATCAACATTGGATGATCATCATGAATAGGTGCCTCTGCAAGTTGATCTGCTATGATTTGTCCTTTGATTGCCTTTCTCTCAATGTACTCAATATCAAACTCACTTAGGATCATAACCCACTTTGCTAGGTGACCTATCAAAGCTTCCCTGCTAAGCAAGTATTTCAAGGGATCAATTTTTGCAACTAGAAATGTCTGATGATTTAACATATAGTGTCGAAGCTTCTGTGTTGCAAATACCACTGCTAAACATGCCCATTCAATAGTTGAATAATTCATCTCATAGCCTACTAGTGTCCGATTGATATAATAAATAGCCCATTGTTTTCCTTTCTCATCCTGTTGGGCTAAGAGAACTCCCAGTGCCATTTCAGTTGCGGATATATACAATATGAATGGCTTCCCTTCTATAGGAGGCATTAGAATAGGTGGCGATAGTAGATAATCCTTGAGAGTTTGAAATGTTGATTGACATTGCACAATCCATTTAAAAGTGACACCTTTATGCAATAAATGTTGGAAGGGATGACATTTGTCTGCCAATTGAGCTATAAACTAGTGGATTGACTGTAACTTCCCTTGCAGACTTCTTAGTTGACGGAGATTGGAAGGAGGAGGCATATCCATTATTGCTTTAACTTTTTCAGGGTCTACTTTGATGCCTCTGTGAGAAACAATGTACCCTAATAATTTGCTGGCTGTGACACCAAAGACACATTTCTTTGGGTTGAGTCTGAGCTTGTAGGTTTCTATTTGATCAAAGATTGGGCCAAGGATGGCTAGAAGACTATCTCTTGTGACGGATTTACATAATAGGTCATCAACATAGTCTTCCATCAAAGTATGCATAAAATCATGGAAAATTGTCGTCATAGCTCTTTGATATGTTGCACCAGCATTTTTAAGACCAAAAGGCATCACATTCCAGCAGTAGGTACACCAAGCACATGTGAATGCAGTCTTATGTTGATCTTTAGGAGCAATGCAAATTTGATTATATCCGGAAAAACCATCGATCAATGATAGCATCTCATATCTGGTAGTCATGTCAACTATGATGTCTATATTCGGCAGTGGAAAGTCATCTTTAGGGCATGCTTTATTGAGATCCCTAAAATCCGTACAGATTCTAATGCCCCCAGTTACTTTGCTAACTGGTACCAAATTTGAAATCCAATCTGCATAATCAATTGGTCTGATAAAGCCCACATCTAATAATTTTTTGAGTTCTATTTTTACTAAGAGAGCCACCTGGGGATGCATCTTTCTGAGTTTTTGTTTGACAGGCTTGGCATCTGATTTTAATGGCAAGTGATGAAGGACTAATTCTAGATCAAGGCCGGGCATATCTGCATAAGACCATGCAAAATTGATCTTCTTTTCAAGAAAGAAATTGACAAAATCTATCTTTTCTTGTTTTGATAGAGAAGCAGTGAAATGAATGACCTTAGGGTTGTCAGGTGTACCCAAATTTATCTCTTCGGTCATTTCCACAAGCAATGTTGATTTATCCCGACTTGATGAGGGTATGTCCAATCTTCCACCTTTGGGCATCCCAGAGAGGTTTTCACCCACAGGTACGTCTTGTATTTTTACTTTTTCATGGTCAGAGAGTGCCTTACGGTTTTCACTCAAAGACCCATTCTTTTGATTTTTTAGTTTTGCTATTTCTTTTTTATGACTAGAAGATGGAGTTGACTCCCCAAAATATGTCATGGAATCTAAATCAATAGCAAACCCTGCCTTATGATCACCTCGTGGTATGCCTTCCCGTAGTCCAAGGAATTCTGCAATTGCTTCGTCATTTTGAAAACAATCCAATTCGAGTGGTTCTTGTTGGTCATGTTGGATAAGTTGTGGATAAACAAGGGGTATGTCATCATTGGTTTCAAGGAGAGTTAGGGCCAAGATGGTAAGGATAAGAATGTCCATGGTATCACTGTCTGAACTGCTCATATCTAATTCAGAGCTTGGGTCCCAGAATGACTCTATCCAAGCATTGGGACATGTTTTGGGAGGGGAAGTTATTTCATGTTTGTCTTCCATGGGCAAATCATCAGGGTTAAGGAAAACATTTTCAAGGGCATAGGAGCTAGAAGAAAAAGAACTCCACTCCCATTCATTGGAATCAGTTTCAGGTTGGGTATCCTCAGGTGTTGTTTCATCATCAGAGTCATGCCCCTTTCCACATGTGGTCACTTTGGTAGACAAGGTTCCAATTCACAATGGTACAAAACCTAACCCTAAAGTTGGATGTCGCATCTTAGGTATAATAGGTTCTAGTCTTCCTTTCTTGTCAGGGCCCAAACCACTGCAACCATCATATCCCTTTTTCTGTAGTATAGTAAACCCTTTTCCATACCGCTCCACTAGCAACTTGATAGGTGGTGTATCAGTTTGATCCTTATAAAGCCAATCTATTACATCATCATCCAAAGTTTCCTTCTTAAGTTCACCCCATTTTGTAAATGTAGTGCGGGGTTGATATTGAATGACTATCTTAGGTTCCTTTTGCAACAAATGTGGTTTACCATGTGATTTTGGAGATATTGGTAAATTCCCAATAAGGAATGTTTGAGCCATTGAATACTCTCTGCATCCTTGGTCCTGTATCTTCAATTTTCCTTTGACAGCATCTAACAACTCATTAGGATCCACATAATTATGTGAGTGGGCCTCTCTATTGATTGGGACTTGCTGCTACGGGGAATCCTTTAGATTAGCACAAAATTGAAATGGATTACGATCTCCTGGAATTGTTATCTCAGTCCCATTGTAAAGATATTTTAAACACTGATGATAAGTAGATGGAACTACTTTCATTGCATGGATCCATGGATGGCCAAGAATCATATTGTAAGGGAGATCGAGGTCTAGGACCTGCAGGAAAGTGTTTTCTATCACTGGACCGACTTTGATAGGCAATGAAATTACCCCTTTAGATGGGCGCTCAGCATCATCATATGCTTTGATTGTTATTCTTCTGGAAGAATCAATGTCATTTTCTATATAGCTAAGACCAATGACCACTCTCAAGGTACAGATGTTAAGACCTACTCCACCATCTATCAAGACTCATCGGATCTTGCAATTATGGACAAAGACTTCAAGATGTAAAGGATCATTATGAAGGAGCTTATCAGGAGAAATATCATTATCAAAAAAGGCAACATGTTGGGAAACAGCTAGATGTCCAATTTTGAAACTGGTCAACATCAATGTCTGTCAGGATAGTGGACTCAGTTAAAGCTTTATCTAGGACTGCGCGATGCATAGGGGACATTTTCAACAACTCAAGAATTGATATTTGTGCAGGTGTCTTTCCTAGATGATCTAGGAGATTATACTGACTCGTAGGAGTTGATTTGGGAGGAATTGCAGGAGCTCCTTTTAGGACTGTTTTGGATCAACAAGTGGTGACTGCACAAGAAGGATCTTGTCCCTTTATTCTTATGGTGGAAACATACTCATTTGATGCTCGAAAACAATTGATGACATTGTTATAACCATTATTTGCATAATTAAGATTCGTTGTTTGGGTAGAGTTTGAAGGAGATGCTTTACCCTTGTCATGATCAAGCAAAGGAGTTTTGAAAATTGTATGATCAGTGTTAGAGGTCGCGTTGGGCAGGTCTACCTCAATTACTCCTTGATCTAACAAGTCTTGAATCATATGTTTCAATTGAAAACACGATGTGGTTTTATGTCCTTTTGATCGATGATATTCACAATATGCATTATCATTCCACCAATGCGGCTTTACCAATGGTTCTTCCTTGACATCTGGTAACTTGATAAAATTTGCTTGTATTAATTGTTTCATTACTGACTCAATAGGCTCTCCCAATGGTGTAAACTGTCGAGGAGGCCCATCCCTTGATCTAAAAGGTTTTCGTTGCTGGTTTTGTTGCTGACCTTGTTGTTGATTATACTGTTGGTATTGCGGCTGTTGAGTAACATTGCTTGCTTGTGTTTGATTTTGTTGCATAGACAACATATTAGGAGCACTCAATTTCTTTATCATGAACATGGGTTGATTTGCATTCACTGCTCTTGCGTCGACAACTCCATCATTAGTGACATTCTTGGTTTTGTACCAAAATCTATTTTCTCCCCTGAATTGTTTATGTTATCACTGTCTTTGTTGAGTTTAATGAGTCCCTTAGCTACAAGAGCAGTTTCAATGTTCATCCCTTTCTTAATGAGCTTCTCAATGGTACTAGGATTTTTCAATTTGAGCTCATACATCATTTCTGGGACCAAATTTTGAATAAATAAGTTCACTTGTTGTTCTTTAGGTATATCTAGGGAAGAACGACTATACAAGCTTCGCCATCTTTGTAAGAAAGTCACTAATGGTTCACCTTGCTTTTGCTTGGTGTTGCATAAATCTGACATGGTCACTTCACTGTCAATGTTGAATGTGAAGTGGGATATAAACTTTTGAGCCAATTCCGACCATGTCTTTATGTTCCCTGGCAAATGCGAATACCAATCCATGGCTTGTCCTGTGAGACTTCATGCGAATAAGCGCATCAAATATGTTTCCTCATAACTCACTTCAGTACATGCTATGAAAAATGCTCGAATATGGTCTTTTGGATTGCCGTTCCCTTTATATTTCTCAAAATTAGGTGCCTCAAAATGCTTAGGGAAGGGAGGCATGTACAATCTCTTGTCAAATGGATTAGGACATAAATCTTGATTTGTGTATAATTTCTTTGTCCCTTTGGTTTCCAATGCGTCGACTTGTCGTTGCAACTTCTCAAGCTATTGTGCAAATGTGTCAGGTAGCGAAGATTTTGGAAGTTCATCATTCACTCTTGGGTGTACTCTTTGTCGATACATCCTACTCTCCATTGGCTGTTGATGCTCTGAAATTGTTGTCTTTGGTGTCTCTGGCATATAAAGTTCTTGATACAACTCTTGTTGTTGTGGTTGTGCCATGTCTTGACATTGACCCTTTTGCTATGCTTCTTGTGGTGGGATCATCATTTGTAGCCTTGGTTGATATTGTAGTTGAGGGTGTTGTTGATATTGCATGGACATCAGTTGTGGTTGTGATGTATGATACCTTGTTTTTCCTGGCCCATATTGAGGCACATGTTGCTGTTGATGCTAACGAATTGGAATTTTCTGACTTTGTGCCAACTGTTGTTGTCCTGATGTAAATCCCATCATTTGCAAAAAACTTTGTTTGGGAGGTTTCTGTTGTTTCTCCTTGAGATGGGGGATGGAACTTGCATTGACTTGTTGTGTTGTTTGTCCAATCCATTGTGGTGGTTGCAAGTTCGAATTATCTTGTAATGGTGCAGAAGACAGTGCAACGTGTTGTTGAATGTGATATTGTTGTTGTTGTGCATTTCTTGTTTGTGCATTCGATTGTGCCTTTTGTTCATTCCTCAATTGTTGCAACATTTGTTGTTGGTGCACACCACTATTTGTGGCTCTTTGTGTTGCCACTATCAAAGGATCTGTCACAATATTTTGCATAATGGGTACTTGAGTATTTGCCAAACATATTGAACTTGATAGGACATATAAACTTTGTTGCATTGTAGGATTGTTTTGAACATTCGTAAGATCAGGCATTCTAGTCGTAAAGCTTTCTTGCATCTTAGATTTTGATCCACTTGTAATTATTTGAGGAATCATTTCTTGTTGAGGGAAAGCTATCAAAATTTGTGTGGCCATCATTTGATCTTGTGTTAAAGGTGTTGTATTAAATAACAGATTGTTTATTGTTTCAAATGGTGACTTTTGTGGAATAGTCACTGTCAACGTTTTTGAAGCACATTTACTCATCAAGGTGTGTTGAGTTTCTTGTTGCACATTTTCTTCGTTTGGATGTGGAGAGAAACTTAACAGCTCACCACCTTGTTGTTTTTGCACATTAATTTGCACATTTGAGGAGGTCACATTACTCATCATATCAAGATATTTTTGTGGAAACATCTTAAAGACCTTGTTCAAGAATTTATCCATCTTTTTTGTCAACATTGGATCTTTAAGGAACATATCAATATCATCGGAAGCATCATAATCTGATGAAGAATATGGTAAAACATTTGGATTTATTTCTGTTGAATGCCTTGATCTGAACCAAATCCTTGTGAAAGACTTTGTTCCTCATGTAATGTTTGAATTTCATGCTACAGGTTCAGTTGATTCCAGTCAAAAGGTGCATTTTCCCTTGGTGTTGGTGGAACACTCCCATATCCCAATTTCATGGGTACAAACACTGGCTCATATAATGGAGGTGGTCCAAGTTGAACCATTCCATATGGTGGTAATGATGTGTTTGACGAACCTTCAATTTGTAATGATTGACTAGGTTGAAACTATGAGTTTGATACATTGTCAATGGGTTGATATGTTGGTTCGCCCATCTTCTTAGATTTTGACCTTGTTTCAACAGGCATGCCACTATGCAAATGCAATATTTTTTGGGATTTTTTAATTTTAAAAGGATGATGTATGATATGAAACTAAATGCAACCTAAATAAATGAAAATGCAATCTATGGCAAGAATGCAACCTATGTTTTTGTTGTTTTTCAAGATTTTGACAAACTTTTTGGAATGCAAACCTAAAGACTCAACCTTGGGAAGTTGAAATGAAGCCAAGACCTTAAAGGACAAATTTACAATGTCTCACCTATATGCTTGGATACTAAGCTAGGTTTGACAAAAATGATATTAATAAAAGGACAAGTTTTAGACAAGGTCAAGACTCCTTAACAACAACTTAGGGTATCATTCAAAGTTTTGATTTTTCAAGTTTGACAAACCAAATTTTTGAGACTAAATGCAAGAAGGCAATGATTATGACAATGACTTAGGATATGACATGAAAATGATCTAAGGATATGATATGACAATACAATGATAAGGATATGCGAAGACCAATGACTTGGAATATGCAAAATGCAACCTATGCAACCTAAATGGAAATCTATCTTGGATATGACAATGAAATGCAAACTTAGGGAAACGATTTTAAAACCTAAGTGTAAAATGAGGACGCTTGCAATGAAAAGGACTAAAATGAAGGGAGATGACAATACGCCCTAGGACTTAAGTTGGACGATGCAAAACCTAGCCTAAAGTGACATGAATTTTGAAACAAAGATATTCAATGTTTTGACAAGCCATGTTCAAATGTTGGATGAATACTTGGACAAATTTGGACTTTTATTTGGATTCTGAATTGAAGGTTGTTGATTTTGAAAATCCAAGTTGATTATGAGCACTTTTGAAAGTTTATTTTTTATTTAACCTTTGACAATCATGGAAGACAAAATGTTTGTTTGACTTTGACTCAAGACAATCAAGCACATTCACAACAAATCCTATGGCTGGCAAGGGCAATATCTATTGAATCCTCTAACCATAAAATACAACACTTAGCCAAATAGCTAGATGCTTGGTAGCATTGGCTCCCCCTTACAGTGCACTCACTTCTCGGGCATACCAAGCTTCGAGTTCAAGGGGCATCACTTCCCAAGAACTTGCTATCTCTAACTGAGGAGTACATGAGAGGTGTCTTTGGCATGCGCATATCACAACACCTGAGCCAACAAATAGAAGGATTTTGGCATCTAAAAATAAGAGATTCTAGTAAGGGCATCCGTTCGGGTGGGTATTGATCCGGCGAATAAATCTTCGCAATACCATTCCAGCACCTATTGTCTACAACTTTCATTGCATCCATAGGTATTTAGAGTGGTTTGGAAGAGCTTGGCTTTATCCCGTCACCACTTTGGGTCGTTCCCTCTCACCAATGCCTGTGCGAAGTGCCAGGCAAATCGGGAGGCAGGCACACTATCTAAAGGCTAAAAACATGCAAGCAAAATAAAAAAAGACATGATAAGCATTGATTTTTTGACCTTTTAGAAAATGAAATGAGTTTATTGATTCATTTGCATCCTAATTAAGACTAGATGAGATTAATTCCACATTAATTTGAAAAAGATTTGATCAATTTAAGCCATGATTAAATGCAATTCGTTGTTTATTTTAAACCCTTTGCATGCATGAAATGTGGAATTTGTTGTTGTTCTTTGATCCAAATCTTAATTAAAACTATGTGAGAATTGTAGGATTCATTCAAACCTCCTAATTAGGCTATGTGAAGATTTGTTGTTCATTAAATCCCTCTAATTAAACTATGTGAAGATTTGTTGTTCAGTGCATGTTAAGAAATCTTGCATAAATCATTGTTTAGACTCCATAAAACCCACATGCAATAATAGATCCTGTCATAAAACCTACATGCAACAACATATTAGTGCAAAAAAACCTGCATGCAACAATGGATTAGTCCAAAAAAATACACATGCAACAACAAATGCTCACATAAAACCTGCATGCAACAACAAACTAGTTTTAAAAACCTGCATGCAATAATGTATTAGGACAAAAAACCTACATGCAACAATGGATTAGTCCAAAAAACCTACATGCAACAATGGATTAACACCAAAAAATTGCATGCAAAAACAAATCCACACATAAAACCTGCATGCAAATATCAGACTCACAGAATTGTCAAATTTACGTGTTCACGTCAGGTTCACCAGAAAATGTAGATCAGGAATTCGATTAACATCAAAGCAAATAGATATTAGCTAACCACAAAGCCAAATTGCAATGAAATAAATCCTAATTACAATCAATAGAAGAATTGAAAACAAGACACTCAAAATAAATGAAAATCCATCACCAATGCCTCTTTCAATTGACCTCCATTGTTCTCCTTTCTCCTCCAAATAGCGGATTTGTGTGAATCTCACGTACAAGTGCAAAATGCAAGTATGAAAGCAAGAAAGATTGACAAATGATTGATTTTGATAGCGTGAGGATACTAGAAGCGTGGTTGATTGATCGATTAATTTTGTTGAAGAAAATCATCCAATTTATAGACAAATTGGAGAGAGGACAAGATTAGAATGAAATTGATATTAGAGACAATTGATTTCAAAAATGGCAAAATTGAGTTGAAGAAAGAAGGTTATGACACCTTCTATGTCATGAATTATGACATATTGCCAATGCAAAGGTTAGAGGACTAAAAGCTTATGACATCTTGCTATGCCAACGGTATGACGCATGAGAAATTCATGCTTCCACCGAAGCACAAAAATAGGGAGATACTAGAGAGGAATTGATTAGGTGGAAATTGAATTTAGAAAATGAGGTGGAAATTAGGAAATTAGAAATTGATGAAATTAGAAATTGATGAAATTAGAAATTGATGAAATTAGAAAATTAGGAAATTAGAAATTGATGAAATTAGAAAATTAAGTGAATTAATTAATAATTTTTCATCCATTAATTAATTCACAAAAAGAGGGGGAATTAATTAGCCAATTAAATAAATATTTAATTGTGACAAGAAGACTTAGGATAAATAAATAAATTATTTAACCTAGAGGGAAAATGACAAACAAGATTAAATGAATAACTCATAAAACCCTAGAAGATGAATTAGAAATGCAAGGACGACAAATAGGTCTTGACAAAATATAATTGATGTAGGGTCGATTTGATCATGATTCTGACTGACAAAGGACCAGTGTTGATAAATGATTAAAATTGGTTGACAAAAATCAATGACAAATTGACCAAGATTGACAAGGAGATCAAATTGAAAAGCGCCCATTGACATGATTAAAGAGGACAAGGATCGATGACGAATCGATCGCAAAATGACAAAATTGGCAAGGAGAAGGATCGATGATGAATCAATCGCAAAATGACAAGATTGACAAGAACAAGGATCGATGATGAATCGATCGCAAAATGATGTGATTGATAAGGATAAGTATCAATGACGCATCGATCGCAACAATGATGTGATTTGACAAGGACAAGGATCGATGATGAACCGATCGCAAAAATGACGATATTGACAAGGACTAGGATCGACCAAAATCATGACTGAAGATTTGTTATCGACAAGACCTAATTCGAAAGCGATAAAAATGAGGAATGCAGAAGAAGGACTCGATGCTCGCAAATGATAAAGACCAAGTGCACAACATAGAAGAAATGTTAATGCGATGCAAGAACCCTAAAATAAGGCAATGCGCAAATGTTAAAGTATGACTCTGCAAGCATTGACCATTTTTAGATGTCTACACCCTTGCTATAAATGAGAGAGAGATGATGCAAAATATATATTAACCTAGAATTCAAGTATGCAAGTAAACCCTAATCTAAAAATGTAGAACTGAGAATAACTAATATACTGCTACAAAGTACAAATTAGGTGGCAAAATCAGAGGTGCACCTGTGCCAGAAATCTAAGCCAAAATTTTTGGGACCAGAGTGCCATGCCTATGTCTTGATTTTGTAAATTGAAAGTTGTAATTGACAAATTGGGATCTGAGAGTTGCAAATTGCCGATATGCCAAATCTTGTTGAAAAAAGAAGGACTAGGGTGCCACACCCCTATCCCAGGGGTTTTTGCTGAGATCTGGACCCCAGGATAGCCTCTATGTGCTCTGTCAGTCCTAAAATTTCCAGCGATGCTCGGATCCAAACCTGCACTTGTAGCTAAAAAATAGGGTTTCAAGTGGCTATATAGGGTTTTACCTTAGTCAAACCCCTGTTTTGGTGATTCCCACCTCAACAAATAGTTGATTTGTATAATAAAATAGTATGTGTGAGAACCTTGTGTGTGTGCAAGATCCTAAAATGAAAGCAAACAATCTAGAACAACCCTAAAAAGTAAACCCTAATTACTTATAATTGACAAAGTAAATTCTCTAAATCAATGATGCAAAGTGATCTAAAGCATAAATGTAAATAAAAATGAATCTCATACAAATCCATGGAAACAACATGAAACCATACCCAACCCCAAGGGAGAGGTACAAGCCAATCTTCATTCGGTGATATCCTATTGTTCTCCTACATCTTTGAAAGCCCCCAATTGATGGAATAATGCTTGATGAATGTTTGATTTATGAATGTTGATTGTTGTCGAATACTTCAAAGATATTCTCTTTCAATACATAGAAGGCTCTTTATGCTACAAAAACCTGCACTTAGATTCTTAGAAAAAGATCCTCTCAAATGAATTAAGAGAGCTCTTATGTAAGAAACTCTAGATCTTAATTTCATGTTTAGGCCGACCTAGGATTTGAATTTCCTGCCAGTCTTTTGGGGTTAAGCATCATAATATCATAGAATTATGCTCCTAAAATTTTGGGAAAAAATTTGAGGACCAGGTGCAAAGTGCACCCAGTCTAACCAACTTTTCACCAAATTTTTGGGGCCGTTAGATATGATGATATTAGAGCAAATCCAAAAGTTACATCTGATTTCAAGGTGTTTTGATATGCGAAATCAGTCCTTAAAGGTCAAAATAGGACATAATTAGGGTTTATGATTAAATGATTTATTGAAGGAATAAAATGAAAAGGGGCATACTTAGGTAAAGGGCCCAACTTTATAACATGTGAAGTGGTGAAATATGAATTTATAATTAATTAAATTAATTAATTAAATGCTTTAAAGGGAATTAGAAATGCAAGATGCAAAACACACTAAGGTGGGTGCTAAACCAATCGTGGAATTGTACCACCCTAGTAAAGGTGTACAATTTACAACACTACACTATCCTTCACACTGACAATATGTTTAGAAGTGATAGGTTCCTAACCTTTAGGAATCCTAACAAGGGCCTCATTAAACTGATCTAAGTCACCCAAAGCATCTAATTTGTTAAAGACCTCAACACTTTGTTTATTCCTTAAGTTTCTCTTCTCCTCTCTCCCCTTATTATGAGCCTTAAAATCAGGATGAATCCAACATTATCCTTAACTGTAGGATCTTTTCCTTTGTCTTTCTTAGGTGGTGGATGAGACTATCCTTGACTAGGAGACCATATACTTGATTACTTGATTAGATTTGGGACACATCTTCTAAAAGTGACCATATTCATGATAAGTCTAGCATCTAAATGGAAGAGTTTCATAATCTAGCTACTAGATCCAAGTTGAATTTCTATCAAATTTGGTAAAAGATTTCTTACATAAATTTCAATACAAACATAGGCATAAGTAATTAGCATTTTATCCATAGAAATTGTTGTGATAGGCCCATCGGTTTTCCAAGCAACAACACAACCAAATGAAAAATATAACATCTCCATAATTCCAATGAAAAACATGATTCAAGTTAGACCCAAAATGGAACCCTTGATTATTACTCCTTTGTAGGGTTGAACCCAACATACCATGGCTTAACAAAAAGCACAAATTGATAATAAAAGTAAGGTCCTTCTTCAAAATCCTTATTTCTACCTAATATGCATGAAAATAACACTATAAAATAATTGTTTGTGGCCAACATCACCTCCATCTCACTCTCTAGGTTGCATGTGCACTGCACCCATGATTCTAAAAATGGTAGGGAGACCTAAATACGATTGAATTTGTAGAATTAAGGCATGATTTTTCAAATAGTTAGTTACATCCTCCTCCATTTTAGTAGGTTGAATCGCAAAAATAGGCCTATGCTCACTTCTTGCAAGACATCCATTCACCTTCAAAGGTTGAAAACCTCCATATGCTAAGAAGTACTAACTCCATAGTCAATATTATTCAACCCCATTCCTAAATGTTATTACATAATAGGAGAGGAGGTTCCCCCTAACACAACATATATGAAAGGGAGCATCTATATCAAGGTAGATCTTTCATGTAGGGCCACGCAAAGCCCCCTAGAGAAAAAGTAATTGCATGGACCCCTACATATAAAACATGAGCAAAACAAAACCCCTAAAAGTGCAAGAACAAATAAATTTCTGCTACAATCACAAGGAATAACACTCGACCACCCACCAATCACAACAAATAGTAAAAATCCTACTTGGGTTACCAAACGTAAAAAACTTTACTCTGCCAAAAACTTTTGAAATAATTGTTCAATTGCTCCAAAAATCTCAATGCTCTCTTCAAATCAATCATCACCCTTCCCCTTTCCATGTCCCAAGCACCTCATGAACAAAACCAAGGCAACGAACTCTTAGCTCTAGTCACAACAAGCTAGACATTGACGTAACTCCATCCTATCACAATCAACCTATTATTTAAATATTTAATTATATAATTATATAATTATAATTATTATAATTTATTTTTATCGACAAACTTGGGGGTTACAAGGGGGCCCTCCACTTTTGACCTCCCCAATCAATACATTCAACTAAGAAGCCACAATGAAAGTCCAAGACCCATAACTTGAAATCCCAACACTAGATGTCACTTTGGTGATTCAAACATTGATCTCAATTTAGAGAATGTTAAGGCTTTCCATTAGAGCACAATTAGGAATTGACTATATATTAATTATTATATAATATTATAAAAGGAATTTTTATCTCATCATTATATTTAAATGAGTTCATTAAAGTCATAGATTTGAGTTTTTTATATGTTTTTCTTACTTTTAAATTATAATTGTTAAAAAGAAAATGGCTTTATCAACTGTTGGATTGTGATAAGAAACAGGGCACAAAAAGTTACTATTAAATGTAATAGTGACACTTTATAAAATAATATTATGAAAATACCAAAACAAATTCAAATAAATAGACAAAAGCTTATATCATAATAGACTATAGATTACTATTATCCAATAGAATAATAGATGAAACAATTTGTATATTCCAAAATAAATTTTAAAAAAAATAATTAGTAGAAAACTTAGTCAATCTATTTTAATTCTTGGTTTTCATTAGATTATGCTTTGACATTTAATTTATTTGGTGAATGCAATAATATTCTTGTTGTGGCAAGAACTAATAATAATAGGAAAACAATAATGTGTATTGTCGACCCAAATACCCTAGAGAAAATAACTAATCTAACTAGCAAATAGAGAATTTGTTTTTAAACATCTACTAATGCAACATATTAAACTACCAATACTCATATGCATTAATCATCATCTACAAGAATTCATAAACATCTTAGACATAACCATATCATTACAACATATATCCAATTATAATATCATTACTCGACTATCAGTTCCCTAGGGTACTTCAACGTCATTACTTAATTAACATTAACACATAAGCACATCCATAATTATGATACCATTATCATCCATGACATTTAGTTCTCAATCAATTACTTCCTTCCTAATATGATAATTATGAACTATTGAACGCAAACCTATATATACCCATTAACTCTTGGATTCATTTTAAGGTAGCAAATCAAATGTTCCTATTTTCCTTTTAAAAAACCACCTAGCATGATAATATCTTCCTTCCACATAAAGTATCATCTAATTCATTTCCTTTAACGGTAACCATATAACCTACAAGCTATTCATTCATATTCATATTCTAAAGATAACCAACATAAGGAATAGCATCTTTTCAATTTAGTGCTTTCACTCATAGATATTCACAATCATTTAACATTCCCACTACTAACCATAGATACACACAAGATAATCCAATCACATTACTGGATCATTTAATTCCCTTCCAATCTATAATCACATATGTAATGAATATCCATTTACAAAAATCATAATTTATTACAACTCATCATGATTTCAACCTACTACAAGTCCTATTACATATGATCACGAGATACTAGTTACATAATCTTTCTTTACAATTACATCTTTCTCATGATATAAAATATGTGATTTCAACCTCAATTACATAGATTACATTCCAAGGATCCATCCACATAAAGAGAAGATATAAATCCACATCCAGGCATGCTAGCATCCTACAAAGAACATCCTAATGGAAGAAGGCATCAAACCACCCAACCATGTAGAACCATAAGGAACCAACCCATATAGTAGTAGATGACATGAGGTTCCAACTCACACTCTAGACCTAGGTTGACACCTAATAACCAAGGGACTCAACACGTCATCCATAAAAGATAAAAAACCATATAGCAATAAGCTATATCACATCACGAGGTTAAATAAAAAGCAATAAACTCCCACAGGTGTACAAACAATCAAGGCATGAAGATCATGGACACACGTAGGGAAGAGTTTCATCACATGCTACCCTCACATATAAGGGGCCAACCCACACCCTAATAGACATGTGGAACTGTCTCAACCTTGGATCCAATCAAGGGAGTTTGGTTTACCATCTCTATGGTCTTCCCAAGCTCATCCAAAGTCTTTACTCAAGGGACATGAGGTGGGGTGAAAACCAAATTATTATCTTATTAGGTGAGTCCTAATTACCCAGCCCACTAATTAATTATTATGGTTATCACTCGTAAATTAAAGGCAAACTCTCCATGTGGTTCCATGATGATTCTCAACCCTAAGCATCCTTACAATGAACATCTTAGAAGCCTATTGCTCATGACCCTGATCCTACACATGCAAGAGCCCACTCCCCTTGACCATGGACCAAGACCTTAGGGTGAAACATAAATAACGACATCAACAAGGAGGCTCAACAACAATATCATAGATATCCACATATACCAATACAATAAGAACAAGGCTAATGCCAACAAGATAAAACAAGAGCCTCAACAATAAGCCAAATTCAATCAGTAGACAAAAGAAAGGTATGATTCCTCCTGATCAGCCTTGCATAAGAAAAACCTTAACAATAAGGTATTGGTTCTATCGTTGGAGCATAAAACCATCCTCAACAAAAAGGCTTCTCAACTTGCTAGAGCTAAACAACAGTAATCCTCAACAACAAGGTATATGAACTTTTTAGAGCAAAGTACAATAATAAAATAGCCAAAACTAAGGCATAAGCCACTCAAAGAATCACAAGGAAATCATCAAATGCCTTTGGTACAAGAGCAGACCAAGAAAACCAGCCAAGAAAGCTAAAACCATAAAAATTCCCATTAACAGGGTAGTTTAACGCATCCATAGGAAAGAGTAGCACATAGAGAACTTCTTTTAGCACATAAAGTACTTCTTTTAGCACATAGCTACTAGACTCCGAAATCAGAAAGAGAAAAATGGTGCATAAAACACATAAAGTGGTGTATCTAGCGCCCTGAATAGCACATAGGACATATATTTTAGTGCATAAAACTATCTTGTAGTGCATACAAGGGAGAGTCCAGAATACATAGAAAATGGATTCAGATAATTATGAATTGAAAATAAATTATTCTAAGGCACAATCAAGGTCCCAAATCGACCTAGAATGAGATGCAAGACCAAATAAAAATCAAGGACTTAGTCAATTATAAAATATGAGTCACACACAATATAATTACTTCACTCACAATATAATCATGACTCTTGAATATACATAGGAAGCCAAAACTTCACAAAAACCACCAAGACTCTAGAATTCACACAATGCCAAACAATTAAAACTCAATAGCATAAAAACCATGACACTTCTCGAACTAGAATCATGCTCAAGGTGTCAAGGAACAACTCAAAAAAGTCACAGTACCTTTCACAACAAGGTAGAACAATCCAAATGAAATATAAAATTTCAAAGCCCCCAATCACCATAAAAAATACGCACATTCTTAATTTAATAACCATATAATGTTTCTCCAAAATTTTCACCAACAAACAACTTTTACATAGGCATGGAGAAGACATTCTTTTCTGGAAATGAAAATTGCAAAGAATGAGATAATTAAACTGACTTGGAGAAAATAAGTAACGGAAAGGCAAATCAATGAAGAGAAATCCCAAACCCAAATCCAACAAGCTTCTACCATCCAATCAAGCTCCAAATCGAAACCAAAATCTCTAGAAACATTCAAAATTCTTAGAGAAGCCAACCACGACCACTCACAAGGAGAACCAATAAATAAAAATTGAAACCAAAACTATAGAAAAATTACAACCAATCAAAAAATTCTCAAAAACTATATCATATACCTAACATGCATAGTTTCGAGGTAAACAATATAAAATAATATTATTTACTTACCCCCACAAAATCAACCTATAGAATAAAAGGGTAGGTAGTAAATATATTATATTGATTAACCAAATAGTGACAAAGGAAATAATAAATAAAAACTATTAAATAAAATAACCTCATGGGCAAAATAAAAATACAAAAGCCCAATAATCAAGTAAACCAAGGTCAATATAAAATAAATATCACAATTAAATATAAAATCATACATAATATAAAATAAACAAATAAATAATAAATCAAAGGCAATACAAATAAATGCCACCAATCAAATATAAAGCCACAACTTTATAAAATAATAAATCCAAAGCTCCACAAATAAAATAATTAAACATTAAATTAATAATAAATAATATTAAACCAATAAACCAAAGCTAAATAGACAATAATCAAATAGCATTAATAAATATTAAACCTCAATAATAAATTACCAATAATAATTGAATATCTAAACTATACCATAAATTAATTTAATTTAACATTAATAAACTATACAAATCAAATACTAATTAATCACATGTAATCAAATACTCACAACACCTCAATGCAACCCGATATAACGTTCTAACAACACACTGCAAGATGCCACAAGACAACTCAACTGAAACACTAGAATGACTAGGATATCAACTAAGACCTAGAGTATAGGGAAGGAAACTTATGCCATCTCCAACAACTTGCCATTGGTATAAGACACGCTCAAACCCGTGAGGCTAGGTGGAGTCAATGTCTAGTACCTGCAATCCTGCAACCACCAATAACTCGAGATAACATATCCAATAATATATATATATATATATATATATCAGGCAAGTGATAGAGAATTGTAACGTCATATCATTCTCATAATGAGTGGTATGACATTGTCTCTAACATGAATACACTACAAGACAATCACAATCATTATATCATCAACTCAATCATCATAATCATGGAATATGGTTAGCATTATCAAGATGCCATCATAAGCTCATAACAATATGAAACAAATTATTAAGATAATATAGATCATCAATGTAAATCCATCATCATAATAGTCTATGATACATCAATCATCCATAATATTTGCATTTGCATAGCATTTTTTTTCATCTTCAACCATCTTGAATCTCCATATGGCATCCATGGATGGTGCTAAAAGGTGAGAGATTCACTTGTTTGGGACTTGGAGAGTAGAGAAACAAAGGAGGAGTATCACAAGGTTACAATGGAAGCATCTTAGGAAGGCTCTTTTCCTTTCTCTTGTTATTTAAGCTTCTTTCATGTTTCTTTGAATCTCTTTTGGTATGCTTTGGATGGTTTTTAGTTCTTTGTTTTGGTTTCATGGTTGAACTAACATATTGATGTCCATATGTTAGTTTAACCACGAAACCAAAACAAAGAACTAAAAACCATCCAAAGCATACCAAAAGAGATTCAAAGAAACATGAAAGAAGCTTAAATAACAAGAGAAAGGGAAAGAGCCTTCCTAAGATGCTTCCATTGTAACCTTGTGATACTCCTCCTTTGTTTCTCTCCTCTCCAAGTCCTAAACAAGTGAAGCTCTTAGCTTTTAGCACTAGCCATGGATGCCATACGGAGATTCAAGATGGTTGAAGATGAAAAAAAATGCTATACAAATGCAAATATTATGCTATGAGAAAGCTCTAAATGTCTATGCTAATACCAGTATAGTAACAATGCTCTAATGCTTCCTCTTTTGCTTGAGGAGAAGGGTTCTATTTATAGGAAAAATAAAAGATTGAATTATCAAGATTGATTTGGTTTGTGGAGGGCCAAGATTGAATGATTCATGATCCATGATCCATGTGATGGTTTTCAACCCAACCCTATGATGACAAGTGTCAGCATGAGATGCCTTGAGAGGGGAGGGAAGGAGAATTTAATGCCTAAGAAGATATGAGGGTAATCTCATGTGGGTTGAGTTATTGGATAAAGATTTTATCCAAAGGTAAGGTTATTATCCAATGGTTAAACTCTTGTGCAAAGTTTACCCATGGTTAAGCCTTGACTAAAGGGTCAAGACCCATGTGGGTTGGAGAGTTGAAGAAAGAAAGCATTTATGACTCTATAAGAGTCTTAAATGGGTGAGATGATGGGATGAGGGTTAACCCTAGATTAGGATTGTGCAAATGATTAGAAGAGGGGTTAGGATAAATTAGAAGGGGTTAGAAGAATCTAGAAGGGGATTAGAAGAGTTTAGAAAAATCTAGAAAGAGGTGGGTGTGGATAAATAGGATTTATTCAAATAAAAATCTATTTAAATGTGCAACTTGCATTTGTAGGAGAATGCAAGAGGATGGTGCAACTTGCCTTTTTAGGAAAATGCAAGTGGGTGAAGGATAAAGGGGATTTAAATAAATGTTTATTTATTTAAAAGTGCAGGGAGGGATTAATTAAATAAATATATTTTATTTATTTAATTAATTGTCTAAATTTGTTTAAGTGAATTAAATCAAATAAACTGAATAATTTATTTAATTAATAGAAGAAGAGGGTAGGGTGAATTAATTTTAATTAATTGTTGTTTGAGGGTTAAATAATCAAATAAATACTAAGTATTCATTTAATTAAGTGGACAGATTTATGTGTCTACACATATGATTAAATGTTAATAAGGGATATTTAATTTAGTTTTGAGGTAAAATATAAAAAATTAAATTATTGATTGTTTTTAATAATGAGTATTGTTACTTTGAGCCTTGGAAATATATTCTGCAGCTGCAGATCTTCCTGTCACCTTCAATGCATCTTCCTATCACTTTCTCATCAAGAATTGTTGTGTACTACTTTTTAATCAACAAGTTATTTCTATCATCTTTTTAGCAGATGATGTCAGCTTCCATGATGGCAGTGGTTAAAACTCCTCATGATGACTATGCAGATTATTATCTTCTATTTGTAGAGTTTTTGCTAAGCTATTAACTACTTGAGTCGATTTTGTTATAATTGGCCATGTTTTCTCTCAATTTTTTTGCTCTGCAAATGGACTCTTCTCACATCATTATTAGTTCAAGATGCCAAATCTTCAGTTATTGTATGAATGCTTCCAATGCTTTCTTCTTTTTGCCAACTCAGTTAAATCATAGAGGGAAGCCAAACCACGTGGAGGAGAAACTCTACCTGTTTCTTATCTTTGTTTGTTGTTGCAACAAATTCATTTTTTCTATTAATGACTACTAGAAGAGGTTTTGCTTGAATCATTATATTGAATAGTATGTTGGCCACAGGCCAAAACAAACACACTATTCTTGCATGTAGTTGTTATAGGCCGTGTATATATAAGTAGTATAAGGTAGACTTTTCTATAATCAGATTATTGTAAGAAGTGTTTGGTATCGACTATATTATTTCTAATTGTATGATAGGAATTCAGAAATCATCAAAGCAAGTAACAAATTTGACTAGCTCAATCACAAAAACTAGATTGCAATGATAACAATCCTAAAAACATTCAATAGAGACATGAAAACAAGACATTCAAATCAAATGCAAACCATCACAAACGTGAATGTCTCCTCCAGAATTCTCCATTGTCCTTCTTTCTCCTTCAAATTGCTTTGTTTGTGGATCTCACCTACAAATGCAAAGGTATAGCATGAAAGCACGATTGACAAGACGAGATGACAGCATAAGGATACTAGAAGCATGATTGATTGATCGGATCGGAAAATGTGATTAATTGATTGATCAGATCCTTTGATTGAAGAAAATCATGCAATTTATAGACAAATTGGAGAGATGACAAGATTAGCATGAAGAGATTTGAAAGTAAATTTCAAATCAAGAATGACAAATATGACAAATTATGACAAAATTGACACTTTCTATGCAAGATTGATTGATTGACAAATTATGACAAAATTGACAAGGTTGCTATGCAAAATTGATTGATTGACAAATTATGACAAATTATGACAAATTGAAATGTCATTCCCATGAAATTAGGAGAAAATAGAAAATTAGATGAATTGGAAATTAGGAAATTAGAAATTGATGAAAAATTAGGAAATTAAGAATTAGGATAAATTAGGTAAATTAATTAATAATTTTTCATTCATTAATTAATTCACAAAAAGAGGAAAGAATTAATTAGCCAATTAAATAAATATTTAATTGTGACAAGAATACTTAGGATAAATAAATAAATTATTTAACCTAGAGGGAAAATGACAAACAAGATTAAATGAATAAATCATAAAACCCTAGGAGACGAATTAGAAATGCAAGGACGACAATTAGGTCTTGACAAAAGATAATTGATGTAGGGTCAATTTGATCATGATTTTGATTGACAAAGGACCAATGTTGATAAATGATTGAGATTGGTTGACAAAAATCAATGACAAATTGACCAAGATTGACAAGGAGATCAAATTGATAGGCACCAATTGATGAGGAACAATGACTAATTGATCCAAATTGACACGATTGAAAAAGGACAACAATCAATGACAAATCGATTGCAAAATTGATGAGATTGACAAGAGGACAAGGATCAATGACAAATCGATCACAAAATGACAAGATTGAAAAGATGACAAAACCCTAATTCTATCATCGATTAGGATTGACGATGTCAAAAAATGCCCAATGAGGACACACATTGATGCGATAGGATAAGATTGACCAAAATCATGACTGAAGATTATTATCGACAAGACCAAATTCGAAAGTGAGACAAATGAAGAATGCAAAAGAAGGACTTGATGCTCGCAAATGATAAAGATCAAATGTGCAACATAGAAGAAATGTTAATGCGACGCAAAAACCCTAAAATAAGGCAATGCGCCAATGTTAAAGTATGACTCCGCAAGCGTTGACCATTTTTAGACGTCTACATTTTGCCCCTCTTTGAGACAATGCAACTTCAAGCGTTGTTTCAAAGAACAATAATAAAAATGCCCCAGACAATGACAATGACATATGCATGCCCCCTCGAGGAATTAGCCGGAAACATCCAGAAAAGAGGCCAATTGATTGATAAGAATGATAGAAAATGATAGGATCAAATGGATGAAAGATCGGAGGTCGGATACACAGATTACAAGCAATAGAAGGCACAAAAGACCATGACCAGCATAAGATGGAGAGGATGTACGTCCATCTAGGCACTGACAAAGATCTATAAATGAGACAAGGAGAAGGAAAAATAGCTCATTTGCACTAGCCAAAGTGGAGGATTTGTTGCTCTGGAAAAGGACCCTTGCATAGAGATGACGAACATTCCAATGGCAGATCACCTTAGGGAACGTGTACACACCTACAGACGACCGGACGACGCGGGAGCAGTGGTATGTATCTCAAAAACCCATATTGTCAATTTCATGAATTTTTCTTGATTGCGGGACATTGTGGGGATGAGGAGGACAGAGGGAGCACCCAGTGACAGAGGCACGTGCTTCTATATGATGGAGACATATATAGTTTGACATTATGTACTCAGCCTACGGGCCATACTTAGGACAGACAGTCCAATTTTGTACTTCGATATTGTTTTGATATTAGATATGATATGCAGCTATATGATGGGATGTAATGTTGTATGGCGTATATTTACGTTCCATGTATGGATGGCTTATGCACTGTGTATGTACCATTGATGTTTATGTTTTTTGGATGCATTTATAATATGAAATGGATAAAATGCTTGATATAATGCAAATGTACTAACCAATGAATGCAGGATGCAGCTTATGATTTTGGAGATCGGAGAACTAGACCGAACTGACTACCCAAACTGATGGAAGAAATGTTAGTAAGAAGAAATTAGACAAAGGATAGTTAGAGATGAAGAAAAACTTGCTTTCACCAATGCACTTTATAGGTGAGAGCCTTTATTTAATGTAGCAAAATGGATGTAGAGCATCATGGCATGGAAGGCCAGAGCTGAAATGCAACCCTTTTTGCAAAAGACAGACACATCACACACAAGGAATGAGTGAAGCATCCTAGGGTGCATACATCAAGGGTCAAGGTATGTGCAACGTTCACAAAGAGAACGTACTTATCACAGACACCCAATGATATAGTTGCCCCAGTTTGTGACAAACATTCCACAAACAACAAACACAACAAAAAAGGAAAGGGACCAAGAACCATCCCGGTCACTCTAAATCACTCAGTGACATCCTCGAGCAACATAGGAACATGATCGAAGCCAAAGATAAATCAATAAAAAGATAAGACACACAAATTCAACCAAGTCAAACAAACATTGTGATCGTCATTGTCAAAAGTGAAAAACAGGAATGATCATGCTGTCTGGTTTCAGGGAATGCGGTACCTCGTCTAAGACAGGACACAGTCTGGTTTCGAGTATACCACACCCTGTATAAGACCCATGATAATAGTGATAAGGACAAATGATATTGATGTGGATTGATTGATATGACAATTTTAATCAGTTTGAATGTCTGGTTTGATCGAAAAGTTCATCTATTAATGCATGATTTCATTAAAGCGCAATGTTTGATTGATTGTCGTTGGATGTATGCTCAGCGATCTGTCTATGCACAAAGGGGACCATTTTTTGACAAAATGCAAAAGGCCAAAGAAATTGTTTTTTTGGATTTTGATGTTTTCCACTTTGTAAGAATTTCAAGTTTTTTAATTTTTTTGTTCGTTTTTCAGGACTTTATTTGACTTTTAGGATTTTTTCAGGACATTATTTGATTTTTAGGGATTTTTTTCAGGACATTATTTGATTTTTAGGGATGTTTTCAGGACATTATTTTATTTTTTTGGATTTTTTCAGGACATTATTTGAATGTTTTATGATTTTGCCCCCAGTGTCTAGCAAGGCAAGGAACATGACAGGTGAATAAATAGGCTTGTTGAAATGTTGGTGGATAGAGGGAAGACAAAGGCCTTTTATCATGGAGACAATACGGATGCAATTTTCAAGGGCTATTGCGTGATGGGACAAGAGACTGGTTATGACAATCTAAAGCAGGAACATGGCATGAGGGACATGTCAAGAAGTTTTTGAATCCATGTTTAAATTTTGTGTGCTTATGTCAGATCAAGATCAAGGAATGAAGAAGAGTGTATGGATAGTGATAAGATATGGATAGGATAAGCAAGACCAAGAATGGATAAGGGACATGGACTGAAGGTCGGGATTGGCTAAGGGATAGTGGCAGAAAGTTGCAATAAGCCAGGGAATATGGATGAAAGGTTGTAATAAGCAAATGGATAAATGACCAAAAGCTATGATAGACTGAAAGTTGTGAATAAGATGCATGATGCTCATGATGATCCTCAGCCTTGTCAAGATCAAAGGTGGAAAGGGAAACTGGACATGAGGGACAATATGATAATGGAGGAGTATGACATGGTATGATAGGATAATGAAGGGAAATAGGATATGAAGGAGGAAACTTGCCCCCAAGTGTGGTGTGCAAGAAGCTCATGGATTACACATGATGCCTATTTGCCAGGTTTTCATCATGGTACTTGCCCAAGGTACCTGTTTGCTAGGTTTTCACCAGTGGACGAATTATTTTTGCTTTACTTTTTTCTTTTTCTTTTTTTTTCTCACTTTTTTTTTTGTTGTATTTTGACTTTTTCAATAGAATATGGACACATGATAGGGGATGGAAGAAGGACTCAAACATCTTTTTGTTTGGATAGTAGCCTTGAAAAAAAAATGGACCATGACCGTTAAAAGTATGCTCAAAGACGTTGGTAGGATAAGGACATGGAGAATGAGATGAAACTAAGGCAGGGATTTATGCAAAGGATGGAAAATATGCATTGGATAATGGATAGGGTATTGGAAGAATTGGGCTTCATTGGATGGAAATGAATGCAAGATCAACATTGGAACACACCTTGACGGGTGGTGGATTGATGGAGGAAAAATGGATCTCAGGTTGTGAGATTTGGATGGAGGAATAGCTTGGGATTTTGGGACATAAGGGCCCAAAATGGATGAAGAAGGTGATGGAGGAACAAATTTGAGAGGGTTGGATGGAGGAATAGAAACTTTGGATGCCAAGTTGGATGTTTCTTTAGGCTTTTGTGCTTCAAGGAGCCGCTTAGGGATCCACATGGTTTTTGATTTTTC
The DNA here is from genome assembly GCF_030272615.1 of Cryptomeria japonica. Lineage (NCBI taxonomy): Eukaryota > Viridiplantae > Streptophyta > Pinopsida > Cupressales > Cupressaceae > Cryptomeria > Cryptomeria japonica. The sequence goes on along the minus strand of NC_081412.1, from coordinate 607,472,773 downwards.
ATGTTTTTGTGGTTCCTTGGAGTGCATTGCTTGCACAAGGGATTTAGGAACCCATATATATTTTGACTTTGCTTTATTTTGCTCAGTGGGCCTTTGTGGCCTTTTGGATATTTTTTTTTCTTTATAGATCATATTGTTCTTTGTTTTGACATGTTGATTATATTGGACATGTTGATTCTTGAATACATGTGGATTTCTAGACTTATGACTTTTATGCTTGGCATCCAAATTGCTTGGAGGGGGAAGGAATGCATGGATGGATATGAATGAAATGGACTTCTTTTGGATTGATTAAATTTACTCAAGGATGTGTGCCTTTGCTGACCTTGCATAGAGGAGGAAGGGATATAAGGACCTAAGATGGATGGAAGGGATAAAGGGGAAGGGATATGTTTGGATTTTGAAGGGATGTTGGATTTAGTAGGTGTACCCATGTCTTGAGGAATTTCACTGAGGCCATGACCCTTAATATTTTCTTTAACATGAAGGGATTCTTGCTTATGGAGATCTACTCCTTTGCCTTTATGAATATCTTGACTTGTAGGATACTCTTTTCTTTGGGAAGAAGATGCGAGTCCATTATGAGGTGGATATGATATGAGAGAAATAATGAGATCTTGAAGTGGATCGGATTGCACCAAAGTGGAAGAACCCATTATGCATGTCGAGGGTTCATGAACATCTTGCACTGACACATTAGAATCATGAGGGGGATTAGGATCATGAGGGGGACTAGGATTATGTAGTGGACATGGTTCAATGATAGGCTCTTCAAGAGATGGAACGGGAGAAATAATGGGATCATCAAAAGAAATGCGATCTTGGAGTGTATATGGAGCATGAAGACAAGGAGATGGAGGAACAAAAGGATCTTGTGGAGGATTTAAAGGAATAATTTGATCTTGACAAGGAGGAAGATCATTGGAATCCTCTTTAAAGGTGCTTTGCTCTGGACTTTTAATGGGATCATCAGAAAGAATGGAAGGGATATCTTGATCCTTCTTAGGAAGTGGAATGTCAATGGGATTTGAAAGGATATTTTTTTCATGAAATGGAAGGGGATCATTTGGGATTGGATGGACTGGGATATCTTGATCTTGCTTGGGGAATGGAGTGTCAATAGGACTTTGGATAGGATGGACAAGAATAGGGGAATCATCATGAGTGTCTGGGAACATGGGGTCTTGGTCAACAATTGGATGGGATGATAAGGTTTCAAGATCTTGATCTTGATCTGTTTCAAGACACGTTTCTTCATGCTCTAAATTATCCTCTTGACATGGGGTTGGACTTTGGATATGCATGGGGGATTCTGACAAGGAATGAATGTTTTGGCATGAAGGAAATGCACTTTGAACATTTGTGATGGATTCTAGTAAGGAATCAATGCTTGAACATGAGGAAGAGGGACTTCGAATGGGGTCCCCTAAAATAGGTAATGGCAATAAAGTGCATGGTGGCATTGGGTCTTGTATTTCTGAAAGATGACAAGGATGTGCATCATGAATTGGATTATCTTGGCAATCAATTATGGATAGCCCTTGGATAATTTCATCCTTGGGTGTATTTTTTGATGAGGACAATATGGAAGGTTCTTGTGAAACTTCTAGGGGTGTAGGGATAGATGCCACTTTGTTTGTAGGGATAGATGTCAATTTCTTTATGTCATTTTTTCTCCCACCCATTAAATAATAACCAAATAATAATATATCTTCACTTTAAATGCCATTCTTTTCCATGTACATAAATAATAATGGGAAAATTATAATGTATACTCACTTTTGATCTCATTCTTTCCCATGTTGCATAGAGAATAATAGGAAAATGAGGATATGGTATTCTTATGACCTTAAAAATAGGACAATATTATCGAGAGTATAAAGAAGAATGAGTTTTAATAGAATGTGTATGTATATAAAGAATTACTTTTCTAATATTATTTTGAAAAATATTTTAAAAAATATTTTTTTCTTAAAATAATTTATATATATAATTTAAAAGATTTATTTTTTGACATTTAAAATAGTCAAAATTTGAAAAAAAAAGTGATGAAGATTTATATAAAATATTGTATACAATATAATTGATTGATATTTTTACATATTAAAAATTTTATGTTGAAAACCATAATGTTATCATAAAAGGTACAAAAATAGGGTACTTCTTTAAATATTGTGTCCATACTCAGCTTAATGCATCAACTCTTTTATATACTTCATAAAAAGTTGAAAATGTATCAAGTTTTTCATAAGCCAGGGGCACAAGCATGGTCAAGAAAAAATGCATAAGGTTGCAAGGACAATTTGAGAATAATATTAAAACACAATCAAGAAATATGTGAAGACACAATTGTAAGATTTGAGAGTCTAAAAATAGTGGCTCTACATTGAAAATTGACTTGTGGATGTTATAAAGGGTCACAATAGATAGCCTTGATAAGAAAATATTTATAGTTGTATAAATGAGTCGAGACAACACTCATTAGTCATACAAATATCATAGAATGAATTGATGCATAATTAGGTTCCTTTTAGCTCTCCAAAGTGAAGTGTTCCTAGAATGGTGTTCCTCATAATATATATTTTTAATGAATTATGGATTATCAATGAATTCTCAAATGTGTATCATTAAATTTAATGATAAAATAAATTGTCACACAAGTGTGTACCAAGTTGACTCCCAATGGTTATGAGAAAAGGGCAAGTAAGGTTCATTTCAATTTTTTTTTTAAATATTTGGGTCAATCCATATCATGTGGGATCATTCTTGGATAGCACAAAAATGACTCTAAATGAGGAATCCAAAATATAAAAAATCAAATTTGAATTAATGAAAAGATAGGCTAGTTAATGATAGGAATATGTGGGAATGCGTCAAATTTTGAATGAAGGAAAATCTAGGCCAATATATGGTAGGAATGTGTGGGAACAAATATGAATATGAAAAGGATAAGGGTGTAGCTATCAGAATGCATGTAAAAAATGAAGATCAATAGTTATGAGGGAAGGAACCAAAATTAACACAAAAGAGCGGCACTTTGTTATGTAATGATATTTATTATGTCGAAGGCATATTATATTCAAATATGGATGCGAAAAGGTTCATTAATAAAAAACTAGAAGCATTTAATTTGACATGTTTGTGATACTTAAATGCATGAAAAACAAAAAAATGAAAATATATTATTATTTTTTAATTTATTTTTATTTATTTTCTCCTCTCATGCACTGAATTAAATAATTTTAAATTATTTGATCTAATTATATCCTCACTTAGACACATTTTAACTGGTCAATCAATTTTGTCTATCTTCGTCATTCAGTTAGTTAACTTTGTAATTATCTTGAACTCTAATATTGTTACTTATGGGGGATTGAAGTTGTCTCTACATCAAATTCATTGTTGTTTTCAATAAAGATAAAAAAGAATAAAAATAATAATAATTTATACTAATTTTTTTTACTTTTGTAAAGAATTTAATGAAAATATTAAAATACAAAAAATAATATATTAAAACATACTAATATAATCATATCTTAATAATAATTTAATATTAATTTAATATTAATTACAATATCAAAATATAACAATAATTTAATATTAATTATAATACAATAATATATATATATTTTAACAAAATAATGGAAAAAATATATCTATATATATTCTCTCAAGATGGCCCTAGAACCAAATGAGATTTCACAATTACAATTCTACACTTATAAATAAAAAATATTTTTCTAATGAGTTACTTAAGAGTGAAACAAAAAGTTGATTGTTATACCTATCCCTGAGAATTCAAATAATAACAAACCTAATGCAATATAAATTTTGTCATGCCTGTGAAGTGTGATACCTATGACTGCAACACAAACACTCAATAGATCATTACAAGCATGGTTAGAAAATTGAAATCAAATGAAAGATAAACCATGACAAAGTGACCTATCGCCTCCTAAGAGATGTGAGTATGGATTTGCTCTCAGATCTGGATAAGCAATCCCAGTGACTTGACTACACCTAGACGGAGGACTTGAAATAATAATAATATGCAAACTAGATGAGATTGATTATGCTAGATTGATCCAAGAGGTTAATTAAGCTAATGATATGCATGATTAAGCTAAATGATTCAATAATTATGTTAGAAAATGATCAAATTAAGCTAAATCTAAGATGCAATTGCCTATAACAACAATGCTCAAATTATATGCCTATATTAACAATGCCTAAATTGATAATGAGATGGGATCCTTTGTGCTCCAAAATGGGGGATATTTATAGGATTTCCAAGGCCAGGGGTGAGGTGGCAGGAATCAACGGTCAAGATTGAGTCTGAAGATATCAAGGGTGAAAATGGAGGTTGGAGAAGAGGTTGGAGGAAGGGACACTTGTCATCTCTGTGGTGACAAGTGTCAAGGAGCCTTTCTCATGAGAGGCCAAGTGTCCAAGGGAGGAGACATGTGGCCAAAGTGCCATGTGTCTCAAGGGGAGAATATCCACACCATAGGAGGTTAGGATAAGGAGGTTAGAATGTGAAAGATAGTATAGGGTTAGGCAAACCCAAGGTTAGGTGGAATGGGTTAGGTTAGAGAGATGGTTATGTTAGGAGGCATGTGGGTAATTTGAATTTAAAAATTCAAATAATAGGAAAAGACTAATTAATTTTCAACAACTCATAAATTGATTTGTTTTAATTAATTAGGGGATTAGAAGAATTGATTGAAATGGGGGGAGGATTAATTAATTTGAATTAATTAATCAAAGGGGACTATTTAAAATGAACCTATTAGATAAATCCTTAGATTTATTAATAAGTAGATGAAAGGGAGAATTTAATAAAATTGCTAATGAATTCAATTAAATTAGGGAGGAGGATTAATTAAATAATTGTTTATTTAATTAATTATCTTTAGGCCATTTTTAGGTGTATACATTTTGCCCCTCTTTGAAGTGAGGTGTGATGACGCATTGATTCAAAGAATAATCTCATTTTGATGATGATATTGGTTCGATAGGATGCCCTAGACATTTATTGATAAATTGCGGTACGATGATGCCCCCTTGGGAGATCAATTAAGATAATTGACCTTTGGAGTATATGAATTTTTGCGAAATTCATATCCCGATTAGAAATGATTTGATTTTTGCAACTGTGGTTGATGAATGTACGAGTTCTACGATCATGGTGATGTGGTTCTTGATTATTGATAAAGCTTGATTGATTAGATTGATAAGATCAAGATTCAGTCTGGTTTCAGGAATGACACCTCCTGTATAAGACAAAGATGATCAAAGCATCTGGTTTCAGGAATGATATATCCTGTATAAGACTTGATCAGAACGTCTAGCTCCAGGAAAGATACATCATGTATAAGACATGATAGAATCAATTTAGATGTGATCGATTGATAGAATCGATAAGGTTGATTGAGTAAAGAACTGATAGATTTGTTGATATCAAGTTGCAAGAAGATTCAAATATGCTGATGTTGGTTCGATTGAGGGCGTAACATAAGATTTGCGTTGGGTCGACAATATCTGGAAAGAGATGAGTCATTAGTCTGATTGTGTATACACTTATGATGATACCTTGATGATTCCTGCGATAGATTTAACCTTGGATAAAATGAGCTTGTGGGATCCCATGAAAAAATGAAATGCAAGCTAAATGCAAATGAAATGCAAAGCTACGACCGAACCAGTCACTGGGTTATTGCATTTTTTTTTAAATGTGGGAAGTGAGTGCAAACATCGATGGTATAATTAAACCATGATGACTTGAGCATTGCTTTCCTGGATCTTGATATTGCAAGTTAGCACAAGCATCGAGGTATAATTGAACCAAGATGACCTAAGTGTTGCTTGCATAAAATAGGCAGTATTAACCATTTCAATATGCAAATTGAAAATGTCTTCGATGATACTCTGATGATCATTTCCTCAGACAAATTTGCACATATTAATGATTAATTTGCAAACAGCAGATAAGAAAAATATCATGTTCCTTCCTTGTTCCTCTAGTCAGAGACATCCTAGAGTCACTCAGAAATCATGATAGCGAAAATCAAGATAGAAAAGTTGAACAATCATGTTAAAATCATTATCCAAAAGATAGCATCCATTGAAAGGTGTGTGATGTGCTTAGACTGACATGTGATAGTTTGATGGTTGACAATTTGATCTCGTGTTCAACGTTGGATGTGTGTTATTTTTCGCTTGATAAGAGTTGCCTGACTATTGTTCTCCCTGTTTGATTAAGCTCAAAATGATCAAAATTTTTGCCCCCGACTAGGTGCAGGATTTTACCCCAAGCCTCGAAACAAAGTCATTATGATATACCCAATGATCCAAACCATGACAAGAAGCCACCTAGGATGTCTGCGTATGTACAAAGGCTTTATTATGGATATGAACAGCGCTGATGAAAAATGAATGCAAGCGGAAGGATGCATGAACTAATAGATGGAAGAGCTAGCGGACAGATAACACCTGTTTGCCAGGTTTTCACCATCTGTTTTTATTACACTTTTTCTTATATTTGATTTTTTTTTTCACTGTTTTTGGATTTTTCTGCTTTTTCACTGTTTTTGGATTTTTCTACTTTTTCACTATTTTTGGATTTTTCTTCTTTTTCAGACATAAAACTTCTTCAGATGCATGTTATTGATGGGTTCCTCGAGTTGATCCTCATCCTGTGTTGATAGCTGATATGCTCTTGACCCAAATACTGTTGTGACCACAAACGAACATAACCAGTTTGGTTCAAACTTCCCTTTCTTTTCTTGATCAGTCTGGTTGCGTGGATTTTCTTTGAGTACTAGTTCCCCAACTTGAAATGTTCTCAGTTTGACCTTGTGATTGTAACTTTGACACATTCTTTGTTGATATACCTTTAAATGATCAAAGGCATTTTGTCTTCGTTCATGGATTAATTCTAACTCCTGCAATCTAGATACTCATTGTTCTTCATCTGGGATAAGACCTTTTAATGATACTCATAGAGAAGGTATCTCTACTTCTATCAGTAATATTGCTTTTGATCCATAGACAAGAGAGAAAGGTGTGGCACCTGTTGGTGTGCAGATACTGGTACGGTAGGCCCATAGAGTAGGGTTCAATTGAATATGCCAATCTCTTCCAACATCATTCATGGTCTTTTTGAGGATTTTCAAAATGGTTTTGTTTGATGTCTCTGCTTGCCCATTCCCTTGTGGATAGTATGGTGTTGAAAATCTGTGTTGAATCTTGAATTTCTCACATAGTTCTTGGACATCCTGATTTTTGAATGGTCACCCATTATCAGTGATAATGGTCATAGGTATTCCATAGCGATAGATGATGTAGTTCAAGATAAATGAAGCAATTTGTTTTCCTATGATATTGATGAGAGGTACTTCCTCAATCCATTTTGTGAAATATTTTGTAGCTACAAGGATGAATTTGTGACCATTGAAGGAAGAAGGATTTATATTTCCTACTAGATCAAGACCCCTTTGGCAAAAAGGCCAAGATGTTGCCAAAGCATGAAGTTCTTGTGTTGGTGCATGAATCAAATTTCCATGGATCTGACGTTGTTTACATGTTTTAACTATCTGAAAAGAATCTCGTTCCATAGTTGGCCAATAATAGACCAAGCGTATCAGTTTTTTCGAAAGGGTAAGACCACTTGAATGAGTGCCACAAATATCGTTATGGACTTCATGTAAGGCCTTCTCAGATTCTTCTTGTTCGAGACATCTTAAAAGAGTACCATCCTGACCTCGTTTAAAAAGGGTATTTGTGACAAGAGTATAATGGGAGGATTGGCGAATAAAGTTTCTCTTTTGATTTTTCGATAAGTCAGGAGGGAGGATATTATCTTTTAGGTATGTGTAAGTTTGGCCATAGAGGGAGGAATCATGTCCAACAAGGTGACAGATAGTTTGGGAATCGAGGTAATTATGAGCAGGTTAAAACAACTCTTCCATTAAGAATTCATAACGTTGTTGGTTTTCTTGTGTTTGAAGGAGAGAAGCAAGTGTTGCCATGGCATCTGTTGCTTTGTTGTCATTCCTTGGAATCAGTTGAAAAGTTATTTCTACAAATTATTTCTTGATATCATCAACCATGTTTTTATAAGGCATTAACTTTCCATCCTTTGTTTGATAATCACCATTGATTTGATTGATGACGAGCTGAGAGTCTCCAAAGACCTGTAGCTATGTAATGTTCCACTCTATAGCCATTTTGATACCTATAACCAAAGCTTCATATTCTATTTTATTGTTGGTGCAAGGAAAGCTTAATTTGTATGCTTTTATAATTATATGACCTTGTGGTGTGATGAATAGAATGCCTGCTCTTGATCCATGTTGTGTATAGGAACCATCAAAGTGTAATTGCCATATTTTTGTGGTGACTGTTAGGATATCAGCATCAGGAAACTCAATCTATAAAGGATGATCATCTTGAAGTGGTGCCTTTGCTAGTTGGTCTACAATGACTTGCCCCTTGATAGATTTTTTGTCAACATACTCAATATCAAACTCACTCAGTATCATGATCAATTTTGCTAGTCGTCATGTTAATGTTACCTTGCTAAGCAAATACTTCAATGGATCAATTTTAGCAATCAACTTGATGGAGTGAGATAGTCGATAGTGTCTTAATTTTTGAGAAGCAAAAACTACCGCCAAGCATGCTTTTTTTGTTGGAGAATAATTGATCTCATATCCTACTAATGTTTTGTTGATGTAGTAGATGTCTCATTCTTTTCCTTCATTGTCCTGTTGTGCAAGTAGAACTCCTAATGATACTTCAGTGGTTGATACATAGAGTAACAATGGCTTTCCTAAAATTGGTGACATTAGGATGGGTGGTTGCATGAGATAGGCTTTTATCTTATTGAATGCATCCTCGCGTTGATGGTCCCACCTGAAATGAACATTTTTATGCAATAGATGAGTAAATGGTTGGCATTTATCTGCTAGGTGAGCAACAAATCTTTTGATTGACTGTATTCTTCCTTGAAGTGATCTTAGTTGATTGATATTTTGGGGAGATGCCATTTCCATGATTGCTTTGACCTTAGTTGGATCTACTTTGATACCTTTATCTGAAACAATGTATCCCAATAGCTTGTCTGAAGTGACACCAAAGGCACATTTCTTAGGATTCAGTCATAGTTTGTACTATTCTAACCTATCAAAGATCTTTTCTAGTATTCCTATATGGTCTTCTCTATTGTACAATTTGGCTAATATGTCATCCACATAATCTTCCATGAATGTATGCATCATGTCATGGAATATCGTTGGCATAGCTCTCTGATATGTAGCACCTACGTTCTTTAGTCCAAAAGGCATGACGTTCCAGCAGAAAGTACCCCATGGACATGTGAAAGTTGTCTTTTCTTGATCTTCAGGTGCTATTTTAATCTGATTGTATCTAGAGAAACCATCCATTAGAGAGAATATGGAGTGTCTAGCAGTTAAATCCACAATGATGTCAATGTTAGGCAAAGGAAAGTCATCCTTTGGACATGCATTATTAAGATCTCTGAATTCTATGCATATTCTGATACTTTTATCTAGTTTGGAAATAGGAACAATGTTGGATACCCATTGAGGATATGCTACAGGTCTAATGAATCTGACATCCAATAATTTCTTTAGTTCTGCTTTGACTAGAAGAGCAATATGTGGATGCATTTTCCTTAATTTTTGTTTAACTGGTTTGGCTCCTGGACTAACATTTAAGTGATGCATAATAAGCTCTGGATCTAATCCCAGTATGTCTGCATATCACCAGGTGAAATTGATTTGTCATCATTTGAATAATTCCATATATTGTTGCATTTCTTGCTCTGACAAAGAAGTTGTTGGATGTAGGATCTTTGGTTGCTCTGTTGTCACAATGTTAACTGCCTTTATTGGTTCGATCAAAATGGATGACCTTTCTTGATAGTTCGTAGGTAAAGTGTCAAATCTCCCATCTTTCGGCACCTTGAGGGGGTTTTCACCATTAGATGTGTCATTTCGTTTTACTTTTTCTTGATCTAATGTTGCCAAGAAATGGTTTTTCACCATTAGACCTAATATTGTTTTCTTTATTTTTACTTTTGCGACTAGGAGATTTGGCACCCACTTGACTGGAAAATGCATTTTTGAAATTCCTAGTGAAATTTGTTGTGGGTTCGATTGCATTAAGATATACAGATATGGCATAGTCATTAGGAAAGGTATCAATGGCAGTATGTCTTTCATTTTCCCAGTCAATAAGTTCAGGGTGGATTAGAGGTAGGGAGTCATCAGGTTGAGATACTTCGAGGGTATCAAGGGTCATGATAGATGTGTCAAATTTTTTGATATGTATATCAATATCTAGAACGGTACTCTCATCAGAATGACCTTGCACAAGGAGCTCCTGATCGTCCTCGATTAAGTCCAAGTCAGCCGAATGTGATTCTAATTCAAGTGAGACAGTTCCTAACGTTTGCCCTACATATGTGTGAACTACATCGACACCTACATCTTCTTCAAAGAAATTTTCTTTAGCTGATTCTTCAGAGTGATAGGAATCCCATTCCCATTCATTAGAATCTATCTCACTTGTAGCTTGCAATCTATAGATTTGTTTCCTCTGCTTTTCTTGCTATATCTTTTCTTCTTTCATATTCAACCTCTTCTAGACTGAGATTGAGTTTTTTCAACCTTGCTATGAGTTCTCCTTGAGTAGTACTAGGTTCATGCTTGTTTTGATTGAGAGTTATGCTACTTGGGAGGTGCTTTTAGTTTGTTTTTCCTATTGATCTGAAGCTTGTTTCTTTTGCCATTTCATGTTTGCTTGTTCTTGTTGCTTGGCTGATGCTTCTTCCCTTTCAATTGCAAGTTGTTCTTGTATGTTTTCATATTCTTCTTGTTGTTGGTTAGACGGTGTGTCTTCTGGTAGAGTAACTTGTCCATACCCTAAGTTTGTTTTGTTTGTAGCCTACTGAGTGTAAGGTTGGATAGATTCTGATATACCTTCTTTTCTTTTTCCTATAGGATCTGTTCCAGTGTATCCCATTTTTCTAAGAATGTTAAATCCTTTTCCATACTTTTTTGTGGGTATGCGGACATTGTTGATATTTTGTTGGACTTCTTCATCCTTGTATAGCCACTTTAGTACATCTTTGTCTTTTGTTTCCTTTGACAAGGTCCCAGCACTAACAAATGCTCCATCAAATATTGGAAGATGTTTCACAATTGGTTGTTGTTTAGAGTTTGATGGTTTTCCATAGGACTTAGGAGAGAGTGGTAATTGTGATATTGAATTTTCTCTGTTCCCTCGAGCTCTTAGCTGCATTTGTTTTTCCATACTTGACAAAATTGAGGAAAATGATTTTTCTTTTGATTGTGTGTTTGAAGATGATGCCTCCCTATTATGAGAAACAATGACTTCTTGAACTATTTTGAGATTACTACAGTACTGAAATGGATTTGAATCTATTGAGATCATGATTTCCTGCCCATTGTAGGGAAACTTTAGGCACTGATGATATGTTGATGGAACAACTTGAATGTCATGTATCCAAGGTCTTCCCAAGAGTATGTTGTATGATAAGTCCAAATCTAGAACTTGGCATGATGTGTCTTTCTGTAAAGGTCCCACTCTGATGGGTAACATCACAATTCCTTTAGAGGAACGCTCTTCTTCATCATAGGCTTTGATGGTGATCTTTTTTTGGGGATCAACTGCATCTTCTGAATAACCTAGATCATGGACTAGACTCAAAGAGCAAATGTTTAAGCCAGCTCCTCCATCTATTAGGACACATTTAACTCGTGTCTTATGAATGATGACTTCGATATGCAAGGGGGCATTATGGGGATGTTGCAAGGACATGTCATCTTCTTCCATGAAGGATAAGCAGTGAGGGGTTGTGAAGTGTCCCACCATGGTTTGGAATTGATCTATATCAAGATCTTTGGACATTGTTGTATCTACTAATGCTCTTTCAAGAATTTATTTGTGTGTAGGTGAAAGCTTTAAAAGTTCTAAGATGGATATTTGTGCGGGTGTTTTTTGCAATTGCTCCACTAGATTATATTGTTTTGCAGTGGATGACATGTTAGTGGTAGGACCCGGCAAAACAACTTTATCTTTTCTTCTTGTGATAGCATGAGCAGGTTCTTGATTTTGCTTTTCTTTACCTACAATCACATTTACCACATTATCATATGTATGAGTGTAGTTTACCTTTGCTTTACCCTTACCATTATTTGTTGTTGATGATTCACCCTTCTCATTATTTGGAAGTGGAGTTTTAAAAGTTGCATGAGATTCGTTTGTCGTATGTCCATCCACAGTTATTACTCCATTATCAATCAAATCTTGGATGACATGTTTCAACCACTGACAATTATTTGTGTGATGTCCCTTGTTTCGATGGAAATCGCAATAATGGTTATCATTCCACCAACGGGGTTTTACTTGAGGTTTGTAGTTCCTTTCTTCTGGCAAAATAATCAATTTGTTTGCAAGAAGTGTCTTTAGTGTGGAACCAAGTGGTTCACCAATGTTCGTAAATTTCCTTCGAAAGAAATTGTTGAAAGTTGATTTTTGGTGATTGTTGTTTTGTTGAGCTGTTGTTGAGTGAGTGGATAAATTGAAAACTGGTTGTTTTTGTTTTACATTATTGTTATCCACTATTCCATCATTGATGACATTTCGATTTCTATTCCAAAATTTAGGCTTATCATTATTATTGTTGTTAACATTGTTGTTAGGAGGATTAATGCCTTCTTTGTATAGCTTCAACTCACCCTTCTTTACCATAGCTTCTTCCATTCTGATATCATTATCGATCATCATTTCAAAATTTTGATGGCATTGCATTTTTAGATGATAACTCATTTGTCCATTTAGGTTGTCGATGAATATGTCTATCTTCTCGTATTATGGCACCGTTTGAGGATATCGTGAAGCTAATTGTCTCCATCTCTGTAGAAATGTCATGAAAGGTTCTCCACTCTTTTGTTTAGTGTTACATAAATCGAGCATTTTTACCTCATGTTGGATGTTATAAGAGTATTGTGAAACAAACTTATCCAAAAATTATGTGAATGATCTAATCCTAGGTGGAAGTTTCGAGAACCATTCCATAGCTAATCCACTTAATCTTTTTGGAAATAATCTCATTAGATAGGTATCCTCATGTGCAAACTCCATGCTCAGCATGCAAAATTATCATATATGATCCTAGGGATCAGTGCTCCCATTATATTTATCGTATCGAGGAGTTTCACAACCTGTAGGAAATGGTATCATGTTTAGATTTCTATCGAAGGGGTAAGGACATATTTCTTGAAGCGAGTATCTTCTAACAGTTCCTCTCTGCATATCTTGAATTTGTGTTTGCAACATTTGTATTTGTTGTGTAAGAGCGGTGATAGGATTATCAACATGATTTGTCCTTGTATGAGTGTGTGTTCTAGTATGATCTTGATCTCTTCTTGTGTCATCTCGAACCCTTCTTGTGTCTTCATTAGATTTAACATGATTGAGAATTTCTACGTCATCCTTTTTGGGAATGGAAGTTTCCTCATTAGTTCTTGTGCTATCATGAATTGATGTGTCATTCATTTTGAGACCAAAAATATCCTCATGTCGTTCATTATTAGGGGAAGAGTCACTTCTCTTTTGTGCTAATTTGCTCACATCAAAATCTTGGGGGAGTGTAGCACCAGATTTAGCTAACATTAGGAAGTATTTTTCTTTTTCTCCCTCCAATATTTTTTCCATAAATTTATCGAATTTAGGATCTTGTATGATTTCTCGGAGATGTCGTTATGTTATTTCCCCTTCTTCTTGTATTTAATTTTTGGGTTCCATGGTTCTATAATCTTCAGTTGTTTCCAATGTTTCGATTTCCATTTCTGCGATCTTTCGTCTTTGCACTCTAATTAAAACGGGCATACACGTGTTAGATATTATGCTAGGATTCGATTGTCCAAAAGTTGTTTTGATAAGTGATCAACTATCAATGTAAATGTGATAGAGTGATATGACATGAAAAGATGATTCAAGTGTTTGAAAGTTTGCAATTTTTTTTATCTTCGGTTTTGGAGTGCAAAGATGATGATTTTGATAAAAACCAAGTCCAATAGGAACAATATATCCTACGATGTGGGACAAGGTTGTCTTGACCAAATGTTGTAGTTTCATGATAGAGGATGATAGATCTTGATGAGAAACTATGTTTTGAGTGATCAGTTTATCAAAGAGGGTGATAATGCACTTTGAGATGTTAGATCTTGAAGTTGTTGAAGGTGAATACTTGAAAATCTTGAGGTGTCTATTTCTAGAATCCGACTTGACAAATGATAACTTGACCAAGCGAACCAAGGAGACAATCTAAGCACAGAATGACAAATATCAGGTGTTTATTCTCATTGTAAACTGACCAAGCAAATATGATAGGTCTGAAAAGACATGCAATAAGACAGCTCTGGACTAACAGAGACAGAAATTCGTATGACACCTTATACAACTTCGAACGACAATTTAAACAGGCTCATACGACAAACCAAAAATCTCGCACGACAAAAGACATAAACTTGTATGAGCTTTCTCACAAAACCAGACGACAAAAGATGACACAAAATTCTCTGCTAAGTTGACTCATACAACAATTCTCACTAGACCACATGATAAACTAGATGCTTTGTACGACAAACTAACAAACTCATACGACTGAGGATAGAATAGAGACAAAAATTTTGTTTTGACAAATTTTTTATCAATGAAGTTTGATGTTTTGCTTCTATTTTTCAGTTTTTTTAGATGTCTGATTTTTTGTTTTAGGGACAAAGACACAGTAAACATGCGATATGATAAGTGATCTCAAGCACAACATGCTAAATCCTAAGGAAGTTGGCTGAGAGAGAAAAAATTTGCTTGCAAACTTAGGTACACACCCAATAGCTAATCAGAATACAGCCGCTGAGTCTCATGCAATGGATTCTCAACGTCGTATTATCGAACTCCAAATGCTAATGGGGGCACGATATGGCAAGTGTCTTTGGAGAGATACTATCTCTCTTGCACAAAGATTATCCCCCTTTCGGAGGTGAATCGGGTAGCTTCTAATTTTAATCGGAACTAGTAAGGGACCCGTTCGGCGCGTCGGGGTATAAACTCAATTAAGAGGTCTCCCAGCCTTGAAAACCAAGGTTTGATATACCCGAAGATATGGAGGAGAGTTATTCCCGAGCATTGTCATTGACTTGATTTTCATCAAATCACGTTTATTTTATAGTGGGTTGGAGTACTTGGTGTTAGTCGTTCCCACTTGGGTCATTCCCCTCTCACCGACCTTAATGGATTTGGCCTTATAGGCTCCTCGAGAGGGCGGGCCCGCTAAAGATATGCACTATTGAAAGGAAAAGATGAGTCTGGATTTCTGATCACCTAAGAAAGGTGAGAGCATACTCGCCTATCATCAAAACACATAAAAAATGTTTGTTCATTTCCATTAGCAAAATAAGTGTGCCTAGAAAACTTAAAGAAGACACAAAGTTTGGTTGAGTCCTCCTAGGCAACCTGCAAAATAGATATGTTAGTAGTCATGATGTTTGGACGAAATGAAGCTTTGACAAGAGTAATCTTTGACGATCGTCCTGCAAAAACTAGTTAGGTTGTCGAAAAACTCACAAATAGACCAGGGTTAGCATTAGTAATAATCAAATTGAAGCATGAAAACCCTAAAATAAAATCTATTTTGAAAACACAGAAGCAGAATTTCATATGACAATTCTCACCTGATCGTACGACGATTCTCACCTACTTGTACGAGGACACAAAGGAGCTCATACGAGACAGCAAGGGAACTTGTACAAAATTCTAAATCAGACCTGGCCAGAAACATACTAGATTGAAATTTTGATGATGTTAAGAGGCCAAAAATGAGATTTTCGGCCCCACGGTGGGTGCCAAAATGTTGTGTTTGTGAAGTGTGATACCTACAACTGCAATACAAACACTCAATAGATCATTACAAGCATGGTTAGCAAATTGAAATCAAATGAAAGATAAACCATGACAAAGCGACCTATCGCCTCCTAAGAGATGCGAGTATGGATTTGCTCTCAGATCTAGATAAGCAATCCAGTGACTTGACTACACCTAGATGGAGGATTTGAAATAATAATAATATGCAAACTAGATGAGATTGATTATGCTAGATTGATCCAAGAGGCTAATTAAGCTAATGATATGCACGATTAAGCTACATGATTCAAGAATTATGCTAGAAAATGATCAAATTAAGCTAAATCTAAGATGCAATTACCTATAACAACAATGCTCAAATTATATGCCTATATTAACAATGCCTAAATTGATAATGAGATGGGATCCTTTGTGCTCCAAAATGGGGGATATTTATATGATTTCCAAGGCCAAGGTGAGGTGGCAGGAATCAACGGTCAAGATTGAGTCTGAAGATATCAAGGGTGAAATTGGAGGAGGTTGGAGAAAAGGTTGGAGGAAGGGACACTTGTCATCTCTATGGTGACAAGTGTCAAGGAGCCTTGCTCATGAGAGGCCAAGTGTCCAAGGGAGGAGACACATGGCCAAAGTTCCATGTGTCTCAAAGGGAGAATATCCACACCATAGGAGGTTAGGATAAGGAGGTTAGAATGTGCAAGATATGATAGGGTTAGGCAAACCCAAGGTTAGGTGGAATGGGTTAGGTAAGAGAGATGGTTAGGTTAGGAGGCATGTGGGTAATTTGGATTTAAAAATTCAAATAATAGGAAAAGATTAATTAATTTTTAACAACTCATAAATTGATTTGTTTTAATGAATTAGGGGATTAGAAGAATTGATTGAAATGGGGGGAGGATTAATTAATTTTAATTAATTAATCAAAGGGGACTATTTGAAATGAACCTATTAGATAAATCCTTAGATTTATTAATAAGTAGATGAAAGGGAGAATTTAATCAAATTGCTAATGAATTCAATTAAATTAGGGAGGAGGACAAATTAAATAATTGCTTATTTAATTAATTATCTTCAGACCATTTTTAGGTGTATACAAATTCAACTTGATGTGGTATTGGGAATTGACTAGTAAATACTTTTGAGCTGTCATAATTCTTATGTTTTTTGTAGGTCTCTTAAGATTGAGATCAGTAGGACCACTAAACCATATGTTGTTTCTTGAAAAAGAAAACAAGGAACCATTATTAGGGAAGGAATAAATTCCCCTATATAAATTGTATGATATCTCTTTGTTTGAGTTGCAGATTCAACTTTTTGGCCCTTGCTTAACATTCAAGAATCTATGGAGAGGCACGTATTTTGTTCTTTGTGAGCTTTCCAAAAGCTTAGTTTTTAGTTTCAAATTTTGGATTAATTGAGAAGGATCACTTTCTCTCTTTAATTTATCAGAATTCCATTGATATTGTTCCTTTCACTAGTAGACATTATCTACTTGTGTTGATTAGTCCAATAATAATTTATACTTTTAAAATGCATGCTTACTAATAAAGGACTAATCAAATTAATTTAATAATTTTATAGTTGCTATTTATGATCCTAAGTGATCCTAAGTGGCTCTTTCGGATTTTGCATCTTATTCAAATTAGTTTTTGATAGCACATAGTTATATTTAATTCATAGGGATCTTATTTTTCTTATATTGATTGAAATATGAATTTCAAAGATCTTTTATTTTTGAATTCTGTTGAATTTGATTAGGCTAAATAGAGTTCATGTTGTTAAGAGTATCTCATATCATGATTTGCTAATGTATTTTTATTATCGTGTTTAGATATGGAGTTTTAATGTTATTTACATTTAGACTTCATTGAAAATAGAAACACTTTATATGGTTATAAAATTTATATGTTTATTTTCTTGTGGAGTGCATGACTTGTCTTGCAATGCCCTTCATGCCTATGGCCTTAAGATGTCTAGATCTCAGCATTGTTTTTTTGACTATGTATGTAGGAGATGGTTGGTCTTGTGCTTATTGTTTTTGGATGTTGCTTAGTATTTTACCTTTGCCATTTTCAATTTGAGTTTTGATTATGACTTCAATTCTTTTCTTGAATGGCATGTTTGGACCACACACATGTTTCATTATATAGTCCCTTGAAATGTTGATTGTTGATATTTGATTTGCATTGAGATGCATGTTTGACATTATGCAATTTGCAGTTTATAATTCTTCCCCTGGTGGAATATAAATAACTAGAAAATAAAATAATTCAATTTTTTTTAAAGATATTTTCTACTATTTTCCGAATTTTTTGGAAGGCAAAGGGATAGGTACCTAATTGAGAGGGAAAATGTCAGATACTCCAAGAGGGTGGAAAAAGTTTGACAGCACGATGCGGAAAAAGAATTACTCTTGGAACACGTGACCTCAACAACAACGCGCCAAATTGTTTGACTGGAAATAATGCTACAAACTCATTTTCCATTTTCACGGGAGACGTTTACAGGGGGTAATTTTGTGGTTGTAAGTGTTTTTCAAGCGTCTATCTGATTTTTGTTGGATGTGCATAGTAAAATATTGTTGGCCTATATCTATCTTCTACAAAATATTGTTGGATACAACCAGCTTACAACAGGTTAATTTGTGATTGTAAGTGTTTTTCAAGAATCTATCTGACTTTTGTTGAACATGCATAGAAAAATATTGTTGGCCTATCTCTATCTTCTACAAAATATTGTTGGATACAGCCAGATTACAACAGGTTAATTTGTGATTGTAAGTGTTTTTCAAGCGTCCATCTGACTTTTGTTGGACATGCATAGAAAAATATTGTTGGCCTATCTCTATCTTCTACAAAATATTGTTGGATACAACCAGCTTACAATAGGTTAATTTGTGATTGTAAGTGCTTTTCATGCGTGTATCTAACTTTTGTTGGATATGCGAAAACCGATGGCCCCAGTCAGACCAACTGACTTAGCCACCACGACCATGAATTAATGGTATCCAACATGTCCATCGCACCAACCGTCCTCAACACTAATCCCACAGACAGGTCAAACATATCACTCAATGCAATACTACGGGACAACTCATTTTACTCCGCAATAATCACCCGTTGACCATCCATCTTTCATGGAGAGTGAGAATAGCCACAATCTCGCCCAAATCGTTATGCAGCCGACAAATCAGCCAGCTTGTAAAAGTTTTTTATTATTGAATATAAGAGTCGATTTGTTGGCTGCATAGACACCGCCCAATCTCGTCCATACCACTGGCAACTTCATTCGCTAAATCTATTTGCTGCCCAATTCACCCCAGGATAAAATCCATTGTTTCCAGAATCCCTCTGAGTAACCTCCAATCCGGTGTAGATTGTTTCCTAATCTTATTTACACATCATTGAATCACCTTCAACGTCTACACTACACATATATATAAAGTATGTATGTGTACATATATGTATATGTGTATATACGATTAATTTAAAAATAAATAAATAAATAAGATATTCATCTTAGTATTGTGTTCATATTTAGCTTAATGCATCAACCCTTTTATATGTATTTTATGAAAAGTGGAAAAATGCATCAAGTTTTTCATGAGCCAAGGTCGCAAGCACGGTCAGGACAAATGTACAAGGTTGCAAGCACAACCAGGAAAGATGTGGAGGCACAAATGTAAGATTTGAAATTTGAACACTAGTGCCTCTACATCCAAAGTGAATGTGTGCATGTTGCAAACAAAAGGGTCTCAATAGATACCCCGAATGGGACTATATTTATAGTGGTGGAAATGATTACAGCTAACTCTTTAGTCATGAAAATATTAAGAATGAATTGATGTATAATTATGTTCATTTTGGATATCAAAAGTTAAGTTTTTCTAGAATAATGTTTCTCATAATGCATATAGTTTTAATTGATTTATAAATGATCAATAAGTGTCTTTAAATGCCATGGAATAATAAATTTCAACACAAGTGTGTACCAAGTTAAGTTACAATGGCTAGGAGAAAATAGTAAAGAGGGTCATCCGAATTTTAAAAATTCACATTTGGACTCATCCAGGTCATGTACTTTCACTATTAGACACCACAAAAATAACTTGAGATAAAGAATATAAAATATCAAAATCAAATTCAAATGAATGAAAATCTCAAGACACTAATAAATGATACAAATATGTGCGAAAACATCAATTTTAAATGAATGAAAATTGAGGCAATTAAATGATGGGAATGTAGAGTAGTAAATAAAGGTTGATAGTGATGAGTAAGGAACCAACATTTAATTAAAAGAATTTAATATTTTTAATGTAATTATACTAATTTATTCTCTCAAAATGGACCCAAAGCTAAATGGGAGTTATTTCACTATTATAATTCAAAATTTGTAAAGATGTTATATTTTCCTCATGGGAAACTTAGAAAATTAAATTAAATGTTGAAGAAATGCAATTAACATAGCTAATAAAGATAGGTTTAGATATAAACAATAATAAATATTCATTTAAGAGTTAAACAAAAGTATATATTGTACCTAGATCTTAGAAAGACTACATAGTACAATGTTGAAGAAAGAATGACTTTTGTAACATATGACTTCAACAACATGCAGGCAAGCACAAATACCATCTCAAATGTTGATCCTCCTTCCAACTCATCGAAAAATCTAATGTTAGACATCAACATAACACACTTCATAAAAAGACTAACAAAACAACATAATCTATTCTTAAATCTCTTTATTGTATTCCACACATAGAAAATAATAAGAAAACAGTAATGTATCGTCATTTTTTTTTTCATTCTTATCTACATGCATAGAGAATAAGAAGAAAATAATTATATTTTATCCTCACTTTTGGTACCACTCATTTCCACACACATAGAGAATAAGAGGAAAATAATAATGCATCCTCACTTTTGATTTCATTATTTTCCACATGCACTTGAAATAAAAGGAAAATAATAATTTGCCCTCATTTTTTATGCATTATTATGACCTAAAAAGGTGTTGAAATATTGCAGAGGATGTAATAACCCATCCATAGTACGCCAAATTTCCAACAATTTTTTTTATGTTATTAATTTTCCTTAATTGTTAAGTGTTCATTGATTTGTATACTCAGAAATTCATCTATCCATCAAACAAGATAGGAACCTATCCCTCAAGCAAGGTTATGCATCCATCTATCAAACAAGATGGTCATCTATCCATAAAATATGACAAACATTGATCCATCAAATAGGATAGGAAACATAGTTCTCTAGAGACTTAAACTTAGCCTGGATAGTTTGTCACCCTAAATCATTCTCCCTCATGGATACACTTCCTAATGGAGGTGTGCACTAAGGTTTGTCTTTAGGTGAAGAGAATATAACCAACTTGAATCCCTCCTCTAAATTTTGACCTATAGCCTTTGAGGAAACAAGTGATACTTTTGGGTCCCTTCTGAGTATACAAAGAGTACATTTTATCTTAACATTATATTAGAATTTTTATCCCCATCCCTTTACTCAAAAGAATTATCTTGATTTACTATTCTTTATTAATGCATCACCTTCCTTAAAACCTATCCCTAATTGCCTTTGTACTAGAGACATAGTTCATCCTTAGAATGCTTACATACACCTCTTACAAATGGAATCAAGAAATATGTAGTTTTGTTTCTATCTAGACTCTATGTAAAATGTATAGAGAGTACATAACTCTTTCTAGGATCCTTATCCTAGACAGCTTCTCTATTGTTTTTACCCATGTTGGGAAGCTAATAAAGCAAAATGGTCCATGACTTACCTTTTCTTGTTTACCATTTCAATCTAAGCCCTATCCTTGGGCTTGTTTATTTATATCAAAAACCCTATCGAGGATTTCTATGATTTCACTAGTGGATGTTGGTTTATTAAGAAATATCTTGTTAGAATATGGATATGAGGATTTCCTACCTCTTGGATTGTAATATCAAGATCTCTTATGACTCCTTACAAGTTTATAGGGACAATGCCATGGATTTCATTATTCATAAAGAATACTAGGCAAATAATAATGTATCCTCAATTTTTATTTCTTTTTTTTCCACATGCATAGAAAATTAAAGGAAAATAGTAATGTATCCTCCTTATTATGCATTTTTTTGATTGAAAAAGGTATTGCAAGATTGTGAAGAATGTAAAGAAGATTATATTTTAAAAAATGTATGTATCTTAAAGAATTATTTTTACTTTAATATTATTCCAAAAAAGAATATTTAAAATAGACTTCCTTTTAAATAATTTATAAATATAATTATAATAATTAAATTTTTATGCAAAACTTTAATTTATTTTTCAAAAATAAGGAAAATGTAACTAAGGTTTGCAAAAACTTGGGCGCACAATATAATTGATTTATTTTTTATAAACTGAGAATTTTGAGTTGAAAATCATAATATTATTGTAAAACATATTTAAAATAGGCTACATTTCTTTAATCTTATGAACATGCATGCCTATTTTCAATATGTTTTACAATAACATTATGATTTTCAACTCAAATTTCTCAAGTTATAAAAAATAAATCAATTATATTGTAAAACTTGAAGAATTTACGAAGTTTTTCATGTACCAAGGCCACAAGCACAGTCAAGAGAAAATGCACAAGGTTGCAAGGACAAATTGAATTAAAAAAGTAAAGCACAACCAATAATGATAAGAAGGCACAAATGTAAGTGTTAAGAGTCTAATACTGATGGCTCCACAGCCAAATTTGAAGTGTGTGTGTTGTGAGGAAAACAATCATAATAGATACCATTGATAAGACTATATTTATAGTTGTCAAAATGATTGGAGACAACACTCTTTATTCATGAAATAACTAAAGAAAATTGTTCTTAGAATGATGTTCCAAAGTGAAGTGCTCCTTTTGGTTCTCCAAAGTGAAGTGATCCTAGAATAATGTTCCTCTTAATGCCTATAATTTTTAATGATTCATGGATGATCAATAAATACTCAAATTGGTGTCACCGAATGTCATGAAATAGTAAATTTCCATACAAGTGCATACCAAGTTGATTCCCAATGGCTACAAGAAAAGGTAGGAGAAGGTCATTTGAATTTTGAAAATAAGAATTGTATGCTCATGCACATCATCTACAATCACTCTTGGACATCACAAAAATGAATCAAGACAAGAAATATTAAACCTCAAAAATCAATTGTTCCTAAAATAATGTTCCAAAGTGAAGTGTTTGTTTGGCTCTCCACGAATGAATCATTTTTCCTAAAACGATGTTCCAAAGTGAAGTGCTTCTTATAGATCTCTATAGTGAAGTGATCCTAGAATGATGTTCCTCATAATGCATATATTTTTTAATGTTTCATGTATGATCAATAAACACTCAAATGGGAGTCATCAAATGTCATGAAATAGTAAATTTCCACACAAGTTTATACCAAGTTGACTCCCAATAGCTATGAGAAAAGGTAGGAGAGGGTCATTTAATTTATTTATTTTTAAGATTTGGATGCCATTGACATCATGTAAAATCACTCTTCGACATCGCAAAAATGAATCAAGACAATGAATATAAAATTTCAAAAATCAAATATAAATGGATAGAAATCTAGACTAATAAATGATATGAATATGTAGGAATACATCAATTTTGAATGAATAGAAATATAGGATAATAAATGGTAGGAATGTGTAGAAATAAATATAGATATGAAAAGGATAATGGTATATTTTTAATAATACAAGTAAAGATTAGTAAATAAAGGTTGATATTGATGAGGGAAGGGACCAAAATTAACACAAAAGAATACAATATTTTGTTATACAATTATACTAGCATATTCTTTCAAAATGGACCCATAACTAAATGGGAATTAGCATGGGTAAGCATATTTGACTATTATAATTCTAGAATTGTAAGGATTAATAATATTTTCCTTATGGATTATTTAAAACAATTATTATGTTGCAAATATTTTCATGTATGAAAAATTTCGATGTCTAATAGTTGCAAATGTTTTCATTGATGTCAAAGTTCTAGCAAGAGCACAAATTCTTCTTCTAGCAGAGCAGGGCCAAGTTCTAGCAAGAGCAGGCCCAAGTTCTAGCAAGAGCACAAATATAATATTTCTACCAAGTTGCATGCTATATCAATTTCTTACACTTTTTATTGATTGCACAAGACCATAATAGTACAAGTATCTAACTTTGTTAGAGGCATGGTGTCATAAGATATTGCTAAGTGTCAAGCTAGCTTAAGAGAGCAAGAAGAAAGAAGATGGATCATGATGGTGCGAGATGGCTCCATGTTTCAAATTAGCACAAGATCACATGACAAAAGAAGAAGGTTCATGACTATGTGAGATGTTAGCACATGTTAGTTTAGACTGAGATTATAGGAGAGGAAAAGATGGACCCAATCCTATCCATGATGAAGCAATTAACCGATGTGTGTTTGTATCTATTTCATCTTATCTACTTGGATGACATTTGCAATGTGGTCCATGATTGATGACTTATAAAGGTTGACCTTGCTCTAATTAGTTAATATATGTAAATAGAGCATATCTTCTATATAAATAGAGAAAGAAATCAAGCATCCATCAAGCATTGAAGGATAGGTTAAGTTAAGTTCAAGCATTCAAGATGGCAACCATGATCAAACTCCCATGAAGACATTCTACATGACATCCTAAAACCTTGTGTGAGGATTCAAGCCAGCTCCATCAAGGTATTAACTTCAATTACAAGAATTCAATTTCCAGTCTAACATTTCCCTAAAAAAGAAAGCATCTTGTTGCAATTCAATTCTATCTTCATTACAATTATCATTTTAATTTCAAGTTTAATTCCTAATCAAGGTTTCACCCAAGGCAAACCCCTATCCACAACCCTTCTTTTCTTCTCTCTTTTTGTGCGCAAAAAAATGATTTAGGAGTTGTGATCAAAGATTCTGACATAATTGATGATGACAAATAGGTTCAAATTTTGAAGGAGTGAAGAGCGAAGGACCAAGGTGACAAACCACCACGGTCCCAAGGGTAAAGTAATGAACATGCAAACAAGGGATATAACAAAAATAGATAGAAGTAACAACACTTAGAAGCACTTAGATATGGGCAACATAATATACACTTGTAGACATCATTTATGTGTTTATCTAAGCTACACATACCAACTTAGTAGTCACACTTGGTATGTTCTCCAAGGAATTATAATATTCATCTCTTTGAAATCTTTGTGGAATTTGATTGTTTGTGAGGAAGTTCTATCTTTCAAAACCCATCAAGTCCTTGAGGTCCCTATCACACTAGACCCTATTCAAGATAGCAGTTTTATGTTGCAAATATAGGTTGTAGGCTTGCAAAGGACATCATTGTAGTTGTTTATGAATAAGGCATGACTATAGACACAATACCACGCAAGGTTGGATGAGGAAATTTGTAGATAAGTCCCTTAAAGATAAAGTCCAAGGATAAAAAGCAGAAACATAAATTAGAATATTGATTCCTTTTCCCAATTTCAAACAAATGTGAGAATCTTCACCAATTACCCAAAAAAATCATTTCTAATATTTTCTCTATAATTTCTAATTTCTACAAACATCTTCATTTCAAATATATAATTTAAAAGCTGAAAATATATATTTTAAAATAAATCAATTATTTAGTATTGATTTAAATTCTCACAAGAAAAAGCTGAGCCATTAACCCCTAGCATTTATTAAACACTTAAATCTGTCAGGTTCTTTAACTTTAGTCTAAGAAACAAACAATCTCATAGAAGTAACAATACAATGTGACAAATACACAAATAGATATTATTTCTAAACAATACTCCCATATATGAGTTGCATCCCATAGTACTAATTTTAGTTTCTGTTAGTGATGGTGTAAAGTTTCACATGGAGTTGATACATCATGTATTTAACCCAAGACGGATGAGGGATGGAATTATACATTCATTTCTCGTTAATGCATCAAACTGTGGACTGAACAACTACGTTATTTTCTTTTGTTTTTATATGTTCTTCCTTTGAATTTCTGTACATGACATACACTGTAAGCTGAACAATTGCCAGAAGGCAGCCAACACCATTGGGTAGGTCTACAAAAACTTAAATCTGTTTAGTAAAAAGTTGAAAGTAACACTTCCAAAAACATTAAAACAAACAATTAAAAGTAAACAGAAAAAAAAGACTGGAATCCTTACGCCAAGGAATATGTCCTTTGTGAGCAAAGAGAATGAAGCCCAAACAATTGCATTCAGGAGGTTAAATACTGAGCGAAGGAAAGGCATATACTCAACACTCTTAGTTCTAATCACAAGTCCCTACAATATTCATCAGCATGAAAATACCATATAGTCAGTAAAGGTACATATTAAAACAGGAAAGATCAGAGCTGACAATTTGTTTATAGAGTAGTGATCAAAATAAAACTTCAAGAGCCAATAAGAATAGGTGCACAGTTGAGTTGAGTTTAGAGCACTTAATATGTGAGTTTGTATTCTTACCATGACAGACAAAGGAAAAGCATAGATTACTATAGACAAAAGACCACCAGCAGTGCTGGCCAAAAGCTGCCTTGCAGTATATTGGTGCAGGACTGTAATGACAACTAGCACCAAAGTGATATATTCCATGATCATTGGAAATATTATCTCCAGTGTTTTCACCTTGAAATAATTTTCATTGTCAGCTTGGTTAGTTCACATGAATTAATACAGCATCTACTCCATGAAATTCATCTAAGACCTATTCATGAAGTTACATGTTTGTAGAAGCAATACCTCGATCTGTTTTGAAGCAAATGTGAGAAAGATGATGAGATAACAGAGTTCCAAGATAAAGCCAGTCCCATTGACAGTGAGTATTAAGGTGTTCTGAGGCTTAACAAATGGCATCCCATACAGTAGCCAGAGGCTACAGTTGAAGAGAGTACAAACATAAGGCATAGCAGAGTACTCCTTTGTTGATTTTAGTTTCAGTATAGTACAAATAGTTGGCCTGAAATATTAACCATGGATATATACTTAATGACTGCTATAGTGATTAAGTTTAATTGTTTGCGCAACTTAACATTCAATCTTATGGTGATCGTGATTTGCATTGTTGCTTATGTTTAAGCTAATCAAGGAGTTCTTGTTTTTAACTCCCTCTTCATCTTCCAGTTCTGTTTCATGCAAACAGTTGTTGATCTCCAGAAATTTCATGCATCTCATGCATAATTTCTGCTCCTGTGATCTATATATCATTTGTAATTCATACATATTTGTAGTAATGAAGATGATTGAATTGCATTAATTCAATTTTGATTTTCTCTATTTTGTTTGTGAGTTTTGCTTCTTTCTTTCCTACTAGATCTATTTTATTTTGCAGGGATACCTGCAAAATTCTACAATTTACAGCACTCACATTGGTGAGAGGAAAAGTGATAATCC
The DNA here is from genome assembly GCF_030272615.1 of Cryptomeria japonica. Taxonomy (NCBI): domain Eukaryota; kingdom Viridiplantae; phylum Streptophyta; class Pinopsida; order Cupressales; family Cupressaceae; genus Cryptomeria; species Cryptomeria japonica. The sequence continues at coordinate 607,445,362 of NC_081412.1, read as the reverse complement.
TGTTTCGTTCCCTGTAGATCAATATATATTGTAAAATTATATGATTTCAACTAAGCATCCTTCTTGACAATCAATTTTATCAAAGGTATCAATTTTCTACAATTCATGATAGTTATTATTGTTGTTTGTGGTTTTGATTGTGTGTGATTTTTGCATTAACGTTTCGGATCACACTCTGTGATCCATATCCAGATGAAAGAGTGTGATCATACTTTCTTTCTACTTCTTCAACATGAAATGATAGATCACAAAATATAATCTGAAACATTAATATAAAAAATTACGAATAATCAAAATAAAAAACAATAACAATAATCAATTTATTAATATATCACACCATCACCCTAAAGAAAAACTGTTCAACCAACTAAACTTGCAATGCCTGTAACTCCAACCTTACTATACAATTTAATTGGTTTGTAGTTAAAAAGAAGGTGTCTCTTGTTTAAGCCCTTCATTAGACATATAATAAATTCCTTTTAAATATGCTATAGACAGAGATACATACACAAACAAACATATTTATGAATGAAATTATTATATTTCTATAAACTAAAGTAGCATAGGCAATACCCATTATGCAATATGCACATACAACATATCTTCAAGCTCTAAACAGATAAAATATCATATGTATTTAGCATACCTAGAATACCCAAAACAAGTTTTAGAGGAAACATCATACTGCTACTCAGTGCTGGTTTACAGCCCCAGGAGTTTTATTTGCAGCAGAAGATTATATAGTACCTTATATATTCTTATGTGCAGTATTGATTTGGGGAGACAGTTGAAGAATTTGCAATGTTTATAAAAGCCACCATTTGGTGACCCTACAGTTGTGGTTTGCTATCATACGATAAGGTTGTCCCTTCACTTCCTGCTAAATTTTGTACTACCCTCCACAGGCCATGTTTAAGAAAGCAAAATATTTACTTATAATAAATCAAAGTAGAAAACTTTATTTGTGATTAATACTTTCACATGCATACTCTCTCTTTGCGAGTAATTGTGGTTTCTTATAAGGTAGAACTTCTTTTTGGGCATGCCAGCAAGGCAATGGAATATATGTTAGATTTTGCAAGGTTAGGAGGAATATATCTTCTTAAAGGAGGTATTAAAAGCCCATTTCCTTTCACCATCCTTTCAAAAGAAACTGCAACCAATTTTAAATCTCAGTCCCTCCGTTCCTCTTTGCTATGATTATAATGTCGTGTTTAGGTTGATTATTTTTTCTAGGGAATTTGTTAGAGTGCCATGAAGCGGTGAAGAGAGGTATCTTGAGTCTTTAGATGTCAAGTTAGAGAATTTTTTGATTGAGCTTGCACATTTAATTCATTGAGCAATGCACATGGGAAAACTATGACACTTTTTTGTTGGAAGTTTGTCATTTTGTTATTATGGTTTTCTTTTGGTACTTGGAGTGTAGATGTTATGTTAGAATTTAATGTATGTTTTAGTTTTCAAATGTTTTTAAGTGATTTTTTTTGTATAGGTTTAATTAATTGATTAGTATTGAGTGTTTTCTAATGTGTTATTTGAAGTTAAATTTTGTGAATTAAATAGTCTTAGTGATCAATAAGAAGTATATTCATTTGATTGTGTGGTGAATGATGAAGGAATTATCTTGATTCTTTAGCAGCCAAATTTCTAATTTATGCAGTATCAAAAGTTATTAATTAAATTTGTTTTTTATGGTTTTATTGAATTATTTAGTCAAGGCTACCATCTTTATGATGAGCATTCACTAAAAGAGATCAATATCATAATAATGTAAGGTGTAAATGTAATCACTAGAGCTTAGAGTGACCCATTAATAATTATTGGAGTCTTTTTGAGAAATTCATTCAATTGATTCACTATATTGATGAGGTATGTCTTTTGTTTATTTTTAAATAATAATTGAAGAATAAGTTGATAGCCTATATTTTTGAATGAAAACAAAACTTTGAGACAATTAAAGTTGTTCATTATAGACAAAATTTGAATGTTGTTGGTAATCATTTAATGAACAAAGGAATTCAACAAGATCCAATATGACTAATTATAGCCAAAACATAGGTGCCTAGCCTAATCCAAATATAATTTTCAAATCCCCTTAACATCTCTAGTTTCTTTTTTGTTTAAGCCTCAAAGGGTATTATATAATTTAAAATGGTACATTTGGGGATTGATAAGTGGTATAATGGTAGTTTTGTAGGAGGTAAACATACATTAATGATGTATTTCTACTTGGTGAAGGTTTCAGTGGAATGTTCTTATTTGTAACATGGTTATAGAGGGATGATGGTGTTTATATTTAAGTTTTATGTCATATATCTATGGAAGGTGATAGTGTGTGTTTTGAGGTCACAAAGAACTTGTAATAGGGATCTTAGTATTTAATGGGAGAGATGGTAGAGCATCCTCAATAATTATGAGATGACATTATTGTGGTGAATGACACAAACCATGTTAGAATCAGAGATCACTGAGAGGGGGGGTGAATCAGTGATCTATTGGAAGACAAAACCATAAACTTATTCTTTATCCACCGGTTAACAATGCATAACAGATAAGAACATAAACATGCAACAATAAATACACAAATCCACAACACCGGTATTTTTACATGGACACCCGGAAAGGGAAAAACCATGGTGGGGCTGGAACCCACAATATTCATATATTATGGCCAGGAGTACATAAATATTACATAGATGGGGAATGCACTTGCATTCAAGCTCACTGCCTAGGGCTCACTGCTCAAATAAAGTTGTCTGGATGGCTACAAACCACAGGGAAGCCTCATTGACTTACAATTTGATTACAATAATAAAGTACAATGAAATGAACTCTTAAATAGCATCTGACTATGCAAAAATTATTTTCAGTTAAGGTCAGAATCTTTGACTATCTCTGCTCGATTGAATACTTTGTTTCTGTCTCAGTCAGCTATCGGTGGGTCTGAAGGCAAAATGCGCAAGTGAAACTGCGCTCAATCACACCAAAACTGATCACCACATCTCTAACATGTCGAAAATCAATCGCCAAATTGATCTTATATATCTAGTCATAACACAAAAGCAATCTCCTTCATGTTGGCTTCAAGAGATGTAACGTGTAGCTCAAAGTCGACATCAATCTTGAATAAAACATAGCACCAGACCAAAAGGTTATAACCACACACTTCCTAAAGGTCTTCCCAATCACCGAGATCACAAAATCAATCACCAAAAACACCACAATCATCTGAAATCATTCCGGACCAACACATTACCGAAATATCCTATTTTATTGGTTAACTGTCTACTGGTTAACACCAACTTCCGAATAAGATGAATCATGATTGCCGAATTGAATCACCATGAAGATTTGTCATCAATGACAACCCTAAACCAATATCCAGCTATCAGAAGCTACCAGAAATCACGGATGAGTGTCAATTGCCAGCAATCTCCCCCTTTGGCATTGATGGCAACACCTATGAAAAATGGCTAAGTGTTGAAACTTGTGAAAGAAACATGTTCATCGGAGGAAAGAATAAAAGAATTCTAAGGCTCCCCCTTAGATCAACAATCCAAGAATCTGCACCATCGTACTGTACACTCTATATACATTTTTCACCTCATCTGTCCCCCTTTGACAGCAATGCCAAAGATGGGATGCTGCCCAAAACTGATATACAAATGAATACTTTACAAATATTTGAATAAGTCATCATAAGTATTCTACAAAAATCCTAAGCGAGTTTCCCACCCACTCTTCAAGTTATCCAAAATTATAATAAATGCATTGAATACAGTGGCATGAATTTCTAACTATCTTAAGTCTGATGGGACGGGTCGGGCCATTTCCTTCATACAATCCATTTATTGCTCAGCATAGTATCTATCCAGACAACAATCAAGTTCTAGAGCTCACCCACTCTCCTCAAAAATTTCTCATTATCAGCTTGAAAATTGGAGATCTGATCATTCAAGGCTATAATTTGTCCTTCAATGCTCTTGGTTAGTGTTACATTAGGATCAAATGATTCTGAGATACTTGCCAGCTTGCCCTAGTAGTCATTTATTTTCTTATCAATATCAATAATGAATTTGGGCAAAATGAGACAAAATTTGTACAATTTACCAGCTTCTAACAATGTGTCAAAAATGGTCTGCAGTCTCTTATTTAATGTCACCCTGTCATCTTCAAGAATGTCTACTTTCTAACTTCCTTAAATCTATCCAAAACCTTTTGAGTAGCCATCTTTTTCAAAGAATAAAAATTGCTATTTACATTGTTAATCAATTGAATCAATTTACCAGAGGAGTTGTCATTTGAATCTAGTTGTACATTTGTAGCCACCTTCTATAAGACATCAATGGACATCAAAATTAACTTTCTATCTTCAATTTGAGATTTCACCAGGTCTTGGCTGGCTTGAGCTTGGACTCCAGCAGCAAACATAAGCTTCTTTGTAGGAGATAACTTGCCAAGATCAACTAACCCATCAAGATTGATCTAGGGTGAAATCCCTATTATCAGAGGAGTGGCAATTGTCGAATCAGCTATGCCTTTACCTTTGTCCACCTTAGCTAACTCAACATCCTTTTGTTGAATCTCAGGGGCTACAATGTTTTCAGTTACTAGAGGATTGTCACTGGTCTCAGCATAAACTATGGTGTTACCTAGTGCAGGGCACATAACACTCCAAGTATGAATTTTTTGTTTCCTTTAAAGTTTGTGAGTTATCTTTGTGATGTAATAATGGACCAACCATTTAGGGTTCAGTAGAGCCATGGTTGAGTTGTACAAGTTTTGGTTTGAATCAAGTGTGTTCAAGTTGTTGACAGCCTAAGAAGTGAGATGCTTAGGTAGTTCACAGGTGAAGTACTCCAGATGAATGTATTCATGTATTAGGGGGAAATTGTATTGTGTTTAAGTCTTCTAGGGTGTTTGAGGACCTTCAGGAGTCTTAAAATGCTTTTGAATGCAAATTGCATCCCGGAGCCAAAAGATGTAAAAAGTTGTTGAGCAACATTTTGCAATTTCTTGCAAAAGTTGCATTTTTGGTTATAGGCATTAAAAGTTAGTTGAACCGACTGAAACAGGAGCATAAAAACCAAAATTCACTTCATTGTATAGGTTGGAAGATTGGAAATACAAGAGCAAGTTTTTGGATTGTGAAGCAAACTAGTTTTCACCGGTTTTTGACAATTTTTCACTTGTTTTCATTGCTTGTACAGTCCAGTACAGACTAGATGGTGTAAACTCATTGAAATTCATGAGTGTTCATTGTATTTGTCTTCACTAAGTTTGATTTACAGGTTTGATTGTCCTAGGTTGTAGAGATTTCTTCCATTCTTTGCAACTAGATGCAAAACCCTTGCAAGTAGGGTTTAAGAGCAAGAAAATGGCTCTAACCTAGGCATTCTTTGATGGCACCTGTTAAAATCATTAAGAATGCTAGGTTAGGGTCTGCACATATCTTTAGGATAGGATTTGTGGTTTTGTGGGTCCTTGGGGACGAGAAACAATGAAGCCCTAGGCTCACCACTGGGAGTAGGTGAGTTAGGACAACAAGAAAAGTGTGATTTATGAGCACATGGGGATTGGTGTAGGAACAAGTGACACATGAATGGAAAGCCCTCTGAGTTCCCTTGAATATTTCTAAATTGTTTGGATCAGGAGTCTTGACTGGTGAAGAGTTTTAGACCCATCTTGCCAAGTCACCCGGTAAGGCCTAAACCCTTCAAAATAGTGTAGCATTGGAAACCCCACTTGTACGGATAACCCAGATGCACTTTTCTAGTATTGTCTATAACTTCCTAAAGGGTACTTGAATCCATGATTTATTTCTAGCCTTGTTTGGGAATTTTATAAATTAAGACCCTAAAACCGCCAAGGGAGGGCTAATGCAATTAAGCCTATTTTGGAACCGATAGAGACCTAGGAAGGGTAGGAAGCCCAAGCGATGGGTTTGATGACCCAAAAGCCTCAAAATGCTTTAAAGACACCTGGTAGAAGCATTTGGAACCCATTGGAAGTGGTAGTGTGTTGAGATCCTTGCAGGAGTGGTTGGAGCCCTAGAGTGGAGTGTGTGAGATTGAGGTGGCAACCTCAGGAGGAGGAATTGATTGTCCAAAAACCAATGGCTATACCTAGGAGGCAAGCCAAAGAGGTTCAAACCTTGGAGGTCTCATTAGCATAACCCCTACTAAGTGCCAATGGATGGACTTGAGTAGTTGAAGGGTTGAGTAGGACAAGTCACTCAAGAAGGTGTATTGAACCAAGCTCCAAGACTCTCTGCATCAGAGATGGTATCAGAGCCATTCTTTGAAAGATTTGGTGTATGTCAGATTGTGAAGAATCAGAAGCAAGTTCAATGCCTCCAAAGGCAATGACTCCAGAAGCCATCCGGCAGTTGGTGGCAGAGATGATAGAAGGATTATGCAGAAGGAAGTAGAGGAACCAAAGAGGTTAAGAAGGAGAAGGGGAAGGTTAAGACAGAATGGGGTGATGAGACTGATGAAGAAGTGGAAGATGCAGAGGAACCAGCAGCAGTAGCCATGCCTCAAGACCAAAAACTATTCTTGGATGCAGTCAAATCCATTTCCAAAGACAACTTGGATGGATTACCCACCTATGGAGGAAACCTCAATGGAGAAGAGTTGCTAGATTGGATAGAGGCTCTCAATAATCATTTTGATTACAAAGAGGTGGCAGAAGAGAAAAGAATAAATGTGGTCAAATCAAGATTGAAAGGATCAGCATTAGTTTGGTGGAATATGATGCAAGAAGAAAGGATAAAAGAAGGAAAGAAGAAGATAACCTCATGGGAGCGTATGAAGATCAGATTGAACGCACAATTCCTTCCAAGGGATTATGAGGTTGAAATTCATAAGAGATTGAAAAATCTAAAACAAAGGGAGTTAGATGTCAATGCATACACTGAGGAATTCCACAAACTCAGTTTGAGGGCTAGGAAGCATGAAAATGAAGTGGGGAAGTTGGCCAGGTACATGAATGGCCTTAGACAGAACATACAAGATGAGATAAGTATCCTCACACCCGACACTGTCCATAAGTGTTTTCAGTTGGCCCTAAGGGCAGAAGAGAAGATCAAAAGGAGGAGTGAACAAAATCAGAAACATAGAAGAGGTAAGAATTTCAGAGGTAGAGGAAGTTTTGGTAGAGGGCAGAAATCACCAAAAAATGAAGAGCAACAAGGCCAAGAAGGCAGTGGGGACTCTCAGAGAGGAGCATTTAGAGGATCCTATAGAGGAAGGAGCAATTTTAGGGGTAGGTTTGGAAACTCAGGAAGGGGAAACACAGTCTTCACTGGTAGGTGTTATCATTGCAATCAAGTTGGGCATACCATGAGTAAGTGCCCGGGAAAAGCCTCAAGCTCAGTAAGCTCATACATGGAGGAAAGAAGAACTCAATTGTTGCAAGAGGAGGATACTTAGAGTGTAACTTTTTCAATCAGCAAGGCAAGGCCAATGATAGATGGAGAAAAATTGATGATGAGGAGAACAATGCTCAAGATACCCCAAGCTCAAGAGCCGCCACAGAGGAAAAGTTTGTTTAGGACCACTTGTACGTCACATGGGAAGATTTGTAAGGTGATTGTAGATTCAGGTTCCACTGAAAATATTGTCTCTGTTGAAATGGTGGACAAACTCAAACTGAAGAGATTACCTCATCTCACTCCTTACAAGGTATCATGGCTCAATCGGGGTCAACATGTCTTGGTTGATGAACAAGCATGGGTGGATTTTGAAATTGGTGAGTATAAGGATAGGTTACTATGTGACATATTGCCTATGGATGTTTGTCATTTGCTGTTGGGCCGTCCATGGCAATATGATGTGAGAGCTACTCATGATGGAGAAAAGAACAACTATCTTATCACCAAGAATGGGAAGAAGTACCAAATGGATCCACTACCTGATCCAAAGGAAGAAAAGAAAATAGGCTCAAGTGTGGTGCTAATGAGAGGTAAAGAGTTTCTCAAAGTGTTGAAACAAGAAGGTCATCAAGGCCATGCTATAGTGTTGAAGCCTAGAGATGAAGCTAAGGCAGATCCAACGAGTGAAGTGCCTCAAGAGGTGCAAGGTCTACTCAAACAATATGCAGAAGTCATAGGGGATGACATGCCTGATTCTTTGCCTCCCATGAGAGATGTGAATCATCAAATAGACTTATTACCAGGGGCCAATCTACCAAACAAAGCTACCTATAAAATGACACCTAGTCAAAATTAAGAGATCGCCAAACAAGTCCAAGAACTCTTGGACAAAGGGTTTATCAAGAAGAGTTTGAGTCTATGTGTTGTTCCTATTGTGTTAGTGCCTAAAAAGGGAGGCAAATGGAGAATGTGCATGGACTCTAGAGCAATCAATAAGATTACTATAAGGTACCGGTTTCCCATGCCAAGGATTGAGGACCTATTGGACAATCTAGGAGGTGCAAGCTACTTTACAAAGGTGGACTTGAAGTCTGGTTATCATCAAATCAGAATCGGACCTGGAGATGAATGGAAGACAGCCTTTAGAACCAATGCAAGCCTATATGAGTGGTTGGTGATGCCATTTGGCCTCACCAATGCACCTAGTACCTTCCAAAGACTCATGAATGAAGTCTTAGTTGAGTTTATTGGTAGATTTATTATTGTGTATCTTGATGACATTTTGATCTTCAACAGGTCCAAGGAGGAACACCTCAAGCATATGGAGATGGTCTTGAAGAAGTTGAAGGAGGCTCAACTCAAGATTAACCTTGAAAAATGTGAGTTTTTGAAAACAGAGCTTGTATACCTTGGTTTTGTTATTTCTCATGGATGTTTAAAGATGGATCCAAGTAAGGTAGAAGAAATACTTAATTGGCCTATCCCTAGGGGCATATGTGAAGTTAGAAGCTTTCATGGAATGGCATCTTTTTATAGAAATTTTGTGAGAAACTTTAGCCATGTTTGTGCTCCTATTCTCATTACCATTAAAGGAGGGATTATGTGTCACTTTAAGTGGACAGAGGAAGCCAATAAGGGGTTTGAAAAGTTGAAAACCAAGATAGCAGAGCTACCAACCCTTAGATTGTCTGATTTCAATCAATTGTTTACAGTAAAATGTGATGCAAACCAAAGGGCGATAGGGGCAGTTTTGAGCCAAAAGGGACATCCTATAGCTTTCTTCTTAGAAAAGTTAAATGAAGCTAAGCAAAGGTACTCCACATATGACTTGGGGTTGTATGCAATGGTTCAAGCATTGAAAATAGCGTCATTACCTACTGCCCAAAGAATTTGTAGTCTTCACTGACAATCATGCCCTTAGTTTCCTCAATGGGCAAGAGAAGTTGAACCAAAGACACCTAAAGTGGGTTGAGTACTTACAATCCTATACATTCACTATCAAACACAAGAAAGGGACAACCAACAAAGTAGCTAATGCATTAAGTAGGAGAGTCATGACTATGCAGGAGATACAATTGCAAAGTGTGGGTTTGAGTGAGTTAAAAGACCTCTACAAGGATGATAAGGAATTTGCAGAAATATATAATGTTTTATCTGATTTCTCTAACACCTCACATGTCTCTTATTCAAAATACATGATACAAGAGAGTTTCTTGTTCAAAGGACATCTTCTTTGCATACCTCAATGTTCTATGAGGCAAAATATTATCCAAGAGAAGCATCAAGGAGGTCTAGGAGGTCATTTTGGCATTGATAAGACTTTGGAGCAGGTTAGTAGGTTTTATTATTGGCCCAAGTTGCAATCAGAATTGAGAAGTTTTGTAGAGCAATGTATCATCTGCCAAAGAGAAAAGGGAACATCAAGTAATGCAGGTCTATATCAACCCTTGGTCATACCTCAAAGGCCTTGGGAATGTTTGAGCATGGATTTTGTGTTAGGCTTGCCTAAGACCCAAAGAGGATTTGATAGTGTGTATGTGGTGGTAGATAGGTTCAGCAGAATGGAACATTTCATACCTTGCAAGAGCACCAATGATGCCACCTATATTGCAGGCCTCTTCTTCAAGGAGATAGTTAGAATTCATGGTCTTCCAATCAGCATTGTTAGTGATAGAGATGTGAATTTTTTGAGCCACTTTTGGAGGACACTTTGGAGGAAGTTGGGCACCAAGTTATCTTTTTAATCTGGCTATCATCCTCAATCAGATGGTCAGACAGAGGTAGTCAACCGGTCATTGGGTAACTTGCTAAGATGTCTTACAAAACAACATGGGCAGACTTGGGATCTAGTACTCGGACAAGCAGAATATGCATATAATGACTCAGTAAATCGTAGCACAGGTAAAAGTCCTTTTGAGATAGTGTATGGATTCCATCCTAGGGGCATATTAGAGCTCAAAGATCTCAGTTCAATGGCACCTAAGAGTGCACAAGGGGAGAACTTTGCAGAAGGTATTAAAGAAGTGCATGATAAGGTGAGGCAGTCCTTACAACAAAAATCCGAGTAGTATAAGGTTCAAGCTGATAAAACGAGGAAAGTACAATTTAAAGTGGGAGACTTAGTGTTAGCATACCTTAGGAAGGAGAGACTTCCAAAAGGGCAGCCTATCAAGCTCATGATGAAGAAAATTGGGCCTCTCAAGGTGGTGCACAAGTATGGGCAGAATGCATATGAGGTTGAACTTCCTCCTACCTTGGGGATATCTCCTATTTTTAATGTATGTGATCTCTATCCATACAAGGGAGAGTCACCAACAAATCAGATAGACATGCCAACACCAGTTCATGAAGATTGGATAAAGGATTTGCCACCTAGTCAACCGGTTAAGTTGGAGAGTATCTTGGATACCAAGATAGTAAAGAAAACAAGGAAAGGAGTCTACAAGCACTATCTTGTCAAGTGGGAAGGGTTACTTGATTCAGATGCCATGTGGATGTCAAAGGCAGATATACTTCAACATGGAGTGGAGATTGCAAACCTTATAACTCAAGAGACTTGAGTTCTTTGTCCCAGGGGAGTATGGTGCAGGGCACCTAACACTCCAAGTATGAAATTTTTGTTTCCTTTCAAGTTTGTGAGTTATCTGTGTGATGTAATAATGGACCAACCATTTAGGACTCAGTAGAGCCATGGTTGAGTTGTCCAAGTTTTGGTTTGAATCAAGTGTGTTCAGGATGTTGACAGCCTGAATAGGAGATGCTTAGGTAGTTCACAGGTGAAGTACTCCAGATGAATGTATTCATGTATTAGGGGGCAATTGTGTTGTGTTTAGGTCTTCTAGGGTGTTTGAGGACCTTTGGGAGTCTTAAAATGCATTTGAATGCAAATTGCATCCCGGAGCCAAAAGATGTAAACAGTTGTTGAGCAACATTTTGCAATTTCTTGCAAAAGTTGCATTTTTTGTTATAGGCGTTAAAAGTTGGTTGAACCGACTGAAATAGGAGCATAAAATCCAAAATTCACTTCATTGTACAAGTTGGAAAATTGGAAATGCAAGAGCAAGTTTTTGGATTGTGAAGCAAACTAGTTTTCACCGGTTTCTGACAATTTTTCACTTGTTTTCATTGCTTGTACGGTCCAGTACGGACTAAATGGTGCAAACGCATTGCAATTCGTGAGTGTTCATTGTATTTGTCTTCATTAAGTTTGATTTGCAGGTTTGATTGTCCTAGGTTGCAGAGATTTCTTCCATTCTTTGAAACTAGGTGCGAAACCCTTGCAAGTAGGGTTTAAGAGCAAGAAAATGGCTCTAACCTAGGCATTCTTTGATGGCACTTGTTGAAATCATTAAGAATTCTAGGTTAGGGTATGTACATAGCTTTAGGATAGGATTTGTGGTTTTGCGGGTCCTTGAGGAGGAGAAACAATGAAGCCCTAGGCTCACCATTGGGAGTAGGTGAGTTAGGACAACAAGAAAAGTGTGATTTATGAGCACATGGGGATTGGTGCAAGAACAAGTGACACATGAATGGAAATCCCTCTGAGTTCCCTTGAAGATTCCTAAATTGTTTGGAGTAGGAGTCTTGACTGGCAAAGAGGTTTAGACCCATCTTGCCAAGTCACCCGATGAAGCCTAAACCCTTCAAAATAGTGTAGCATTGGAAACCCCACTTGTACGGATAACCCAGATGTACTTTTCCAATATTGTTTGTAACTTCCGAAAGGGTACTCGAATCCATGATTTATTTCTATCCTTGTTTGGGAATTTTACAAACTAAGACCCTAAAACCGCCAAGGGAGGGCTAATGCAATTAGGCCTATTTTGGAACCAGTAGAGACCTAGGAAGGGTAGGAAGCCCAAGCGATGGGTTTGATGACCCAAAAGCCTCAAAATTCTTTAAAGACACCTGGTAGAAGCATTGGGAACCCATTGGAAGTGGTAGTGTGTTGAGATCCTTGCAGGAGTGGTTGGAGCCCTGGAGTGGAGTGTGTGAGATTGAGGTGGCAACCTCAGGAGGAGGAGTTGATTGTCCAAAAACCATTGGCTATACCTAGGAGGCAAGCCAAAGAGGTTCAGACCTTGGAGGTCTCATTAGCATAACCCCTACTAAGTGCCAATGGATGGACTTGAGTAGTTGAAGGGTTGAGTAGGACAAGTCACTCAAGAAGGTGTATTGAACCAAGCTCCAAAACTCTTTGCATCATTACCTTTGTCTTCTAGTTGATCCTCAGGCTAAGTTTCAGCCTTCTGACTTCCGGAATCACCTAGCTTGTCTTCTGGCTGAGATGGTTTAAAGGCATCTTTATATAGAGGGTCATTCTAAATGATCTTCTTCCGGATTTCCTCTGTCTCTTTTCTCACCTCCTCAACAGAACCAATCATTAACCTGTTTATTTTGATCTTTCTTCTAAATTCCTTTTTTATTGGCTTCTTCAATCAATCTGTTAACTTTATCATGAGTTATACATGTACATCTATTTACAAGTTCTCTCTCTCTTTCATCTCTCTACCCATTTTACTCACATTCATCCTTCTAGCATCAATAATACTATACAGGTCCTTTGGAATGGACTTCTCTAACTCAATCAATGTCTTACTAAAATTATGTAAATATAATACTACGGCTTCCTCTACCTTTCTTTGATCACCATCATCAAAATTGTCAAAATTTTCTTGAAGATTCTTCAAATTTTCATCCACTAATATCTCATCAATCAACTGGTTTGCTGTTAGTGGAGGAATTATTGTGTACTTACCTTCTATATTACCAGATTCTAGGTCCTTGTCTGATTGACTTTTGATCTATCTACTTCTTTGAGGTCTTCCGGAGGGAATAGGATCTGACTTTGTCTTTTTGTTGGGCTGCACTCCACCGAATTAGGCTTCCTCACCTGTCGGACAAATTCACCCTTTTTCTTCGCTCTTCCTGCCTCTTCCTCAGATTTAGTTTTTGAGGCCACCAAAGATACTACAACATAAGTTCTTTTAGGTTTTTCTTTTTGTTTCAGCACACCTTTTCCGGATGAGATGGGTTTAGCAAGTTGTGCCACTGGAGCAGGAGCAGACTTAGTTGCCTCCTTTTGAGAATATTTCTCTCTGGCCTTCTTCACCTCCTCCTTGGTGAAGCCCATCTGAGCAGCTACTTCTTCTGCCATCTTGGCTACCTTTATCTTTTGGGCAGGGGCAGTAAACTGTTGGAGCAAACTAAGATCTTTCTCCTTAAATGTCCCAAATCTCCCTTCCTTGGGATCCACCGGTTGACTCAAGAGATGTTGTGCATAAGATTCAAGTGTAATGGAGTCAACTTCATACCCCATGGGTATGATCCAGACAATCCGGGGCTCCAATGCTTCCATCATGCATTGATCCTTGTCCACCATGAAGAAGATGGTTTGCTCATACTTCTCTACCACCTCCTTAAGAATCCTTTCCCTGTTCTTCATTGAGGCTTGGAAGGTTTTTAAGTATCTTCAGAGGGCAGATATCGTCATAGTATCATCACCAATTCCCCATAGACCTTCCTTAATCTGCATGGCCACAGGTCTATCATAGGCCCATTGGACCTCGCCATTGATACCGAATATCTCTTATAGGAAGTAGAGTGCTAAGAAAATAAGGAGTGTACCATACTTGAAAGTATTCTTTTTGTCCTACTTTATTTTCTTAAGATTTCTCTATAACATTCAAAAGTATCATGAATAGATCATACCTCTTTTCCTCCTTAAGAATCTAATATGCGGAGTATATGGTAGTACCAGAGATAGAGTTGTACCAGCTGGACTGGTAGACCTTATATCCGACCACCATAGAAGGGAACTTTACATCATTCTCCAAAATATCATTTATAGTCATGGCTCTGCTATCAAACTTTGATCCAGTGGTATCAATGACGGTGTCATTTGATACCTTCCTTAGGCTGGGCACAACACCAGTTTTCGCCAAACCAGTTACAACATAGATCGCTTTATTAGTAATCTTGTGGGGTCTATCTAGCCATATGAATTCGTCATGCATGTGGCTTAGGATGTAGTGGATCCATTCAGCCTCGTCAAAGAGCGAAAAATGAATGAACTGCGAGAAACCCATCATGCAGCACCTTATATTCAGGGTTGAGATTTCCCAAACCGTCGGCCAAATACTTGTTATAAAGGTCCAACATGTCAGCATTCCCAAGTTTCTCAAGGTCACAGTGAATGTAAGCCCTAATGTCCTCATTGTGCAATACGTCGTAGGGCACGAATGAAAACGCACCTGCTGGATCATCCTCAACCGATTTGAATGGATATTTCTTGAAGATTGGATGAGCCCTATCCTTGATCTCAACCACCAAAGGAGTCGCAATGCCAGAAACTGAAGCCATTTTAAATTCTAGGGTTTGCAAAAAACTGAAAAAATATGAACAAATAAGTACCTCGCTTCACAACCGGGCGCTAGAATTCACTTAGAAGCTAAAATCGTTGTTAAGATCGCCACATTGCTTGCTCTCGCTTTTCTCTTACTCTACTCTGATACCAATTGTTAGAATCAGAGATCACTTAGAGGGAGGGGTGAATAAGTGATCTACCAAAAGCCAAAACCACAAACTTATTCTTTATCCACCAATTAACAATGCATAACAGATATGAACATAAACATGCAACAATAAATACACAAATCCACAACACTGAAATTTTTACGTGGAAACCCAAAAAGGGAAAAACCATGATGGGGCTGGAAGCCACAATATTCATATACTATGGCCAGGAGTACATAAATATTACATAGATGGGGAATGCACTTGCATTCAGGCTCACTACCTAGAGCTCACTGCTTAAATAAAGTTTCTCAGAGGCCTACAACCCTCAGGGAAGTCTCACTGACTTACAATTTGATTACAATGAGAAAGTACAATGAAATGAACTCTTAAATAGCATTTGACTATGCAAAAATGAGTTCCAGTTAAGCTTAGAATCTCTAACAATCTCTGCTCTATTGAATACTCTATTTTTGTCTCAATCAGCTCTTGGTTGGTCTGAAGGCAAAATGCGCACGTAAACTGTGTTCAATCGCACCAAAACTGATCACCACATCTCTAACATGCCGAAAATCAATCGCCAAATCAATCTTATATATTCGATCATAACACAAAAGCAATCTCCTTCATGTCGGCTTCAAGAGATGTAACGTATAGCTCAAAGTCGGCATCAATCTTGAATAAAACATAACACCAGACCAAAAGGTTATAACCACACATTTCCTAAGGTCTTCCCAATCACCAAGATCACAAAAGCAATCACCAAAAACACCGCAATCATCGAAAATCATTCTGGACCAACACATTACCGAAATACCCTATTCTACCCTGTTTTACCTATTAACTGTCTATCAGTTAAAACCAACTTCCAGATAAGATGAATCACAATTTCTGGATCAAATCACCACAAAGAGTTGCCATCAATGACAACCCTAAACCAATAGCCAGCTACCGGAAGCTACTAGAAATCATGGATGAGTGTCAATTTCCAACAAACCAAACCATCTATTGTAGTGTATCTTTTATTGACAAGACCCAACTGTATTGAGAATTATAAACTGGTTCTTAGGACAAAAGATATTAGCAATGGAGTGGTGCTCAAAAGTGGACATTAGAATGGATTTACAATTAATCTATTATTCTTTGTCTCTTCTCATTCCCAACTCAATTATTGAAAAAAAGAGAAGGTTGAATCCATGCACTTGTGATTACTTTGATTACTTTTGTTTAGCCAATGGTCTAGCATGTCTAAACCTAATGGCTTGGAAGAAGGAAAAGAGAAAAAACCTAGGGGATAAATGAGGAAGGCTTGAAGTCCACCCCTATCGATAATCCTATTCAAAATGAGTGTTGTTTGATCTTAGGTATGTGTGCTAATTCTACAAACATTTGTGATATAAATAAAGTGATATCTAGTCTCTATGTTCACCATTTTAGGGAAATGTTGTAATTGAAGTGATCACATTATACCCCACATACATAAACCATCATTGCGGAGAGATAATGGTGGTAAGAGGTCTACTAGAAGATAAGATTATCCTATTTGGTTAGTCCTCCAAGTTGAAGACCTACAAATGAAATGACACCATGCGTAGGAGAGGTTGAAGATACTAGACACTATGTGAAAGAGTCTCATGAGCAATAGGGAATCAAACAACATGGTATAGATAGTGATGTATCATGTTCATGTTGAGTTCCTAAAATGTCTTTATAGTGGAATTTTTTCCCACTATCATGTTGGGTTATGGTTTAAGGAATAGTATCTAAATTTTTCTATTGTGATTTATTTTAGGGTTATTCTTCAAAGGCTCTACATAAGTAGTATGTGTTATGTGTTGGTGATGACAATCTTTAACGGCAAGGTGAGCTAGTATAATGGTTGATGTATCTATCAATAGGATTGTATCTTTTCTATCATCTAGAGGAAAGGGTCACTATAAAACTCCCACTATCTTATATAATAATATAAATATAATGTAAAGTTTACAAACAATACAATATAAAATAAATCAAATTATAGATTAGATAAAAGAAATTTAAAATAAAAACCTCAAATTGTAATGAATCTGTAATAAATGTCTGATTGTTGTTATATTGTTTTTCTAAGCATGTTAGTTTCCAAACAAACTTAATTATCTTTCTTATGACACATTTATGGTGAATACTTTTAATCCATTTACAACAATGGTGCACATACTCCAAGTTGACTAGGATGAAATGTGTAGGCATGAAGTGTGCATCCCCAAGGAGATCGGTCCCAAAGACTCTCGCAGTAGAAGAGAAGTAAATGCGGGCCAAGGTAAGAGATGACTAGACCCAAATCATTTTGACACCCCTCTCCATGTTGGCACAAACCATAAAGTATTGGTACAAATATCTCAGGTCAGCCAAACAACCACTTATCCTTCCAAACGACCAATCCAGTCAACAACTAGTTTTAGAAAGATCACAAATCACAATGCAAAGCACAAAACATCATCATAAAGCATTTAACAGTAATTCTATTCCAACCTTTCATACTATTATGTCCAATTGAGCTAGTGCAAACACATAGATATTAAAACCAATCATCATATGCATGTCAAGAAACATAGTCAAGAGATATACCAATTTTATTCATACTTATGGAACACCTAAAAACCTGAAACTTGAGGAGAAGTAAAGTAAAAAAATTATAATCACATTCCCCAAACTGTGAGAAGTGCAGAGCATTCCTCTAACACATATTGATAAGCAACAAAATTATCTCAACTTAGCATGCCTTGGATTTGATGTATTGACTTTTGTGACCTGAACTAAGAAACATACAAACTAGTCATCCTCCATTGTCTAAATTCCAAACTGCAAAATCATATATTTTACTATAGAGAAATGCAAAACAGTCTCTTGAGCCAAAAAAACCAAAACTAGCACAACCTACTTAAGTTGTTTCATTACAACAATCTATCAATTAAGAAGATTTTATCATTCAACCATGAAATTTAGAACATCATATATTTGACATCCAACCATGAATTCTATATCAATATTTTGACATCCAACCATGAAAATTCAATCATACAAGCATAGATTGAACACACTATCACCATACTAACATTCCAAACAAGAATTTTCAATATCATAGTGTTGACATCAACACACAATTGCTTCATGTTTGCAATAACCATATCATCAATTGCAACACTAAATCACAAAATTCTGTAGTTAACATATCTACAATACACATATCATCAATGACAATACCACATCAATGCTCTATATCTGCAATACTTTTCCTGTTGACATCAATGACAATACCACATCAATGCTCTATATCTGCAATACTTAGATCATTGTAATATAGAAAACACTCCTAATTTTAAACTAAGTATAATAAAGTAATAGGGGAGTAAATAATTAATGATTGATTAATTTATTACTAGGGTGATTATTCCACATCTGGCTATCTATAACCTCACCTCACATGTTATCATTTTACCTCATGCTCTCCATGGCCCTACTTCATATCCTACATCAATTCCACCATCCTATGGATCCTTCCCACCACATCTTTCATCTATGCAATATAAATCCTCATTTAACCTTACTATGCCTCATATCCTACACTACCCCCACTAGATGCAACACAAGCTACATGCTCTTCCTTTTAGATATAGGGAGATCATCATGGAACTCCATTAAAATCCTTTTTAGTATACAATTATAACTAATCCATTTCCTCCAACATTTTTTCTCCCTCATTTAACTCTTTATGGTGGAAAGGGTGTCCCTAAATGCATGTATGCTCTTTGTAGTGAATTTATTCCCATTTACTCTCAAGGGATATTTTCTTGAATGCTTATATTCCTTTCCTCATGGCATTATTCAATCATTTGAGTAACTTGATTAATAATTTGTAAGACCCATTTTTCAGTCTAAACAGAAATGGAAGTTAACTTTTTGGCTTAATAAATTGTACGAAAGGGCTGAATGGATAGGTGAGTGATTTTATTCTATGCTTTAAATTGATTTTAGAAAAAATGAGGTATGACTTGCTCAATATTGATATTCATTAATTTCTAAAGAAAAAATAGTAACCATCCATCATGAAGAAATTCATCTTCCAAAAATACACTAATTTGTTAATATCTATATTACACCTCCTTTTTTTCACAATGAGACTAACATAACTAAAGTTCCACAAAGTTTTATAAGCTTCATTTTATTTAATGAGTAACATAGAAAAATAAAATCTTTTATTTGTCTACAAATTGAAT
Source organism: Cryptomeria japonica (assembly GCF_030272615.1). NCBI lineage: Eukaryota > Viridiplantae > Streptophyta > Pinopsida > Cupressales > Cupressaceae > Cryptomeria > Cryptomeria japonica. The sequence continues at coordinate 607,426,216 of NC_081412.1, read as the reverse complement.
ACCTAGAGTTATATACCTTCGGTATTTTTAAGGTATTATAAAGTTACACCTTATAATCACACTTGTATATGCTATTGAAGCCCACTTGAACTTAAGTGTGAACCCTAATAAATATTGAGTTCTACAATTTTCCATTCATGTTGCATACTTTCTATGTTTACAACTTTTTATTATTTAATAGATCATTAACTTTCATCTATACAAGTCAAAGACCTTTCCTTTATCTCAAAGCAAGTTTGATTGTGCTTCTTTGTATTAGTAAACTTAGAAACATATACAAAAGAGAAGGTGGTTTAATATTTAAGTTTGTTCTAGTAAAGGTTGGGTAACATCATCTAGACCACACTACATGACATAAACTAGTCAAAGATGAGACCATATAATGAAGCCTACTCCTTGACCAAACCACACATCGTGGCCTATTGTAGGGTGAGACTACACCACACAGCTTATCCCATGATTAGGTCATATGAGAAAACCTATTTCATAATACAAAAACCTCTAAATATAACTATCAAAACTTTCTAAATACAAATTTCCATCCTAATCCCAAATTCAATAACAAGGTAACAAATTTACCATGCAAATTAGATAAACACCTAAACTTTTCTTAACTTAATCTAATTACACCACTCATTTAATTTGTTCATGTTACTAATTAGATTTGGTTATTTAATTAGATCTAGAATAAAAGAAGATAATAGAGAGAAGCATATATATATATATATATAGCTAAAATACAATTGTAAATTGCGTTAAAGTACTATAAACAAAATTCTCCACTAAGATATATCACTTAATTTATAAATTGCTTGATAACAAAAACATAATAAATACAATAAAACAATAACCTAAAATTAGAATGAAACAACATGAAGTTGTAAAGATGAAAAATTGCCCATTAATTATCCCTCGCCCACACCATATAACATTCATAAGATCTTTTTCTATTTTAGTCTCCATCTTTCCACAACTTGTATGCTAATTTTTCATGGTTGCATTTGCAACAATTTAAAGTCATTTTTCCTATTTTAGCTCCTACATTTTCATTTCATTTCACATTTCTATCCTCCCGCACATCCAAATAGTCATTGGCATCCTAGTTATGCTTGATAAATGAACAATTAAAGGAATCAACACACAAACAAAGCATATAAAAAAATAGCTAGAAGCAACACCACTTAAAAGCACGTAGACACTATGGGTAAGTACACCAAGATGGTGTGCAAAAAAGTGGAGACACCCCCAAAAAATCTTGAAAATACTAATAACGCGAACGCGTTATTTAAAATTTTAAATATCCCATTCGCATTTTGGCTCGGTTTACTGAGTCTAAACGAAGAAAACACGCGTATGGGGTTTATATTAGAATAAACGCGTATAGGTTTTAGTTTTTAAAACCCCGTCAGCGATTTGTTGTGAATAAAAAAAATATATTGTGGCCGACTGAGTCATTTTCACCCGCGATCGCACAAAATTGTTTGGAAGGGTTTTGAAGCAGCAAACACGCTATTGGAGTTGAGAAAAAATCAACTCTACAGCTCCCAAAGATCACCTGCATGCAAACCTGTCACAAAAGGAGAGAAGCGAAAAAACTATGGAGGCTAGAATTCAGAGATCCAAAAAAGAGGAGTCATACTGATTGTGCAACAAGAATGCAATTCAATAATTACAGTTGTTATGAAAATACAAAGAAAGAATCTTTAAAAAAGGATACTCGAAACCCTAAAGGTGAAAACCTTAAAGAATTATAAGATTCCTAAGTTTAGCTTAAGCATAGAGTATAATAGACTAATAATTAAATAAATAATTATTAGCTAATAAAAGATAACTCTAACACCCCCCCTTAAGATGAACTTAGGGAGTAGCTAAAAAACAACTAAGGACTAAAAAAGCATGTAAAAAATGCAGGAAAGTAGCAATGGCTCCCGACAACTAGGCCTGAGGAGGTACCCAAGTACAATAAAATCTTTGTAAGGTGGAAAAAAAGGAGAAAACCCTGTGGGAACAAAAATCCTCTCCAAGAAGAGATGAAAGCTCAAGTGAAGGACTCAGAAGCCTCCAAACAAGAGTGTTCCAGAAGATAGGAACAAAAAGAAGAGAATGAAGAACACCACTGAAGCATGAAATAACTGCAAACACTTTCTAAGAGTAACTGTTGATCTGAAGAACCTCCACTGAAATAGAACATGACCAGGTAGAGAAGACTGTAATCTGCATGAGTGCCCTCAAGTGACACTATTTGAATCAAATGGCAAACAAAACGCAAACAACTGAACTCAAAGATATAGATGGTATGAAACACAAAAGCCTGAAGAGCTGATCTATCGAACCAAGGAAGCATTAGAACAACAAGACAAACCTCCCCATAATGCTGAAAAGGGAGAGGGACAGGTACACTGAAAAGAACGGTCAACAAGAACTGCATAACGAAGAACAAGGAACATCGAAGGTACAGAGAAAGTACATAGTGTCGTGGAAGGAACACTCACTTGACACAAATCATGAGGCTAATGTCGTGGAAGGAACACTCACGTGACAAAGGTAGATGGTAAACAAAGGCAAACATCAACCCCCCCATAGCACTTTATAAGTAGTGCATGTACAATAAGGCATAAGATGTGCAAGATCCTAAGTATACAATGCACGGTGGCACTTTATCTCAGTGTGTTTGCATAAATAAAATGCTACAATGATTAGAAGAGACATAAGACTGGAAATGGAAAGAACAATCAAATACGAGACATCATACTCAAAGAAAGAGATCCCAGGACCTGAAAAATCCAAGATATTCACCAGAGTGTTGAAAAGAAAAAAACTGAATAAAATATACCTGGAGCAAAATCTGGAAAGAAAACTCATATGAATGGAAATAACACAGAACAAGCTTTCCAACGATATAAATTTTTCAAAAAACGGAGTTTGGATGCTCAAGTTATGTCTCTCAGAGTGCAAAAATGAACCTCTAGCTTTGACAGCAAAACACAATATCATAAAAGAAAAATCAAAAGATCAAACCTCCAGATATGAATAGAGCTCGGAAAGAGTTTTCCAATGACATAAGGTTTTTGAAAAAGCGCCTCCGTATGACCAAGTTACGACCAAAAGAAAAAAACCCCTCTTGTAGGGCATAAAGAGGGTAAAAAAATAAAAAAATAAAACGCCATTCAAGGCTTGCTAGAGGACGCATTTAGTGAGGAGAGGCACTGGTGCGATGGCTACATTTATGAAATCATATTGTGCCTATTGGTTGATGTTCTGCCATCGAAGGAAGCTTGCGTGCAGAAATTGGTGGGATTTGTGAGGGAAGAAGATGCAGAGGCTGTGGGGGGTGCGGTTTTGGAGGTGGAAGAGGAGTGAGCCAGCATTCTAGGTCCCTATTTCAATCCCGCTGCTATCTTGTCAGACGCAAAGTGTTCGGACTCAGAGGATGAAGCCCAGATAGCCGCAGTAGCTCTCAGGCTAAGGAAGAAGGAGTTTATGACAGAAGCGTGGGAGGTCTTCAGGGTTGGGTTCACGAATGCCGACATGGGCCCGTTCAGAAGGATGATGTAGAAAGAAGACGGTTGGCTTTCGGAAGGGAGCATTGATAAGATGGTGACTATAGGAGAGCGGGTGGCCACCATTTTAAGGCTATTGTAATTTGGTTTTGTTTAGTTTGGTATGGTGTTGTCAATCGAATATATTATGTAATCTCTCTTTTTTGATAAATATAGGGCGTTATCCCCACCTTGATAGCACTTGATTAAAAATAAATAAATTCAAAAAAAAAATTGACAAAAATTTTCTAACGCATTTGCAGGTGCAGCCGTACGGATTTTTGTGCCTCGAAAAATGTGTTAATAAAAAATCATGTCTCAGATGCCCCTATCACCGAAAATAGGCAAATTATATATCAAAATTCATGGAATCGGCCTTTTGAATCCAATTGTGAGGTCTTGTCGGCACCAAAATGTACCAAAAAATCAGCTACCCCCAGAAATGGAAAAAAGCAACTGCACAAACCCTTGAATACACAGATCTGAAGAACATGGCCCAAAATCTCTCATGAAGAGAACAGGGGCATACAGATCTGGAGATTTGATACCATATTAGAGTTGAGGAAAAATCAACTCTACAGCTCCCAAAGATCACCTGCATGCAAACCTATCACAAAAGGAGAGAAGCAAAAAAGCTATGAAGGCCAGAATTCAGAGATCCAAAAAAGAGGAGTCATATTAATTGTGCAACAAGAATGCAATTCAATAATTACAATTGTTATGAAAATACAAAGAGAGAATCCTTATAAAGGGATACTCGAAACCCTAAAGAATTATAAGATTCCTAAGTTTAGCTTAAGCGTAGAGTATAATAGACTAATAATTAAATAAATAATTATTACCTAATAAAGATAACTCTAACATACGCGAATGGGGTTTTGAAAACCAAATCCATCCACAATGCCAAGGCAACCAAGAGGTATGAAGCTCAGTTTTTTTCATCTATTTTATCTATTTGATAAATTCTATTTGGAAATTGAATGTGAATTCATTGCTTTTAATTATTTTTTTTATTTTTTGTTATAAATGCATGTCAAATTCTAAAAATACTGCCCCCCAACAAGACACACCTCCTGAGAACTCAGGGCAAAACCCACAAGAGAAACCACAACCAGGCCCTCAAGATACAAACCCTCCATCTTCTCCAATAGACCATTCACAAGCTACATAGGAGGATTTGATAAATCAATTAACACAAAACACTACCAAAATGACTAGATTGGTGAATAGATTGAAGGCATCCGAGCATGAGCCTCATGCATCCCTTGCCACAGCCCTAGAATCAATGGCTAGTAGTGCCAATGAAGTTTCCAAACAAGTTACAAAATGGGGAAGCTATAGGGATCGATGTCGAGCTTTTTATGCTAGTGGGTTGTCCTATAATGAAGTGAAAAAAAATTATAAGTAAAGCACAAATATGTGCTCTTTTTAATGACTCTAAAACCACTAAGACCTTACCTCTTAATTCAAAGAGGTTTCCTATACACTGGTGTAACCATTTGGCGATGAAAAATGCTTTTTGGAATAGGTGGTGGATGGTCTTTGACCAACCACCTTGTAATAATCTTGAGGTTCCATTATATTTTTTGAGGAAACTATATTGTGAGTTTGTCCTCAATGAGAAGCCAAACTATTTTGATATGAGAGAGTTCCAAGGTAGAGGTGGAGGCTCTGCCCAAGATAAACCTAGAGCCCGAAGGGTACTAAACCCCCAAAATCGCATCCCTCTAGCATCAAAACCTGTGGTCCATGTCACGGTCCCAATAGCCCTGAAAGAGTCAATGGAGGTACAAACTCTTTAGGCGGCCACTACATTGACTGATGCCATCATTCATCATGCCACACAGTTATCAAGCCCTCTTGGCCCAGACGATGATGCAGTAATTGAACCATCTAGTCATGGTGAGCCCATTCAACATGTGTGTCCCAGTTGTTCAGGTATATTCTCTGGGATAGATATCGAGGACAATGCAGATGGTTCCACATCCCATCTATGTACATGTTGTGGGGGTAGATGTCAGACTAGCACCACAGAGGATGTGGCACTGACTGATGATTTCATGGATATGGTGTTTGGTAGTTAGACGCAGACACAGGTGTGTTTATTTGAATTGATAACACTTTATTTATCAATCACTTAAAACTTGTAAATGTAAATAAATTTTCATTTATAGATTGATTTAAATTGATACAAACAATATGCATTTAAAAATGCAGCAGCTAGTGTTATTACACCATCTCATATTCCTCCCACTGTTGTTGCAGCTGCAGATTTGACACCAAAGGTAAAAAAAATTGTAACATGTTAAAATAGAATTTAGTATCTGGAATTCAAAAAAAAATTATAATATATACTAACTCTCTTTAGTGTATATTTATTTTGCATTTTATAAGCGTTGCCAGGGGATCAAATGTCCTAGATTGATAAGGTCACACTTTCGACCATTGATTTTAGCCTAAAAATTTATGTGATATCATATTTTGCACACCTCTTATTTATGTATCTTTTTGAATATGCAAGTCATTTAAATTTAGATTTGTTAAATTATATTTAATATTATCTATAGATATCTCTTGTGTTAATTTTGTTTCTTTTAGGGTACCCCATGTGTGTCTAGCACACCTCCTAGGTGAAAGAAATCCTCGAGGACACCGAAATGTCAAAAGGTAATTGAACACATTTTTAATTGATACAATTGTTTGAAAAGATTGAAATTATCTTAATTGGAACTCGGAAATTGATTAGTCATTTTTGTCTCTTTCATATACAACAGCAATTGGGCTTTGTAGAATTGATGAATGCACCTGATATGCCAGAGGATCAAGAAAGGGAAGAGGTATATATCTCTACTTTATTTTCTTGATTTGATGTACATGTGAACTTTAGATAAATTATAATCTTATCATTTTTCATATGGGAAATAGCCATAGTTGCTTCATCAATGGTGAGTCGTCCTAGGTCAACAGGAGAAGCATTAGAGGCTTTGATACACTTTTGTTCTATATGTTGTAGATTTTTAGTGTTTTCGATCTATATATGTTATTACCTTGTATTAATTGTATTTTACCTGCAATAGGCCCCTTCACGGTTTGGCCATAACATGGATCCTCTCAAGTTACAATTTAAGAGGACTCCTAAGGCTGACAAGGCAAGGAGAGAAAAGACGCTAGATCCCATATCAACATATGAGGTAATCTACAATTCAATTGCAAGGAAATTATAGTTGAATGTATAGTTATGTTGATAATTGCAAACTATTTTATACAAAAGAATTCTAACTTGGCTTTTGAATTGTCGTTGTGCAACCATCTATAGAGCCACGTACTGCATCAAAGAGGATCAATTTTGATGATCCACCACAACTATAGGATCATATAGTGTTATTTGTGGTCATCGAAGGACCAATATATCTATATATTCTACATTTTTATTGTATATCAATCTAGACATTACGTATGCCACATTTTTGTAAAATTTTTATTGACTTGGCATATATGTCATTTTTGTATATGTACACAATTATTGTGCATTTTTATATATAAAAATGTTGATATTTGATCCAATTTTTTCATTGTGCATGTTTTTGTACTTAGAAACTTAAATATTTACAATTGAAAAGTTTAAATCTTCCGGTAAATTTTAATTGATTTAGTTTTTTCCTTTTTTGACAAAGAAGTATGGATAGTTCTCTTTGCTCTTCAGTGAGGCACTAGACAGTTAGGATAAAGAAAAAATAAAAAGACATTGCTCAAAAATCAAGATTTTGGTATGAGGAAGAGATAAAGTAAGAGCCCATCATTTCTCAAAAAGAAGCATCAATTAAGTTTGTTAATATTTTTATTTTGTGAGCTTTCTAAAAAGAAAATTTTAGTAGGTCATAGCTTTCATATTTTTAGGTAGAGTTTGAATTTCTAGGAGAGGTGTCATCAAAACACATCAATGTTGGCATATGATGAAGCGATGATAATGTATGTTGTCATTGATGTCAATAAGTGAACCGGTATATGATGCTCAAGCAGGTGAACCGGTATGAACCGGTGTGAAGAATGGAAGCAGCTATAGTCAACTAGGTTGGAGTGAACCGGTGTCGGGGTTCACTGTTTGACTACCGGTTTGTAGTCTTAGTTCAGCTTGAGGGTTTCCAGTTTGGCGATCTGACTTGTGTGGTGCAACCGATGACATTCTGTGATGAGTTAGTTAGGAGATAAGGATGAGATCGAGATGCCACGTCAGCTTGTGCATGTGAAGAATCTCTTTGAGGATCTTGCGCGTGAGGAGCGAATGCATTGAATGTCTACCTTAGGAATGTGCATTTCTCTTAGTGGTATGAGAAAAGCGCGTGATGGGTTACTGGTTTCCAGGTGCGGTGAAGATTGGACGATGCAGAATAACTTGAGATCTTTCTCAGATTGTTTTATTCTATGCAATGCATTTTAACGGTCAAGATCGGACCACTTGTATCTGAAAACCTAAATGTTTAGGGTTTAGGGTTTATGCTACTGACCTAATTGTTGTCTATAAGGTCGATGATGTTTGTTATTGTTAGTGTTGGCAAAAGTTGTGTGTGTGTCCGCATGTTTTGATACTTGCCAAACTAGAGTGAGGAATCTGCAGAGTATGATTGCAGAAGAGAGGAACTTAAAAGGATATGCCTTAGCAAGAAGTGTTGTTATCAGATCGGAGTCTTACCTGTTGTCTTCTAACCATTTCAACAGAAGGAAAATCCCTTGACCGGGTAGCTTTAACAGGCTTTGTTGTAAATCCTCTAACTAGGTGGCTCAAGTTCATTGAGTTATTTAAATCCTCTAGTGAGGTAACCTTTAACAAGGTTTCAACCTTTAACAGGGTTTATAGCCATCCCTTAACCGGGTGATCCCTAACAGGATCGGTTCCTAATAGAACCTTATTGTAAAGTCTTTAACCGGACTAGGCTCCTAATAGAGCGGACTTCAAAAGAGTTCACAAACAAGCTTGTGGGTACTCATCCCCACAGTGGTTTTTCCCATTTGGGTTTCCACATGAAAAATCTATGTTATGGGTTGTGAGTTTCTTCATGTGATGATTGAGTAGTTTTTGATTAAGTTGAATATGCATGCAGTGCTAAATGGTTGTGGTATTATTGATACAACTCATGCGTGACTAAACTGGTAAAGTAGTTATCAATATCTGAGATATGTTGAATGTTGTTTGAAGTACTTTTGTTTAACTGGTTTAGCTATCTGAAGTATTTCTATTTAACCGGTATTGCTATGGTTAAGTACAACAGTATATGACAGCCGGTTATCTGTTTAGAGAGTGTCAAAATATTGAAGCAAGTTTTTGTGTGGAATGATTCCCCCCCCCCCTGGGTTAGGACCTTAGTAGTTCATCATTATTCATCAATTGGTATCAGAGCCCATCCAGGTCCTCGGTGATATAAGCTAAACTGCTTGAGACAAAAAAAATTTGTTTTAATGATGAAGAAGGAAGGTCCTAAGTTCAACAGGGACAACTTTACAATATGGAAGGACATGATGAAGATATATATTAGGAGTTTGGGTGCACAAAACTGGAGCTATCTTGAGAATGCCTATGTGATCCCCATTGGCACTCTAACCGATGATCAGAAAAGAGAGATACAAGAAAATGGGCAAGTCATGAAAGCCCTCATTAGCAGTTTGTCCGACATAGAGTTCATTGATGTGCAAGATAAGGACAATCCTAAAGATGTATGGGACAAACTGGAATCCATTTATGGCGGCGATGAACATGTCAAGCAGGCTAAGGAAGAAAGCCTTAGAGGAAAGTTTGAAGATATGAGGATGGTTGAAGGAGAGACCATTTAGCAATATGGTATAAGAATCAAGATAGTGGTTGGAGAGATCAAGAGCACTGGTGGAACAATTGATGATGCCACTATTGTTAGCAAAGTTTTAAGATCACTTTTACCGGTCTATGCAATCAGAGTTGCTACTATTAAGGAGCTAAGGTCTATTGACAAAACCAAGGTATCTTTAGACTCTATTATTGCAAAGTTGACTGCATATGAATTGAATAGCTATGATGGTAGTGTTCAGAAGACCGAATCAGCCTTTAGAGCATTTGTTTCCTCCGCACCGACCAGGAAAGGAAAAGAGGTCAGTACCAGTTATGAATCCAAGCTAAGCAGAGATATGGATGATGAGGAGATTTTGATGGAGTTTGAAGATCTTCTTGCCAAGAGACTTCTAAAAGGTACCGGAAAATACAGAGGTAAGCTTCCTCTGAAGTGTTTTTCTTGCAATAAGATAGGACATATAGTTGTTAATTGCCCTAACAATGACAATAAGGATAAACCGGAGAGGTTTAGAAAGTACAAAGGAATAGGTAGGAGAAATTGTCTTGTTGCAGTGGATGAAAGTGTTACCAATGAGGAATCTGAGGATGAAGAGAATGAGGACATAGTGTTTGTGGCTGTCAAAGAAGAGTTGTCTGACCAGAAAGCTCTTGTCTCACATATTGACAACTCTAATGAGTGGATCATTGATAGCGGGTGTTCTCACCACATGACCGGTAACTAGAGAAAGTTTCTGTCTCTTGAAGAATATGATGGTGGTGTTGTCTAGTTTGGCAACGATGCACCCTGCATGGTAAAAAGAAAAGGATCCATCTCACTGAATGGAAAGAGCAGTGCGGATGATGTCTACTAGGTGGAAGGCCTTAAGCACAACCTTTTGAGTGTTGCTCAGCTGAAGGACAAAGGACTTATTTTGGAATTCAAAGGTGGAGTCTGTAGAATAATTGGTAAGAGTGGTGAACTTATTGCCACCGGTAAGCAGACCAAAGGAAACCTGTTTCAGCTGAATGCCAAGATTAGTCAGTGCCTGATGGCGAAATTTGATGATAGTTGGATATGGCATAGGAGACTTTGTCATATGAATTTTGACAATATTGTAAAGGTTAGTAAGATCAAGGCAGTAAGAGGATTACCTTTGGTGAACAAACCGGAGAATGCCTTGTGTAGAGAATGCCAACTTGGGAAGATGTCTTCCTCAACATTCAAAGGTAAGTCTTTCTCAGTAAATAACTTACTTGATCTAGTGCACACCGATCTGTGTGGTCCGATGAAAACTAGAAGCATTCAAGGAGATCGGTACTTCATGATTCTTACCGATGATTGCTCAAGAATGATGTGGGTCACATTCTTGAAAGACAAGTCTGAGGCATTTGGAAAGTTCAAAGCCTTTAGAGCATTGGTGGAGAAGAAGAGCAATAGAAGGATAAAATGCCTAAGAATTGATCAGGGAGGTGAATTCACTTCTGATGAATTCAACAAGTACTGTGAAGAGAACAACATCAAGAGGCAGTTGTCTGCCCCAAGGACACCACAGCAAAACGGCATAGCAGAAAGAAACAACAGGACTGTGGTTGAAGCAGCAAGAACTATGGTGATCCAAGGAAATGTAGCTCACACATTTTGGAGAGAAGCGATGAGCACTGCAGTCTATACTATGAACCGGGTACTCATCAAGAAAGGTAAAGACAAAACCCCCTATGAGTATTGGAACGGGAGAACTCCCAATGTGAGCTATTTCAAAGTGTTTGGGAGTAAATGCTATATCAGGAGAGGTGAGCATCAGAGCAAGTTTGATACTAAGTGTGATGAAGGAATATTTCTGGGATATTCCACTAAAAGCAAAGCTCTCAAGTGCTACAACAACAGGACTCAGAAAACTGTTGAGAGTATCAATGTCAGGGTTGATGAATCCCCTGAGAAGCTTGAGGAAACTGGTAGCAATCAAACAAAAGATGAACCAGGTTTAGCCTTTTGGGAACCGGTTAAGAAAGAAACGAGTGACAAACATTGCAAAGACCTCAGTGTTTCTATACCGGTAGAAGCTGCAGTAGGAGGAGAAGAAGATGAAGTGGAAGAAGAAGAGGAAAATCAAGTGGAACCAGCTAGGGTCATTCCTAGGTATGTAAAACTGCATCATGATCTGAAGCAGATCATTGGAGATAAAGATGCAGGGATACTCACAAGGAGAAAGGTGAAAGAAAATCCCTACATGATTTCAGAATTTGAGCCTAAGACAACTAGAGAGGCACTTACCGATGAAGACTGGATAAAGGCAATGGAAGAGGAGCTAGACCAGATAGAGAAGAATGCAACATGGTCCTTGGTACCCAGACCGGAACACAAGAAGGTACCAAATGGGTCTTCAGAAATAAGCTGAATGAAGAAGGCACAATGTTAAGAAACAAGCAAGACTTGTATGCAAAGGATATGCTCAGGAAGAAGGAGAAGACTATGGAGAAACCTTTGCCCCAGTGGCTAGACTGGAAGGTGTCCAAATGCTACTTGCATTTGCAACATTCAAGGGATTCAAGGCATACCAGATGGATGTGAAGTCTGCATTCTTGAATGGAATCCTAGAAGAAGAAGCGTATATTGAGCAACCTGATGGGTTTGCTTTGTCAGAGGATAGTGATATGGTGTGTAGATTACACAAGGCCCTGTATGGATTGAAACAAGCACCAAGGACATGGTATGAATGGTTACACTCTCATCTCGTGAAGATAGGATTTCAGAGAACAAGTGAGGACAACAACATCTACCTGAAATCTGAAGGTGATCAGATACTGATCTGTGAAGTATTTGTAGATGACACAATCTTCGGAGGAGATGATGAAATGAGTCATGCATTTGCAGATGAAATGAAGAAAGAGTTTGAGATGTCTCTAATTGGAGAGATAAAGTACTTCATTGGTCTACAGATTCAGCAGATGAAAGAAGGTATCTTCATTACCCAGTCCAAGTATATCAAAGAGGTATTGAAGACCTTTGGCATGGAGGAAAGCAAACCGGTTGGAACACCGATGGTGACTGGCTGCAAACTGACTGAGGAGGATGATTCATCGTTGGTGAATGAGGAGTACCAGTCAATGATCGGTAAGCTACACTATGTGGTGCACAGCAGACCAGATATTGCTCATGCAGTGGGCATAGTGGCCCGTTTTCAGAAGAGTCCAAGAGAATCCCAGTTGGTAGCGGTAAAGAGGATTCTTAGGTATCTAAAGGGAACAGTTGATTATGGATTGTGGTATCCATACAATGGAAACTTTGATCTCAAAGTGTTTACCGATGCAGATTGGGCAGATAATGTGGACGACTGGAAGAGCACAACCGGTGGAGCATTCTTCCTCGGTGGAAGACTAGTCTCGTGGACGAGTAAGAAGCGGAGTTGTATCTCCCAGTCTACAACTGAAGCGGAGTATGTGGCAGCATTTATGAACTGCACTCAAACAATCTGGATGAAGCATGTACTGGATGGCTTCAAAGTGACTATATTTGAACCAGTGAGTATTTTTTGTGATAGTACTAGTCCAATCAATATTTCCAAAAATCCGGTATTGCAGGCTAGGACCAAGCATATGGAGCTCAAGTATCATTTCTTGAGAGAAAAGGTTCAGAATAAAGAGGTTGTATTAGAACATGTTTCCAGTAAGGAGTAGCTAGCAGACATATTCACTAAGCCCTTACCGAAGACTATATTTACCTATTTGAGAGGTGAATTAGGGGTTATGCCCCTTCATGAAGTAAACTAAAGTTGTGTGCTCCACATCAGTTAGGTACTACCATGTCAGATCTTACGGGATTGATTTGTTGAAGGATGCTACTCCATAGAGGGAGCAGCATAGTGGAGCTTGGAAGCGTGTGCCTCCACTTTGGCATTGTTGTCAAAGGGGGAGAAGATATCTGATGATGTGTGGGGGAGAAGATATATGGCAAAATGCACATTGACCAGTCCAGGTGGTGGTGGTGGTCTGTCAAGTTGAATCAGTATATGTCAACCGATATATGCTATTGAGCATGGTGCAGATACTGAGCAATGATACACTAAGTATTGCCATCAATGCCAAAGGGGGAGATTGTTGGCATATGATGAAGCGGTAATAATGTATGTTGTCATTGATGTCAATAAGTGAACCGGTATATGATGCTCAAGCAGGTGAACCGGTATGAACCGGTGTGAAGACTGGAAGCGGCTATAGTCAACCAAGTTGGAGTGAACCGGTGTCGGGGTTCACAGTTTGACTACCAGTTTGTAGTCTCAGTTCAGCTCGAGGGTTTCCGGTTTGGCGATTTGACTTGTGCGGTGTAACCGATGACATTCTATGATGAGTTAGTTAGGAGATAAGGATGAGATCGAGATGCCACATCAACTTGTGCATGTGAAGAATCTCTTTGAGGATCTTGCGTGTGAGAAGCGAATGCATTGAATGTCCACCTCAGGAATGTGCGTTTCTCTTAGCGGTATGAGAAAAGCGCGTGATGGGTTACTGGTTTCCAGGTGCGATGAAGATTGGACGATGCAGAATTACTTGAGATCTTTCTCAGATTGTTTTATTCTATGCAATGCATTTTAACGGTCAGGATTGGACCTCTTGTATCTGAAAACCTAAATGTTTAGGGTTTAGGGTTTATGCTACTAACCTAATTGTTGTCTATAAGGTCGATGATGTTTGTTATTGTCAGTGTTGGCAAAAGTTGTGTGTGTGTCCGCATGTTTTGATACTTGCCAAACCAGAGTGAGGAATTTGCAGAGTGTGATTGCAGAAGAGAGGAACTGAAAAGGATCTGTCTTAGCAAGGAGTGTTGTTATCAGATCAGAGTCTTACCTGTTGTCTTCTAACCATTTCTACAGAAGGTAAATCCCTTGACCGGGTAGCTGTAACAGGCTTTGTTGTAAATCCTCTAACCAGGTGGCTCAAGTTCATTGAGTTATTTAAATCGTCTAGCGAGGTAACCTTTAACAAGGTTTCAACCTTTAACAGGGTTTATAGCCATCCCTTAACCGAGTGATCCCTAACAGGATCGGTTCCTAACAGAACCTTATTGTAAAGTCTTTAACCGGACTAGGCTCCTAATAGAGCGGACTTCAAAAGAGTTCACAAACAAGCTTGTGGGTATTCATCCCCACCGTGGTTTTTCCCATTTGGGTTTCCAAGTGAAAAATCTGTGTTATGGGTTGTGAGTTTCTTCATGTGATGATTGAGTAGTTTTTGATTAAGTTGAATATGCATGCAGTGCTAAATGGTTGTGGTATTATTGATACAACTCATGCGTGACTAAACTGGTAAAGTAGTTATCAAGATCTGAGATCTGTTGAATGTTGTTTGAAGTACTTTTGTTTAATTGGTTTAGCTGTCTGAAGTATTTATGTTTAACCGGTATTGCTATGGTTAAGTACAACAGTATATGACAACCGATTATCTGTTTAGAGAGTGTCAAAATATTGAAGCAAGTTTTTGTGTGTACTGATTCAACCCCCCCCCCCCCCCACCCCCCCTCTTAGTATCGGTTAGGACCTTAGTAGTTCATCATTATTCATCAATCAAAACAATTGCTTAGATACCTTAATTGTATTCTCTAATTCAAGTGTGCTCAAGTAGACACTTGTGATACAAGCTTTTAAATCTACAAACATAATTTTTTGAAACGTTCTCTTGATAACAAACTTCGTTGTTTCTCTCCATAGACTTAATATGCCAATATAAATCCCTTCTATATATGAGTAAAATAATGGATGAATTGGAGGTCAGATTGATGGAGTTGTATGAAGACATTTGAGAATGAAGGGTAATTTCATAGATTCAAATCAAGTGGTGAATCATTTCAAAGAAGAAGAAAATTATAGAGTAAAATTTAAACTTTAATATTACATTAAATGAGATTAAAAAGAGATTGAAAGGTGTATTACAAAAATTTGTAGATGATAGAAAAATTCAAGTTTTGAATTGACAAATTGGGCAGACATGGAAATGATGTGAAAAAAAGTGGCATCAAAAGATGGATGTCACTATCTAGGATGATATCACTATGTGCATACGCCCATGGAATGCATCGTAGTCCTAATTTCACACTCATATCAATCTTTCACTGTTATTAAGAATACTTGCAAACTCTAAATTTTTCATCGAATTTAAAACCTACCTACACAGTAGGAAATAAGGACAACAACAATAGGGAATTTGGGGAAACCAAAATATATATAAATGAAGAAAAGTAATAAAACAGGTGCAAACCATAATTTAATAAAGAGCTTCAAATAAAGACATAAAAATTGAGAAGAGAGACAAATTTAGGGTTGCTACAAATGGTGAAGTCTTTGTTTTGGTCTTTCAACCTCAACAAGTAACCAAGATGTAGAAAATGATAAAATAGTGTACATGTGCTCTTATCTCAATTGTGTCCAAATATCATAAGAGTAGAACAACAATACAAAACTAGATTGAAAATAAGAATGATAGCAATAATGAGATGAAAACCACAAGGTTCCAATGACACTTAAAAACTATTCTACGGTAACAAAAAGAAATAGATAGAAAAATAGAGAAAAACAAATAAAATATTATCACCTCACAATCTTGGTGAAGCCAAGAGAGGCAAGAATGTTGTTGAGATTCCAAAAAGAGTGTTGTTGAATGCTATAAAACACTTATGTTGAAACCACAGTGCTCAAAAATTTTGGTATAAATTTGTAAACTTGACATGGCTTAAGTTGAATGAAATTGATATTTTTTATTAAGAATCAAACTAGGTTGTTGCCTCTTTAAAACCAAAAGCCCCAAAGATAGATTAACGTAGGTCATTAACAAAACACTTACTGAGATACATAGGCCATTAACATGCCACTTGCAACACACAAACAATAGTACAAACAATCCAACATCGAGTGGGTAGAACTTACACCCACAACTCAAGGATGATTTTGGGAAGACGAGGAAGAAATACCTTTCCTCCATCAATTAACAATAGTCCAGGTAATATTATCATCTACAAAATCATTAAAAAGGGAAGAAAGAGGGGAAACCCCCATGGAGGGCCTATCAATACATAAAGGCAAACATCCTCCACCAGATGTTGGAGTTGAACAAGAGCAACATGCAAAGAAAGCTATAAGAATAGGGCAGGAGGTTCCCCAACAAGGTCCACAAGGCATGACATGATCAAATCAAAAGCAAGGGCTTGTCATCATCTTGGGAGGAGTCATCATTATCTTGGGAGGAGAAAAAAGTAACATATGAATACATAAGACATATGAATATACTCAAGCAAACAATAACTCCTTCACGTAGGAAGTATTCACATGAATGCATGAAGACACAAATCATAATCAAAGTATCCACTCAATACATGCATTGTTATACTCTTTTGTATTAACTTCAGTGTCAATCTTTGTTAATGCAAGTGTCAACCTTTGTTACTACTTTGATTTTAAGAAGAAGAGGATGTGAACGTAACCAAAGCACTTAGAGACCAAATACAATAGGCTCCCTCAAAGTTTACAGAGAGAAAATACATTTATGATCATATTTGATCCATGGTAATGATCACTGGATGTTTTTTATTCCTTTCCTTTATATCTCTCAATTGGAGTTGTTTGAGAGGACCCTCATGCTCACAATGGTCAAAAAAAAAAATTGTCTTGTTTTTTTGTTTTTCCATCTAAATAAGGTCATTTGGGACCATTCATGATCATTTGGAGTCATTTGTGAAAGTTTGGGGTCATTTGGATAAAAGATGTAAAAGTTGCTCAGTTGATGTCAAAGTTTCTCAGTTGTTGTCAAAGTTGCTCAGTTGTTGTCAAAGTTGTCAAAGTTTGGAGTTAGATGATGGAAACCACTTGTGTGGTCATAAATAGGCATCTTCAACATGACCCAAGGTTTGAAAAACTTTGTATTGAAGTTTTGAATAAAGTTGGAATCAATTTGGAGACTATTTCTATGTGTTTCCTTACAATATTGTCACTCTTTCATATTGTGTGGATTTTTCAGATCAAATATAGACTTGAGACTTGTTTTAAATGTTAGATATGTGAATCTAGTTTCATTTTCACTTGGTTTCATCAATTTTTACCCAATACTTTAGGAGATATTGCAATTTCTTTAAAAACTGTATGAATACCGCCAGATGCATGCAATGCAAGGTAGCAAGATAGGCTAACTTTCATTCCATTTGTTGTGGGCACAAACTACCAAAACGAGCACATCTAGGTGGGTAGGTTTATTGTAGGCATGTTCCTATTGTGCCTCCCAACTCATCAAAACATCTAGAGCCATACCCTACCAGCACCATCCCTCAAGTGCCCTAAGTCCAAAAAATTGTTAGACTTTGATGAACTATTTCTTGAAATCCAGGACACATACAAATGATTTATTTGAAGCTATGGGTTCATGTGAGGCCCATCTATAATGACCTATCTTGTATTTTGAATACTTGGAGCCATTTTCATAGGGTACCATTTTTTCAGTTGGTGCGAAAATCGTCAGATGCTTGCAATGCAAGGTTGCAAGATAGGCTAACTTTCATTTCGTTTGTCATGGGCACAAACTAATAGCACGAGCGTGTCTGGGTGGGTAGGTTTACAATAGCATTCTCCTTTTGTGCCTCCCAACTCCTTGGAACGTCCAGAGCCATAACATATTGGCGCCATCCCTCAAGTACCCTAAGTCCAAAAATATTCAAAATTTGATAGACTGTTTCTCGGAATCCAATACGCATACGAATGATCTGTTTGAAGCTATAGGTTCATGTGAGGCCCATCTACAATGACCTATCTCAAATTTTGAAGACTTGGAACCATTTTCACAGGGTAGCATTTTTCAATTGGTGAGAAAATTGTCAGATGCATGCAATGCAAGGTTGCAAGATAGGATAACTTTCATTTTGTTTGTCATGGGAATGAACTACCAGCACAAGTGCATCCGAGTGGGCAATTTTATAGTAGGCATGCTCTTGTTGTGCCTCCCAACTCGCCGAAATGTCCAGAGCCATAACGTACTGGCATCATCCCTCAAGCACCCTAAGTCCAAAAAATTGTCAAACTTTGACAGACTATTTCTCGGAATCCAGCATGCTTACAAATGATCTGTTTGAAGATATAGGTTCATGTCACGCCCATCTACAATGACCTATCTCATATTTTGAAGACTTAGAGCCATTTTCACAAGGTAGCATTTTTTCAGTTGGTGCAAAAATTGTCACATGCATGCAATGCGAGGTTGCAAGATAGGCTAACTTTCATTTTGTTCATCGTGGGCACAAACTACCAGCATGAGCATGTCTAAGTGGGCAGGTTTATGGTAGACATGCTCTTGTTATACCTCTCAACTCGCCAGATTGTCCAAAGCCATACCCTACTAGTGCCATCCCAACTTGTCGGAAAATCCAAAACCATACCCTATCCCTCAAGTGCCCTAAGTCCAAAAAATTAACAAACTTTGATGGACTATTTCTCGGAATCCAAGATGCATATAAATGATCTATTTGAGGCTATAGGTTCATGGCATGCCCATTTACAATGACCTATTTTGGATTTTGAAGACTTGGAGCGATTCTCACAGGGTAGCATTTTTCAGTTGTTGTGAAAATAAAATTAGGTGATGTACTCATGAATAGTCATACAAAATTTCAAGTATAATCATAAATACAAAATGCATCACAAAATTCCATTTATGCATATTTATAATCAAACAATACAAAAAATAACATATACAAAAATTTGCCTCTAAATATTAATAGATCAACTCATGGCTATTAAAATGTACAAAAAGTTTATTTACAAATCAGCTCATGGCCATTCCTATATAATTTGGCATTTAAATATGCATAATTCAACTTATGGTTGTTTAAATATACAAAATCTAGCATCTAAATATGCACAAATTAGGTCATTGTCATTTAAATATATAAGATTTTGCCTGTAAATATGCACAAATTAGGTCATGGGCATTTATATATACAAAAAACAAATAAAGAAAAATTTGCCAATGATATATACAAAATTCTCAAAATCATTCTACTCTGAACCGTAGAATCATTGTAATGCTCCTATTGTCACGAAGGATTGCACCCGTGATGGCTAAGTATGAAACCCATCAATTATGTGAAACATGGGAATACTTCCAGGCCTATGGGTATGCCTATCATGAAAGTAAACCTCTGGATTATAGGTCGGCTTCCCGTATGATGAATCTCTTGCAAACTAACTCTCTTGATGGGAAAAAGATAGAAGGATAACTGGAACTTGAAATCCTAAAGCTACAAGAGGTGATTGCACCAAAACTATCTAATTATATTCATTGTCCTAACTCACAATCAGTCTCAATGAAAGAGATTTTTATGATCACAACTCAAAAAAATCAAAAAAATACATAAATATTTTATAGGAAGGCCTCTTGTTTTAGCTTTTGTTTGAAGGAAACATGAGTTTCACAACTACAAACTACTTTCAACAATCTAACACAACCTGTAACCTGCATTTACATGAAATCCCTCACCTTATCATTGCATCAATGAGACATATTCAAAGTATTCTTGAAAAGAAACACAAAAAAACAAATCAAAATCACTCATAATAATGATAAAAATCAGAAATATCTGAAAAGGAACGATGCCTCTTTATTGAACTTGAAAGGAATTGTTGTTACAGTACTTCTAGAATTAAAAAGATGAGTTACAATTACATTCTTCAGCCTAAAAGAGCTTTGCCAAAGCTACAATGTAAGCTGGAAATAGATAAGAACTCTCTCAGAAAAGAAGAGAAAGAATATATAGAAAAGAGAGCTTTCATCTTGATTGGCTATGCCTTTTTAGAATTGGGAGTAAGCTAAGTGCTTTAATATTTATTTATCCTTTATTCTAATTTGCATGATGAAATCTGCATGCATTTGCCTTCTTGGTCGAATTTACTCAAAAAGTATGCAAAAATGCTTCAAACTGAGTGCTTGTGGGACCAAGTTGATCCTTGATCCATGGTGTATGCATGTATGAGATTGAATTGAAGTAGGATAGCTATATTTGTCACCAAAAATCCCCTTTTATCCTATCCTAATTTTGCATGAGCTTTCCTCTTGGGTCGAATTGGATAAGAAATCATGAAAAATAAGGCTCAAATTAAGTGCAAACTGAAGATGTACTGCTGGAAAGCAGCCTTAAGTGATAATGCATCCATATGGGGTCTGAACTAATGTATAATTGTTGCAAACTGGAGCTAAACTCCTTCGTTTAAGGTCCAAGATAAAGCATGAATAAAACTCCACCATGTTAATGCATGGTAGCTTCGGTAAGATAAATGATTGAATGAGAGATAAATGAAGTCTCTCATTCAATCATTTATCCTGTCGATAAACCATCAAGAAAACTTCAAGCTATTTCATTTGATAATCATTCCTCATTTATATATCAAATCTACTTAGTCAATCAATATCGATAATCATATTATAGCATGGCATATCGGTGATCACCGATGGTTATCGAGTTAACCATGTATCCCGATTTATATCAGATGCGTTCCCAGCAATAAACAAATAATGATTATTGAGTTGCTATCGAGTGGCAAAGTATGCATTGCTTGACATATATAACCATTAGTTAGTCGGTTAACTTAGACACTGATTTACATCGGTTAATATGCCACGCAAACACCGTTTGGCATACATCGTGAATACCGATTGGCATGTACACTAAGTTACGTGGACCCCAATTAGTATCGGGCTGGTAATTAAATAAACACCGATTGATAGTATATATATGCAAGAGGGGAGGATCAAGCAGTGTCTTGATCGGTCATGTCCATAAGACATGACCGGTCAAGGCACTGCTTGATCCTCCCCTCTTGCATATATATATATATATATATATATATATATATATATCAATTGATATTTGTGAAGAGGATATTGAAATCGATAAATACTCCTCTCACCTGCCAAACAAAGAAGATAGTCAGATTTATAATAGAGATAGATAATACATAAATATAGAGAATACAAATTAGAATACATCTTGCATATTGAATTGTAAATTGAACAACATTTACATGGTATCAGAGCCATAGTTAAATCGAACCTGAGGCTGTTCAATTTTACGTAAAAATTCAAATCAAACATATATTCAACATCACAATTCTCTCAATGGCTAGCGCTATCAGATTTGAAGACAGACTCAGAGGAGGTGATGACTTCTCAGCATGGAAATTCAAAATTCAAATGATTCTAATAGAAAATAAAGTCGAATTATTTGTAAAGACTGAAACTGCAGAACCTGATACTAAACCTGACAAAGCAACTTGGAGAGAAGGAAATGAAAAGGCTATTAAAATCATAGTTGATGGGGTAAGAAACAATATCATGCCCATCATAAGGAAACATGAAACAGCCTTCAACATGTTCAAAGCACTTGAAGATGCTTTTGAGATATCTAATGCCAGTAGAACCTTGGCTTAAAAAAGAGAAATAAATCACATAGCCATGATAAAAGGAGAATCAGTCAATGCCTACTTCATGCGAATATCTGCTCTAAGGGATGAACTGGCAACCCTTGGATATGAGATCCAAAGCAAAGAATTAACCCTCATTACTCTAGATGGGTTGCCTTGCATATGGGAAACATTCATCCAAGGCATCAGTGCAAGGGATGAATTCCCAAAATTCAATAGGCTAAAGGTTGACTGTCTCCAAGAGGAATTAGGGCAAAATAAGAAAGGGATCAAACAGAAGAATATAGATGAAGATCTTCAAGTTCTAAATACGAACTCAAACAAGAAAAGCAAGCAGAAGCAATTCAGGAAGAGGAAAATTCGTCACGACAAGAACACCTTTAAGAAGGACCTTTCTCAGATTCAGTGTTACAGATGTGACAAATTTGGGCACTATGTTGCCAAATGTCCAGAAAGAGCTAAGCAAGCCACATTTGCCAAAACAGGAAAATCTAAAAGGGAAGGACTCTGAGAAGTATGTACTCTATTCAGCACTCACAAACCAATCATCAAACAAAGTGAACTCCTGGGTGATCGACAGTGGCTCATCCAGACACATTACAGGGTTCAGAGAAGTACTAGACTCCATGAAAGAGGAGAATGGTGAGGAAGTAACTATCGAAGATGACTCTACACATCCAGTCAAAGGAGTTGGAACCTGCACCATCAAACTAAAGTCGGGTGTATCATTACAACTTAGAGGAGTACTATATGTTCCAGGCATCAAGAGAAATCTAGTGTCAATATCAGCACTGGAGGACAATGGATACAAAGTAACCTTCATGGACAACAAAGTATTGGCTTGGCCAAAGAACTCATCCATCAAGAAAGCTAAAACAATTGGTCAAAGACAAGGCTACTTGTATGAGCTATGCACAGAGCCCAACTTAGCCCTAATTCATGAAACTACAGATGCTAATGAAGTCTGGCATAGAAGACTAGGCCACCTAAATTTTAGAGCTTTATCATCAATGGGAGACCTTGTCACAGGTCTACCTAAGTTAAAGCAATATCATTCAGGGGCATGCACAGGATGTGCCCTAGCTAAAAATACTAAGGGTGCTTTTCAAAATAGTACTAGGAAAACAAGTAAAAATTTAGAGTTAGTTCATTCTAATGTATGTGGACCTATGTTCGTACCTTCATTGGAGGGATTTTTGTATTATGTAATATTTGTTGATGACTACTCTAGGAAAAATTGGATCTACTTTCTGAAATGTAAAGAATCAGAAGAGATCCTTAATACGTTTAAAGAATTCAAATCACTAACAGAGAAATACTCAGGGAATAAAATTAAAACCCTAAGAACTGATAATGGGGGGGAATACACATCAGAATTATTTCAAGAATTTTGTAAAAATTTTGGGATTAAGAGGGAGTTAACAATACCTTATAACCCTCAACAAAATGGGATAGCTGAAAGGAAAAATAGGACAATCGTTGAAGCTGCTAAAGCTATGATTCTTGATCAGAATCTAAATGTCAATCTTTGGGCAAAAGCAACTAGCATTGCTATATATATTCAAAACAGATGTCCCCACTCTCATCTTGAAGATAAGACCCCTGAGGAAGTCTTTACTAAATCAAAACCTGGTATTAGCCACCTTAGGATATTTGGATGCCCTGTCTATATTCATGTACCTAAGGAGAAAAGATTAAAATTAGAGCCTTCTGGAAAAAAGGGGAATCTTTGTAGGATATAGTGAAACCTCCAAAGCTTACAGGATCTATATACCTGGTCAAAAGAATATTGAACTAAGCAGGGATGTGATCTTTAAAGAAGACTTAGCATTCAAAAGAGCCCAAAGCTCTCTAGACCCTGAAGTCTATATCCCCACCCCTAGCATAGATAGAGATCCTACTCCTGAGCTTTAGAGGGAGAATCCTGAGGAAACTATAAGTGAAACTCAAAGTCCACCTAGAGAAAACCTCAAGAAAAGACCACTATGGGCCACCAAAACTGTAGCAGAAGCTCAGAAGTTTGTTGCTCCTTCAGGGACCTTCAAGGAAAGCAAAAGGCCTAACAAATTCACTAGCTGTGTTGCCCTTATGAATGATCTCTCTAAAGCCGAACCAAACAATGTATCAGAGGCTCTTGAACATCAAGTATGGAAGGATGCCATGTCTGAAGAGTATCAGTCTATTATGAAAAATGATGTTTGGGAGATTGTTCCTAGGCCAACTAAGAAATCTGTTGTTTCATCTAAATGGCTTTTTAAGATCAAACATGCTGCAGACGGTAGTATTGAAAAACACAAGGCTAGATTTGTAGCTAGAGGTTTCTCACAAAGGGAAGGAATAGATTATGAAGAAACTTTTGCACCTATTGCTAGATATACATCAGTAAGAGTTGTATTAGCCATTGCAGCAGCTAAGGGGTGGAAGGTACACCAGATGGATGTTAAGACAACATTTCTAAATGGTGAGATCTCAGAAGAAGTCTACCTAAAGCAACCTGAAGGGTTTGAAATTTATAATGCAGAGTCTCATGTGTGTAGACTCAAGAAAGCTCTCTATGGGCTTAAACAGGCTCCCAGGGCCTGGTATGAAAGAATTGACACCTATCTCTCAGGACTAGGCTTCTCTAAAAATGATGCAGATCCTAATCTCTACTACAAAAGAAATAAAGGTGATATGCTAATGTTGATTTTATATGTTGATGACTTATTAATCATAGGAAATGATCATCTTATAGATCAATGCAAGAAAGATCTATCCAAAGAATTTGATATGAAGGACTTAGGACTCCTTCATTACATCCTAGGATTGGAAGTATGGCAGAATTCTGACAACATTATACTAAACCAAGGAAAGTATACCTTGGATATTTTGAAGAGATTCGAAATGCTAAACTGTAGGCCCGTGACCTCTCCTATGGAAACCAATTTACACAAACTTAAAGAAGCAGCAGCAGAGTCACAACCCACTGACTCTACTCAATACAGACAGATGATTGGGTCCCTAATGTACCTGGTGAATACAAGGCCAGATATTTGTTATGCAATTAATGCCTTAAGTCAGTTCATGTGTGAACCTAAGGAGATACACCTGGTTGCAGTAAAACACATCATGAGATACCTACAAGGTACCCTAAACCTTGGTCTCAAATATGAGAAAGTTGATATAGACCTACATGGATTTACAGATTCAGATTGGGTTGGAAGTGTAATTGACAGAAAAAGGACTTCAGGGTGTTGCTTCAGTCTAGGTTTAGCCATGATATCTTGGATCAGCAAGAAGCAGTCCTCTGTAGCTTAAAACTCCACCGAGGCAGAATACATTGCAGCTTCTATGGCTGCTCGAGAGGCAGTGTGGCTTAGGAAGTTGCTTGTGGGGTTGTTTGGAGAACCTATGAAACCCACTATCATACATTGTGACAATCAGAGCTGCATAAAACTTTCAGTTAATCCAGTGTTCCATGACAGATCCAAACATATTGAGATCCCATACCACTATGTGCGAGATATGGTAGACAGAAATGTGATTCAATTAGAATATGTTTGTACGGGAGATCAAACGGCAGATATTCTGACCAAACCTCTTTCCAGAGTGAAGGTTGATCACTTCAGAAAAGGTTTAGGTATGATAGAAAGGTAATTTGCTTTGTAATCTGTATTTACATATCAATAAGATGTTTAATGTGTAAACTTCTTTGTCATGATAGGACATTTTGGATTTCATCCCCTGGGTTCATATCTAAGAGGTGACGATCTCTCAAGATAATGAACATTTGTATGGAGACATTATAAGGTGACGATCTTATTATGTCCAAACCGGTTATCATGTTGGATCTCTGGTGTGTCATGGATGAGCCATGATTGTGTTGTGGTAAAACATATATATGAGATGTTAGTGCACCTACCACAACTTGGATAAAGATGAGAATTGAATATTTTCTCATATGATTATCCTTAAGTATTGCGTGCTTAGGCAATACTGATATCACATGCTAAGGTGATATCCTATCATCACAAGATTGATGTGATGGACATTTTGTATCACGTGTTTAGGTGATGCTTCATATCATGTGATTAGGTGATATGATTTCCTAGAAAGTTAGATTGTGTAAAGAATGTTAACTATCATTTGAATTGTGATGCTTGATACACTGCTCTCATTTATCTTACCTAGCTAAGAGGGAGTGTTAATGCATGGTAGCTTCGGTAAGATAAATGATTGAATGAGAGATAAATGAAGTCTCTCATTCAATCATTTATCCTATCGATAAACCATCAAGAAAACTTCAAGCTATTTCATTTGATAATCATTCCTCATTTATATATCAAATCTACTTAGTCGATCAATATTGATAATCATATTATAGCATGGCATATCGGTGATCACCGATGGTTATCGAGTTAACCATGTATCCCGATTTATATCGAATGTGTTCCCAGCAATAAACAAATAATGATTATCGAGTTGCTATCAGGTGGCGAAGTATGCACCGCTTGACATATATAACCATTAGTTAGTCGGTTAACTTAGACACCGATTTACATCAGTTAATATGCCACGCAAACATCGTTTGGCATACATCGTGAATACCGATTGGCATGTACACTAAGTTACGTGGACCCCAATTAGTATCGGGCTGGTAATTAAATAAACACCGATTGATAGTATATATCAAAGGGTGCGATCAAGTAGTGTCTTGATCGGTCATGTCCATAAGACATGACCGGTCAAGGCACTGCTTGATCCTCTCCTCTTGCATATATATATCAATTGATATTTGTGAAGAGGATATTGAAATCGATAAATACTCCTCTCACCTACCAAACAAAGAAGATAGTCAGATTTATAATAGAGATAGATCATACATAAATATAGAGAATACAAATTAGAATACATCTTGCATATTGAATTGTAAATTGAACAACATTTACACACCATTTATTCCTTTGACTAGCTCATGAACAACTGCATGATCAAAACTCCAATCTTATTCTTTCTAACTAATTGTGCATGATACATTCACTGATTGGTAGCTTGTTTCAAAATTCTACCAATGTGTGACTAAAGCTGTCCATTCATATTTGTTGATGAGTATTCCTTTGTTACTGTCTAGGGTTGCTATGCTTTGTCATGAAGTCTTGTAGCTTTCATTGTTAGGGGGGTTTCTATCTTCTCATTGTCTTCGTCCCAAATGTGACCTCAAAAAGCACACCTCTTGACATATATCTCTCTCCTTTACTAGATGACATGGGTCCCTGTTAATGCTCAGGTCACTGTCTTCTTCTATTGTTCATAAGGCCTTGGCTTCTGATATGGTTTCTCAATTGCATTACTCTGTAAACTTTGCAGTTACTATATCTTGTGCTGCATTTACTGTCTTTGGACTGTCGAAGGAATTAGGTCATTGAACCTTTTGATGCTTCTCTTTTTATGACATGTGCCTTTGTTATAGCAGACTTCACTCTTTTGACCACTTCCTTGTGAAGACTGTTCCCTTTTGCTTATATACTTTGATGCTTTTATCCTTTACTTTTGGTCATGAATGAAGACAGCGAATGTCTTTTGACCATTAAAGGGCGTCATTGAACCTCACTATTTTCACCATTATTATGATGGCTCTTAAAAAATTAATCACTGTTCTTTTTGAAGATGTATGCTCTGTGATCTGCACCGTCATGACTACACCCTCTGGCCTTTGTGTCTATTCTTTAGGACTCTTTAATGATGAATAATATCACTACTACAGTTTCAATGTGACAGTTGTTCCTCAAACATTCTTGCTTTTTGATCTATCTTAGACTTGTATTTCACAACCATATTTCTTATATTCACTGTGATTCTTCACAGGTTCACTTCATGGTAACTATCATAGGCTCTATGGCTAAATCTCATTGTTCTTGGACTGTATGATTCTCTATAATGCTTTAGGTCTTCTTTGATTGCTCTCTTAAGCATCTCTGTGATGACTAACTGTGAGTGCATACTGCTTTTTGGACTGTATTTCTTGACTGTGAAAGACTCCTAACAATCCTACCTCACTATTTTTTTCTGTGTGGTAATGTTGATGGCTTGTATTTTCCCCCTGAAGACTGTCATAGTCTGTATGGCTTATTTTCACAGTTACCAAATACCTTTATGACTGCTATCACTAATGTTTTCTTCTCACTGCCTTCCTAGAGATAGGACTGCTCACTGTTATATATGGCCTTTAGAGTTTAGACATACTATTTGATCTACAAACAAGGTTGTGATGGTCGTATTGGTGACAGTCATGAATGACTGTGTAGATCATGTCTTTATACCCTCCATTCACTATGTTATTTTGATAATTGTGACAGTCATATATGACTGTGATTTGACAAATATCTATGCTTATACTGTCCCTTTAATCATTGAACATGATCACTGTTCTTTAGAAATACTGCTATTGTTCTTTATTATTTTTTCCTCATTGACTTTGATCTCAATAGAGTTACTTTGGACTATTGAGGATGACAGCTACAACACTTCATGGTTTTGTGACTATTATAGATCATAGAATCACCTCTCTCGAAGAGCTCTATGACTATCCTTTAGCCTATTCATTGTCCTTATTAGGATTTGATGACTTAGACAAGCTTTTGTTGCTCATTGACAGTGGTATTGGATAAAGGTTTCTTGGTGTTCTTTACTATTGTAAGAGTAGTGCATGACTGTAGCAAACTCACCTCTACCTCAAAGCATATTGTCTTGCATGGTTGTAATAGACCATCGAGACTACTCTTTTGAATAAAAAATGACTCAACTATCTGTATTGAGAATGACAAGAAGGGATTCCATGAGATCACTGTGTTGTGGATGAGATTATGCACTTTTATAGTCTTGGAAGCTGACTATATTGTTCTTGACTTGGATGCTCTCTTATCAAAGGCCCTGCTAGTATCTTTATCTCTGACTTGCATCTTAAAGTCTATGATTTCTTGTGCAACTCTATATCACTTGATATCATGACTTTCATCAATGTATGATACTCTAAGTATTGATAACAAACCCTTTTGGTTGTGGCATGACTGTCCTCTTATTATCTCGGTCCTTTTGATTATGACTGTACTTTTGATTCCCTGTCTTATTTTGATTGGTCTTAATGTAGATACTTGTTAGCCCTGTCATGATCAATCCTCATGTGCTTGTGGAGATCTTATTCTAACCTTGTTGCATTACACAAACCATGCTTTCTCTAATTTTTCCATAGTCTTTTCTCTCTACAAACTGTGTATCATACTCATGCTACCTATATTTGTTGGGTTGTACTGACTACAATATGGTATATTGGGAGCTGCAACAATTGCTTCCACTGTTAACTACTCACAAAATGATTGTCTTTTCATGATGCCCTGCTTTGTCTAAAAACCCCTCTCTTAAAATTGCACTATCTATCATTTGCCAGTGGGTGTTCTCATTGTTTTGATTGTATGTTGCTAGAAGTTGAGACTTCGATGGCATGATTTGGAATGCAAATCTTTTCATTATACAAACTATCCTAGGTATCAATAACTACAATTTTTAGAAAATCCCTTTGTCTTGGACTACCAATGTCTTCATGGTCCTTCAATCTTGGCAATGGTTGAAGCAATGACTATGGCTCTGTCTTGACAACCATCTGATTGTATTTTCTGTACATACTGTTATGTGATGTCTTTTGGCAGTGTACCCTGTAATAGTAAAAAGCCTTAGCTGTTTACTCATTGTCACTATGTGTTGGCTTGTAAAAAACCCTTGTATCCTTTATTGTCATTGTATATTTCTTTATCAACCTTATATGGAGTATTTTCCTTACTTTGACATGATTTCCAAGGATCTAGAGACAAAGCTTTGAATAGGCTTTGAAGTTTGTCTTTATGACTGCTTGTATGCATACAAACTTTATGACCTCTGTCTTTGTATCTTCTCAAGACTGAAACCTCCATCATTTGATTGTTTTTTGTTTGTATTGATTGTCTTGAGCAAGCCTGCTACTATCACTGTCACTTTCTTAATAGTTTTCACTGTTCTTATCTTCATTCAACTTTTGTCACTGCTAAAAGTTGACCATTAGGACTGTCCTCCAGGTCTGATCCACTCATGCTTAATCTATCTTAGGACATGATGTTGATCTATCATGGATCCTCATTCATGATCCTTGAATCCTATACTTTGTTGATTGTGCTCTTTGCCATTTGTATGTAATGGTGTTATTCTTGTCTGTCTTCTACCCGTGTTAACAAAACTGACTGTATGCTTTTGAAAGCGCCTTCACTATTAGCTATATCATGGCTCTTTCCCTTATTTGAGACTGACATCAATACGCAGACCTTAAGACTTTTGGTTTTCTTCTTCAATGGATTGTTTAGACATTCATCTCTTTGTCTTTTTGTTGTGCTTGATGATTTAGATGCCTTAACTCTGAATTCTACTGTGATAGTGATTGCATTAAGGCTCCCTAATCACTCATCATCGCAATATGACCTATAGTGCTGCATCTTTTGAACTAGGGTTTACTGTCCTTAGCCACAGTATTTGGTGCTTATAGGGAAACCCTTACTGTCTTTTGTCAGTTATCCTTTTGTTGCAGACCTACAACCAATCTTTGTGCCATGAGACCCTGCCTTGACTGTGTATCTTGTATGGGTGACTATTATTTACCTCTGGAGCTGCTACTGCCCTAGAACCTATTTGATCTTTCTATATGTTGTCTTCATCATACTGATCAGTGTCATAACAGATGCTCTTATTTGTTTCTCTTATTTATTGAAACTGATTTGATGCATTCTTTCATACTATATCCTTGTCTAACAAACATAATACTCTTCAAATTCATGCATATGAGCTTGATCATTAGTAAAAGACATGTAAAGGTTATGAGGACAATGCGTGACTTCTTTTGGCGAGCTATGCATGCTTAGTGTTTTACCATGAATATAACTCACTCAAAGCTTTTACTGGGAATTACATGCATTCTTGACAACTAAATACCGGAAGCTCTAAATAAAATGCAAAAGATTAATCCTTTACAACAAAAGGGTATTGTTTCAAGATAAAACCCTACCTCTCTGCAAATGTCAGTGATAACTTGATCTTGAACCGCCCTTTGAAACTTTTACGCGTTCTTGACATATGCACCTTCATGCTCTCTTACTGTTCCATGCATGAGAACTGCCACATGGCCGCCTTCTTCCTTAGCTTGGTCACCATTAAAGGTTTTTGTTAATTGAAGTTTGAGGGAAGGTCGTGAAAACTAGATTTTCTTCCATTCCTTGCAGGGTCCTTAACTCCATCTCAAAATGCCAACCAAGGGTTAACTCGAAGAAGAGCTCCTCTTCAAAATTTAAAAAAAAAATGAGTTCTTTTATTTTTAAAGGACTTAACCATATGCAACACGGAGGAAAGCTTTTTGACATCTTTATTTTTTCTTTTCCCTCAACTATGCATGAGATTTTTTAAGATTCATCTATTCAATATGGGATATTAAGAGCACTTTAGAGCTTTTTGTGCACCTTTTTCAAATAGAATATAAATAAATCCCAAAACATTATTCACTCCTCCATGAAATGATTTTTACCATTTAATAAGTGAATTTCACTTTGAACTTTTTTTTAACATGGTAACCTTAATCTTGTAAGCCTTGATTGCGAAGGTGAAAAAAAAATTAATACTTTAAACCCATCCCATTAAATCAAAACATTTGATTTTAAAAAATTTGACTCTCTTGGTGTGAAGCTATTTTTGTCCTATGAGCAAAATATATGTAACAGCTCCAACACATTGAAAACTTGTAGATGACCTCAAATCAATCAAATGAGCCTGCTAGATCGGCCCTAACCCTTATTGCGTCAAGTATTGCCTTGTAGTCAGATTCACGAATTTTCCATATATTCTTGTTATGAGGTCCACCACGATACTTAATCAATTGAATATTTGTTGCAACAACAAGGTTGGAGAAATCAAGAATATGTATTTGTGTTTCAAAGTCCTCGAACAACCAAACATCAGAATTCTTGATAGGGTATCTTCTAATCCATGTCCTTGTCATGACAATAGACCCTATTGGGTACTCAATACCCTCTGTGTCAATGATTATGGTTCTCAATTTTCTTTTAGGCTCAATACAACAACACAAAAAGTAATATGTACCTTCTTCATTGTTCTCTTCTGCAACAACTACGTACACATGACATGTATTTTATAGAATGATAATTAATACCAAAAATAATGTGAGATTTAACAAAATGAGCTAAAAAAATTCTTAAAAAAAAATAAACAAAAAATCACCTAGTTCCACTAGGTCTGATAAAGTCGAAATCCACTGATGCTTCCATCTGGTTCAATTGTAGTGTTTTGGGAACTTGATATGCATCAATGGGAACCAATGGTCTAAAAGACCATTTGTCAAGACACTCTTGTGATTCACATTCTTCCCACTAAAAAATCATACATGAAGAGCAAAAACATACAATCTGTCTAGTATAAATTACTAGTGAACTTGCATTTGACCTTCTAAATGAGTGCATGTCACTCGATCCTACAATTGTACAACAATATTTATAGTTTTCAATGTTAGATTCACTTGTTAAGATAACTAGTGGACAACTGAGAGGGGGGGGAGGGGGGGTGAATCAGTTGTCAACAGATTATGTGAAAATTAAAGCACTTAAAACCTTTTATCGAAATAGCAGAAAACAGATACCAAAATAACAGATAAAGGATTAAAGCATAAATGTAAACACGAGAATCAATATCATGCAACCATACCACATAACACCATGATTTGTACGTGGAAAACCCAGTAAAGGGGAAAACCATGGTGGGAAACCCTACCCATAGTCAAATGATACTTCTACAGAAAGTATGTGATTACAATAGGGGCATGCACATGCAAGAAGGCACATTGCCTAGAGAACACTACTCATCACAATGGAGTCACACTAACTACAAAAGAGGTTATCCACCTCAAAACAATCGGACAAGAATCCAGAAAGATGAACTGCTAGAGATAGCATCAATCATACCAGATTACAGTTTTGGTTAAGCTCAATACCAGAGGTCTAAAACCTCTTGCATAAACCCAATTCGATCACCTATGATCGACCAATACCTTTGCTCATATTATTATTACATTATTTGCTCCTTGCACCTATATTCTATAATGAGATCTTACATGTATTTATACAAAACCGGGACCTAAATAGTTAGGTCGGCCACCCAAATGATAATACAATAAATTCATTACATAATCCTAAAATAAAATAATAAATCATGTCGGCCTAGGGCCAAACAAATACCATCCAACCAATAAAACATCCCAGAAGCACATCAAAAGATCCAATAACATGTTTCATGAAACCAGTCCATAACCTAGATAGCACCGAACCTAATTAGATCCACACACGCTAAAGAAATGATTCCAATCAGTCGAGGCACGAACATAATCACCATCAACATCCTGAATCCCTTCTAGAAGTTGCACCAACACCACTTATGTGTAATATCAAGAATCTTCAATAAATCTTTGTCGAGGAAACCCTTACCGGATCAAGAAACTAAGCTTACTATAATATAAAATAGCATCCGATCATCAGGTCAATACCAATTGACTGAAACACACTTCAAAAGCATATGAACCAACCATACAAGCTTATTGCATCATCCAAATCATGTCGGTAACAACCAACTGATAAACTTCCCAATCCAATCCTTCTATCGGAAGCTGGTAAACAGTCATAACAACTAGTGTTGACATCAATGCAACACATAATCAATTCTTTCATATTGCCAACAATCTCCCCCTTTGGCCTTGATGGCAACACTAGGTGTGAAAAACATCCAAGTGCCAAGAAATGCCAACAATCATCTCTAAAGGATATAGAAATGAAACTTTGAACCAATTCTGAATTAGGAAACCAAATACCGCCAAACAATACCATAAAACTCACCCTGAGGAGTACAATCAATCTCTCCCCCTTGATGTCAATTTCCTATTTTTCACATAAACCTCTCCCCCTTTGACATCAATGCCAAAGATGACATAGACATCAAACAAAATATGAAATCTCTAAATCACAAGGCTGACTACTCCCCTTGAGTAGTAGCATTATTTCATCAATTTGGAGCAAAAGATAGCTTTGATAATCCACACCGTACTGATGCACATCTACATCATTTAAGTCTCTATTGAAAGGGTAGAAACCCCCAATCTGTCTCTCAAATGCTCAAATGATTCCCAGGATAAAGGTTTAGCGAAGATGTCTACTATTTGTTCTTTAGTGTTCACATAAACCAATCTCACTTCTTTTGCTTCTACCTTTTCTTTCAAAAAGTTATACTTGATTGATATGTGCTTGGCCTTGGAGTGAAATACTAGATTCTTTGATATGTCAATAGCTGTAGAATTATCACAATGAATAACAACCGGATCATTACAACTTACTTGTATATCTTTCAACATCTGCTTCATCCGTAGAACTTGAGTGCAATTGGTTGTTGTTGCAACATATTCAGATTCAATAGTAGATAAAGAAATGCATGACTACTTCTTGTTGATCCATGAAACTAACTTTTTCCAAGAAAGAATGCTCCACCGGAAGTTCTCTTTCGGTCATAAACATCAGCT
Source organism: Cryptomeria japonica (assembly GCF_030272615.1). NCBI lineage: Eukaryota > Viridiplantae > Streptophyta > Pinopsida > Cupressales > Cupressaceae > Cryptomeria > Cryptomeria japonica. Next base: position 607,391,812 of record NC_081412.1, on the reverse strand, counting down.
GCCCAATCTGCATCTATATATGTACATAAAGTAAAGTCATCATCTTTAAGGTACCATAAACCATATTAAGTTGTTTCTTGCAAATACTGGAATATCCTTTTTACTGCACTTTCATGATTTTCTCTTGGATTACTTTGATATCTTGATATAATACTGATTGCATTCATTATATCCATTCTAGTCTGAGTTAAATATAACAAACGACCAATCATGGATTTGTATCTTGTAGGATTTACTGGTGGGGATACATCTTTAATTGACAACTTTTCACTTGTAACCATAGGAGTACTAACCAGTTTTGAGTTTTTCATACCAAATTTCTTCAATAATTCCCTTAGATATTTAGTTTGATAGATAAAGATTCCTTTGTCAGTCTGATTAATCTGCAAACCTAGGAAAAATCTTATTTCACCAATCATCAACATTTCAAATTCATTCTTCACATTGTCAGAGAATTCCATGCACAATTTTTCTTCACCTCTAAAAATGATATCATCAACAAATACTTCAATAATCAGAATATCATCATTAGTGATCTTATAGTATAGGTTACTGTCAGCATTACCTTTTGTAAAATCAAGCTTCAAAAGATACTTATCCAACCTTGCATACCAAGATCTAGGAGTCTGTTTTAATCCATATAGGGCTTTCCTTAATCTGCAAACCATGTTTTTATCTTTTGTCAGTAAAAATCCATCAGGTTTCTCAATAAACACTTCCTCTTCAAGTTCTCCATTCATAAATGCACACTTAACATCCATTTGATAGACCTTGTAGTTCTTATTGGCTGCATAAGCAAGAAATAGTCTAATAGCTTCAATTCTAGCTATAGGTGCAAAAGTTTCACCATAATCAATTCCTTCCTTTTGATAATATCCTTTGCAAACCAATCTAACCTTGTTTCTTACTACTTGTCCATCCTTATTGAGTTTGTTTCTAAGAACCCATTTAGTTCCAATGACATTTTTGTTTTCAGGTCGGGGAACCAAAGTCCAAGTATTTTTCTTTTCTATCTGATCTAAATCTTCTTCTATAGCTTTCATCCAACATTCATCTTTACAAGCTTCAATTACTAATGCCAGTTCATTCTGAAAAATAAGACATACCTCTTCATTTACCAATCTTCTTCTTGTCATAACTCCCTTGTTTTATCTCCAATGATTTGATTTTTAGAGTGATTTAATCTTACATACCTTGGTGTTTTATGATTTTTAGGTTCTCTGTGCTTCTCTTCAGTTACAGTTGAATTTTCTGATGATGCTGGTGTAACTGGTTCAGTATACTATTCTGGTACAGGCATTACCAAATCAATCATGATCATTTCCACTACTAGTTCTTTGTCATAAGATTTAGCTTGGTCTTTATGTTGCTCATCCACCTTCACATTAGTGCTTTCTACAATTCTCTACAATATTTTGTTATAACATCTATATGTTTTTCTTTTAGTTGAATAACCAAGAAATATTCCTTCATCACATCTAGGATCAAACTTTCCAATTGAATCATCTCTTTTGATATAGCACTTACTTCTAAAAATTTTGAAATACTGAAGAGTAGGGGAATGACCAAACCATAATTCATAAGGTGTCTTACTGGTATCTCCTTTGATATGAACTTTGTTGAATGTATAAACTATTGTACTTACTGCTTCTCTCCAATAGATATGAGGCAAATTATCTTCCATCATCATGGTTCTTGCTACATCCAAGATGGTTTTATTATTCCTTTCCACAATCTCATTCTGTTGAGGTGTCCGGGGTGCGGATAACTGTCTCCTAATGCCATTTTTCTCACAATAGTTGTTGACCTCACCAGATGTGAATTCAACAACTTGGTCTGATCTTAGACACTTGATTTTCATCCCTATCTCTGTCTCAACCATAGCTTTAAAGATCTTGAATTTCTCAAAGGCTTCAGATTTCTCCCTTAGAAAAACAACCCACATCATTATAGAATAGTCATCAATGATTAACATGAAATATCTATCTCCTTGAAAGCTTCTTGTACTAGCAGGACCACATAGGTTAGTATGAATCAAATCAAGCATATCATTAGATTTATCAGGTATGCTCTTAAAAGAAGTTCTGACTTGCTTACCCATTTGGCATTCCTTACATACGGGATTATGAGGCTTCACAATCTTAGGTAAGTCTCTAACTACCTTAGTTGAGCTGATCTTTACAATGGAATCAAAATTTACATGACACAACCACTTGTGCCATAGCCAATTTTCATCAATGTGTGCAATCAAACATGTCTTTTCACCAGAGTTCAAGTGAAAGATGTTACCTTTTGTTTGTGTACCGGTTGCAATCTCCAATCCTGATTTGCTAATGAATTTGCACTTTCCATCCTTGAATTGTAATTGAAAACCTCTCTCTACCAACTGTCCTACACTCAAAATATTATGCTTTATACCTTCAACATAATATACATTTTCAGTGTTATGCTTACCATCCAATGAAACGATTCCTCTTCCTTTGATCATGCATGCTTTGTCATTACCAAATCTAACTTGACCACCATCAAATTCTTGCAGGGATAGAAACTTCCTTTTGTCTCTTGTCATATGATGAGAACATACATTGTCTATTACCCATTCATCTTTGTCTTCAACTTTTTCTGCAAGGGCCTTTTCCTCATTTTTGATAACTGGTTCCAAATCATCTTCCTTTATAGCATAAAATACCCATTCTCTTCCATTGTCGAATCCACTAGTTGAATCTCCTCTCGGTTATTCCTCTGAATCATCAGTTACTCCTTCCTCATCAACATAGTAGCATGATTTGTCTTTGTTTGTCCTATACTTATGCTTGATATGATAATCAGGGTTAGGCTTAAAAGATCTTCTTGCCCTTTCCTCCAATTTTGAATTCCTTTCAAGACATCTAGATGCAAAATGACATATCTTCTTACATGCAAAACATTTGAAAGGAGATTTTCCTTCATACTTACTTCCTGTCGGACCTTTAGGTATTCTCCTAGCAAATAGGGCTTCTAGTTGCTCAAGCTCTTCATCTTCTTTCCTTATTTCTTCCAATTCCTTTGCATATAAAACTTTCCAATCTTGCTTGTCAGTTGATGATGTAGATGCCTTAAATGCACTATAAGTCTTTGCAGTTCTGGGAGGACCAAATTCTTCAAGCTCAAAAGTTGATATCTTCCCAACAAGAGTATCTCTATTGATAGAAGTATTAGGCATGGTTCTTAGCTCATTACTTGCAGTTAGCTTCATCTTATATATCTGTGGCAAAAACCTTAACACTTTTGAAACAATTTCTTCCTCAGTCAGAGATCCACCATAGAACTGAATTCCCAATACAATTTCATTTACTCTTTCCATGAATGCAGAAATTCTTTCATCTTCCTCCATCTTCAAGCTTTCATATCTTACCCGACCTAACATTCAAGTTTTGCAATATTAACAGTGGAGTCACATTCATTCATAATCTCCAACTTGTCCAATATAGCTTTAGCTCATAATTTATTTGATAATCCCACGATCTGCTAGTCTGATAAGGTGCTTAGGAGGGCTCCTCTATCTCTACAGTCATTTTCAATATTCTTATCCAAGTCTGTTGGTGCAGGACTTCCAGATGTTGGATCATGAGGAGTGCAACATTTCTTAGTAATTACCCAAATTTCCTTCCCAATGCATCTTAAATGAGTCTCCATCTGAACTTTCCATACTCCATAGTTTGTTCCATCAAGCCTAGGGGTATCCCTCCGGAAAATAGCAGGTGAACTACTAGTTGCCATAGGATCTTCCTCAAGCGGTTAAACTTTTGTAAAATGAGGACCAGGCTCTGATACCAGTTATTAGGATAATCAGTGGACAACTGAGAAGGGGGGGTGAATTAGTTGTCAACAGATTATGTGAAAATTAAAGCACTTAAAACCTTTTACTGGAATAGCAGAAAACAGATACCAGAATAACAGATAAAGCATTAAAGCATAAGTGTAAACACTAGAATAAATATCATGCAACCATACCACATAACACCATGATTTTTACATGGAAAACCCGATAAAGGGAAAAACCATGGTGGGAAACCCTAACCATAGTCAGATGATACTTCTGCAAAAAGTATGTGATTACAATAGGGGCCTGCACATGTAGGAAGGCACATTGCCTAGAGCACATTTCTCATCACAATGGAGTTTCACTGACTACAAAAGAGGTTAGCCACCTCAAAACAATTGGACAACAATCCAGAAAGATGAACTGCTAGAGATAGCATCAATCATGCCAGATTATAGTTCCGGTTAAGCTCAATACTAGAGGTCTAAAACCTCTTGCATAAACCCAATTTGATCACCTATGATCGACCAATTCCTCTACTCTTATGATTATTACATTATTCGCTCCTTGCACCTATATTCTACAATGAGATCTTACATGTATTTATACAAAATTGAGACCTAAACAATTAGGTCAGCCACCCAAATGATAATACAATTAATTCATACATAATCCTAAAATAAAATCATAAATCATGTCAGCCTGGAGCCAAACAAATATCATCCAACCAATAAAACATGCTAGAAGCGTATTAAAAGATCCAATAACATGTTTCATGAAACCGGTCCATAACCTAGATAGCAATGGACCTAATTAGATCCACACATGCTAAAGCAATGATTCCAATCAGTCGAGGCATGAACATAATCACCATCAACATCCTGAATCCCTTCTAGAAGCCACACCAACACCACTTATGTGTAATATCAAGAATCTTCAATAAATCTCTATCGATGAAACCCTTACCAGATCAAGAAACCAGGCTTACTAGAATATAAGATAGCATCTGATCATCAGGTCAATACCAACTGACTGAAATACACTTCAGAAGCATATGAACCAACCATACAAGCTTATTACATCATCCAGATCATGTCGGTAACAACCAACTGATAAACTTCCCAATCTAATCCGTCTACCGGAAGCCGACAAACAATCATAACAGCTAGTGTTGACATCAATGCAACACATAATCAATTCCTTCATATTGCCAACATCACTAATCAACCAAAAATATCTATGAACCATAGATGTACTTGTATTACCTGGTCCCATCGTAGATTTACACCATCGTAAAATTGTTGTTGCATCTATCAACTTCGTACCACCTTTGTATTTCAATTCTTCTCTAGCTAGGGCTCTTTTTATGTATGCTCCTGCACCATCATGCTCTCCCTTTCCATGTCCAATCTCAGTGAAATTCCAAAAATGTTGTACACCACTTGTCACATGCATCCTAGTTGACCAATAGAACATCCATGCTTTCTTGAATTGTGAGGTACAATTATCTGATCATATTATGTGTTGGTTGTATCTTATGTTTCTTTCCCTTAAATTATCATAGAAAACTTTAAAGAAACCTTCCCTTGCACAAACTCTAATGAATGGGTACTATCATCACTTATGTATAAGTGATACTCTCTTAAAACCTTTCTATCCTCCTCTATGTTATCATCTGCAAGCATGAATTCTATGTGTACAAAAATAGTTACTTGTATAGAATGGTAATACATAGATTGCACTTCATTTTGAGGTTGTAGTGTATAATTCTCATTAAAATCAGTGATAGAGACAATGGTACAAAGAGGAAATGTGTCTTTACATAACTTGAATTGCTCATCTAACCATTGAGCTCTATGTGTATGCATTATGTAATCATAAACTAGTTTCTCTTGAAACATTTTCATAAATTCAGCTACACTTATATCATTTTTCACTAACTCACATCTCTTCAATTCTTTTCCTTCTTTAACTCAATATGTAACTGTCTTGTATTTTCCAGAAGAAACTAGTTTCTTACCAATTTCATGTGTGCTCTCCAAATGTGCACATCTTGGTAAATGTTGCAAACCACAACATGTAGCACAAGAACCTTTCAAACACATCATTTTATAATAAATGCAACCATCATCTCTTTTACATAGAACACTTGAAATAAATTCTCTTGGTGACTTAGGTGGTGCCTGTATACTACATTCCTGCAAAACATCGTTAGTGTGCAAAGTACAACATATATGACACTAAATATCATAGTGCATGGAAAATTCAATATGCATCCTACAACAACACGTGGTGCGTACTTAATTAATCTTAACATATAAAGGTTTTTCCATTTCAAAAAATCTTTGACTAATTTGTATTTGAGGAAACTTTTGAAGGAATCTTTCATATAATTTTGTTTGAGTCATATCCAAATAGTGTTTGGCATGTGGCTCATGATTTCTAGATCCAATTCGCCTTCTAACAATATCTATTTGGTTGGGATAAACCCTTGTGTTGTCATGCCAAAGAAACTCAATTAATGTTCTTAGTGCATCAATAACAACCTTGTCTTTGCATGGTAGTCTACCCAAGAATGGCCAAAGAGAATTATTATTAGGATCCTCTATTTTCTCCTACCTCTCTAATTCTAAGTTACGTAATATTGTTCTACTTATGTTTAATGACTTACTTGTTTTGCTTATTAAACGATCCTTTTTTATTTTATTGCACGTTATGGTTGATGTGATAACATGTTGAGTAACCTTAGAATCTTTAGTAAGTGATTTTGTACCAATTGCTTTATATGCATCAAATAGATTCCTCACAATAGTTCTTTCAATATTATTTTCGGATAATCTTAAGCCAAGAATTTTCATTATCTCTCTAAATTTTAGATTTCTAATCATTTCAAAAATTAATTGGCATCTTGCAGTTTGATTTAAGATTTCAAAATAGTGTTGCCATATTATTTTAGTCATTCTTCTACAAGTTCATTCATGTAATTTATCGGGCATTGGCTTCAAAATATTCTCATTGATGTCAATTAGATACTTTGGTTTCCTACAAATAATTCTAGGTGTTAACATTGGTGCATTACATGCATTAAGTACATTCATCGCATCAAATTGAGCTGGTATATGTTCATCATTTGATTGATTATTCATTGTGGTCTCTTCTTCAATTGCATTAGGTTCATTTGGTAAATCAAATTGAGTTGGTGCATGTGCACCATTTGATTGATTATTGATCATGATCTCTTCTTCAATTGAATTAGGTTCATTCGGTAAGTCAAATGTTGTTGGGGCATGTTCATCATTTTTTTTTTATTATTGATTGTGATTTCTTTTTCAATTGCATTAGGTCCATTTGGTACATCTAATTAAGATGTTTTAGATGACATACTATCTTTTCCCATTGTTCTTAGTTCACATAATCTCTCCATACAATGCCTTTGTCTTTCCTTTTCAGCCTCTTGTTGTTCGGATGTTCCTCTCTTTTTCTTTCCCATGATTAATAACTATTGTCCTAAATATAATCATTTTGCACATATATGTTACAAAAAATTATACAATCAAATCACCATAAAAAATGAGTATTATCATTATTTTTAATAATCAAAACTATTAAACAATCAAAATAACACTGAACAAACTAATTAGAAAAACAATTCAATCATTTGAACTCATACAAAATAAAATGTTCACTTACTTTGACATAAAACTATTGCAAAATCAGTTGCAGTGGGGCCTTCAACAAGTTCCAAAAGTCCTTTTGTGGTCATTGAGATTGTTTACAAAATAAAATTATGTGAAAGAGATGTGTGTGTTACTTTTAGTTAACCCATTCACATTTTTAGTCCCTAAAAATACCCCAACAAACCAACGTTCAAACTTCCCATAGCCCATATGTGCTTCTTATGTTAAAAAACCATATGCATTACTTAAGAAAGGGTGAAGGAAAAGGGAGAGAGAGAGAGAGAGAGAGAGAGAGAGAGAGAGAGAGAGAGAGAGAGAGAGAGAGAGAGAGAGAGAGAGAGAGAGAGAGAGAGAGAGAGTTGGGGAGGGAGGGAGAGAGAAAGAGAGAGAGGGGGATGGGAAAGGGAGAGAGAGATAGGGAGACAAAGAGAGGGTGGAAAAGGGAGGGAGGGAGATAAAGAGAGAGGGAGAGAGAGAGAGAGAGGATGGGAAAGGAAGGGAGATAGAGGGGGAGGGAGAGAGAAAGAGTGGTAATATTGTGTGCTAAGGGTTCATATGGTCCTAAGGGGTCATATGGTGTCCTAAGTGGTTATATGGTTTAGGGGGAGCATACCAATTTATTATTTTCATCCTTGAACCTCATGCTTCTTCTTAGGGGGTGATTTGAAATTATTTTTGTAAGAAGTATTGGCATTTCTTTTTTATATTGTAATAATGGTTCATCTTTCCCCCATACGATATCATATGATCCCTTAGGACACCATATGACCCCTTAATACATCATATGACACCTTAGGACATGATACGACCCCTTAGGACATCTTATGGTCTTAAGGGGTCATGTGGTGTGCTAAGGGGTCATATGGTGTGGTTAGGGGTCATTTGGGGTCCTAAGGGGTTGTATGGTGTGCTAAGGGGTCATATGGTTTAGGGGGAGCATATTGGCTTATTTTTTTGATCCTTGAACCTTATGCTCACTCTCAGGGGGTGATCTGAACTTATTTTTGTAAGCAGTATTGGCACTGCTTTTTATATTGTAATTGTTTACGATGGAAAGTGATGATGATAAACTATTGTAAAACCATAAAGATTCAATCACAAAGAATCTAGGTCCTACAATGAAACATTCACCAATACCAATAGAGATATCTAAGATCACGCAAATCAACAAAATAAAGTAATATTACCATTCACAAGTAGGGTTTCAATTTCCATTGTCTACTATCTCCATTGATCTTGTTTGATATATTTTCTCTCATATTTTATGTGTGCACAAGAGCTCAACAAAGAATGGATTGTGGTTGATAGCTTGATCGCAAGAAGGATTGATTGTATAAGATTGATTAGACACACTGATTAGCTAGCGGGTTGATTAGGGTTGAAAAGGAAGAGGGCATCCTCTTATATAGAGAACACTATAAGAAATGGAGGGATAAGATTAAGAGGTGTAAAGATAAATGGTCGGCTAGGATTAAAAGTAGGTAGAGGAAATAATTAAATGATAAAGGGGATAGGTAAGAGAATAATTAAGAGATGAATGACATTTGTCATTGAAGGAGAAAGATAATGAGTTAATTAAATAAATAAAGATTTATTTAATTAATAGAGGAAGTGGGATCAATTAAATAAATAAAATTTATTTAATTTGGACAAAAGGACAATTTAAATAAAAAAGTATTTATTTAAATTAGGAAAGGCTTAGAAGATGATTAATCAATTAATTAAATGAGTAAGAATTTATTTAATTAATATAAGACTTGGGATAAAACAATTAAATAAATTAAATATTTATTTAATTAGATAGGGCAATTTTAGGTGTCTACATTTTGCCCCTCTTTGAGACAATGCAGCTTGCCGCATTGGCTCAAAGAAGATAACAAGCTGCCCCATGATGGGAATGATATGCCCCCTTGAGAGATTAGATGATGATGGATTTGAAAAGCACTGAGAGGGGGAGTGAATTAGTGACACCAAAAATAAAACTACTTCAAACACTAATCGGTAGATGGACTTAACAAAACTTTTAAACACAATACATGTAATCCAAAATGATATAAAAACATCCACCATAACACAAATATTTATACATGGAAAACCCAAATAGGTAAAAACCACGGTGAGATGGAACTCACAAGTTAACTATCTGCAGTAATAGATAACTGACCGTTTAGGGTCTACAAAGTGCTCTTCTAGGAGCGAATCTTGTTAGAGATCCCAAAGCTTGATTAGAAGCTTATACCCTGTGAAACGTAGTACCCTGTTAGGAGTAACCTCGGTTGAGGATTTCTGAATCCAAACTAATGGATCACCCTGTTAGAGGATTTGAACATTAAAGCTTGTTAGAGCTTACCCAGTTAGGGGATTTGAATTCTACTATGATTGTTAGAAAACAACAAGATTGGTTTGATCTATCTGAGTAGCATAATACTTTGCTTGATCAGATCCTTCTAAACATATTCAACACTTCTCTTCTGCATACTTTGCAACTTAACTCTTTTTACTTTTGCACACAACATATCACTTTTTACTCATGTGAAATAATTCATTGTGATGTCAATATATAGACATTTAGATTTCATGTCAGCCCAAAGAAATCATAGCACAATTTCCTAGGTGTAGTGTATCTGGTCAAGTGATCATAACTCATCACAAAAATACCACAAAAAATTGTCGGTTGGATAACTCATCACAATTTGTGATAACTCATCACACAATCAACGAATACCGGTTGGAACAATCAATACCAGTTGGAGTTAAACATATGAACTGTTATCCTTGAATCTCCTGATATAATCTTCGCTTGATCTTCATGTGGATGTCGATTAAAGTGTATCCACTTTTTGTCTTCTATGCATATACCAGTTATCACAAAGTACCGGTTAGAGATAAACCTCTTAGTATAACCTCTAGCATACCAGTTGTAGTATAAACAACTTGAAGTTATACTGGTAGACAATATAAACATACGTGTGTGTGTATGTGTTTCATCAATGACAACATATGATGAACTCATTACAATCATCATCAAGCCAACAATCTCCCCCTTTGGCATTGATGGCAACACTTAGAAAATTTTAGAGTAATATCGCTAAGTGTGCATAGAAAACAAAGTTACACATATACATACTCCCCCTTAATGCATACATTATACAAAAATTTCAAAAACACACATACATATTTCTACTCCCCCTTTGACAACAATGCCAAATTGAAAAAGTAATATATATAGAGAGAGAAAATTTGTATCAAAGTGTTCAACATATACAACAACAACTTAAAAAAAAACTGAATCAAGATTCATGCTTCAGCTAGTCTCATGAAAATATCATTAAAGTTCTTCTTCAACTCTGATATGGAATTTGTCCATGTCTCTAGCACGTTCTCAGTGTACTCTTTTGTAGACATTAGCTGTGTATGGAATTCTTCCATTGAATCCAGTGTACAGGTTTCTGGAGTTACTAAGATAGCTTCTGCATTGGAGTAGGCTCTTTGTAGTATGCCCACTTGTGATGTGAGTAGACTCTTGAGTTCCTTGAGAGACTGAAGTCACTTTGCTTTCTCATGCTCATAAGTATCCAACCTATTGTGCAAATCATCTACAGATTTACTAAAAGCAAATATAGAGTCCTGAAGTGGGACATGTGCATTGCATATCCTTTCTAGCTCTTTCTCTATTTTTGTTTGTCTTTTTGTGATATCAGAATAACATAATGAAACATTAGAGGTAGAAGCAAGATATTTTCCTCTTGTTTCAATAGCTTTTCCCAATAAAGCTTTATTATGTGACAAAGCCATTTTGCCAGTATCAATGTTCTTTGCAAGTTTCTCCCCATACTTCTTCTTGTGACTTTTCTCAGCATAGGTTTGTGTTGCTTCTTAAAGTGGTTTGATTTGATCAAATGCATCAGCAACCATCTGACCAAGTTTTCGAATAGGGGATGTCAAATGTACTGTAGAATTTTCTGGTAGTAGATTAGATAGAATATCTATTGCATTTTGAACTATTTCAGCTTCAACCCTTTGCTCTTTAAGTCTCTTCTTATGCGCTCTAGATTGCATAACACTTGCAATCTTCATCATTTCATATGTGCTCATGTTGTCAACATTGATAGGCCCTGAAATTATTGATGAACCATCATCATCCTCATCAGTCTGTGGAGTGACTAATGGCTTTGCCGGTTCAGAGGATGTAACCTTAATGATTGTTTTCTCTAGATTTTTCTCTATTTCCTTTTTAGAAGTTTGTGTGACAAAATTTTTTCATAGACTCCTTATAAGTATCTTGTAAGACCAGTGGAGATTAGGGTTTCTTCGGTTGTTCAGGTTTCGGTGGATTGACTACTTTTAGTTGAGTTGTCAGTTGCTCAACTAATTTGACCTGTAAATCAGTGATTTCAGGAGGCTCCATATCTGGTGCAGTTTTGTCTCCTGATAGATCAACTGTATCTTGAACATCATCAACATGAATAATGGTGTCATCCTTGATAGGATAAACCTCATCATCTTGTACAATCTCTTCTTCATCCATTTCTGGTCGATTGACAACATCTTCCTCATTCTTAGAGGAATTGATGAGCTCTTCCATCTGTTTGATTTCACAGGCTATTTGATGCCTCTCAGTCTCAATAACTGCCCTCTTTCCACTAAGTAGCTTCAATCTCCTTTCTTTGAAAGAAAGTTGAATTTTGTACTGATCAACTAAAGCACTTATTTCATCCTTAGACAAATTGGGAAAATATTATACAAATATCTCATCAATAATTTCTTTTTCCATTTTTATAGCTTCCTCCCATTTATTTAAAAAAATAGTGTACAAAGAATTTGAGATATCCTTTTCAAGATCATGTGGATATCTACTATAATGACACAAATGAGTGATTACATGTTCAATGATTTGCTTCTTCTCTTCTTCAGTGAAGGAATCAAAATGTTCTTTGACATTGTCAAATCTGTTCCTCCCTAATGTCTTCACTGTTCTTTCAAAATGGGTATCAGGCTTGAAAGTTGAGATATCAATAGGCACAATTGCCTTTAGCACTTCCTTTATTGACTTTTCTACTCTACCGGTAGCTTTCATCTTCTTAGGTTCTTCTTCAGTATCAGTACCCTCAGATTCTTCTTGGAGAATAAGTTTTCAATTTCTTTTCTTTGGTACATTCTCCTTCTTTGTATAGATTTTAGGTGCCGATTCCTTTTTGGTTTGATAATCTAAGTCACCCTTGTATTCTTCATCACTAAAGGTGCTTCATCAGTTTTCTTTTTCTTTCCTTTCCCACTTGTGGCAAGAGCAATATTGGTTTTGGCTTGAGCATCCTGGACTACCACAATATCCAGTTTTGCCTTCTTTTTATCTTTAGGAGATGCTAATAGGTTATTAGCATAACCAACCAGTAAGCCATGGTTCACCTCATAACTCATATCTTCCATTTCTTCTTTTCTTGGCTCAATTGCTTGCATCAAACAAAAATCAGTTGTAACTGTGAAAACAATGTCTTTTGCAAAATGTCTTACCACATCTTCAGACAATCTCATTCTCATGTTCATCTTCTTCTGAAACTAATTGAAATACTTATTCATAGTAGCAGGAAAAGTATTCTTTACAGCCTTGATGTTGTTCTTGATTTGTGTGGATACCGGTAGGTCCTTTGACCATTCAATATCACCTATTCCTAGTAGCAAATTTTTAAAATAAAAGAATAATCCAACCAATAGTTGTCCATACTTGAACTTTAGACTATTGTCCTTCTTGATAGATTGCAGATTTAGAAACAATTGTCTCCTAATAGCTTGATAAAGATCATAATCTGCATTTTAACTATCATCCTATGAGTTGTATGAATTGTTGCAAATGGAACACTATTTAGTCTATTGGAGTAAAATACTCAGTAGCCTATAACCATAGTTGCCAGTTTCACCGTTGGGTCCCTGATATTGTTAACAGAAAAAGCATGTTTGTCAGATGTTGAACCGGTTATAGAGTATACCATCTCTTTTGAAATTCGTCTCAGCTCAGGTACTTCACTGGTTGAATAATAACCAGTTACAGCCTGAATGGATTCCTTGGTAATTGTGTGAGTTCTCTCTAAGTACATGTTCTCACCATGAACTCGACTCAAAATGATTATAATATGCTCTTCCTCAAAATCTTCTAGAAAATAAGTTTGAAGAAAAATGGAAACCTACCTATTACATTTGTAAAGGAGAACATTATGCCAATAAGTGTCCAGATAAATATAAACAAAAGCATAAAGGAAAAGTCAGAAAACTCCAGAAGGTCGGAGTTGATACAGATGATTATTTGTACATTGATGAATATGCATTTGACCCTGATGATATTATTCTATCTGACACAGAAGAAGAATAGTCAGAAGAAGAATTTAATGATTCTCATCCTCACATTGATCCACTAGAAGATGAAGGATCCGAAGTATCATTCTTTTTAAGAATGATCAGACGAGGAAATGAGCAGTCTGAATTGGACAATGTAATTGCAAAAATTCTTAGAATTGAGAAAATTATCCACAAAATGGATATGGGACCAGAAACATGGAAAATAACTAAGGAAGATCTAGCTAGACTAGAAGACAAGAAAAGATTTCTCCTTAGACAACATGACAACCCTTCTTCATCTAGATATTCTCATCCTGAGAAATCTATTCCACTTCCTCAAAGAAATATTTTTGAAGCCCCATTAGGAGGAAGTATGGCACGTCACTTATGGTGAAAACAACGTACTGAATTCCTTATTCAAGTAATTCAGCAAGTTAATGAGGAAATCCAAGAATTAGAAGATGAAGAAAATGCTAATCTCTCTGAAGAATTAGCAAAAGGAAGAGAAATGGAACAATATATTTCCAATCTCAATAAGAAGGCAACTATCTTGACATTAAATCCTACATTCACCTCCACAAAAGAGGAAGATTTGTTTTGTCAAGAGAAAAACTATTCCCCTCTCATTCAAGATGCTATCAGATTAGAAGACTTTGATCTTGATACAGGACAAGAAAGTCCCAGTCATTGTAGAACTCTTAAGAGCATTCCTATTGCTTGCCCTGGTGTACAACTCCAAATTCATTTTCCTAGGTATCATTCTTATGCTTTATCCTTTCTATGGGATACAGGCGTAGATCTTAATGTTGCCCGATTCAACTACTTTCCTAAGGATAAATGGATTCCTGCTGCTACAAATATTCATTTTGGGAATGGTAAGCATCAGTCTCAGTATATCTGTACCATTCCAATTGAATTTAAAGATGGACAAATTGATGAAGTCACTTTTGTCCATTATGAGATTGATGGATATGATGGAGTCTAGGTGATCCCATACTCTTCTAGCCATTCTAGTGATAGAATTTAGGGCTTGTTTAATAACATCAGCCTCTAAAACTCCAGTACTTGTTGCTAAATAATTCTGAACCCATGATCTCATTGAATCAATAATCCTCATATTTTATGTTTCATTGTATGTGTCAAAGTTGACAAGAGGAGGAGTCTCGGCCTTATAATTATGGATATTGCAGTATGGATCAGGACTACTTCTGGCCATATTAAGTTTGCCTTGGTTTTTCTCATCTTGAGTGGCATCTCTAGATTTCCCTAAAGCTGGATCCCAAACCTTTTGTATGGTTGGTGCAGGGATGTTTGGATCTAATCCTTTACCAGTATATTGTGCTTGCAAATAATTGGTTGAACTGGAGGGAAAGTTTAAGATTTTTTGTGGCTGAGGAGGTGTAATAGGAATAGCAGCATTAACATGAGTTTTTAACTCTTTGGTTTGAGAGATAATTTGGTTTTCTAGATGTAGGGTAGTTTGGCTAATGCTTTGGGTAAGAGTGTCAATGCGCTAGATAGTTCTAACCATAGTGGAGACATCAGAATGAAGACCTTTAATGGATTGTTTGGTTTTAGTTTGAGCTGTAAGATGAGTGGTCCACCAAGCTTCCGCTTTATCTCGGAAGAGAGTAGAATCATCACAGAGACGGGTAATTTCAGTAAAGACAAAATCTTTCCAATCAGTCGTAAGCCGGGATTCAAGGGTTTGCAAATGAGCAAGGATGAAATGCATATTAGTTTGTTGAGTGGCAAGGAGCTTTTGCTGGTCAAGCAATGCGGTTTGATGGAGATAATGTTGATCATGAGTGAGCAACATTTGCTTGCGTTGACAAATCTCCTTTTACTAAAACTCCAATAGGAACTTGTGATAATGCATTATACGAAACAATTTGTTTCACCTCTACAACTTCCATTGGCTCAGATGTAATCATTAACCTTTCTACAGACTTTGAAGATGATTCCATTCCAGATGAACAAGATTCGAAGCAGGATTTTCAAAGAAATACCTTATTTTATGCACACTACCTCGTTTACTAGTTGAATGCCCAAGTGCACACCAGTTCGATCTTCTGCAACCTTCAAATCAACTTGATTACAAATCACAATGCAACTTCAACAATTATCAGCCAACAATCTTTCTTAGCTCAGCAAGCACTCCAAATTTCTTTTCTCGAATGCATTAGGGTAAAAATAACAAAGTAAAAACTTGCTTTTATCCTTTTTACCTACTCCATTAAATGCTCACCTGTTAGGATTACAAACCCTAATTTCACCGCTCAATGAGAAAACCGGTTGATAACATATTGACAAAAAGTTATCAAAATTTTATGCTTCAAAATTCTCTTACCACTGACTCATCTCAAGGGGTTCGGAGGTGGATTTACCATTAAGCTCCCCTTAGCCATATTAAAAGGCTTAATTCACCAGTGCAAGGTTCTCTTCACTGGGTGAAGGAACAGTTTCTTCTCCAGGTGAGTCATCACTCTTTTTCTTCCATATCTGATTCATTTCCTCATTGGTTTCTTCAACATTAACTTTATGCTTTCCTTTCTGATCCTTAGAAGAATTGACCGGTTTGATATTTTTGGGTCTGCAGAATTTTGCTAAATGCCCCAATTTGTTACAGTGATAGTTGGCCATACCAAATGATTTCCAAGGTCCTGCATTTCCTCTCCCAATTCTTCTTTTACAATTTATAGCCACATGAACAAAGTTATTACAGATGGTGCAAATGACATTTGTTACCTTTTCCGTCTCAAATGGACTAAACCAATTGTCGTAGGGTCTTTGCTAGTTCATGTTGACCCGATTGTCAAAATACCTCATCCAGTTGCCATTCGGTCTTGGATGCATATGTGGTATAGGATTATTTTCTCCATATCTGCACTCAACAGATCTATGTCCATACATTCTACATGTGAAACAATGACCTTCAAATTTCTTGGACACATACCTAGCATTAGTATTGTAGCTTGCATTTCTGTTAGGTTTGTCTTTACAAACATTTGCAGTGTGACCAGGTTTATGGCAAAAAAAGCAAACAGGTTTAAAGACCTTCTTACCAGTAGGCTTCTTGATCTTAGGAGCAGATTTGTTCTTTAGAGTGTTGCTCTTAGTACCAGAGGATTCACCTTTCTCGGATGTATGAAAACAAAGTCCAAAGGTATCACCTTTCATCCTTTGTGATTGAATTTGTTCTTCAAGCAAGGTAGAACTCTTGTTGAACTTTTCCAGTTTCTCATTAGCTTTGGTAAGTTGTTTGGTGAGATCTTCATTATGCTTTGACAGGTTCTCTCTCAGAGATGATGCTAATTCAAGATCTAGCTATAAGTTCTCCTTCTCTTTCAGCATTCAAATGCTCATGCAAGGTAGCATTTTCATGCTTGATCTTGGAAATCTCCCGATCTCTTTCCTTGATAAGATCTTCAACAGCTCTTCTAGCTTCCAGTTCCTGACTCATGCAAATAGTAAGACCTTCTAGCTCTCTCCTTAGATTTAGCTTTTCACCATTTAAATTTTCAACTTCCTCGGCTAAAGCATCAATATTGGCCTCATTTGAAGAACTATTATCAGATATCTCTAATAGTTGTTCAGTTAGCTCTCTCCTTTTAACTTGTGAAGCTTTCAATTTGACCCTAAGGGTTTCAAGCTCATTTCTGCTAGCTTCTAGCTCTCTAGCCATCTCAAAGTAGCTCATATCCCTCATGGTGCTTTCAAGGCACACTTCTAAGTGATTAGGCTTTAAAGAAGTTAGGCTCTCATACCAATTGATGGACTTAAAAAGCACTGAGAGGGGGGGCTGAATCAGTGACAACAAAAATAAAACTACTTCAAACAATAACTGATAGATGAACTTAACAAAACTTTTAAACACAATGCATGTAATCCAAAATGATATAACAACATCCGCAATAAGTAAAACATCCACCATAACACAAATATTTATACGTGGAAAACCCAAATAGGTAAAAACCACGGTGAGATGGAACTCACAAGTTAACTATCTACAGTAATAGATAACTGACCGGTTAGGGTGTACAAAGTGCTCTGCTAGGAGCGAATCTTGTTAGAGATCCCAGAGCTTGATTAGAAGCTTATACCCTGTGAAAGGTAGTACCCTGTTAGGAGTAACCTCAGTGGAGGATTTCTGAATCCATAATGGATCACCCTGTTAGAGGATTTGAACATTGAAGCTTGTTAGAGCTTACCCGATTAGGGGATTTGAATTTTTCTGTGATTGTTAGAAAAAATAGGATTGGTTTGATCTGTCTAAGTAGCACAATACTTTGCTTGATCAAATCCTTCTAAACATATTCAACACTGCTCTTCTGCATACTCTGCAACTTAACTCTTTTTACTTTCACACACAACACATCACTTTTTACTCATGTGAAATAATTCATTGTGATGTCAATATATAGATATTTAGATTTCATGTCGGCCCAAAGAAATCATAACACAATTTCCTAGGTGTAGTGTACCTGGCCAAGTGATCATAACTCATCACAAAAATACCGCCAAAAATTGTCAATGGGATAACTCATCACGCTTTGTGATAACTCATCACACAATCAACGAATACTAGTTGGAACAATCAATATTGGTTGGAGTTAAAGATATGAACCGTTATCCTTGAATCTCCTGATATAATCTCCGCTTGATCTTCATGTTGATGCTGATTAAAGTGTATCCACTATTTGTCTTCTATGCATATACCGATTATCACAAAGTACCGGTTAGAGATAAACCTCTTAGTATAACCTCTAGCATATCAGTTGTAGTATAAACAACTTGAAGTTATACCCATAGACAATATAAACATATGTGTGTGTATGTGTTTCATCAATGACAACATATGATGAATTCATTACAATCATCATCAAGCCAACAAATGAAAATGTTTGAAAAGATCACAGACAATCTCTGAATAAGAAAAAAAAAGGATAGAAAGGACTAACAAGATAGGGTGACAAGGTCATGTAGAAAAAAGACTAACTCAAGAGGAATCAACAAGTTCGTGTCTCTATCTTAAAAGGCCAAAATTGATAGTTTTGTGATGAACATACGCTATCAATTGGATAAATTATTGAGAGGATTCACTCAAATAGGTTCTCTAAAGAATACAACTGAAAATTAGGCTAGAATTGACAATTATGTGATAAAAATACGTTGCCAATTGGATAAGCTGTTGAGAGGATTCATTGAAATAGGTGCCCTAGAAAAGACAAACTAGAAAGAAGGCTCGAATTGACAATTCTATGATAAACATACATTACCAATTGGATAAGTTGTGTAAAGTGGATAATTGAACCCTAGTGACTTCCCACCTAGGAGAGAGAAAGGAACTCAGGATGACTTTCACTTGGGGGAATTTTACATTCAAAAGAGGGGCTTTTATCCACTAGATTCAAATCTGAAAGGAATAAGGATGTGAATGTTGGCATTCTACACTCTAATGAGAATAGTTTATGTTGTCATTGATGGCAACCAACTAGAAACCAACCGGCAACAGGTTTCTACACATGCACCGGCATCACAGATATCATGCACCGGCACCGGCAGGCACTTTCATCGGCATCCAAATTACACCAGAAATGAAGTATAACGACACTTAGGCCTACATGGGATAAATTTTTGCTTATATGAATTATATTGTAAATGTAAATAATTATTTGTAAACCAACTTAGTGTATTGTACAAGACTCATATATGTATGAGATCTTATAGATCATTTTGATATGGTAATGGATAGGAAATTATTGTATGAGGTGATATAGTGGATAGCGAAGGTTTTGGTTAAGGTATATAACTAAGCTTAAACCAGTATTGAGCCAGGCATTTGAGATGCTATTTTGAGTAGTACATTGAATTGGATTTAATTATCCATATTATAGTCAGTGAGACTCTTTTGAGTAGTGCGCTCCAGGTAGTTGGCCTTCCTGCATGTGCAGGCCCCTATTGTAAGTAGTATTTATTCATATTGGCCAGTGAGTAAATATTGTGGGTCACAAATCCTACCAAGGTTTTTCCCACACTGGGTTTCCTCATTAAAATATCTTGTGTTATGGTGTGCATTTATGTTGTCTCTATTATTTCTCTTAACTGCATTATTTCTTGTTTACCGGTACATCATTTTGGGTTGCAAAGATCTAAATAAGTTTAAAGATTTAACCAACCAGTTAGACACTAATTCACCCCCCCCCCCCCCTCTCAGTGTCTTTGGGACTATCATTGAATCTAACAATTGATATCAGAGCCTGGTCCTCTATTTGCATAAGCCTAACAACTTGAGGAAGATCCTGAAACCGGTACATATGGAGAAATTAAGAAAACAGTTGGAAGGAGCTCTTGAATATTTTGATGCAGAAAAATTTAAGAATATCAAACTTGAAGATGATCTGAGGACTGCTAAGGAAATCATTAAAGGACTTCAGGAGAACCTAGTTATAGCACAAAATAAGAGAAAATAACTTCATGAGCAAATGCAAAAACATGATGATGAAAAGGAAACTCTGTTAGGTCCTGGGGACAAATGAGAGGGGGGGGGGGTGAATCAGTTGTCCTGAAACTTTAAACCAAAAACACTTTAAACAATTTACTGCTTAATATCGGTGAGACAGTCTATTATACCGGTGAATAGAATTAACACTTAAATGCAATACCGGTAAAGATTAATGCATGAAACCAAAACATAAAGTCATCCACAATACATGACACCAATATTTGTACGTGGAAACCTTGCAATGGGAAAAACCACGGTGGGAAACCTTACCCACAATCAGATGATACTACTGCAGATAGTAAGTGTACATAAATGGGGTTTGCACATGCAGAAAGGCCAAGCGCCTAGAGCTCACTGCTCAAACACAAATGGGAGTCACACTGACTACAGTTGGATGGTTAAATCCAATAAAATGTATTGCTCAAAATAGCATCTTCATATGCTGGATTCAGTATCGGTGTAATGCTAACATTTCTTCACAAAAACCTATCTTCTCCTTCAAATGATGTCTTCATGATTTGCTCTGCTAAATCTCGCATATACCTTCACAATATACCTTCTTCGCATTCCACACTTGATCTTACAATTAAGACCTTACATTTATACCATAACTTAAGACCATTTTTAGTAGGTCGGCTCTACAAGTTTTTACAATAAAAACATTTTTACAAACAATTCAACATCCGATGCAATAACCGATTGAACAGGTTGGCTTAATGCATTTACAACATTAATTAATCACTTCCTTAGCGTGCCATGCTGATCTAGATAAGATAAACCCGTCGATGTAATCCTGGACTTATTTGCCGTAACAACAAATATGCAAATATGATTATGTTAATAAACAACTCTCCAAGATAAGATGGCTAAACAATGTCTTTGACATTACCAAGTGTTTTCCATTCTTTTCC
Source organism: Cryptomeria japonica (assembly GCF_030272615.1). NCBI lineage: Eukaryota > Viridiplantae > Streptophyta > Pinopsida > Cupressales > Cupressaceae > Cryptomeria > Cryptomeria japonica. The sequence continues at coordinate 607,370,587 of NC_081412.1, read as the reverse complement.
AAGTGTCGGTGAACAATGTATCCTACCGGTGTACCATATACCAGTGATCTACAATAATCACTTGTCTGTCAGTGAATGTTGCTTGATCTCCAAAGTGCCACAGTTTCAGTAGGTGTTGACATCAATGACAAAACCATACCAAAATACCAACAATCTCCCCTTTGGCATTGATGGCAACACAAGATGGAAAAACCATCAAAGTGCCAAAACATAAATGCCAAGTATAAAAACCAACAATCTCCTCAAAGTAACAATCTCTTCCCCTGAGAGTAGCATGAGTTTCCTTATGTTTTTCTATACCAATATCTTCCAAAAGATAATGTTTTTTTTAATGTTTTTCCATAGATATCTCTCCCCCTTTGACATCAAATGCCAAAGTTACAACCAAATACCAATTGTTATATATAGTCCATATACAAAATACCAATCAATATCAACATACCAACTACTCCCCCTGAGAGGTAGCTTCCTTATCAAAGCCGGAATAGAATATATCTCTGTTTATTCTGCCGGTTGATGATAGACATCAACTCTCTAAGTGTCTACGGGTGGGGGTATGACACCAAGCTGTTCTCTAAGGTACTCAAAAGTCTCCTTAGGCAAAGGTTTAGTGAAAATATCTACAAGCTGTTCTTTAGTATTCACATAAACCAGTTGTATTTCTTTTGCTTCAACTTTTTCCCTTAGAAAATTCAGTTTGATAGAAACATGTTTTGTTTTAGAATGTAATACCGGATTCTTAGATGTGTCAATTGTTGTTGTATTATCACAATAGATAGTTATAGGTTCCTTTCATTTTACCTTTAAGTCTTTCAGCATTTGTTTAAGCCAAAGTACCTATGTACAGTTTGTTGCTGCTGCAACATATTCTGATTCTACTGTTGATAAAGATGTACAACTCTGTTTCTTACTCAACCAAGAAACTAGTCTGTTTCCAAGAAAAAATGCTCCTCCGATGGTGCTTTTTCATCATCCACATCTCCTACCCAGTTTACATCTGTGTATGCACATAGGTCAAAGTTTTCATCTCTAGGATACCATAATCCAAGATTAGTAGTGCCTTGTAGGTACCGGAAAATCCTTTTTACAACTGATTCATGATTTTCTCTAGGGTTACTCTGAAATCTTGAAACAATACATACTGCATTCATAATATCAGGTCTTGTTTGTGTTAAATACAGTAAACCTCCTATCATAGATTTGTACCTAGTTGGATTAACTGGTGTAGATTCATCTCTTAAAGATAGTTTGTCATTTGTAGTCATAGGTGTGCTTACCGGTTTATAGTTCTCCATCCCAAATTTCTTAAGTAACTCTTTTAAGTATTTTGATTGACTCAAAAATATACCTTTGTCAGTCTGTGATATCGGCAATCCTAAAAAGAATCTTATTTCACCAATCATAGACATTTCAAATTCTTGCTGCATTTCAATAGAAAATTCTTTACACAATCTTTCTTCTCCTCCAAATACTTTATCATCAACAAAAACTTCTATAGCCAAGATGTCATCATTAGTCACTTTATAGCATAAGTTGTTGTTAGCATTACCTTTAGAAAAACCAATTTTCAAAAGATACTTATCCAATCTTGCATACCAAGCTCTTGGAGCTTGCTTCAATCCATACAAAGCTTTCTTTAACCTGTAAACCATATCTTTGTCATCTGTTAAAGAAAATCCATCAGGTTGTTCAATGTAAACTTCTTCCTCAAGATCTCCATTCAGAAATGCACATTTAATATCCATTTGGTATACTTTGTAGTTCTTGTGTGCTGAAAAAGCCAAAAATAATCTAACTGCCTCAACTCTAGCTACTGGTCAAAGGTTTCATTATAATCAATTCCTTCCTTTTGAGAGTATCCCTTACACACTAGTCTTGCTTTATTTTTGATAACTTTTCCATCTTCATTTAATTTATTTCTAAATACCCATTTTGTTCCAATTACATTTTTATCTTTAGGCCGGGGAACTAATGTCCAAGTGTTATTTTTCTCAATCTGCTCTAATTCTTCTTCCATAGCTTTAGTCCAATACTTATCTTCACATGCCTCATTAATTGACGATGGTTCAATTTGAAAAATAAGACATACCTCTTCATTTGATAGTCTTCCTCTTGTCATAACTCCTTTGTATTTGTTTCCAATTATTTGATCTTCAGAATGATTCAATCTTACATACTGGGGTGTCTTGGTTTGCTGTTGTTCTTCAGTCATAGTAGAATTTTTAGATGATACCGGTGTAACTGGATCTTCACTCTATACTGGTAGATTCAGTATATGTTCATTTGATATAATTTCTGTTGCTGGTTCTGAATCTATATACCTTGAAATTCTTCTGAATTGTTCATCAATCTTTACATTTGTACTTTCAACAATTTTCTGCAATCTCTTATTTAAACATCTATATGCTTTACTCTTAGATGAATAACCAAGAAATATACCTTCATCACTTCTAGGATCAAATTTTCCAATATACTCATCTCTTCTAATGTAACATTTGCTTCCAAATATTCTGAAATACTTAAGAGTGGGAGTAATACCAAACCATAGTTCATGAGGGGTCTTACCGGTTTCTCCTTTGATGTGAACTTTGTTGAATGTATAGACTGTTGTGCTTACTGCTTCTCTCCAATATACATGTGGTAGATTTGCTTCTGATAACATACTTCTAGCAGCATCCAAAATAGTTCTGTTTTTCCTTTCAACAACTCCATTCTGCTGAGGTGTTCGAGGTGCTGATAGCTGTCTTCTAATTCCATTTACTTCACAAAATGTATTAAATTCATTAGATGTAAATTATCCTCCTTGATTTGATCTTAAACATTTGATTTTCTTACCAGTTTCATTTTCAACCATTGCTTTGAATAGTTTAAACTTTCCAGGTGCTTCTGATTTTTCTCTGAGAAAAGTAACCCAACACATTCTAAAATAGTCATCAATGATCAACATGAAATATCTATCACTTTGTAAGCTTTTAGTTCTAGCTGGACCACATAAATTAGTGTGAATTAAATCAAGACCATTATTAGATTTCTCTAGAATACTTTTGAAACTAGCTCTAACCTGTTTTCCAAATTGACATTCCTTACATACTGTATTGTGAGGTTTGACAATTTTAGGCAAATCTCTAACTGCCTTAGTAGTACTGATTTTTACCATGCAATCAAAGTTTACATGACAAAGTCTCTTATGCCATAGCCAACTTTCATCTATATGTGCAATCAAGCATGCCTTCTCACTATTATTCAAATGAAAGATATTACCTCTAGTTTGATTATCGGTTGCAATTTCTAAACCAGTTATGTTCATGATTTTGCATTTTCCATTCTTAAATTGTAATTGAAATCCTTTCTCAACCAATTGACCAACACTTAAAAGATTATGCTTTAAACCTTCAACATAGTAAACATTATCAGTGTTATGTTTACCATCAAGAGATAGGGAACACTTACCTTTAATTTGACAAGCTTTATCATCTCCAAATCTTACTAAACCACCATTATATTCTTGAAAGTTCAAGAATTTACCTTTGTCTCCCGTCATATGACGTGAGCATCCAGAATCAATTATCCATTCATCTTTTACCTCAACTTTAGCTGCCAAGGCCTGTTCTACCGGTTGCAGTGCAGGTGCCGGTTGATCTTCTGTTATAGCAACAAAAACCCATCCATTGTCTGTTGGATCTTCATCAAAATCATCAGTTACTCCTTCATTAGCAACATAACAAGATTTGTCCTTATTCTTCTTAAATTTGTATCTCTGATATTCAGGGTTAGGCTTGTATGTTCTTCTAGCTTCTTCTCTTAGTCTAGCATTTCTATCAGGGCATCTAGAAGCCATATGACCAATCTTATTGTAGTTAAAACATTTAAAGGGTGCTTTACCTTCATACTTACTTCCAATAGGACCTTAAGGCATTTTCCTTGCAAATAGTGCTTCAAGTTCTTCAAGTTCTTTTCTACTTTCCTCAAGTTCTCCTGCATAAAGGGCTTTCCAATTAGATTTGTCAAATAATATGTCTTTATAGTAGTAACATGACCAAATTCCTCAATTTCAAAAGCTGAAAGTTTTCCAATCAATGTATCCCTAGTTACTAATGTATTAGGCATTGTTCTTAACTCATTTATAGCAGTAACCTTCATTTTATGTGCCGGTGGTAATCCTCTTAAAACTTTTGAAACAATTTCATCTTCACTTAAGGTTCCTCCACAACATTTTATACCCAAAACAATTTCATTTACTCTTTCCATAAAAGCAAAAATTCTTTCATCTTCTTCCATTTTCAGACTTTCATACCTGACCCGGAAGCTTTCTAGTTTTGCAATTTTGACTGTGGAATCTCCTTCATTCAGTGTTTCCAAATGATCCCAAATAGTTTTAGTAGTTGATCTATCTGATAATCCCATGATTTGCTGATCTGATAATACACTCAAAAGTGTTTCTCTTGCTTTGCAATCATTCTCTTCATCTTTAGTCAAGTTAGTGGGAGCAGGCTGACCGGGAGTAGCAGCAGTATAACCATTCTTTGTAACATCCTAGATGTCCTTTCCAATGCAATTTAGATGTGTCTCCATTCTGATCTTCCATATCCCATAGTTGGTTCCATCAAGTTTAGGACTATCCTTCCTGAAATAGTTAGTAGACATTTTGATCTCCTCAAGTTGTTAAACTTCTGCAAAAGAGGACTTAGCTTTGATACCAATTGTTAGGTCCCAGGGACAACTAAGAGGGGGGGTGAATCAGTTGTCCTGAAACTTTAAACCAAAAACACTTTAAACAATTTACTGCTTAATACCAGTGAGACAGTCTGTTATATCGGTGAATAGAATTAACACTTAAATGCAATACCGGTAAAGATTAATGCATGAAACCAAAACATAAAGTCATCCACAATACATGACACCAATATTTGTACATGGAAACCTTGTAAGGGGAAAAAACACAGTGGGAAACCTTACCCACAATCAGATGATACTACTATAGATAGTAAGTGTACATAAATGGGGTCTGCACATGCAGAAAGGCCAAGTGCCTAGAGCTCACTTCTCAAACACAAATGGGAGTCACACTGACTACAGTTGGATGGTTAAATCCAATAAAATGTACTGCTCAAAATAGCATCTTCATATGCTGGATTCAGTACCGGTGTAATGCTAATATGTCTTCACAAAAACCTATCTTCTCCTTCAAATGATGTCTTCATGTATAGCTCTGCTAAATCTCGCATATACCTTCACAATATACCTTCTTCGCATTCCACACTTGATCTTACAATTAAGACCTTACATTTATACCATAACCTAAGACCATTTTTAGTAGGTCGGCTCTACAAGTTTTTACAATAAAAACATTTTTACAAACAATTCAACATTCGATGCAATAACCGATTGAACATGTCGGCTTAATGCATTTACAACATTAATTAATCACTTCCTTAGCGTGCCATGCTGATCTGGATAAGATAAACCTACTGGTGTAATCCTAGATTTATTTGCCAGTAACAACAAATATGCAAATATGATTATGTTAATAAACAACTCTCCAAGATAAGATGTCCAAACAATGTCTTCGACATTACCAAGTGTTTTCCATGCTTTTCCAAGTGCCGGTGAACAATGTATCCTGCCGATGTACCATATACTAGTGATTTGCAATAATCACTTGTCTGTCCGTGAATGTTGCTTGATCTCCAAAGTGCCACAGTTTCAGTAGGTGTTGACATCAATGACAAAACCATACCAAAATACCAACAAACTCTTAGGGATACTGCATACAAGTTGAGGCAAGAGAACACTAACATGAGGAATGAAATGCAAGACTTAACTATGAGGCTATGTAAGGATCTTGAAGACAGATAGAAGAATGAAGAAGATTTGACTAGAAGACTTAATGATGGAGGTAATGAAAACCTGATACTTTGTCATGAAATTGATATTCTAAAGACAAATCTGATTCACATGCAACATGATAAGGAAGAGCTTGTGAGACAAGTTGGAATTCTTGAAAATGAGTTGATCACTGCAAATGAACACAAAGACAAATTCAAGAAAAGTTTAGAAAGACTTGATGACATGCTGAAAAGATAAAAACCTGATGGAGATACAATTGGACTTGGATTTGAACATGGAGAAAGTTCTGGGACTGCAAACAATCAAGATCACAGTAAACCAGTAAGACAACCTAATGCTTATAAATTTAATGGGAAATGTTTCAATTGCAACAAATTTGGTCATAGAGAAAATCAGTGCAGATTTAGAAATAATCAGAATACAAACTTACCCACCGGCCAATGTTCCAAATGCAACAAAATTGGTCACAATTCAAAAAATTGCAGAATGAATGTGAAATGCTATGTTTGTGGTAGATTTGGGCATTTATCTAATCAATATAGATCACAAACTGGTCAAGGATATGGAAAAGCTATTTAGAGGAATAATGTAACTTGTTATTCATGTAATAAGATTGGACATATTGCAAAATTTTGTAGAAGCAAGACTATATCAGTGAACAATAAAGGATCTAGTGTGAAGGGAAAAGAAAAGGTAAATGAAATAAAGAAAGAATTTTCAAAGCAATGGATTAAGAAAGGAGATCAGAGAGTTGATGAATTTGTCTCTGCACTGGTTGAGCAGAGTAACCCTCCATCGGTAGGAGATTCTTCATCTAACTAAGGAATAATCCTTAGGGGGTATTCCAGCAAATTGAAAATCATGTATTCTACCCTCGGTTGATGGTAAGAAGACACATTTCTTCTTTACTGACAGATATGTTTAACCGATGAGAATTTAATGCGGTTTTTGAAGAACTTTTTGGTTATTTAACACCAGAAAACCCTCATTTTGACTCACCAAGCATTCAAGCATTCAAAGAGCATGAAATTGAGCAAGGGAAATCTAAAGGTGAAGCAATGAAGTGATTTTCAGGCATTCAAGGATTTCAAGCTAAGAGGTATTTATCTTTTGAAATGGCATCTTCATCTTCTGCACCTGAGTTTATTGCAAACCCTACTGTGGTAGAAAATGTTAAGCGCCCTAGGCCCGTGTTTAAAATCATCCCTGAAATTGCCAAGCAAGATGATTCTATTGAAGCTTTTTTAAAAATTCTGATGGGTGTTGCATTTTCCGAAGACCCTAGAATCTACATTCACTGCAACATAGAAAATCTAGGAATTGATGATTTGGAGAACATGTACAGTGGTGTCGTTACTGATGAACAAGGTTTAATTAAACTAGATCATAAGATAGTTGAAGACTTAGGATTCATTGAGATACTGAACATACCTAAATTTCCTTAGGAGGTAGTCCATCTAGTTCTGAGTAGAGTTCATGGAGAGTTCATGTGGCTTCCAAAGCTACATCTGACAACAGATCTCTTAGGGTTTATGACATTACTGATGCTAATTTGAGATATGTGAGTATGATACTTAGATAAAGAGTAACTCATGCAAATAGATTGAATTCAGTTTCCAGCTTATGTATTCATAATGTGCATGAGATGGTAAAGAACATTGCTAAGATTGATGTTTGTGAATGTCTTAAAGATGAATTAATAGACAACCTGGAAAAGATTAAGGGTGACAAGAAAGGGACATTTCATTTTGGCAACCTTCTTGTGTGTCTGATGCTTTACTTCACCAAAGAGATACCTAACATTGGTCATAAGGACTTTGGATATGACATCCCGGTAGGCAAAAAAATCAAGGAAGCTATCACCAGTATGGACTCTAATAGTGACAACATTATAACAGATTACTTCAAAAACTTTCAAACTAAGATGAGAGCTAGAGAAAGGTTATCACAGAGCATAGTAGACAAGTATGACAAGCAAATCTGCTTTATAATCAAATTTGATGAGACATGGATGGAAGCAGTTATCCCTAGAACTATTTGGGTTACTGAAATGGGTTATGAAGTTGATCTAAACATTCTTGAAACATATGCTAAAACATTACTTGAGGCACCTAGAGAACCAAATGAAGAAACTTTTGGAAATGCTGAGACCATTGAGAGTGTTGTTTCAATGCAAAAATAGAGAAAAAGAAGAGAGAAGTTTATCAGAGATGCATCCAAGATGGCCAAGGAGGTCAAAGAAAATGTAATGAACATAAGTGGTATATCTGCCAGTGAACTAGAAGGATTGAAACCGGAAGCTCATGTTTCACCGGTTGTTACTTCTTCAGATAAAGACAATGGAAAGCTATAGAGTTCAAAAGAGTTGAAAGGAAGAAGAAGAAACCCTCACCGGTACCCTCTCCTTCTCCCAAAAGGACTAGAACACCAAGGAAAAAGTAACAGGCAGTTAGGGAACCCAAAAAGAAACTAACACCAAAAAAGAAATATACTAAGACACCGGATACCCTGATACCAGAGGAATTGGTAAATGAGATAACACAGGATGGAAATCTTTGCAATGTAAATAAATACTATCATTCTTACAAAGATTCAGACAAGGACACTATAGAGGCTAGTATAATTTTGCATTTAGATATCTATAAGAAGGTTTTGATTGAAGTTGTAGAGGATCTACCAAATGACTTATATTTAAGGCTAGAAGCTAAAAGAATGTTAGTGATGGAACTAGATAAAAAGCTAAAAGTTGAAGCATTATTGGCAGTGCACCCTGTAAACTCTAGAGAGGAAATTGATGAGCTAATCTTTGAAGCAAACCGGTTAGTTTTTGTTAGTGGACACTGGCAAGTGAGCCTAATGGCTGGTAGAGTTAAGGAGATTGTTGACGAGACTGCGAAAGAATGGGATATCTTTTTTGTTGAAAAGGAAAAGAAAGAGGAAAAGGAAAGATAGAAAATAGACAAATCTTTTGCTAAGGTGTATCGAAAGGACAAAGAGAAAGGCAAGATCGGTGGTGTACCTGCTATAAAGGTAACAGATAACATCCCTCCACCGGCTCAGGACACCCCTCCATTAACTTCAGCATCATCGGTACATACAAAAAATCAACCGGATAAGGAAACTGATGAAGTAACTCATGATGATACTAACCCAGAGTCTAAAATACTTTTCACCATGAATGTGGATACACAGGATATCAACATTGTTGTAGATAAAGAGACTGCAGAAATTACGACAAATGATGTTAAGGACAGTAAGATCTCTGAGATACTGACACACACTGTTGACTCTCAAAAGACTGAGATACCGACACAAGCAGAGCAACTGGAGACTAAGAAACCAACAGAGGATAAGGTAACTAACATAGAGCAACCAAAATCAGAGAAACTGACAGTTGAAGAGATACTTGTATAGACTAAAAAATCAAAAGTAGAGGTACAAACACAAACAAAGGAACCGATAAAAAATGTAAGTAAAGTGGAAGCAACTAATGGAAATAAGGAGGAAATAGTGAAGGTAATTGGGCAAACATCTATTGAGAGGAAACCCATAGCAGAACCAAGCACATCTACAAGTGAATTTAGACCTACTAACATAATAGAGGTTCTATTGGATTCTATCAAGAGGATAACATATTGCAATGCCTTAGCGTTTAAGGCTATTGATAACACATTACCTATCTTGAAAATGATTGCACCTACTTGTAAGATAGATCACATTAATGATTCTTTAGGTAAATTGGACACATTGGCCAAATTCATTGCTGAAAATGTCATAACTATAGATAAGGTGAATGAGGATACTATAAAGGAAAGAGTAGATAAAGAGAAAGGAGAATTCTTTGAGAAAACCCTCAAAAACTATAATGAGCATATGGATTCATTATTACCGGTACTCAACTCAACAATTTTGGAATATAAGGAGTTGTATAGAGAAGCTTGCAAGCCTCACCATTTGACAGAGGATATAGATGAGGAAATCAAGAAGACATAGAAAGAAATCGATGACATTGCAGATAATTTGATAGATTCTTCAGGACTTATCTCAGTTTTTGAGCAGGAAATGGCAGGTTTTGAGGAGAAGTTAGAGAAAATTGAGAAAGAGAAAGAAAGGATAAGGTTAAAAGCCCAGGAACTCAAAAGTAAACTTGGTCCAAAATTGGATAGTCTCATTACTCGGCGGGTTGAGCTATCAAAGGTAACAGTCCAAGGAGAACGATCACCAGAGAAGCAAATGCACTATCTAACCGGCATGATCCAGCAGACTGAAACCATTCTATCTGACAACAACAAAGTCATGCAAATCCTTAATCTAATTTTGGCGGACATTTTTCAAATTGTAACCAACCAGTTACAGGAAATGAGGTAGCATTTTTGTATTCTTTGATTCTTTTTGACATCCTTTTCCATTGATGTCAAAGGGGGAGTAGTAGTATATGGAGAAAAATAAATAGAAAAATAAATAAGGAGTAGTATGGAGAAAATAAATGCACAGAAGAGATCACTTGCTCAGGGGGAGCATACTTCTTTTTTTGGATAGTAGTTTTAGATTTTTCTCATGAGTGTTTCATCAATGCCAAGGGGGGAGATTGTTGGCATTCTACACTCTAATGAGAATAGTTGATGTTGTCATTGATGGAAACCAACCAGCAACATGTTTCTACACATGCACCAGCATCACAGACATCATGCACTGGCACCGACAGGCACTTTCACCAGCATCTAGATTACACCACAAATGAAGTATATCGGCACTCAGGCCGACATGGGATAAAGTTTTTCTTATATGAATTATATTGTAAATGTAATTAATTATTTGTAAGCCGACTTAGTGTATTATAAAAGACTCATATATGTATGAGATCTTATAGATCATTTTGATATGGTAATGGATAGGAAATTATTGTATGAGGTGATATAGTGGACAACAAAGGTTTTGGTTAAGGTATCTGACTGAGCTTAAACCGGTATTGAACCAGGCATTTGAGATGCTATTTTGAGTAGTACATTGTATTGGATTTAATTATCCATATTGTAGTCAGTGAGACTCTTTTGAGCAGTGCGCTCCAGGCAGTTGGCCTTCTTGCATGTGCAGGCCCCTATTGTAAGTAGTATTTATTCATATTGGACAGTGAGTAAATATTATGGGTCACAAATCCCACCAAGGTTTTTCCCACACTGGGTTTCCTCATTAAAATATCGTGTTATGGTGTGCATTTATGGTGTCTCTACTATTTCTCTTAACTGCATTATTTCTTGTTTACCGGTACATTGTTTTGGGTTGCAAAGATATAAATAAGTTTAAAGATTTAACCAACTGATTAGACACTGATTCACCCCCCCCTCTCAGTGTCTTTGGGACTGTCATTGAATCTAACAGTGAATACCAAGTGGATTGAAAGGGTTGAAGTGGGATTTTCCCTCTTTTGTAAATGGGAAAGTTGACTTGTTGACTATGCGAGAAAAGGGATATAAAATGAGTGAAATGAGGAGCTACCAGTTCTGGATTGTGCTGTAGCTTTGGATATGAGATAGTTAAACTGACATAGATTTTCCCTGTAAATTTGGAGAAAAGTCATCGAGACCGTGTTGAAAGTGCACACGGTCCTCCGAAAAATTTATGAAATAAAAAGAGTTTTTTTGCCTCTGCAAATGGAGTCCAAATCTGAAAATACAGCTGCACACCTATAACCAACACACAAAAAAGAAGGGAAGAAGGTTTGGGGATAGGGGTTTTCCTTAATCAAACCCTAGTTGAGGAATCAACCTTGAAAGAAAGTAATTGCAAATTCTTGAATGTAAATAATGGAAATGTATACCTTGTAGATCTACAATTTGTTGATGATGGTTGCTTTGCTTCTTGAATGAAATCACAAGTGTCACATGAAATGGCATGTAAGATGACAAAACCCTAACACACACACATACTTGCAAATGAATGTTGTAATGTTTCTCCAATGGATGAATGAAGAATACTTGAATGCTTGATGATTATAATGGAGGTTTCCTATCTTTAATTTCATCTCTTTGTGTATATTTGCTCATCTGTGTATTTCTCCTATTCATGCATATCGTCTTCCCATGCAAATGAGAAGACCAACTCCCTTTTATACATGACTCAGAGGATTAATTCATCAAAGGTCGACATCGGGGAAGTTTGGAATCTCGAAATACAAATAGGGCCAGAGGGACCTATCTTAGGGCCACCCTAAGAGGGGGGGATATGGGTGCCACACCCCTGTCCTACCCTATCTCGGGGCCTGGACAGGGTCCTGAGGCAAAATCAGAGCTCAAACAAGAGGGGTTCAAGGTGAAAGTGCAGAGAGGGGTCTCAGTTGGGAAAGAAGATATTGTCGCCAAGGTGAGGACCTCAAATATGGTTAAAATTGCTAGGGTCGCAATTTTATGATGCTACATTTATCCCCCACTTTAGCGGGAGTATGGCTTATGCCAATACTACTGGTAAATTAGAAGAAAGTGACATGAAGATGAGAGATGCAGAGAAATACCACAAGGAGTATAAGACATCACTAATCTTGAGGAACAGAGCCCCCAACCTTAGGATATTAACTTACTCAAACATATGAAAAAGCACACAAAACCAAAAAGGAACAAGAGAAACCAAAAACAAGACCAAACACAAAAACAAAAAGACAAGATACAAGACCACAAACCAATTAGTTAAAGAGACCTCGATACTCAAATGTCTCAACAACTAACCAAAACATAAGGAAAAATGACACTACATAAACACAAGTGATCACATAAAAGAGAAAAGCTAACATCATCCATGAACCATCAATAGTAAAACTATGGGTTCATGAGAGGAAGAAGAAAGAGGACATGAATTCACACTTTGGTGATCCATCAGAAGAAAGGCGAACAAGAGAGAAACCATAGTCCTAAAACTAGGTGATCCATGGAGAGAAGGACATGGAAAACTAGCCCCTAGAGTCTGTCTGGGTGATCCATGTAAGAGAGGGGAGTGAGAACACCATTATTTCCACCCAACCTCAAGCACATGTGTGCTAGTGAGGTTCAAAGTGCCTCATAGGAGTCTATTCCCGAGCACACTACAACCGGTATAAGATGTATAGTACAAATGTCAAGAGGGTGTGACATCTCTCTCTAAGAGTCTGTGCTCTGGTTCTGAGAATAATCACCATGCATAAGAGAAAAGTGGTGGCATATTAATCTAAGAGTATGTGCTCTGGTTTCGAGAATGACCAATTGCACAAGGAAAAAACAACATCATCTCGCTCTAAGAGTTTGTGCTCTAGTTCCGAGAATGACCTACTGTATAAGAGAAAAGTGATGACATATTGCTCTGAGAGGTTGCCCTCTAGTTCCAAGAATGTCCCACTGAAAAAAAGAAAAGTGATGACATCTTGATTTAAGAGCCTACCCTCTGGTTCAAAGAATGCCCCACTATACAATGTAGAAGAGAAATATAGTACAAAGGAGTAGTGTGGGTGCCTCCCCCTTAAGATGTCAATATAGGTTGATGTTGATATCTTAAGGAAAGTAGAACAAGGATACCTACCTTCATCACAAAGAATATATTTGTTATGCAACAATTTCATAAATCCAAGAAAGAGAGGGAGTACTCTTCAAGCAAGGATAGAATAGTTGAAAAGAGATATCTTGTTGTAAGTGTAAAGAAGATCCTTGGAGGAGAAGAGATCTTTGTTCAAAATACATCTCCCTCCAAGAGGAGTTGTCTTAGACAAATATAAAATCTTCTAGAACAAAGCAAGGGAGAGAACAAGAATGCAATCCTTCCTCTTATTTCTAGGTGAAAGGGATCCTTGATGGGGGATGACTCACTTTTATCCCCAAGAGGGATGGGTGACTTTATCATAGATGTACATTACCAAATGGGAAAGAGGTTGTAGTCAAGCACTTACACTTACACCTCTTGTATGAGAGATAACCCTTGAGCAAACCACCAACAATTTCGCACAAGGAATGACATAAAGTAATATAACTCACACCATCCACAAAATATAGAAAAGTGGATCCCTAGAGAGAGAGAGAGAAATCATTGCCCCCCAAATATAAGGACAATGAGAAGAGCCTACAAAATCTTCTAGAGATAGATTAAACATAAGCAAATGCACAATGTAGTCTCATGATTGCATGCAAGAAAAGACATTAGTATATTTAAAATGCATGTCTCAAGAAGTGGTAATCTTTGAAAGGAAGAGAGAAAAGCATCACATATTCCCCAAGGGGAATTAATCATAAAAGCATACCATTGTAAGAAATGATAATCACATATGAAAAATGTGGCCCCTAAAGGAAATAATGATAAATGAGAAAGAAAGAAAGGGAAAGGAGTGAAAATCATTGCCCCCCAAGTGAGGAGAACAAGGAGAAAACATTATACATCTTCTGATGGTGATTATTTTCAAGCGATATACCTTCCTAATGAAACAAATCCTCTCAAGGAAGGGATAGATACTTCTCAAGAGATCATTCCATGATAAGGGGCATATCATACTTGCAAATAATCGAAACCATAAAAGAGGTAATTTTTTCCAAGAGAATGAAAGAAAGAGAAGAAGTGCACTGCTCATTAAAGAAAACTCATCTCAAGCAAAGAGGAAAACAAAAGAACAATTATATGCTCACATAAGAATAACCCTACTAAAGAAAGGAGATCTAATAATGAATAATGCATGAAGAAGAGATAAATATATAGAAAGGAGGAGGAAAATGAATTCCACATTGCTGCCCGAAAGTATGTAAAGTTGAAACAACACCACTGCAAATGATAAAAAGCCCCCAAATAAGTTGACTATTTATGTGATAGGGTGAGGAGCAACATGAAGAGAAAATAAGTGCTAAGGCACTATTTTGATGTCAAGGAAGACAACTAGATCTATTGTAAGAGAAATTCATGCAAGATCATATTTCTTTTGAACAAATTTCTTAAATGCATAACATTTCCCTAGAGAATGTGATTATAAATCATAAAAAATGTAATATTCAATACCTTTCAGTTTCTTAAGGTTCTTGTTCTTCTTTTGAGGAGGAAAGGAAATGTTCCTATCATATTTCAATCTCCAATAAATTCTTGTAGCTAGTCTCTCAGGATGATAAATATCTTCTTAACATGAAGGAGAAGGACTATTAGAAGAAGAAGGATTATTATCCACAACTCTAATTTTGCCACTTTCTATGCCATATTGAATAGATTTTTGAAAATGAGGGAAATCATCAACATTATGGTCATGGGTTTGATGAAATTAACAAAAAGGACGTTTTGAAGAGAAAAAGCATTCTTGTGGGCTCTTTTGATTTGTTGTCTTTGAAGATAATTTTAAAAGTTTTGGAGCCTAATGAATTCATCCATAAAGAGAGGAGTATCATTTCCTAGACCTTTTGTAGTATTTTATGTAGGAGGATTTATAGGGACACAAATTCCTTTCTCAAACTTTCCAATTCCTTGTCCTTTAAAACCTTGTTTTGTTATTATATGAAATCCACGACTATAAGAATGTTGCAATTGACTAGATGGAGGAATGGGATTGTGAATTTCTTTGAAATCTGATGTGTAAGGGGGAAGAAAAGGATTTTTAGATGAAGAAGGAGTATCATGTGAAATTACAATCTCCTTTCCTTTATCAAGCTTATCCTTTTTGGGAGATTGGAGATGAACATCTTCATCATCTAAAAGCTCATTTTTAGTTATTTCTATGTGAGGGGAAAGGTCATGAATAAAATGCATGACATCATCTTCCCTACATATACGTTGATGTTGAAGATAGGTCTTAGGAGAATAAGGAGGATCTAAAGATATAAGAATGTTAATGTTTTGATTTTGGCCCCCTTGCTCAAGGGTATGTGTATGAGAAGAAGATGGGTCCATATTACTTTCCAATGCTTGCTCTTTTTTAGAAAGATAACTGGTTAAAGCATTAGGTCTCATATCATCCACACAAGATACCCTAGGAGAGGTACAAGGGTTAGGATCTCTAGGTTTAGGGTCTACAAAAGATTTGAGGTGATTAACATAAGAAATGCATTTTGTTAACAACATCACCATAATTCACCACTAATGATACATGAAAGCTTTCAGATCTAATTGAAAAGGGAATAATTTTGAAATTCTAACAACACAATATGACCAAGTGCTATGAATGAAGAGAAGCAACATGAAATCAAAGACACCCTTATCCGACATATGATTGTAGTAAATATATGTGAAAAACAATGTAATCATATGTGAAAGAGCAAATAAATCCAATTTATTACTTTCCATTGAAAGTCTCTTAAGTAAAATCTTAATTTGTTGGAAAAGAAGATCTAAAATTAGGACCTTTTTATGAAAATTAATTCAAAAGATGAAAGTGATGAAATTTGAATTTGTTTCCAACCTTAGAAGGTGTTATAATTGATAATGTATGCCCATTTTCTGGATTTAAGCAGAAAAATACAGTCAATTCCGTCTCCCAAAATTTCAGGAAAAAAGTCAGGGATCGTGTTGAAAGTGCACATGGTCCAACCAACTTTCTTTGAAATTTTTAGGGATGATAGATATTATGATTTTATTGCAGAATCCAAAAAAATAGCTCATTTGGAGATGTCTAGATCAATCAAATAAGTAATCAAAGGTCAAAAATAGAAGGATTTTAAAAATTAGGTTTTTGTTTTTTAACCACTGAATTTTCATAATCAAAAGGTAGATTTGGATTGAAATTTTGAAATAGAAACCAAATCTGAAACAAGCAATTAAAATATTGCACTTCACAAGCTTAATTTCCTCAAAATGAAAAATTAGGGTTTTTATGCAATTAACCTCTAAAATTTGTAAAAAGATCAAACTTGGAAATGAAAATTTGAAATTCAAATTGCACTTAATCAGATCTAATAATGAGAAATCAAAATTAATGTGTAAGACGTTGGGTTCACCAAAATATAATGTTGAAAATTGAACCCTAGTGACTCCCCACCTAGGAGAGAGAAAGGAAGTCACTAGGATGATTTTCACTTGGGGCAACTTTACATTCAAAAGAGGGGCTTAAATCTACTAGATTAAAATCCAAAGAGAATAAGGATGTGAATACCAAGTGGATTGCAAGGGTTGAAGTGTGATTTGCCCTCTTTTGTAAATGGGAAAGTTGACTTGTTGACTATGCGAGAAAGGGAGATAAAATGAGTGAAATGAGGAGCTACTAGTTCTCGATCACGCTCTAACTTCGGATCTGAGATATTTAGACTGATATAGATCTACCCTATAAATTTGGAGAAAATTCATCAGGACCATGTTGAAAGTGCACACGGTCCTCTGAAAAATCAGCAAAATGAAAAGGGTTTTTCCACCTCTACAAATGGAGTCCAAATCTGAAAATACAGTTGTGCACCTGCAACCTATACATAAAAAAGAAGGGAAGAAGGGTTGTGGATAGGGGTTTGTGTTAGACAATTCAAATAACCAGAAGACAACTGAAAGGGGGGGTGAATCAGTTGTCACCAGATTACCGGAACCTTAAGCATTCAAAACGTTATTACCGAAACATATAAGATTAATACCAGAATACATAAACCAATTACCGAAATAGTAGATATACCAATTAAGCACAAGCACCAATTAGAGAATAGTTACCATCCACATGACACCGATATTTGTACATGGAAAACCTAATAAAAAGAAAAACCATGGTGGGAAGCCTACCCATAGTTAGATAATACTTTTGGAGTAAGTATGTGATTAAAAATTGAGGAGCTTGCACTTGCAGGAAGGCCAATAGCCTAGAGCACACTTCTCATCACAAAAGAAGCCTCATTGACTACATAAGAAATCCAAACTACAATCTAGAAGAAAGAATGAACTGCAATGATAGCATCTCCTATGTCTAAGTACAGTTCCGGTTAAACTCAGTATCAAAGGTCTTAAACCTCTTGCATAAACCCAACTCATTCACCTATGATCGACCAAATCCTCTGCATGAATGATTATTACCTTATTCACTTGCATACCCATTAATCTAAATGAGATCATACACACATATATATATACAAACCCTAGACCTTAAACAATTAGGTCGGCCACCCAGACAATAAACCTATTACATAATTATAAAACATGTCGGCCTGAGGCCAAACAAATATTATGCAACCAATAAATCATCCCAGAAACACATCGAGGAGTCCCAAAAACATGTTTCATTAAGTCGGTCCATAACATAGATAGTACAAGACCCAATTTAGGTCCACACATGCTAAAGCAATGAATCCAATCATTCAAGGCTCGAACATGATCACCATCAACATCTTGAATCCCTTCTAGAAGCCACACCAACACCACTTATGCATAATATCAAAAGATCTTCAACAAAGCTCTATCGGTGAAACCCTTACCGGATCAATAAACCAGGCTTACTAGCATATAAGATAGCATCCGATCACCAAGTAAATACCAACTGAGTAAACATATATCTGAATAGCATGAATAGCATATCTAAGTCAATTCCATAAACCAAAGCATACTGGAGTATACCGGATCAACATGCTCTAGCAATCGGAAACCAATCATCCTACTGGGACCAACCGGGTACCAGTAAACAACCAAAGCAGCTAGTGTTGACATCAATGAGAAAAAATCATAATCAATTCCATCAAATTGACAATAATCTCCCCCTTTGGCATTGATGGCAACACTAGATGTAAAAAACATCCCAGTGCCAAGAAATGCCAAACAAATCTCCCACACAAGAATATAACAATGAAGTTCTGATTCATATTCTCCCTGTAAAAGATATCTTAGTTAAGTTCTACAAATTTCTCCCTAATGTATATAGCTCCTTAAGTTTTTCACTAGAATATCTCTCCCCCTTTGATATCAATACCAAAGATCTGACATAAATATCAAAGTAAGATCATAAACCACTGAATCACAAGACTAACTACCCCCCCTTGAGTAGTAGCATCACCACATCAATCCAGAATGAATAATATCTCTAATAATGCATACTAGACTAATGCTAAATAGCATCAATCAAGTTTCTATCGGAGGGGCAAAAATCCCTAATCTATCTTTGAGGTACTCAAATGATTATGTAGGCAAAGGTTTAGTGAAGATGTCTACAATCTGCTCTTTAGTGTTCATATAAACCAATCTAATGTTATTTTCTTCCACCTTTTCCTTTAAGAATTTGTATTTGATAGATATGTGCTTTGTCTTAGAGTGCAATACCAGATTCTTTGATATGTCTATAGCAGCAGAGTTATCACAGTGAATAACTACCAGTTCATTGCAATGCACTTTTATGTCCTTTAACATTTGCTTCATCCATAGAACTTGAGTATAGTTAGTAGTAGCAGCAACATAATCAGCTTCAGTAGTAGATAAGGAAGTACATGACTGTTTCTTGCTGATCCATGAAAAAAGTTTCTTTCCAAGAAAGAAAGATCCACCAGAAGTGCTCTTCCGGTCATCAACATCACCTGTCCAATCTGCATCTGTATATGCACATAAAGTAAAGTCATCATCTTTAGGATACCACAAACCATATTCAGATGTTCCTTGTAAGTACCTAAAAATCCTTTTCAATGCACTCTCATGATTTTCTCTAGGATCACTTTGATATCTTGATGCAATGCAAACTACATTCATTATATCCGGTCTAGTCTGAGTCAAATATATCAGACCTCCAATCATAGAATTATATCTTGTAGGATTTACTGGTGCTAATTCATCTTTCTTTGTCAATTTCTCACTTGTAACCATAGGAGTACCAATCGGTTTAGAATTTTCAAGACCAAACTTCTTCAACAATTCCCTAGCATACTTAGTTTGACAAATGAAAATACCTTTGTCAGACTGAGTAATCTACAAACCTAAGAAAAATTTCATTTCCCCAATCATAGACATCTCAAATTCATTCTTCATATTGTTAGAAAATTCCATGCACAACTTATCCTCACCTCCAAAAATGATGTCATCAACAAAGACCTCAATAATCATTATATCATCATCAATGACTTTATAATATAGATTACTGTCAACATTACCTTTAGTAAAACCAAGTTTTAAAAGATATTTATCCAACCTAGCATACCAAGCTCTAGGTTCCTGTTTCAATTCATATAAGGCTTTCTTTAACCTGCAAACCATGTTTTTATCATCTGAAAGTGAAAAGCCATCAAGTTTCTCAATATAAACTTCCTCATCAAGATCCCCATTTAGAAAAGCACACTTAACATCTATCTGATAAACCTTATAGTTTTTATGTGCAACATAGGCAAGAAATAATCTTACAGCTTCAATCCTAGCTACTGGTGCAAAGGTTTCATCATAATCAATTCCTTCCTTCTGAGAATATCCTTTACAAACCAATCTTGCTTTATTCCTCACAACTTGTCCAACTTCATTTAATTTATTCCTAAAAACCCATTTAGTTCCAATAACATTCTTACTTTTAGGTTGGGGAACTAAAGCCCATGTGTTATTCTTTTCTATCTGATCTAATTCTTCTTCCATAGCTTTCATCCAACATTCATCTTTACAAGCTTCAGTTACTGATGTTGGTTTAACTTGAGAGATTAAACATACCTCATCAGCTGCCAATCTTCTTCTTGTCATCACTCCTTTGTTCTTATCCCCAATGATCTGATCTTCTGAATGATTCAACCTCACATACCTAGGAGTCTTCTGAATCTCTATTCTTCTTCCCTGATCTTAAGTTACTGTTGAATTTTTTGATACTGCCAGAGTAACTGGTTCAACACTCTATTCTGGTAAAGGTGTTATCGGTTCAGTTATGATCATTTCCACTGTTGGTTCTTGCTCATAAGTTCTCATTTGACTTCTATTATTCTCATCCACCTTGACATGAGTGCTCTCCATAATTCTCTGCAATCTTTTGTTATAACATCTATATGCTTTGATTTCATTAGAATAACCAAGAATATTCCTTCATCACATCTAGGATCAAATTTGTCAATAAAATCATCTCTCTTGATATAATATTTACTACCAAAAATTCTAAAGTAATTAACTGTAGGTGTATTGCCAAACCATAACTCATAAGGTGTCTTACCAGTTTCTCCTTTGCTATGAACTCCGTTGAATGTATAAATTGTTGTCCTCACTACTTCTCTCCAATAGATATGAGGTATATTAGCTTCCATCATCATGGTTCTAGCAGCATCCAAGATAGTTTTGTTCTTTCTTTCCACAACTCCATTCTGCTGAGGTGTCCAGGGAGCAAAAAATTGTCTCCTTATGCCACTATTCTCACAAAAGTTATTAAACTCGTCGGATATCAATTCTCCACCATGATATGACCTTAAGAACTTAATCCTCAATCTTGTCTCAGTCTCAACCTTAGCTTTAAAGATTTTAAACTTTTCAAAAGCCTCAAATTTCTCCCTTAGAAAAGTAACCCACATCATTCTAGAATAATCATCAATGATTAGCATAAAATATCTATCACCTTGAAAACTTTTGATTCTAGCAGGATCACACAAATAAGTATGAATAAGATCAATAATATCATGATATTTGTCTTGTATACTTGTTGGGTGAATATTTTGTCACTAGCATACCAATGAAAAATATATAATTCACACACCGCTATGTTGAGAAATTAATCTCTCCTCTTGGCAAGGGGAGGTTCCCTTTGAAATTTCTTCTCTAATTACAAGAAACTAAAACTTGTGGGTAAGTTTTGGGAATATAACTCTTTTTTTTCTGAGTTTATGTATTCTCCCTCCACTTTGTTACAATTCTCTATCACTTTTGATACTTAAAGAAATGAACAAACTACACCAAAATTTACAATCAAGAAGCACAAAGTCTTTCTTGAATGTAATTCTAACTAAGCTAATGATTACAAATGATAAGAAATTTAACTTGTATCTCAAAGTCTTCAAGTATAATTTCCCAATCCCTTAAAACACAAGTAATAGAAGCAATACAAAGCCTACAACTAATCACTTAGCATCAGAAAATTTCCCAAATATGCAAATAGCACAAAGTCTACTTATCAAAATTGGAAAGCTCTATTGATCACATAAACAATATCACCAATGCCAAGGAAATAAAGAACATATATAAGCAATGAACATTGGGACATTAACTCATATAAACAATGTTTGATACAACACAAAGTTTGAGATCAAATAGAATTGCTTTCTTTATTTACCTGGTTGAATCTTCACAACAAAAAAGCTCAAAGTCTAAGTTGAGGCAAAAATTTGGCAGAGTCTTGCTTAGAATAATAAAAGATCCATATTTACAAATGAGGCTCCTCTATATATAGGAGAGAAAAGGAGAAAAAGGTGGGCACAGTTGACTAATTCAACTGCACAGTCCCACTTGACAACAACTATAGCATATAGGGAACATGCAGCTGCGAGAAAACTTACAACATCTAAAAATGCATCTACATGAAAAACTAAGTGTCAAAGGGGACACTTTATTCATCTTTCTCCTCCTCATTGGATTTAAATTCTTCAAATTTAGCCAAGATATATTTCATCTCAGCTTCATCTGGCAGGGCGAGACAACTTGATATGGCATTGATTTGGCATATAGAATCTCTTGTCTTCACATCCTGCTTCTTTCCATCTTTGAGCAAAGAGGCAAGCAACTCTAAACCAACCTGTATTTCAAGAAGTTTATCAAAGGTGTTCAGAGTGAAATCTTGTTCTATTCAATGTGAGATCAGAGAATGGAACTCCTGGATGAGGGTATCTCTTGAGACCAATTGCTGATTATCCTTACCATATAGGTAGCAAGGGATATCAACTATTCTTGTTGAGGTTTACTTCTGATCTCACCTTCAAGATCAGTAACCATATGCTTGATCAATTCATTCCTATGTGTTAGTAGAGACAAAACTTGAACATATTTCCCTCTTGATTCTAACACATTATTATCTACAAGAAAATCAATGTCAAAATCCTTCATTTTCTCCCATGCCTACATGTTTCTTTCGTTCTCACCCATTTCTTGTGTGAAAGTGGTTTTGATTCCTTGCATTTGACTTTGCATGATTTCAAAGTCTTTTAACAGCTTAATAGTTGAATCTAAGAGGAGGGAGCCTTCAGATTTTAACCTTTCAATCCATTGGTCAACCACTCGACCCTTAGCCCCTACTTGTTCCATTCATTTTAGTGCTTCTGTATCAATGGATGAAACAATGGGTTCCACCTGTTGTGAATTTTTGGTCACCTTGATCAAAACATTAGCTACTTGTTCACACTTTTCCTTGCATTTGATCTTTTCATCCCACTCTTCATCTAGTCTTCTCATGATAGCTTCATTTGCAACTCTTTAGTCGTGCTTCACACTTTCATGAGTTTCTTCTCCAAGCTTGACAGTTTGAACTATATAATCTGCAACTTGGATGTTTTCTTTGGTCTTACCTACTATTGGCACAATTACTTCAACATACTTCCTTTTACTAATTGGATCAATAGGCACCCTTGATATTGTCTTGGGCTTTTTAGCTACCTTAGCCTTAGAAGGAGTTAATTGTTCAAAGCCAAAGTCATATGGGGAAACAACTTGTTTCTTCCTTTTTGGTACCACTATGTCCAACCAAGGAGGTAAGACTGATTGTGTGGTTGGAGTAGTGACATCCACTTGTGTAACCACAAAAAAACTAGTAGGCGGCTGACTAGAAGATACTATTGCTGCTAATGATCTCACTTGTACCAAAGCCATTGTAACAATAGGCATGGTGGGAACAGTTACAACTGGAATTGTAGAAACTGATACTCATAGTGGAAGTGGCATAGAGGTTGGTAGAAAATTAACTGTCTCAATTGTTACATCTATTGGTAGTGTTGATATAATAACATGAGTCATTGTCGCAGAAATGACAACTGTGCTTACCAAGGGTGGAGTTTCTGTCATGGCTGCAAAAACTGAAAGATTCATTACATGTTGCTCCTTGGTGACCTGTTGCATAGCTTCATTAAAATCCAAGATTGATGACTCAATCATTGAAGATGGAATGTGATCGAAACTAGGAAGACTAGAGAGAGTTATAAATTTTGCATTGCCCCCTTCTTGACCTTGTTCTTCATCCAAGTCAAAATCTATAGCTTCTTCATCATGTTCTCACACCTCTTCATTAGAATCAAAGTCAATAGAATGAACCACAACACGATTTGATGATGATATTTGAGAGGCGGTAGGAGTAGAACTTTCTCCTTGTTCCTGTTCTTTTCCAACATGATGAGTTTCTCCCTCCTCTTGTTCTTATTCTCCTTCCTCGTCTTCATCAAGTTCTTGGGTTGATTCCCATTGCTCGATCACAGAGGTGGATTCCCCTTTCTTTGAACCTTTAAGTGTAAACTTTAACTTTTGTGCCTTTCCCTTAGATTTTGCTGATGAAGGTTCCTGAGTATCTCCCTTATTCTTAGTTCTCAATTCTAAAGTCTTTCCCATTGGACCATCATTGTCTTCATCACCTGAACTAGCAGGAAACTATTTCATCTAGATTCTCTTCTTTAGTAGCCATTGGTTTGTATTTGCCATGATAAGTGCAAACCTCTTAGAGTTTGAATTGCTATCTTTCTTTGACCATTGGATTAAAGGCAACGGAGTATCAAAAATTTTCTTCTCATAGAAAACAGGGTCGACTATATCATTTGTATCTTCCATGGTGTTTACAATCTTTGCCAAATCCAAGTTCTCTATTTGCTCCAATGTAAGATGACTATAGTCCATCCTTCTTACATCTTCTTCACTTTTACAATCTGCCCAAACATCCTCAAGCCTATGTACATGCACATAATTCTTCCTGATTTTGCTTCTCATATTGTGAAAAATCAAAGTTTTCCTGGGCCTTAAATCTTCTCATTGTGACCCATAACAATTCATCCTCCATATTCTTGGCCTTGGGCATGGTGAGCACTGAGTACCAGCCAATAGACAGGCCATTTGAGACCTACCTTATGAGCAGAAGCTTGTTTTGTATGAACATGCACTAATTGACAAAAAAATTACATGAGGACAACCTTGTCTGATGGATACCAAGGTAACATAAATGGCTCACCTATGAAACACCCAATGCAGATATATTTAAATGTAGGAAATTGCAAGAAAACATAACCAAAGGAAGATACCAAGTCATATGCTGCTTCGGAAATTCTCTCCTTGTGCAGATTCTTTTTGAGCAAACATCTCCACACTGCGAAGAAAGCATCATTAACACTTTGGAAATGAGATCCCTGATTATTGATGGTTAAATGATCATAATAATCCTAAACATACAACAACCTTCTATCTCCCTTTGTAGACAAGCCTGGATATTGCCTCATGGAGGATGCTGCATACATAAAATATAAAGTCATATAGAATTTCAAGGATGTCTTGACCTCCTTTAACTAAATACAAAGAGCATCACTAATTTTCTTCCCCCAATCAATCTTGGTTGTTCCTTTCCTGATGATTTTCATGTAGTAGCACATCCACTCCTAGACGTAGTGGGAGTCTTTCAAACCTTTAACCCATGCAAGCATTGTAACCATGTCATTGTACTATTCACTGAAATCACTTCTATGAAAGTACTTGGGCCATTTGGTGAGAGTTGAGTCACGTGGAGTGGATAAGAACACTGTTTTAATTATTTTCTTGCACTTATATGTGTGCTTCTCATATTATGCTTATGTGTTCTCCATGGTTACATCAACAACCTCAACTTCCTATAGACCTTTGAAAAGATTGTTGAAAAATACACTATCCAACGTCATCACCATATTATTATCAGCTTCCTTTGCTTGATGAGTGTTTCAATCAAAGTGCTCTGCTACTTCCAATACAAATTTTGGATCATGAGCAACAACAGGAAAAGATACATATTTGTGTAATCCTGAACTCATAAATTAGTGATCCGGGATGGAGCCTTCTAGCATCTATCTTCAAACTCCTTCATGTTCACATGCTCAATTTCAGTGTTCTTGATATCAAACACATTTGAATCCACCGAGATTTCGGGGAACATATTCAAGTACTTGTCGTACTTGTACTTCATCTTCTTGTACATAGGTTTTCTAGGTGATGGTTATGTGTGACTAGGAGAGGCCTTGGACTTGCTTGCATGTTTGTTAGGCCCATAATGAGTATTCATATTTAAAATAACCAACAGGAGATTCAAAATCGAATAGGATGAAAAACTTAGCTAAAACAGGCTCAGGAAAGAAAACACTAAAACTGGCAAGTCAGGGTTTAAAACCCGACCTGCAAGTCACCAAGGAAAAATACTGGTATGTCAGGTTTTAAACCCCGACATGCTAATATAAAGGAAAACAAATCACTGATAGGTCGAGGTTTAAAACTTGACATGTCAGTGGAAATGACTTGCAGGTCGGGTTTTAAACCCCGACCTATCAGTCGAATAAAATGTAAAGCTGGCATGTCGAGGCTTAAAACCCGACATGTGACTTGGGGAAACTCCCTCACATGTCAGGTTTCAAACCTCGATATGTGAGCTTAGGGGGATCATGGCTAACTCACATGTCGGGTTTTGAAACCCAACATGCGAGTTGAAGGGAACTTCACATCAGTTGTCTTACATGTCGGGGTCTAAAACTTGACATGTAATTTGGAGGATATAACATCCTCACATATTGGGTTTCAAACCCCGACATGTGAGCTCTAGCTTACTTAGCCAACTTGCATGTCGGGGTTTGAAAGCCAACATGCGGCTTGAGGATTCTACCTCCTCACATGTCGGGTTTCAAACCCAGACATGTGAGAAGAAAATCTGTCGCATCTCACCTGCATGTCGGGGTTCAAAGCCTGACATGTAGGAGAATTTTCTCTATGTTGGGTTTAGAAGCCCGACATGAGGGTTGATAAAAAGAATTGGCCAAAACAAACCCAAATTCAGGTTTTGAAACCCGAAAAGAGGGAAAAAGGCAAGGAAAGGAAAAACAAACAACTTAAACTAACCCTAGCCAAAAACCCGCATAAAACAAACAAAAAGGAAGAAAAACCCTGCTTGACACGCTTGAAAATGATGAAGAAATGAGTAGATCCGAGTTGCAAATCAACAAGTGCCACGAGGAGGAAGAAAATGAACTAAGATGCCAATGCAAGAGAAAACAAAGACTAAAAATGCCAAAAAGACCAAAAGGCATTTATAACTAATAAAAACCTAAACTTGAGTTGCAATAAATGCAACTCGGACTTGTAGGTCGGGGTTTAAAACCTAACTTGTCAGTTTAAAAAACTGCTCCCCACTGAGATTTTTGACTTTAAAGTCTAACATGTTAGTGAGACCAACTGTCAGGTTAGGTTTTAAAACCCAACCTGTCAATGAGACCTACTGGCAGGTTGGGGTTTAAAACCCGACTTGTCAGTCTAACTGACAGACCACAAAAACTAAGAAAAACAATAAAAACATAACAAAGGCTAACAAATGACTAATCGGGACAACCAATTAGCCTCCCTTGGATTACACAAAACATGAATTGGTCAAGTTTGGTGGGGTTGTCTCACAACTTTATGCAAACCAAAATTGGAGACAATAATACTCTTAAAAGAGGTTCTGACCTGTTTTCCCATTTGACATTCCTTACATACCGGATTATAGGGCTTCACAATCTTAGGTATATCTCTATCTACCTTAGTTGAACTGATCTTTACAATGCAATCAAAATTCACATGACATAGCCTTTATGCCAAAGCCAACTCTCATCATTTTGTGCAATCAAACATGCCTTCACACCAGAATTCAAATAAAATATATTACCTTTTGTTTGAGTACTGGTAGCAATCTCCAATCCAAATCTATTAATGATCTTGCATTTTCCATCCTTGAATTGTAATTGAAATCCCTTATCCACCAACTTTCCTACACTCAAAAGACTATGCCTTAAACCTTCAACATAATAAACATTATCATTATTGTGCTTATCATCTAATGATATAGTTCCTCTTCCTTTGATCATGCATGCTTTGTCATCTCCAAATCTAACCAGACCGCCATCGAATTCTTGCAAAGATAGAAACTTCCTTTTATCTCCAGTCATATGATGTGAACATCCACTGTCAATTACCCATTCATCCTTATCTTCAATTTTAGAAGCAAGGGCCTTTTCTTCAAGTGCATTCCCTTCTAGTGCCAGATCATCTTCCTTGATAACCAGGAACACCCATTCCTTTCGATTGCCGGAACCACTAGTAGAGTCTTGTGTTGGTTCATCATCAGATTCAGTCACACCTTCCTCATCAGCAAAGTAACATGATTTGTCTCTGTTTCTCCTATACTTATGCTTGTTATGATATTCAGAGTTAGGCTTAAAATATCTTCTATCTCTTTCTTCAAATCTTGAATTCCTTTCAGGACATCTAGATGCAAAATGGCCTATCTTATTACATGCAAAACATTGAAAGGGTGATTTTCCTTCATACTTACTTCCTACTGGTCCTTTATGTAATCTTCTAGCAAATAGGGCTTCAAGTTGCTCAAATTCTTCATCTTCCCTCTTCATATCCTCCAATTCCTTTCCATACAAAACTTTCCAATCTAGCTTGTTGATTGATGATATAGATGCATGAAAAGCAGGTTAAGACTTCACAGTTCCAGAAGGTCCAAATTCTTCAAGCTCAAAAGCAGATAATTTCCCAACCAAGGTATCCCTATTGACAGAAGTATTTTCCATTGTTCTCAATTCATTAATTGCAGTATCCTTCATCTTTTAAGCCAGTGGTAAAGCTCTCATAACTTTAGAAACTATTTCATCTTCACCCAAAGATCCACCACAACATTGAATTCCCATGACAATTTCATTTACCCTTTCCATAAATGCAGTAATCCTTTAATCTTCTTCCATCTTCAAATTTTCATATCTCACCCACTAACTATCAAGTTTAGCAATCTTAATAGTAGGGTCACCTTCATTTAAAGTCTCCAACTTGTCCCATATAGCCTTTCCTCTTGATTTGTTAGTCAATCCCATTATTTGCTGATCAGAAAGTGCACACAAGAGGGCTTCTCTAGCTCTACAATAATTCTCAAGCTCCTTATCCAAGTTTGTCAGAGGAGGATTGCCAAATGCTGGATTAAAAGGGGTTACACCATTCTCAGTGATCTGCCAGATTTCCTTACCAAGACATCTCAGATGAGTCTCCATCCAAATCTTCCATACTCTATAATTTGTTCCATCAAGCCTAGGAATTTCTCTCTAGAAGACAACTGTAGATGAACTTGAACTGTTAGATGCCATAGGATCTTCCTCAAGTGGTTAAGCTTCTATAGAGAGGACCAAAGCTCTGATACCAATTGTTAGACAATTCAAATAACTGGAGGACAACTAAGAGGGTGAGTGGATGAATCAGTTTTCACCAGATTACCGTAACCTTAAGCATTCAAAACTTTATTACCAAAACATATAAGATTAATACCGGAATACAAAAACCAATTACCAAAATAACAGATATACCAATTAAGCACAAGAAACAATTAGAGAATAGTTACCATCCACATGACACCAAAATTTGTACGTGGAAAACATGGTAAAGGGAAAAACCGTAGTGGGAAGCCTACCCACAGTCAGATAATACTTTTGCAGTAAGTATATAATTACAAATTGAGGAGCCTGCACTTGCAGGAAGGCCAATAGCCTAGAGCACACTGCTCATCACAAAAGAATTCTTACTGACTACATAAGAAATCCAAAGTACAATCTAGAAGGAAGAATGAACTACAATGATAGCATCTCCTATTCCTGAGTACAGTTCCGGTTAAGCTCAATACCGGAGGTCTTAAACCTCTTGCATAAATGTAACTCAATCACCTATGATCGATCAAATCCTCTGCATGAATGGTTATTACATTATTCACTTGCATACCCATCAATCTAAATGAGATCATACACATATATATACAAACGTATACCTTAAACAATTAGGTCGGCCACCCAGACAATAAACCTATTACATAATTATAAAACATGTCGGCCTGAGGCCAAACAAATATCATCCAACCATTAAATCATCCCGGAAACAGATCGAGGAGTCCCAACAACACGTTTCATTAAGCCGGTCCATAACATAGATAGTGTTAGACCCAATTTAGGTCCACACATGCTAAAGCAATGAATCCAATCAATCAAAGCTCAACCACGATCACCATCAACATCCTGAATCCCTTCTAGAAGCTGTACCAACACCACTTATGCATAACATCAAAAGATCTTCAACAAAGCTCTGCTAGTGAAACCCTTACCAGATCAATAAACCAGGCTTACTAGCATATAAGATAGCATCTGATCACCAAATCAATACCAATTGACTAAACATATATCCAAATAGCATGAATAGCAGATCTAAGTCAATTCCATAAACCAAAGCATACCGGATCAACATGATCTATCAATCGGAAACCAATCACCCTACCGGGACAAACCAGATACCGGTAAACAGCCAAAGCAACTAGTGTTGACATCAATGACAAAACATCATAATCAATTCCATCAAATTGCCAACAGTTTGCCTCAGTCAAACCCCAGTTGAGGAATCAACCTTGAAAGAAAGTAATTGCAAATGCTTGAATGTAAATAATGGAAATGTATACCTTGTAGATCTGTAATTTGTTGATGATGGTTGCTTTGCTTCTTGAATGAAATCACAAGTGTTGCATGAAATGGCATGTAACATGACAAAACCCTAACACACACATACTTGCAAATGAATGTTGTAATGTTCCTCCATTGGATGAATGAAGAATATTTGAATGCTTGAATGCTCTATGATGATAATGAAGGTTGCCTAGCTTGAATTTCACGTCTTTGTGTATATTTGCTCAATTGTGTATTTCGCCTATTCATGCATATTGCCTTCATATGCAAATGAGAAGACCAACTCCCTTTTATACATGCCTCAAAGGATTAATTCATCAAAGGCCGCCATTGGGGAAGTTTGGAATCCTGAAATACAAATAGGGCCAGAGGAACCTATCTTAGGCCAACTGTAAGAGGGTGGGATAGGGATGCCATGCCCCTGTCCTCAGGGGACAGGGGTACCACATCCCTGTCCTATCCTTTCTTGGGGGCTGGATAGGGTCTTGAGGCAGAATCAGGGCTCAAATAGGAGGGCTTCAAGGTGAAAGTGTAGAGAAGGGTCTCAGTTGGGATAGAAGATACTGTCGCCAAGGTAAGGACCTCAAATGTGGTTAAAATTGCTAGGGGTGCAATTTTATGATGCTACAAGCTACTGAGAGGATTCACTCAACAAGTTCTCTAAACAAGTATGGTTTGCTAAGCTAAGTGTAGGATAAGCATTCGAATTGATAAAATCCAGTGAGTGCTCTAGCAGAATAGGATATAGTGCAATGTGACAAACATATACACTAGGATGCAGTGCCATGTGATAGACATAAGCATTAGGATATAGCCTGATGAGCAACACCATGTGATGGACATAGGTACTAGCCTAGGATAGGATAAGATAAGAAGCACTATGTGATGAACATGAGTACCACTGGGATTGACATGATTGACTCGATTGGATGCAAGAGTACTTACCCCAGATTGAGTCTGTCGCATGCTGAAATTCATTAAATGTAATATCAAATAGGAATGAAAGGGAAATCACGAATCCCTATCCTAATTAGAATTCAAACAAACAAACAATAGAATAATACATAAGCAAGAAACATTAATATAAGATATATCAATCAATTCCCCTATTCCAAGACTTCATATAGCTTCCATTGCTCTTCTCCTCTTTGTGGTATGGTGGCTCTCAGTTATCGCGTTGACAACCTGCAAATGACACAAAGATTCAAAGTTTGTGATTGTTCAAAATGGAGATTGAATGCTCAATTTATATATTTTTGGAGAAGAATTGAATGAGAGGTGTAACAAATTGATCAAGAGGTGGAACTCAGGTGAGCTCACATGTTGATTGATAGTTGAACTACTGAATTGGAGGTGAAACAAAATAAATTGAATAGATAAATTGAGTCAACTAATTAAGAAAAAAAATGATTGAAAGATGAAAAAGAATGATTGGAGGAAAATTGATTGATGACAAAGAAAGCTTTATTTAGAAAAAGCTAACTAGAAGATAGAAATAGGAATTAGAAAGATAATGATGTAATTAATCAATTAATTGAAATAATTAATTAAAATAGATGGAATAGTTAACTGATTGAAAACTTTTTGGAAAAAAGAAAAGTGGAAGATAGAAATAGAGATTGAAAAGATAATTGATTTAATTAATTAATTAATTTAGCATGTGCTTGCACTTTGACTTTGATTTTCAATTTCATTTTTGCATGAGATTTAATTCAAATATGGAATTTATTTTAAATTCAATTTATTATTTGAATATATTTAGAGCTTGACTTTGGAATTCAATTTGATTTTTGAAATCATGCACATATATTCAAAATTAGAAAATAAATTAAATTAGAAGAAATTAGAGAATTAATAAAATTAAATGAAATTAGAAGAATAAATAAAATTAATGAAATTAGAAGAATAAATTAGTTAATTAAATAATTTAAAGAAACTATTTAATTATTTAGAAATGGAATTTAATTAAATAATAAAGATTATTTGAATTAAAGGAATTAAACCACAATTTATTAAATAATAAATATTTAATTAATATTTAGAAAATGGTTAATGATTAATTGAATAGAGATAGAAATTGAGAATTAATTTATTTAAATAATAAAGCTT
Source organism: Cryptomeria japonica (assembly GCF_030272615.1). NCBI lineage: Eukaryota > Viridiplantae > Streptophyta > Pinopsida > Cupressales > Cupressaceae > Cryptomeria > Cryptomeria japonica. The sequence goes on along the minus strand of NC_081412.1, from coordinate 607,338,083 downwards.
ATTTAAATTAAGGATTAAAATCATAATTAATTAAATAATAAATATTTAATTAATATTTAGAAAAAGGGTTTAAATGATTAAACGATGATAGAATTGAAAGAATAAGATTAATTAGTAAGATGATGAGGAAATATGAATTAGAAGAATAAGATTAATTAACTTAATTAAATAATTAAAAAAATATTTAATCAATTAGAGGAATAATTAGTACATGATCAATGAGACATTTTTAGGTGTCTACATTTGCCCCTCTTTGAGACAAAGTCAGAGCGACGTTGTTTCAAAGAAAACAAAAAAAAAAACTGCCCCAGTATGCCTTGGTACCACTGTATAGTGTAAATATGCCCCCTCGGAAAAGGTGATCAAAAAATTTGGAAATCGAGACCATATTTTTGATATCTATATAATGAGCAATCGTGTGAAGTTTCGTGCAATTTTGAGATAGTTTGAGTAGCCTACAAGTTGTTTGAAGTTGACGGGGACCACGGGCATCGGAGTGGAAAAAACCTTAATTTTGAGCTATAAATAGAGAGTTTAGCTTTTCATTTGCTCATTTGCATTGTGGTGAGTTCTTGGAGATCCTTGTGAGTTTTTTGCTTTCCTGCAAGTATTTGATCATCATGGCTAGCTATAGGGCACGAGTGCACTTGTTTGACCGAGTATGTTCTTATCAGAGACCTCCGGCAACTGGCGACATGGTATGTTTCCAATTTTTTGCTTGATTTTTTGCCTTTTTTTTGCAATTTTTTCAAAAAAATTCCAGACGTTTAATTTTTAGTCATCACGCATACGCCTGTAGATTTTCACGGATTAAAACTAAGTGTCACGCAAATGCTTTAAATGTACTACAAAGCTTAAGTGTCACGCATAGATGCTTAGTGTTACACATTCACTTATCTGTTCACGCATTAGTTATAAATGCTATGCATTCGTTGCAATTGTTATGCATAAGCATTAATTGCATCACAATAGTGTTAAATGTTATGCATAAGTATTTAACTTCATGCATTCATTGTTAATTGAAGTTTTTGTCATGCGTTTGATAATTTTTTGTAATCGCGTTATCCGATATCTGACATTTGTAATATTTTCTTTGTGCAGGAGAATATTGGAGTGTTATACTACCGACAAAGTAGACCCAGTGGACTTGATCTTCGAGCTGATTTACTTGATGAGGAGATTGCACATATCTGACATCTTGGATTATATCAGGTTTTACATTTGCCAGAGGTTACGACCAACAAGGCCTTGATTACAATGTTAGTAGAACGGTGGCATTCTGAGACATGTTCCTTCCATCTTCCTACTGGTGAGGCATCTATTACCTTAAAAGATGTTTGGCGTATACTGCACATTCCCATTCATGGTGCGAGAGTTGTATATGATCACGATGATGGCGTCGCTGGACTATGTGCCCTTTTTGAGTGTGAGGAGTAGAATTTATAGATCAATGGTCATTATGATATCCCTTGGGCTTGCTTGGCCTATGATGATCTTACTATAGTATTGTGCATTATCATAGGTGGTTTGTTGATTCCTGACAGATGAGGTCATGGCTTTCCAGTTGGATGGGGAAGAGTGCTCCATGATATGATTGTTCATCATTGAGTATATGCTTGGGGTCCTTGTCTTTTAGCCATGGTTTATTTTTAGATGCATGACATTGTATACCTGGGATACCGATTGATCAGTTGTGGTGTGACATTGCTCCAGGCTTGGGCGTGGGAGCACATTTCTATCTCGAGACTAGTTATTCATGTTGACTTGTAGCCTGATGAGCCCTATGCATATAGATACACACCTAGTATTAGACACAGGGGTTCAGGTTACACCTTGTACTAGCGACATCAACTTGATATCTTGTAGTATTTCATTTGGAGACCATATTTAGATTGCCCCAATTGGGCAGGTGATGCACAACACTTGCCTTTACATCAAAGATATCTTATTGGGAGGACCGTTGAGACTCAGAGGATTATTAAGATGTCTCTTCCAGGATGGGTACTCAGACAGTTTGGAGAGGTATAGGTGACACCTGTTGTTACAACGTAATTTGCTCGTGTTTCTCGTGAGGTTTCTGATTGGGGTGTATGCATACAACCACAAGTTTGATGCTCTTCAGACATTACAATGGGGTTGTAGTGTAGGTGTAGAAGATCTAGGCACTACTCCAGAGTATGATGCATTGTGGGCCAGACATAGGCCTATTCCACTAACTGATCCAACTGTTCCGATCATAGTACAACATATACGAAATCCTAGACAATGACTGAGGATTAACATGGGGGAGAGGAGGGGAGATGACAGAGGAGAGGAGGGTGGAGGGGGAGAGGAGGGTGGAGGAGATGAGGGAGGAGATGAGGAGGTAGACATTGGTGGAGGAGATGAGGGAGGAGATGAAGAGGTAGCCAATTTTGTATCATCTCCTTGAAGCAAATTGGTATCTTCATCACCAAATGGAGGAAGATCATACTATTCAGCTTCATAATAACCTGTAGCTGAATTTTGAGGCGATGCTTCCAAGGCAAGTCTCTTTGGAGTAGGAGGTAACTTGTTCTCATTACGCGCAACATAATTGGAATCTTTATTTGGATAATTTCTTCTTGGAAAATCACGATAAAAAGTATTTCCTTGTGAGGAAATTTGCTTCTTAAGTGCTAACAACTCATTTGCTAGCTTTTGAATCATGGGGTCAGTAGAATTTGTTGAAGGAAATGATGAATCAGAAATTTGATTATTCCTAACCTTGTTAGGATCCATTCTTATCTTACAAGCAAGGATAAGATCATCTTCAACTGATATGGCCATCTGTTGTGCAACAACCAAATTTGCAGGATTATCCCTACACAAAAGAAAACTCTCTTCTAGCAATTGAGCATTAATAAAGAAACATTTCAAATTTTCAGCAGTGAGTTGCAAAGCGGCAGGATTGTGATTGTGTAATTTATTGAACTTTGCCACAAATTGTCACATGGGCTCTTGTGGTTCTTTTTTCATTTCAGTTAGTTGCACTAAAAGTGTATGATCATCTTCAGCAGACTTGAACCTTGCCTCAAATAGTGTTCTAAGGCTTGCCTAATTTGTAATACAATTATTCGGAAGATGATAGAACCAATCAGTAGCTGTGCCTTGCAAAGTTTCAATGAACAATCTTAAAGAAATGTCTTCATGTTCAACACCAAGAACACCACATGCAATAAAAAAAGTAGTGATGTGCTCATCAGGGTGTTGAGCACCATCTCCCAAAAATAGGCAATTTTTTTTCTTGTGCCTTTTGGAAGTTCATGTAAAGGTGTCATTAGGCTCAAAGGACCAAAAGCAGTACCCCCAAGACCCACAACAGCCATCCTTAACAGATTATATGGCGGTATTACAAAATGATTTGCAAGTGGAATAACTGGAACTTGTAAACTTGACGCCTCACTTGGTACGAGAGACCGTTGTGTAGTAGGAGGAAAACTTCACGTCCCTTGCAAATGAGATTGCGTCCGTGGAGGTGTCACAAAAGGAAAATTATGTTGCTGCAAAAAATCAAAGGTAGGATCAACAAATCTTGGTTCTCGTTGTCCACGAGTGTAACTTTGATAAGCTAGATTAGAACTTTGAGAAAGTCAGCAATATGGATATTACAATGAAAAGCGCACTGCAACCCAAAAAGAAAGTACCGGTTACATGTCGCTCCCTAGCAAATTCCCCAAAAAACTGTTGGGTGAATATTTTTTCACTAGCGTACCAATGACAAAATATATAATTCACACAGCTATGTTGAGAAATTAATCTCTCCTCTCAGCAAGGGGAGGTTCCCTTTGAAATTTCTTCTCTAATTACAAGAAACTAAAACTTGTGGGTAATTTTGGGGCATATAACTCTTTTTTTCCAGAATTTATGTATTCTCCCTGGACTTTGTTACAATTCTCTATCACTTTTGATACTTAAAGAAATGAACAAACTAATCCAACAAACTACACCAAAATTTACAATCAAGAAGCACAAAGTCTTTCTTGAATGTAATTCTAACTAAGCTAATGATTACAATGATAAGAAATTTAACTTGCAGCTCAAAGTCTTCAAGTATAATTTCCCAATCCCTTAAAACTACAAGTAATAGCAGCAATGCAAAGCCTACCACTAATCACTTAACATCAAAATTTTTCCCAATTATGCAAATAGCACAAAGTCTACTTATCACAATTGGAAAGCTCTATTGCTCACATAAACAATATCACCAATACCAAGGAAATAAAGAACATATATAAGAAATGAACATAGGAACATTAACTCATATAAACAATGTTTGATACAACACAAAGTTTAAGATCAAATAGAATTGCTTTCTTTATTTGCTTGATTGAATCTTCACAACAAAAAAGCTCAAAGTCTAAGTTGAGGCAAAAATTTGGTAGAGTCTTGATTAGAATAATAAAAGATCCATATTTACAAATGAGGCTCCTCTATATATAGGAGAGAAAAGGAGAAAAAGGTGGGCACAGTTGACTAATTCAACTACACAGTCCCACTTGACTACAACTACAACATATAGGGAACATGCAGCTACAAGAAAACTTACAACATCTAAAAATGCAACTACATTAAAAATGCATCTACATGAAAAACTAAGTGTCAAAGGGGAAATTTTATTCATCTTTCTCCTCCTCATTGGATTTAAATTCTTCAAATTTGGCCAAGATATATTTCTTCTCAGCTTCATCTGGCAGGGTGATGCAACTTGATATTGCATTGATTCGGCATATGACATCTTTGGTCTTCACATCCCGCTTCCTTCCATCTTTGAGCAAAGAGGCAAGCAAATCTAAACCAACTTGTATTTCAAGAAGTTTATCAAAGGTGTTCAAAGTGAAATATTATTCTATCCAATGTGAGATTAGAGAGTGAAACTCCTGGATGAGGGTATCTCTTGAGACCAATTGTTGATTATCCTTACCATATAGGTAGCAAGGGATATCAGCTATTCTTGCTAAGATTTGATCAATATTTTTATCACAACTCCTGATCTCACCTTCAAGATCAGTAACCATATGCTTGATCAATTCATTCCTATGTGTTAGTAGAGACAAAACTTGAACATATTTCCCTCTTGATTTTAACACATATTTATCTATAATAAAATCAATGTCAAAATCCTTCATTTTCTCCCATGCCTGCATGTTTCTTTCGTTCTCACCCATTTCTTGTGTGAAAGTGGTTTTGATTCCTTGCATTTGACTTTGCATGATTTCAAAGTCTTTTAACAGCTTAATAGTTGAATCTAAGAGGAGGGAGCCTTCAGATTTCAACCTTTCAATCCATTGGCTAGCCACTCGACCCTTAGCCCCTACTTGTTCCATTATTTTTCAGTGCTTCTATATCAATGGATGAAAGAATGGGTTCCACCTATTGTGAAGTCTGGGTCACCTTGATCAAAACATTAGTTAGTTGTTTACACTTTTCCTTGAGTTTGATCTTTTCAGCCCGCTCTTCATCCAATCTTCTCATGATAGCTTGATTTGCAACTCTTGAGTCATGCTTCACACTTTCATGAGTTTCTTCTCCAAGCTCGACAATTTGAACTATTTAATTTGCAGCTTAGATGTTTTCTTTGGTCTTACCTATTGTTGGCACAATTACTTCAGCATACTTCATTTTACTAACTGGATTAACGGGCACCCTTGATATTGTCTTGGGCTTTTTAGCTACCTTAGCCTTAGAAGGAGTTAATTTTTCAAAGTCAAAGTCATCTGGTGAAACAACTTGTTTCTTCCTTTTTGGTGCCACTATGTCCAACCAAGGAGGTAAGACTGATTGTGTGGTTGGAGTAGTAACATCCACATGTGTAACTATAGGCAAACTAGTAGGCAGATGACTGGAAGATACTGCTGCTACTGATGATATCATTTGTATAAAATTGGTTGTAATAATAGGCATGGTGGGAATAGTTACAACTTGAATTGTAGAAATTGATACGAGTAGTGGCAGTGGCATAGAGGTTGGTAGAACATTAAATGTCTTAATTGTTACATCTATTGGCAGTGTTGATGTAATAACAGGAGTCATTTTCATAGAAATGACAACTCTGCTTACCAAGGGTAGAGTTTCTGTCATGGCTGCAAAAACTGAAAGATTCATTACATGTTGCTCCTTGGTGACTTGTTCCATAGCTTCGTTAAAATCCAAGATTGATGACTCAATCATTGAAGTTGGAATGTCATCAAAACTAGGAAGACTAGAGAGAGTTATAAATTTTGCATTGCCCCCTTCTTGACTTTGTTCTTCATCCAAGTCAAAATCTACAACTTCTTCATCATGTTCTCGCACCTCTTCATTAGAATTAGAGTCAATAGAATGAACCACAACATGATTTGATGATGATGTTTGATAGGCGGTAGGAGTAGAGCTTTCTCTTTCTTCCCGTTCTTTTCCAGCATGATGAATTTCTCCGTCCTCTTGTTCTTGTCCTCCTTCCTCGTCTTGATCAGGTTCTTGGGCTGATTCCTCTTGCTCGATCACGGAGGTAGATGCCCCTTTCTTCAAACCTTTAAGTGTAAACTTGAATTCGGTGCCTTTCTCTTAGATTTTGCTAGTGATGGTGGTTGAGTATCTTCCTTATTCTTAGTTCTCAATTTTGAAGTCTTTCTCATTGGACCATCATTATCTTCCTCACCTGAACTAGCAGGAAGCTATTTCTTCTGGATTCCCTTCTTTAGTAGCCATTGGTTTGTATTTTCCATGAGAGGTGAAAACCTCTTAGAGATTGACTTTCTCTCTTTCTTTGACCATTGGATTAAAGGCAAGGGAGTATCAACAATTTTCTTCTCATAGTAAATAGGGTCCACTATATCATTTGTATCTTCCATGGTGTTTGGAATCTTTGCCAAATCCAAGTTCTCTATTTGCTCCAATGTAAGATGACTATAGTCCATCCTTCTTACATCTTCTTCACTTTTATAATCTCCCCAAACATCCTCAAGCCCATGTACATGCACATAACTCTTCCTGATATTGTTTCTCATATTGCAAAAAAACAAAGTTTTCCCAGGCCTTAAATCTTCTCATTATGACCCATAACAGTTCATTCTCCATATTCTTGGCCTTGGGCATGGTGAGCACTGAATACTGACCAATAGACTTAGGCCATTTGAGACCTGCCTTATGAGCAGAAGCTTGCTTTGTATGAACATGCACCAATTGACGACAAAATTCCATGAGGACAACCTTGTCTGATGGACATTGAGGCAACATAAATGGCTCACCTATGAAACACCTAATGTGGATATATGTTAATGAAGGTAATTGAAAGAAAACACAACCAAAGGAAGATACCAAGTCATATGCTACTTCAGAAATTCTGTCCTTGTACAGATTATTTTTGAACAAAGATCTCCACACTGCGAAGAAAGCATCATTGACTCTTCAAAAATGAGATCCCTGATTATTGATGGTTAACTCGTCATAATAATCCCAAATAGGCAACAACCTTCTATCTCCCTTTGTAGACAAGCCTGGATATTGCCTCATTGAGGTGGTTGCATACATAAGATATGAAGTCATAGAATTTCAATGATGTCTTGACCTCCTTTAACTGAATACAGAGAGCATCACTAATTTTCTCCCCCCAATCAATCTTGGTTGTTCCTTTCCTGATTATTTTCATGTAGTAGGACATCCACTCCTAGAAGTAGTAGGAGTCTTTCAAACCTTTAACCCGTGCAAGCATTGTAACCATGTCATTATACTCTTCACTGAAATCACTTCTATGAAAGTACTTGGGCCATTTGGTGACAGTTGAGTCACATGGAGTGGAGAAGAACACGGTGTTAATTATTTTCTTGCACTTATCTGTGTGCTTCTCATATTATGCTTGTGCATTCTCCATGGTTACAACAACAACCTCAACTTCCTTTAGACCTTTGAAAAGACTGTTGAAAAATAGACTATCCAACGTCATCACGATATTATTAATAGCATCCCTTACTTGACAAGTGTTTGGATGAAATTTCTCTGCTACTACCAATACAAATTTTGGATCATGAGCAACAATAGGAAAAGATGCATATTTGTCTAATTTCAAACTCATAAATTAGTGATCCGAGATGGAACCCCCTTGCATCTATCTTCAAACTCCTTCATGTTGACATGCTCAATTTTAGTGTCACTGATATTAGACAAATTTGAATCCATCAAGCTTTTCGGGAACATATTCAGGTACTTGTCGTACTTGTACTTCATCTTCTTGTACATAGGTTTGCTAGGTGATGGTTCTGTGTGACTAGGAGATGCCTTGGACTTGCTTGGAGAGGGCTTGGACATTAGCAAAGATGTTGTAGAGAACATATTTGTTAGTCCAATAATCAGTATTCATCTTTGGAAAAAACCAATAGGATATTCGAAATCGAATATGATGAACAACTTAGCTAAAATAGGCTCAGGAGAGAGAATACTAAAACTGGCAGGTCGGGGTTTAAAACCCGACCTGCAAGTTGCCAAGCAAAAATACTGGCATGTTGGGTTTTAAACCCCAACATGCTATTATAAAGGAAAACAAATCACTGACAGGTCGAGGTTTAAAACCTGACATGCTAGTGGAAATGACTGGCAGGTTGGGTTTTAAACCTCGACCTATAAGTCGGATAAAAGTTAAAGCTCGCATGTTGGGGTTTAAAACTCAACATGCGACTTGAGGAAACTTCCTCACATGTTGGGTTTCAAACCCCGACATGTGAGCTGAGGGGGATCATGGTTGACTCGCATGTCGGGTTTTGATACCCGACATGTGAGTTGAAGGGAACTTCACATTGATTGTCTTACATGTCGGGGTCTAAAACCCATGTAAGTTGGAGGATATAACGTCCTCACATATCAGGTTTCAAACCCCGACATGTGAGCTCTAGCTTACTTATCCAACTCGCATGTTAGGGTTTGAAACCCGACATGCGGCTTGAGGATTCTACCTCCTCACATGTCAGGTTTCAAACCTCGACATTTGAGAATAAAATCTCTCACATCTCACCTGAATGTCGGGGTTCAAAATTCGACATGTAGGAGAATTTTCTCTATGTTGGGTTTAGAAGCCCAACATGAGGGTTAAGAAAAAGAATTGGCCAAAACAAACCCAAATTCGGGTTTTGAAACCCGAAAAGAGGGAAAAAGGCAAGGAAAGGAAAAACAAACAACTCAAACTAATCCTAGCCAAAAACCCGCATAAAACAAACAAAAAGGAAGAAAAAACCTACCTGACACATGTGAAAATGATGAAGAAATGAGTATATCCGAGTTGCAAATCAACAAGCGCACGCGAGGAGGAGGAAAACGAGCTAAGACACCAAGGCAATAGAAAACAAAGACTAAAAATGCCAAAAAGACCAATCAAAAAGTCATTTATAACTAATAAAAACGTAAACTCGAGTTGCAATAAATGCAACTCGGACTGGCAGGTCGGGGTTTAAAAACTGACCTGTCAGTCTAAAAAATAGCTCCCCACTGACATGTTGGACTTTAGAGTCTAACATTTCAGTGAGACCAACTGGTAGGTCAGGTTTTAAAACCCAACCTGTCAATGAGACTTACTGGCAAGTCGGGGTTTAAAACTCAACCTGTCAATGTAACTGACAGACCACCAAAAACTAAGAAAAGCAATAAAAATATAAACAAAGACTGACAAATGACTAATCGGGACAACAAATTAGGCTCCCTCGGAGTACGCAAAACATAAATTGGTCAACTTTGGTGGGGTTATCTCACAATTTTATGCAAACCAAAATTGGAGACAACAATACTCTTAAAAGAGGTTATGACCTATTTTCCTATTTGACATTCCTTACATACCGAATTATAGGGCTTCACAATCTTAGGTAAATCTCTAACTACCTTAGTTGAACTGATCTTTACAATGCAATCAAAATTCACATGACATAGCCTTTATGCCAAAGCCAACTCTTATCAATTTATGCAATCAAACATGCCTTCTCATTGGAATTCAAATGAATTATATTACCTTTTGTCTGAGTATCGGTAGCAATCTCCAATCTAGATCTATTAATGATCTTGCATTTTCCATCCTTGAATTGTAATTCAAATCCCTTATCCACCAACTATCCTACACTCAAAAGATTATGCTTTAAACCTTCAACATAATAAATTGGGTTGAAAACCTGACCTGTTAGTCTAAATAATTTTTGCAGTAAGTATGTGATTACAAATTGATGAGCCTACACTTGTAGGAAGGCCAACAACCTAGAGCGCACTACTCATCATAAAAGAAGCCTTACTGACTACATAAGAAATCCATACTACAATCCGGAAGGAAGAATGAACTACAATGATAGCATCTTCTATGCCCGAGTACAATTTCGCTTAAGCTCAATACCGTAGTTCTTAAACCTCTTCCATAAACCCAAATCGATCACCTATGATCGACCAAATCCTCTGCATGAATGATTATTACATTATTTTCTTGCATACCCATTGATCTAAATGAGATCATACACATATATATACAAACCCTAGACCTTAAACAATTAGGTCAGCCACCCAGACAATAAACCTATTACATAATTATAAAACATGTTAGCTTGAGGCCAAACAAATATCATCCAACCAATAAATCATCCTGGAAACACATCGAGGAGTCCCAACAACACATTTCATTAAGCTAGTCCTTAACCTAGATAGTGTCAGACCCAATTTAGGTCCACACACGCTAATATGTTTTATTTGAATTCCGGTGAGAAGGCATGTTTGATTGCATAAATTGATGATAGTTGGTTTTGGCATAAAGGCTATGTAATGTGAATTTTGATTGCATTGTAAAGATTAGTTCAACTAAGGTAGTTAGAGATATACCTAAGATTGTGAAGCCCTATAATCCAGTATGTAAGGAATGTCAAATGGGAAAACAGGTTAGAACCTCTTTTAAAAGTATTGTTGTCTCCAATTTTGGTTTGCGTAAAATTGTGAGACAACTCCACCAAACTTGACCAATTCATGTTTTGCGTACTTCGAGGGAGGCTAATTGGTTATCCTGATTAGTCATTTGTTAGTCTTTGTTTATCTTTTTATTGTTTTTCTTAGTTTTTGTGGTCTATCAGTTAGACTGACAGGTCGAGTTTGAAACCCCGACCTGCCAACAGGTGTCATTGACAGGTCGGGTTTTAAAACCTGACTTGCCAGTTGGTCTCACTAACATGTCGGACTTTAAAGTCCGACATGTCAATGGGGAGTAGTTTTTTAGACTGACAGGTCAAGTTTTCAACCCAATTTAGATATTTTATTTAGACATAAGCATCAGGATAGAGCCTGGTGAGCAACACCATGTGATGGACATAGGTACTAGGCTAGGATAAGATAAGATAAGTAGCACTATGTGATGAACATGAGTACCACTGGGATTCAAGAGTACTTACCCCAGGTTAAATCTGTTGCATGCTGAAATTCATTAAATCTAATATCAAATAGGAATGAAAGGGAAATCACGAATCCCTATCCTAATTGGAATTCAAACAAACAAACAATAGAATAATATAGAACCAAGAAACAAGAATATAAGATATATCAATCAATTCCCTCTATTCTAAGACTACATATAGCTTCCATTGCTCTTCTCCTCTTTGTGGTATGGTGGCTCTCAGATATCATGCTAACAACCTGCAAATGACACAATGATTCAAAGTTCGCGATTCTTGAAAATGGAGATTGAATGCTCAATTTATAGATTTTTGGAGAAGAATTGAATGAGAGGTGGAACAAATTTATCAAGAGGTGGAATTCAGGTGAGCTCACATGCTGATTGATAGTTGAACTACTGAATTGGAGGTGAAACATAATAAATTGAATAGATAAATTGAGTCAACTGATTGAGAAAAAAGTTGGTTGAAAGATGAAAAAGAACGACTGGAGGAAAATTGATTGATGACAAAGAAAGCTTTATTTAGAAAAAGCTAACTAGAAGATAGAAATAGGAATTGGAAAGATAATGATGCAATTAATCAATTAATTGAAATGATTATTTAAAATAGATGAAATAGTTAACTAATTGAAAGCTTTTTGGAAAAAAACAAAGTGGAAGATAGAAATAGAGATTGAAAAGATAATTGATTTAATTAATTAATTTATCATGTGCTTGCACTTTGACTTTGATTTTCAATTTGATTTTTGCATGAGATTTAATTCAAATATTGAATTTATTTTAAATTCAATTTATTATTTGAATATATTTAGAACTTGACTTTGGAATTCAATTTGATTTTTGAAATCATGCACATGTATTCAAAATTAGAAGAAATTACAAATTAAATTAAATTAGAAGAAATTAGAGAATTAATGAAATTAGAAGTATAAATGAAATTAAATGAAATTAGAAGAATAAATTAGTTAATTAAATAATTTAAAGAAACTATTTAATTATTTAGAAATGGACTTTAATTAAATAATAAAGATTATATGAATTAAAGGAATTAAATCACAATTAATTAAATAATAAATATTTAATTAATATTTAGAAAATGGTTAATGATTAATTGAATAGAGATAGAAATTGAGAATTAATTTATTTAAATAATAAAGATTATTTAAATTGAGGAAATTAATTAAAAAATAAATATTTAATTAATATTTAGAAAAGGGTTTAAATGATTAAACGATGATAGAATTGAAAGAATAATATTAATTAGTAAGATGATGAGGAAATATGAATTAGAAGAATATGATTAATTAACTTAATTAAATAATTATTTAATCAATTAGAGGAATAATTAGTACATGATCAATGAGATATTTTTAGGTGTCTACATTTGCCCCTCATTGAGACAAAGTCAGAACGACATTGTTTCAAAGAAAAGGAAAAAAAACTGCCCCAATATGCCTTGGTACCACTGTATAGTGTAAATATGCCCCCTCGGAAAAGGTGGTCGAAAAATTCAGAAATTGAGACCATATTTTCAATATCGGTATAATGAGCAATCATGTGAAGTTTCGTGCAATTTTGAGATCGTTTGAGTAGCCTACAAGTTGTTTGAAGTTGACAAGGACCACAGGCGTAAGAGTGGAAAAAACCTTAATTTTGAGCTATAAATAAAGAGTTTAGCTTTTCATTTGCTCATTTGCATTGTGGTGAGTTCTTGGAGATCCTTGCGAGTTTTTTGCTTTCTTGCAAGTATTTGATCATCATGGCTAGCTATAGGGCATGAGTGCACTTGTTTGACCAAGTACGTTCTTATCAGAGACCTCCGGCGACTGGCGGCATGGTATATTTCCAATTTTTTGCCTGTTTTTTTTTCAATTTTTTCAAAATTTTTTGAGAGGTTTAATTTTTAGTCATCACGTATATGCTTGTCAATTTTCATGCATTAGTACTAAGTGTCATGCAAACGCTTTAAATGTACCACAAAAGGTTAAGTGTCATGTATAGATGCTTAGTGTTACGCATTCGCTTATCTATTCACACATTAGTTATAAATGCTACGCATTCATTGCAATTGTTATGCATAAGAATTAATTGCATCACAATAGTGTTAAATGTTACGTATAAGTATTTAACTTCATGCATTGATTGTTAATTGAAGTTTTTGTCATGCATTTGATAATTTTTTGTAATCGTGTTATCTCATATCTGGCATTTTCAATATTTTCTCTGTGCAGGAGAATATTGGAGTGTTATACTGTCGACAGAGTAGACCCAGTGGACGTGATCTTCGAGATGATTTACTTGATGAGGAGATTGCACATATGTGATATCTTGGATTATATCATGTTTTACATTTGCCAGAGGTTACGGCCAACAGGGACTTGATTACAATGTTAGTAGAGTGGTGGCATTCCGAGACATGTTCCTTCCATCTTCCTACTCGTGAGGCATCCATTACCTTAGAGGATGTTTGGCATATACTGCATATTCCCATTCATGGTGCAAGAGTTGTATATGATCATGATGATGGTGTTGCTAGACTGTGTGCCCTTTTTGATTGTGAGGAACAAGATTTATAGATCAGTGGTCATTATGATATCCCATGGGCTCGCTTGAACTATGATGATCTTACTATAGTAATGTGCAGTATCGTAGGTGGTTTGTTGATTCCTGATAGATGAGGTCATGGCTTTCTAGTTGGATGGGGTAGAGTGATCCATGATATGATTTTTCATCGTCAAGTATATGCTTGGGGTCCTTGTCTTTTACCAATGGTTTATTATCAAATGCATGACATTGTATACCTGGGATACTGATTGATCAGTTGTGGTGTGACATTGCTCCAGACTTGGGTGTGGGAGCACATTTCTATCTCGAGACCAGTTATTCATGTTGACTTATAGCCTAATGAGCCCTATGAGTATAGATACACACCTGGTATTAGACACAGGGGTTCAGGTAACACCTTGTACTAGCGACATCAACTTGATATCTTGCAGCATTTCATTTGGAGACCATATTTAGATTGCCCTAGTTGGGCAGATGATGCACAACACTTGCCTTTTTGCAGAGATTAGAGATATCTTATTGGGAGGACCGTTGAGACTCAAAGGATTATTGAGATGTCTCTTTTACGACACGTACTCAGCTAGTTTAGAGAGGTACAAGTGACACCTGTTGTTACAACATACTTTTCTCATGTTTCTCATGAGGTTTCTGATTAGGGTGTATGCATACAACCATATGTGGTGGTTGTCAAGTTTGATGCTCTTCAGGCATTATAGTGGGGTTGTAGTGTAGGTGCGGCAGATCTAGGGACTACTCTGAAGTATGATGCATGGTGGGCTAGACATAGGCCTATTCCACTGACTGATCCGACTATTTCGATCACAGTGCAGCAGATATGACATCCTAGACAATGACTGAGGATTGAAATGGGGGAGAGGAGGGGAGATGATAGAGGAGAGGAGGGTGGAGGGGGACAATAGGGTGGAGGAGATGAGGAGGTAGACATTGTTGGAGACACCGAGTCTATGAGCAACGACGATGACGTTGATTCTTCAGTCATTGAGTAGTGATGACGGGGATGATGATGACATGCCAAAACTAGAGGACATACCTATTGCAGAGGGGGGAGGAGGATAGGGCGGTGATGGAGATGAGGGTGATCCACAAATTCTCAGAGCATGGATTCAAAGTCTAGAGGATGAGGTCTCCAGACGAGTTGTTGAGTGAGAGGCATACCGTAGAGACTATAGTTCACTAGAGACTGAGAGGGATCATCTCTAGAGGGAGAGAGATGAGGCAGTCAAGAGAGCTCAGATCACCATGGATGCATATGATCAGTTATTTGGACTGGTCACAGAGGCACATAGCCAGGTAGATAGATATTTTGTTGCTGCACAACAGGCTATTTATTATTGGTAGGCTTATGAGAGAGCTATTCCTAAGGGTCAGAGGGAGCCTAGTTTTAGTGCCTTTATGGGGAGAAGATCGAGTCAATCTACCTCTCGATGGACTAGCAGTGGAGGAGTCATGGGTCTACATCGACATCCTGGGGAAGGATCTAGCGGGTAGGATCCACCTATCGATAGAGGCATTGTCGGTTGAGACATTGAGATCATGTTTTTTTGAGCCTTCGGGCTTATTTTATGATTATTGTATTTAGAAACATTATCATTTTTGAGTTATATATATATGATATGCAGTTTTTGGCTGCAATCTATTATGCTTTGTTTTCCGTGTATGTTGTATGATGCTATGAGTTATGCGATGCATGTTTATATGATTTATAAATGATGTTTATGAATGCAATGGTTTAATACTTTCTATATGATTTATGAATGATGCTTATGAATGCAATGGTTATTAAATACAATTTAAACTAGATGAATGCAATTTTAAAACTATATGGATGTAATTTAAACTATATGGATGCAACTTAAAACTATATGGATGCACTTTTGTTTTTGTATGATAATGCCAGAACATTCTTTTAACTCATATGTACCTTGAAGAAATGTTAGTAAGATGAAAGAAAGAAGAGATTGATGAAATAATAATGTTAGATAATAGAAAAATTGATTTAGAAAAAAGATGAGAAATCAACAAACTATCAATAAACAGATTGAGATGAGAATGAGAATGATTGATTCACGAACCTATGCCATTATTTATTGCACAAATATATTCATCACTGAGACTTATTATTGAACAATGAAGCTTAGCACATTAGGGTATAAGGAACCAAGATGTAAAGATATCTCATTGAAGAAACAAACACGTAGCAGACAAGGAGTGAACCCCTCCATTTTGGGAAATACACTAGGGGCCAAGGTATGTGTGGCATTCACTAGTTGAATGCTCCTATCACAGACACCCACTAGAGCAATTTCCCTAGAACTTCATCGGTTCACACCACAAATAGAAAACAAAGAAAAAGATGATGCCCATCATGGCTCCTCTAGTCACTTGTGGACATCCTTGAGTAGCATAGGAACATGATTTGTTGCCAAATGATAAAGATAAAGATTGACCCAAACAAAATTCAGCAGCTATACTGACCTTGTGCCTTCGTTCTAAGTTGCTTGATGTGATGGTTGATAATGTCTGATCTTAGAAACTTGCGGACCCCTTTTAAGACTGACTAGCCTGATTTCGAGTATATCCTCTTTTGTTTAAGACAAGATAATAATCACTTGATATGGATATGATACGATTGATAAGACAGTTTGATTAGTTGATTGTAGATGTTTGACTTGATAGTTTTATCCCTTCTTAACTTCGTGCGAAGTGTTTGCTGGATATCTGCTAGGGTATTTGTTTCTTGCGAGACAAGTTTTTTGATTGATTTTTTATTTTTTTTTGGATTTTGTGGATCGATATTTGAATGTTTTTGGTTGATTTTTTTCAGGATCGTATATGGATGTTTTTGGTATTTTTTTAGGACATTTTTGGAATGTTTTTGGTATGTTTTTTAAGGACTTTTTAATGATTTTTGGTCAATTTTTTTAGGACATTTTTCGTTGTTTTTGGATTTTATGTTTTTCACTGTTTTTTTATTTTTGAAAGATTTTCCAATGTTTTTGGATTTTGCTTTGGATTTTATATGATTTTTAGGATTTTTTCAGGACTTTATATGATTTTTAGGATTTTTTTCAGATATGCCCCCAGTGTGTAGACCTATATGACATAATGATCTATAGATTGCATGTGGAGACAATGAATTTTGACATGACCTATGTTAATACAATATGCATGATGAAGATGCATTTCCTATTTGACAAAGGATGCCCGTGTTTGTTTAGCATGTTGTAATACACCAATAAAATTGGAGGTACAAAAAATTTCATAGATAAGCGGTCAATCGATCCTTAAGGTCTCTTGGAACATCCAAATTAACACACTTAGTGACTAGGATTTACAAATGGAGACGTGAAAAACTTCCCCATTGGTTCTTGAAACTTTGATCTTCTTTTACCCATGTGTGTGCAAATGAGTTAATTCCTGCTCTTGTGTTCATTAAAGATCCTTAACATCATATACAACTAGCTACATGGATTATCCTAACTTCAAAAGCATCCCAAATAGAGCCTTGCTGCCAGCAATCTTTTAGAGCTCTAACGAGGTTATAGACTATAATTTCTCAAATATTTCTCCATTGCTAGCAGGTGTTCATAGCCCTGATGGAGTTACTTGCATGTTCCCATAGTCAAGCTTTTTATCGCACTTTGTATGCATGATATTTTAGTTATATATAATTTCTCTTTTGCCTTGTGATGAATATTTGGCATATCTCTTTTTATTTTATATTTTCTTTACTTGACTTGTAAGTAATGAAACCTACTTGGGTGTGACAATTACAATGACGCTGAAGTAGAATTTTAGATTTTTCACTAGTCACCTTGATCAAAACATTAGTTAGTTGTTCACTCTTTTCCTTGAATTTGATCTATTCAACCCGCTCTTCATCCAATCTTCTCATGATAGCTTCATTTGCAACTCTTGAGTCATGCTTCACACTTTCATGAGTTTCTTCTCCAAGCTCGACAATTTGAACTATTTAATTTGCAGCTTAGATGTTTTCTTTGGTCTTACCTGTTGTTGGCACAATTACTTCAGCATACTTCATTTTACTAACTAGATTAATGGGCACCCTTGATATTGTCTTGGGATTTTTAGCTACCTTAGCCTTAGAAGGAGTTAATTGTTCAAAGTCAAAGTCATCTGGTGAAACAACTTGTTTCTTCCTTTTTGGTGCCACTATGTCCAACCAAGGAGGTAAGACTGATTGTGTGGTTGGAGTAGTGACATCCACATGTGTAACTGTAGGCAAACTAGTAGGCGGATGACTGGAAGATACTACTGCTACTAATCATATCATTTGTATAAAATTTGTTGTAACAATAGGCATGGTGGGAATAGTTACAACTTGAATTGTAGAAATTGATACGGGTAGTGGCAGTGGCATAGAGGTTGGTAGAACATTAAACGTCTTAATTGTTACATTTGTTGGTAGTGTTGATGTAATAATAGGAGTCATTTTCATAGAAATGACAACTCTGCTTACCAAGGGTGGAGTTTTTGTCATTGCTGTAGAAACTGAAAGATTCATTACATGTTGCTCCTCGGTGACCTGTTCCATATTTTCGTTAAAATCCAAGATTGATGACTCAATCATTGAAGTTGGAATGTCATTGAAACTGGGAAGACTAGAGAGAGTTATAAATTTTGCATTGCTCCCTTCTTGACTTTGTTCTTCATCCAAGTCAAAATCTACAACTTCTTCATCATGTTCTCGCACCTCTTCATCAGAATCAGAGTCAATAGAATGAACCACAACATGATTTGATGATGATGTTTGATAGGCGGTAGGAGTAGAGCTTTCTCCTTGTTCCTGTTCTTTTCCAGCATGATGAATTTCTCCGTCCTCTTGTTCTTGTCCTCCTTCCTCGTCTTGTTCAGGTTCTTGGGCTGATTCCTCTTGCTTGATCGCGGAGGTAGATTCCCCTTTCTTCAAACCTTTAAGTGTAAACTTGAAATTTGGCACCTTTCTCTTAGATTTTGCTGGTGATGGTGGTTGAGTATCTTCCTTATTCTTAGTTCTCAATTTTGAAGTCTTTCTCATTGGACCATCATTATCTTCCTCACCTAAACTAGCAGGAAGCTATTTCTTCCGGATTCCCTTCTTTAGTAGCCATTGGTTTGTATTTTCCATGAGAGGTGAAAACCTCTTAGAGATTGACTTTCTCTCTTTCTTTGACCATTGGATTAAAGGCAAGGGAGTATCAACAATTTTCTTCTCATAGTAAATAGGGTCCACTATATCATTTGTATCTTCCATGGTGTTTGGAATCTTTGCCAAATTCAAGTCTCTATTTTCTCCAATGTAAAATGACTATAGTCCATCCTTCTTACATCTTCTTCACTTTTATAATCTGCCCAAACATCCTCAAGCCCATGTACATGCACATAACTCTTCCTGATATTGTTTCTCATATTGCAAAAAAACAAAGTTTTCCCAGGCCTTAAATCTTCTCATTATGACCCATAACAGTTCATTCTCCATATTCTTGGCCTTTGGCATGGTGAGCACTGAATACTGACCAATAGACTTAGGCCATTTGAGACCTGCCTTATGAGCAGAAGCTTGCTTTGTATGAACATGCACCAATTGATGACAAAATTCCATGAGGACAACCTTGTCTGATGGACACTGAGGCAACATAAATGGCTCACCTATGAAACACCTAATATGGATATATGTTAATGAAGGTAATTGAAAGAAAACACAACCAAAGGAAGATACCAAGTCATATGCTACTTCAGAAATTCTCTCCTTGTACAGATTGTTTTTGAACAAAGATCTCCACACTGCGAAGAAAGCATCATTGACTCTTCAAAAATGAGATCCCTGATTATTGATGGTTAACTCGTCATAATAATCCCAAATAGGCAACAACCTTCTATCTCCCTTTGTAGACAAGCTTGGATATTGCCTCATTGAGGTGGCTGCATACATAAGATATGAAGTCATAGAATTTCAATGATGTCTTGACCTCCTTTAACTGAATACAGAGAGCATCACTAATTTTCTCCCCCCAATCAATCTTGGTTGTTCCTTTCCTGATTATTTTCATGTAGTAGGACATCCACTCCTGGAAGTAGTAGGAGTCTTTCAAACCTTTAACCCGTGCAAGCATTGTAACCATGTCATTGTACTCTTCACTGAAATCACTTCTATGAAAGTACTTGGGCCATCTGGTGACAGTTGAGTCACATGGAGTGGATAAGAACACGATGTTAATTATTTTCTTGCACTTATATGTGTGCTTCTCATAGTATGCTTATGTGTTCTCCATGGTTACATCAATAACCTCAACTTCCTATAGACGTTTGAAAAGATTGTTGAGAAATACACTATCCAATGTCATCACCACATTATTATCAGCTTCCTTTACCTGACGAGTGTTTTGAACAAAGTAGTCATATGACCAACTAGGTGTCTCCAATGAATTAGAGATTTTGTTAATGTGTTTGAGATATAACACTTGATAGATTTTGGGTTAACAAGTCTCAAATAGTGAAATCACTACGCAACCATAAGTAAAGCGTCGTCATAGGGTAATGTTGAAAAAGAATGACCTTAGGACCTCAAAGACTTCATGTCTGAATATCTAAGAATGAGATGACCCTTGTTTCTCTTAAATGCAAATAAATGATAAACTTGGACAGTTTCCTTTTTTTATTGATGTTGCTAAATGCTAATGCGGAAATTTTGTGAATGTAATGCATTTGAAAAAGAAACTATATGTGATGTAGTTCTTTGATGAAAAATGATATACAATGCGGAAAGTAAAACCTAAACTAACCCAACCCTTAGATATAATATCGTTTAAGGTGCATGTTGTTCATAGGGTTGGGTACTAGATCTCCTCCATGGTAGCCAAATTGTATGCTCCATTTTCTATAACCCTTGTTATGATAAAAGGACCTAGCCAATCAGGTTAAAACTTCCCTAGGTTTTCTCGTTCCGCTAGGTTCCTTTGGTTCTCCTTGAGAACTAGATCTCCCACTTCAAAATTCCTTGGGCATACTCATTTATTGTAACTCCTTCTCAATCTATTCTGGTAACCTTGCAAATGATTTAAAGCAGTTTGTCTCTTTTCATCAAGCATTTCAAGCTCTTGTAATCTTGCAACTTGATAGTCTTCCTCTAATATGATGTTTTTTATGGAGACTCTTAAAGACGATAGTTCTATTTCAATAGGTAGTATTGCTTCTATACCATAGACTAATGAATATGGTGTTGCTCCTGTAGGGGTGCATACTCCTGTTCTATAAGCCCAAAGAGCGAGATTTAACTGGAGATACCAATCTCATCTTGCGTCAGTGACAACTTTCTTTAGGATCTTCAATATTGTCTTGTTTGTTGCCTCTGCTTGTCCATTGCTTTGCGGATAATATGGTGTTGCAAATCTTTGTTGTATTTAATTTTTTTCACATAATTCTCTCATTTCTTGATTTTTGAATGGACGTCCATTGTCTGTCACTATGCACATTGGAATCTCGTACTGGTAGATAATGTAATTAAGCATGAACTTTTATATTTTCTTACCAGTGGTGTATGTAAGGGGAATTGCCTCAACCCATTTAGTAAAATACTCAGTAGCTGTTAAGATGAATTTGTGCCCATTGGAAGAAGTAGGATTGACTTTACCAACTAGATCTAACCCCCACTGTGAAAATGGCCATGGTGATGTAATAGGTTGAAGATCTTGTGTCGATGCATGAATGAGGTCTCCATGCATTTGACAGTGTTTACATTTTTGTACATATTTATTGGCCTCCTTTTCCATAGTTGGCCAATAGTATCTCGTTCTTAATAATTTCTTTTATACTAGTGGGCCACTTTGATGCACCCCACAAATTCCATCATGTACCTCCTTTAGGGAAAGTTGTGCTTCATTTTCATCAAGATATCGGAGAAGGGTTCCATCAAATCCCTTTCTATACAATGTGTCTGCAATAATAGTCTGTCTGGATGCCTGACGAATAAGAGTTTTCTTTCGATTTCTAGATAAATCAAGAGACATGTACTGAGTATGTAAGTATGCATATATCTCATTATACCACGAGGATTCATGACCCATAATTGCACATACATATTCTAATGAGGGAATCTCATATGTCGGTATCATCAATTGTTCTACTATAAACTCAAACTGAGTTTCATTATTAGGCATATTTAGTAGAGACCCTACTGTAGCCATGGCGTCGGTTGCCTTGTTCTGTATCCATGGAATCTGTTCGAAAGTGATATTACTGAAATGTTTTTTGTAATCTTCTACCATTTGTTTATAAGGCAGAAATTTATCATCTTTTGTGTTATAGTCATCATTGAATTGATTGAAAATCAGTTGTGAGTCACCGTAGACTTGCAATTCTTTTATCCTCCATTGTACAATAGTACAAATTCCTATGATGAGAGCTTCATATTCAACTATATTGTTTGTATAGGGAAAATTTATTCTGAATGACATAGGGATAGAATCACCTTGAGGGGTGATGAAAACAATCCTAGCTCCAACTCCATGATTTGTATAGGAGCCATCAAAGTATAATTTCCACATGGTAAATGTTGTCAATGTAAACACAAATTCATCAGGAAAGTCTATTAGTAGTGGGTGACTGTCTTGCAAGGGAGCCTCTGCTAACTGATATGCTATAATCTGCCCTTTGATTTCCTTTCTGTCCACATACTCTATATCAAACTCACTTAAAATCATGACCCACTTCGCTAATCTTTCAGTCAATGTTGCTCTGCTTAACAAATATTTGAGTGGATCAAAACATGTGATGAGTTGGACATTGTGACTCATCATATAATGTCTAAGTTTCTGAGATGCAAAAATCACTGCTAGACATGCTCGTTCCATAGGAGTGTAATTAAGCTCATATCCAATTAGGGTTCTACTTATATAGTAGACTGCTCTTTCCTTTCCTTGATCATCATGTTGTGCCAACAAGGCTCCTAAAGATAAGTTTGTTGCTGATATATATATTAATAGGGGCTTTCCT
Organism: Cryptomeria japonica; assembly: GCF_030272615.1. Classification (NCBI taxonomy): domain Eukaryota; kingdom Viridiplantae; phylum Streptophyta; class Pinopsida; order Cupressales; family Cupressaceae; genus Cryptomeria; species Cryptomeria japonica. The sequence continues at coordinate 607,315,108 of NC_081412.1, read as the reverse complement.
TGAGTAGGTGGAACTAACACTGGAGTATTCAAAAAATAATCTTTTAAAGCTTGAAAAGCTTCTTGGCATTGTAATTTCCATTTGAAGGTAACTCCTTTTCTGAGTAAATACTAAACTGGGTGACATTTATCTGCTAGCTATGCTATGAGCCTCCTTATAGACTGTAGTCTTCCTTGCAACCCTTTTAACTACTTAAGTATTGATGGAGGTTGCATATCCATGATTGCTTTGACCTTTGCAGGATCTACTTCAATTCCTCTATTAGACACAATAAATCCTAAAATTTTTCCTATTGTTACACCAAACACACACTTTTTTGGGTTTAACCTGACATTGTACTGCTCTAATCGATCAAATATCTTTGCAAGGACTTTAAGGTGACCTTCTCTTGTCTGTGATTTAGCCAGTAGATCGTCCACCTAATCTTCCATGATATTGTGGATCATGTCATGAAATAGTGTCTTCATAGCCCTTTGATATGTTACTCCTGCATTATTAAGACCAAATGACATGACGTTCCAGCAGTATGTTCCCCTTGGACAGGTAAATGTCATCTTGTGTTGATCTTTTGGTGCAATCCTGATCTGGTTGTACCCCAAGAAACCATCCAGTAATGAAATAATTTCATTCTCAATAGTTAAGTCAACTATCATGTCTATGTTGGGTAATGGAAAATCATCCTTAGGACATGCTTTGTTTAGAACTCGGAAGTTGGTACAGATTCTTATGCCCCCAGTGGGCTTATTCATAGGTACCAGATTGGATATGCATTCTGCATAGTCAATAGGTCAAATGAAGCCCACATCTAGAAGCTTTTGGAGTTCTATTTTGACCAGCAATGCAATCTGTGGATGCATCTTTCTTAGCTTTTATTTGTATGGTTTAATTCCTAGTAGCAATGGTAAATGATGTAACACCAATTCTGGATCTAAGCATGACATATCCACATTGGACCAAGCAAAATTGATAGGATGTTGTTTGAAAAACTGTATGAATTTATCCTTTTCTTCGCGGTTTAATGATTTTGCTAAGTGGATATTATGTACAACTTCTCCTTCTGCTATATTTACTTCTTCAGTTTCTTCCATGAGTAATGTTGAATTCTCTTTTTCAATAGGGGGATTGTCTAACTCACTCTTGCCATTGTGATTACTTTGATCCATATCTTTTGTTATAGAGGTACTTGTCTCTCCAAAGTATGTTGTTCTATCTAGGTCTACAACAAATCCTGCCTTGTGATCAGCTTGTGGAAACCCTTCTCTGACACCAAGGAATTTTGCAATTTCTTCATCATTCTCAAACCAATCTAGAGTTGCTTTTCCTTCTCATCTCCAATCAATGAAATGTGAGTGTACAAGGGGTAATTCATTGCCCCCTTCTATTGTAACAGATTCTGATAGCATGCATACCTAGTTATTTGAGTGACTTGGTATATTTTCATCATCTATAGGCAATTTCTGATACTCTATCATGTCAATTGTTCATCGACTGGAGTCATGATCAGATAGGAATTCATAGTCGTGAGAACCTGTCTCACTTTCTATGTAAGTTTCAGCTTCTGAGGTTGTATCACTTATCTCCTATTGTTCTTGCATCTTATTTTGTTGTAGATTTGCGGGGCCTCCTCTGTATGGGGGTCATTGATGAATAATGATGAACAGTAAATACCCAACAGGTACTAAGAGGGGGGGTGAATCAGTATAGACAAAAACTTCTTAAACAACTTAAACTACAAAGACTGCACTAACTAGTGAATAGCCTCATCAACCTAAACCAAGGCAATACCGGTAAAACACAGTGACTGTGAAAGTTATAAACCGGTAACACTTAGATCTTCTCAAAACCTAATATCTCATCTTAGCTTCACCCATATGCTCAAGCAAGTAATACATCAGAAAGACAATGACCATTGGATCAACTTGCATTACCGCTTAACAAAAAACACTAAAACATCACATGAAAAAGCATCACACATAACACATTGATTTTTCATGTGGAAACCCAACTGGGAAAAACCACGGTGGGGATGAATACCCACAAGTTGTTCTTGAACTCTTCTGAAGTTCACTCTATTAGGAGCTTAGTCTGGTTAAAGACTTTACAACAGGTTCTGCTAGGAACCAATCCTGCTAGGGATCACCCGGTTAAGGGATGGCTAAATACCCAGTTAGAGGTTAAAACCCTGTTAAAGGTTACCTTGTAAGAGGATTTGAAGAACTCAATGATTTTGAGGCACCCTATTAAAGGATTTACAAAAAGCCTGTTAAAGCTACCCGGTAAAGGGATTTTCCATCTGCTAAAATGGTTAGAAGTCAACAGGTAATACAATGATCTGATAACAACACTTAATGCCAAGGCAGATCTGCTTTAGTTTCTTTACATCTGCAATCATACTCTACAAATCTCTTCTTACTCCTTCGGTCTAGCAAGAATCACCTCACATACATTCATTTGCCAACAACTTCAAATGAAAACCATCATCGACCTTATAGACAACAATTAGGTCGGTGGCCAAAACCTAAAACCCCAAGCATCTAGGTTAATGATACAGTCGGTCCAATCCTCACCGTCTAATCATATTAAATAGGGTAAAACAATCTTGAACAAATATCAAGATGTTCTTCATCATCCATTCTTCACCGCTTCTGGAAGCTGATAACCCATCATGCGCACTCCACCATTAAGTAAGATTTTGCACATTCCCGAGGTAGATAGAATCAATCTTCTTCAAGCAAGATCCTCAAGGAAATCCTTCACGCGCATAAGGCTGATGTGGCAACGTGATCTAAACTTCATTTCAATGCTAACTCATCACAGGATGTCATTGGTCGAATCACACAGACATGGAATACATCAACCGAAAACCCTGAAGCTGAGACTACCAACCGGTAGTCATATCAAATGAAACCTAGATACAAACTTTGCATATACCGGTTCACACCATCATACCATTTCACACCATCATACCAGTTCACTTGCCAGTTTGCTTACTTCAATATACCAGTTCACACTTCAGCATATTGACATCAATGACAACATACATTATCATCATGTCATCAAACTCTGCACATATGCCAACAGTCACCCTTCTTAAACCTGGTATAAGTCATTGTAGTCTTTCTTCATCTGATTCATTGGGTGGAGATTGAGTTGTTTCTCTTGGCAAAAGTATTGACAATAACCAAGGATTAGGCTCATTGACTGGTGTTAAGCCTATGTCTGTTACCATATTTTCTTGTGAGGATGTTTCAAATACTGTATTGCTGGGTGACTCAGTGCTAGGTTCTTGTAGAAGTTGTCTCATATCTTCACCATCTGATTCTGTACTAGGAGATGTTGGTACTTTCTTGCTTGTCTGAGATGAAGAGGGAAATACATGTGTTGACAACTGACTTTGAGATATGTAATCTGACGATAGCCTTGGTCTGTTCAGTATATCTAGTGTATGTTGTCTTGCTTCTGTTAATTTTGGTACATGTTTATACCCTAACCCTTGATTCTTTGGATTGTCATTTGGTACAATGGGTTCTAATCTTCCTTTCTTTTGTAATCCCAAGCCCATGGTACCATCATACCCATATTTTTGTAGCATCTTGAATCCGTTACCATACTGATCTGAAGGTAACCTAGGTATTGTCATGTCATCTTCTTCTCTGTATATCCAGTGATTGACATCTTCATTTAGTGATTCTTCTTGTAAATCTCCCCACCTAATGAAAGAGCATGAATCTAAGTATCTGACTATTTCTTTTCCTTTGTCTTGTTTCATTACTGTGTTTTGAGGTTTCCCAAAAGACCTAGGAGAAAGAGATAACTATTTTCTATTTGAGGTACTTGAAATAGAGTATTCCCCACAACCAATATCTTTAATCTGCAAAGAAGATGTTGTAGGCACATTCTTCTGTATTTTTGTGATCATTAATGACTTAATTTGTGTAGTGAGGGGTGCTGCTTGATTAATGGGTACCTGGTTATCTACACTTGCCTTTAAGTGATTACAGTGTTGGAATGGATTTGGATCACCCTTTATGGTGATTTCAATACCGTTGTACGGGAATTTGACACATTGATGAAATTTTGATGGTACAACTTGCATGGTATGAATCCATGGGCGGCCCAATAACATGTACCCTAGTTCTCTGTCCAAAACTTGGAAAGTAACCTCTGTTGTTATAGGTCCTACTTGCACTGGTAGTGTAACTATACCTTTTGAGGGGCACTCTTCATCATCATATGCTTTGATGTTTATTCTTTTTGAAAGATCAATATGAAGCTCAAAATATCCCAATGCCTTAACCAAATTTAATGTACAAATGTTGAGACCAACTCCTCCATCTATAAGTACTCTTCTGATTCTTCTCTTATGTATGTAAGCTTCTAGATGTATTAGGTCATTATGGAGAAGTCTATCACTAGGAATATCATGCTTTGTGAATGAAATATGGGTACCTTGTGCCAAATTCCACACCATGGATTAATAGGAATTTATATCTATATCTCCTCAACTACTGAATCTTGAAGTGCTTTGTCCAGGATAGCTTTATGAGTTGGTGATATACGCAATAGTTCAAAGAGTGATATTTGTGCCGCAGTCTTCTTGAGTTTCTCAACAATATTATAGGTCCCTACTGCTGGTGGTGGGTTTGATGGTACTCCTTGTAAAGTTACTTTAGATTTATGAGTAACTACTGCACAATCTCTGTCTCTAAGAGTTATCATGATTGTAGCCAATATATCATCTCTTATGAAGGAACTATATGTAACATATGTTGTGTTGTCAAGGTTTATTTCATATCCCTTCCTATAGTCATCATGTGCAAGTCTGACATTCATGATATGTGCAATAAGTCCTTCTTCATACCCCCAGTCCATAAGACAAAGATTCTTGTCTTCATCATATTTTGGTGCTTCTGTCAGCATGAAAATTTGGTTATCATCATTGTAAGTCTCTTGGTATTGCTCATCATTATTGAGTGTTTATTGTGAATCATCATTTACTACATCTCCTGAGCTAATGACATGAATAGCATAGTCGTATGAGACTTTTGTGTAGTTAGCTGTATTATCTTATGTTCCTGATGTAGATGCCTTCCCTTTGTCATGTTTGACAAATGGATCCTTAAAGATGGTATGATTCGTGTTTGTTGAAGTTTTCTTGGTGTCAATCGTGATGTCACCTTGATTGATCATGTCTTGGATTAAGTTTTTCAATTTATAGCAACTTGTGGTTTTGTGACCTTTAGTACGATGATATTCACATAAATCACTATCATTCCACCATGTAGGTTTGAAAGGACCTGGTTCATATACTCTTACTTCTGGCAAAGTGATCATGTTTGTCTGTATCAACTTTTTTAATGCTGATTCAATAGGTTCCCCTAGAGGTGTGTAATTCCTTTTTGGAGCATGTACCCTTGGGAATTTTGTGTTTATAGTTTGCGCATCATTTACATTGGTCGATACAATATTATTCTCTGTGTGTGGACTAAATGATTGACTTGGACCTTGTAAAGACAAAATCGGTTGAGTTCTGTTCCCTGTACGGGGGTCTACAACACCATTGTTGGTCACATTTTTATTTTTTGACCAAAATTTGGATTTATCATTGTTGTTGTTATTGCTATATTTTATGAGACCTTGTTCTACTAGTCCTTTCTCACACTTTAGGGATTTTTCAGTGATTTGTTTAAATGTGGTCAAACATTGCATTTGTATCAGGTACTTGATCTTAGGGATTAGGTTTGTTGTGAACATGTCAACTTGCTTTGTTTATGGAATAATAGTCTTGCATCTCCTGTAGAGAGCTCTCCATCATTGTATGAAGGACACAAATGTTTCATTCTCATATTGTTTTGCGGCACATAAGTCCATCAAAGTGACTAGGGTTTCAATATTATGCAAGAAGTTAGCAATGAAGTGTTCAGCTAATTCACCCCATGATGTGATAGTTGGTGGTAAATGTGAAAACCACTCCAAGGGTGAGCCTCCCAGAATTTTAGGAAACAGTCTCATTAGATAAGTGTCTTCAGTTACAACCTCTATACATGTCATAAAAAAATCTCTGATGTGATCTCTACGATCACCTTTCCCTCGATATTTGTCAAATTTTGGTGTTTCAAAATGTGGTGGGAAAGGCGACATGTATAATGTGTGATCAAAAGGATAAGGACGTAAGTCCTGCATTGTGTAGCTCTTTTTATCGTTACCGATTTGCATAGTTGTCATCTGTTGTTGTATATTTTGTACTTGGTGGGACAAAATATCCATTTGAGTCAGAGGTACACTTTGCGCATGTATATTTCCCACAAAAAGATTTGTGGTAGTATAACTAGGAGGTTGTTGAAAGGTACCATAATTATAATTCTATGTGTTATGAGTTCCACTAGGTACTATGAAATAAGCGATATGTGAACCCATGTTTGACTGAGTTGTACTCATTGTATTAGTGGAACCTAGGTTTGTATTCTGATGACTGTATGTAGATCCTATGGAATAGGAAACCAAAGGTTGAGTCACACTTGTTGTATGAGGAACTTATGTTTGAATAGGTGCTGAGATACTTGACATTATTGGTATAGCCTGTGTTGGTGCGCTGACGTTTATTGTTGAGGATGATGCACTCGATTAAGAATTCACATTTGAAATGAAATTTTTTCGTATAGATGATATTGGTGCATTCTGAGGAAAACTTCAGGTCATCACTTGCATTTGTTTCATATGTGGTATTTGACTGCTATTTGGACCTAAAGTATTTCCTAGTGGTAATATTGTTGTGATATCAAAATATTTAGGTAATTTGGCCCCATTTTGTAATAACAACAAGAGATATTTGTCCCTATCATTATGTATAAGAGCTTCTAAAATAATGACATGTGGGTCCTGTTGGGCTGATTCAATCTCTTCGCATGTTAAATTTTGTTGTAGTTCATGTATTGTCGACATTGCTTGAGGATTTTACTGTTGACTAGTTGATATGTCCATGTTCCAAGTTGGATTTACTGACAGGTCGTTGTTTGGGTCCATCTTACTTTTTGCCTTTTGTGACCTTGTGACAGGCATTTAAGACTTCTATATGAGGATGGTTTAGAACCTAATGCAAGACAATAATAATGCAAGAATCTAGACCTAAATATGGAATTTGCAACACTAGACCAGACTCTCTATTGAGGATTTTGACGTAAGACTTGTTGAGTATTTCAAGATTTTTGCAATGCAAGTTTTTCAAGCTCTTCTCTTAGAAGTTCTGCAAAAATTTCTCTATCAATTCTACGAGCAATTTTATACTATATTTAGCTCGTACTGGACTCCTATATAATGAGGTACATTTCTCTTTAATTTCCAGGCCAAGTTACTCAAACCGTCAATGATTTCTCATTGACCGTTGTTTGGCACTAGATTAGGTTGCTTGAAGGGGAGAAAACCATCACCTGGGAGACCCATTAGGATGCATGATATGACTTTATAGGATGATTATGCAAATTATGATGGACTAAGACAGATGTATATGAGGTCTAGACAAGGACTAAATCTAAGGATGTATATGAGGACTATGCAAGGAATATGCAACTTCTAAGGATGATGATAATAAGGATGTAAATGAAGACTATGCAAGGACTATGCAAGTTCTAAGGATGATGATAAGGACATAAATTAAGACTATGCAAGGACTATGCAAGAACTATGAAAGGACTATGCAAGTTCTAAGGAATGATGATAAGAATGTAAATGAAGACTATGAAAGGACTATGCAACTTCTAAGGATGATAATAAGGATGTATATGAGGAATATGCAAGGAATATGTAAGGACTATGCAAGGACTACCTATGGTCACAAGTATGTAAAATTTTGAGTTTGTAAGATTGTCTGACATTTCAAGATGGACTTTGTTTCCATTAATTATGTGTGTAGGACAAGTTTGTTGTTTTCCAAACCTAAGAACAGTTGTTTGAAGACAACTATAGCTGATTGAACTGTGTTCTGACCAATTTTGAGAATTCAGAGATGCATAAGATAGGGGTTGAAATAGCCCAAAAAACTGACTCAATACTGGTCTAGTACAACGATACATAAAAAAGCACAGAATATAATCTTAGGATGGAAAGTGGACACTATTCAATGAGGCCCCCACAACAACATACCGAAACAAGATGGACAGATAGAGAGTTTGGCAACACTGGCTCCACTCCATGACACACACACTTCTTAGGCATGCCAGTCTCTCTTACCCTGAAGATCTGAAGATCTTATCACCAAGGGATTTTTGTTTCATAATGCAAGGTACATGAGGGGTATCTATGGGGTACGATCTGAACTCATGAAATCACTGAATGTAGGATTTGGGCTACTAAGTTGGTTCTTATTGTAAAATTTCGAGGGGTCCCAATCCAACGACAAATTCTCAAAGCAAGCCACTTAAGCCTTTAGTTGAGCTTATCGGTACAAGGAAGGCCCCCACATACGTCGAATTCACTCAACACTCTAGCTGCTTGACCAATATATTTATATAGCGGCTTGAAAAACCTGCTTGAGAGTATACTAGGAGAGATGATATCCCCAATGCATCCCAATTCGAAGTACCTCTATGGGGTGATGAAATCCCCAATCAAAGATACCCCTCACTACTAAAATAAAAAATTTGGGTGTTGTTATCACCTTCTCCCTTTCTCCCAAGACCCCGAAGATAGGTGGAAAGGTAGTTGATGCAATAGTAGGTCCACCCCAAACACAATAAAAAGTTCTTTCCCTTAAGAAAAATGAAATTTGAGTTAATCTATTGAGTAGCCTAATTCAAGTTTATTTCAAAACCCAAATTTAGGTGTGAGATACGCATGTGCATGTCAATTTTAAAAAACCAAACTGAAATGTGAATGCATGCATGTCAATTTTAACCATTGTTTATTTTAAGCCCAAAACTGAAGTGTGATAACATGCATGTCCATTTTAACCATTCTTTATTTTAGGCCCAAAACTGAAGTGTGAGAGCATGAGTGTTTATTATTCAATAATGATCCGATCCTCTTTGTAAATTCACCACATGCTACAAACAAATAATCAGTAACCCAATAAAACCCACAGAAAATAGAAATATAAACTATGAAAAACACGAATGCATAATGATACATGATCAATTGTGTGATACTATATGACCAATTGCGTAATTTTGTTAAAGCGATTGCGTAATTCTGACAGAGCGATTGTGTGATCCTAACAGAACGATTGTGTGATCTTAACAGAGCAATTGCGTGATACATAGACAGACCAAACAAAAAAAATAAAAAATAAAAAGAAAGTTAATTCTGATCTGGAACCTGCAAAACAGATTGTGATGCCCTAGCAAGATCTCTCATCATCCATTCTATGTTAAGCAAATCATATTTTACTCTATACGAGAGAACTAGGCTATTGTATTTGTTGATGGCTGGTTGGTCCTCTAGATCTCGTATCTTCTTTTCTGCCTTTAGGATTTGCTGATAGCGTTTGGCTTGTCTTCTTTGTTCCTTCATCCTCCTGGCACCTGAAATTCTGAATTGTACCTTACGTGCCATAAAATGTCATAATTAAGTATGCAATAAATATAAACCGTATTCAAATTTACCTAATTTTATACAGAATTTAACAGAACAAAGAGCAGGAAATAAGAAATATCAGATAAACAAACATAGAAATAACCCTGACGAATGCATGATCCTAACAGAGCGATTGGTGACACTGTAAAGGTTTTTGTGTAATAGGCTCTGCACAAATGCGTGACCCTGTGTGATCGATTGTGTGAGCTTGTCTATGTGATTGCATGATTCTGAAATTATTTCACAATCTGTACAAACCTGCAAAAAAATTAAAAATTTCGTACGATCTACAAAATCACACAAAAGAAAAATAAGGTTAAATAGTTGTTAGTTCATGTCAGGTTCACCAAAATGTCACATGCTGAAATTCATTAAATGTAATATCAAATAGGAATGAAAGGGAAATCATGAATCCCTATCCTAATTGGAATTCAAACAAACAAATAATAGAATAATATAGAAGCAAGAAACAGGAATATAAGATATATCAATCAATTCCCTCTATTCCAAGACTACATATAGCTTCCATTGCTCTTCTCCTCTTTGTGGTATGGTGGCTCTCCGATATCGCGCTGACAACTTGCAAATGACACAAAGATTGATGAAAATGGAGATTTAATGCTCAATTTATAGATTTTTGGAGAAGAATTGAATGAGAGGTGGAACATATTGATCAAGAGGTGGAACTCAGGTGAGCTCACATGCTGATTGATGGTTGAACTGCTAAATTGGAGGTGAAACATAATAAATTGAATAGATAAATTGAGTCAGCTGATTGAAAGATGAAAAACAATGATCGGAGGAAAATTGATTGATGACAAAGAAAACTTTATTTAGAAAAAGCTAATTGGAAGATAGAAATAGGAATTGGAAAGATAATGATGCAATTAATCAATTAATTGAAATGATTAATTAAAATAGATGAAATAGTTAACTGATTGAAAGCTTTTTGGAAAAAAGCAAAGTGGAAGATAGAAATAGAGATTGAAAAGATAATTGATTTAATTAATTAATTAATTGAATTAATTAATTTAGCATGTGCTTGCACTTTGACTTTGATTTTCAATTTGATTTTTGCATGAGATTTAATTCAAATATTGAATTTATTTTAAATTCAATTTATTATTTGAATATATTTAGAACTTGACTTTGGAATTCAATTCGATTTTTGAAATCATGCACATGCATTTGAAATTAGAAGAAATTAGAAATTAAATTAAATTAAATTAGAAGAAATTAGAGAATTAATGAAATTAAATAAAATTAGAAGAATAAATTAGTTAATTAAATAATTTAAAGAAACTATTTAATTATATAGAAATGGACTTTAATTAAATAATAAAGATTATTTGAATTAAAGGAATTAAACCATAATTAATTAAATAATAAATATTTAATTAATATTTAGAAAAGGGTTAATGATTAATTGAATAGAGATAGAAATTGAGAATTAATTTAATTATTTAAATGAAGGATTCAAATAATAATTAATTAAATAATAAATATTTAATTAATATTTAGAAAAGGGTTTAAATGATTAAACAATGATAGAATTGAAAGAATAAGATTAATTAGTAAGATGATGAGGAAATATGAATTAGAAGAATAAGATTAATTAACTTAATTAAATAATTAAATAATTATTTAATCAATTAGAGGAATAATTAGTACATGATCAATGAGACATTTTTAGGTGTCTACAGAGTCAATAGAGCGATTTCCTGTGACACAGCAGTTATGAACAGATTTGACTGCTAAGGACCACGCCGCGATCAAGGCAATGGGATTGAGACACATTATGTATATGCCTGAGATTTGGGCAAACACAAGACTATTAACTTATTTGGTAAAAAGATGGTCCAGTAAGGTCTGCAGGAGGGGACAAACGAGATGATCCAGGGGCTGGTCCTTCGATAGCTCAGATTCCTTTAAGGCTAGATAGCTCTGACGGAGGGTCTTCCATCATAGCTCTCTTGGATCCTATTTTGTATCAGTTTTTGTATGATGATGTAGACACCTTTGGGTGATTTTGTAGCCGTGTGAGATATTTTGACATCATTGTAGCATGACACATTATTTTTTGATATATATATATATATATATATATATATATATATATGAGATGATTCATTCCTTGTGGCAGCTATATGCATGTGTTCCTATGTGATGTTCTATATGCCTTATGATGATTTTATGATGCTTATGATATGGATGCAAATATGTACATGATGAAATGGAATATATTTTTGTTCTTTTTATGTTTTATATGAGAATGCAAATGCTAATCAATGATACGTGCAAGATGTGATGAGATTGTAATATCTATATGTATACATGAAATGCTAATGTGGTAATGCAGGTGCAAACTACATGAAATGCAGATATTTTTGGCATGTCATTATACTCTGTCATGTGATAAAAAGCTACACGGACTCAGGGTAGGATGATGGAGGTTAATCATGAAAGGGGGATGGAAGATAGAAGATATGGAAGTGAAAGAGCTTCTTGTGCTTTATCATCATTGAGCTTTATTATGGAAAATAGGGTATCACCATCTAGGTATAAATTCAACCTAGAAAATCATTGTACCCATTTGCATGGAGATCAGATAGTCACAAACAAGGAATGTCCCAGTTCATACTAGACTCACAACGTCCTCATATCCTTGGACAAGCCATAGCATTACTAAGAGACAATCCACAAACAACAAAATAACAGGTGAACATACCCCATCCTTGCCTTTCTAGTCAAAGACATCTTGGAGATGAGATCTCTAGTCAGAGACATCCTGGAAAAGCTAAAAGACATGTCACCAAAAAGATAAAATCAAAAGAAAACTAAGATGACACCAACATAAAATGAAATCCTCAAGTTATTGTGTTTCTTGCCACATATGTTAACATGTTTGTTTTGGTCACAATGTTGTCATCTTGATAAAGGATAGATCATGTTGAAAAACATGTTGTCGCCAAAGTCTGTTAAAAGATTTGATTTGTTGAAAGCCCATTGCTTCTTGTGTCTCATCTAAAACTGATCGAATCCATGAAACTAATACTGTATTGCGAAGAAGATTGGAACTTTATTGCGGATTGGTGATGTAAATGACTTTTATTGCAGATTGTGCATGAAGAGAAGGAGGAATGAAAAGATAATGCTCCTCAAAATATGCAATGATCAAGGTACCACTTCCATCACTAGATTTAGGATTTTTTCCCTAGTTGTAGATGGGAATTGATTTATTGCGGAAGGAAAGGGTGAAAAGGGAGGTTTATTATAAATGACTAACCAATCTTAGGTAGATCAATAACAAGCCATGATGGGAATGGGTAAATTTATTATGGATGGATAGGATGTGAGTGTGTGCAAAGTGAAAGGATGAGATTGAATCCTGAAGGAGAGAGGAGCAATGTCTCTACACCTGGCGTCGGTAACCTGGTTTTCACCATGGTACTTGCCCAGGGCACCACCGAAGTGGTTTTCACCCTTGGACAAATATATTTCTCTTTACTTTTTTTCAATTTTTCAATTTTATTTTATTTTTGTCATAAGACGCCTGTTTGCCAGGTTTTCAGCAAGTAATGATTTTTTCTATTTTAATGAATTTTTTTTCTATTTTTTTGTATTTATAATGATTGAATATTTTGAAAAACTATGTGTGAAACCTGTGAAGGTGCATGTTGTTAATCAAATCTTCCAAAGGTTCTCCATCTAGTGTTGAGATTTGATATGCACCTAATCCATAGACAGCTATGATGATGTAAGGACCAAGCCAATTTGGTTCGAACTTTCCCTTCTTCTCTCTGTCTTGCTGATTTTTAGGATTTTCTTTGAGAACTAAGTCACCCACCTCAAATGTGTGAAGCTTTAACTTATGATTGTAGTTTTGTCATTCCTTGACTGAATGATATGTTGCTCCCTCAATTGTCTTCCTTGATGAAGGAACTAAGGTAGAATTACTAATGTGTGGACTATGTTTACCCATATGTGTGTCACCTAAAGAAGTTTGGGAATACTTGATAACAAAGTCCTTCAAGGAAGTTCCATTAAAGGTCCAATGATGTGATGTATCGCCAAAAGGGGATGGACGTGTGAAACACGTTGATGAGTTATGAAGGATTATGATTGCGAAAAGAAGTGAAAGTAGCAGGACATGATGGAGACTCATGATCAACAAGTATTCATTTTGACTTGAAGTTTTAGAACTTTTGCCCCCCGTTATTTTGGTATTAGGGGAGATCAACTCTTGTTCTTTTTTCTTCATAGGATTTTTATCCTTGACTTTGATTTTTGTATAGTCCAATAACTTTTGATTTAGATTTGGACTAAAGGACTTTTCTTTATTTTTGACTTTTAGATTTTTCTTTTCAAGGCTTGATTTTTTATCCCCAATAAGTAAGGGCTTTTGTGATTCTTGTTGATCCAAGTCTAGGAGAGGAGTAGAAATGGAATGAGTGGATAATATGGTAAGGCTATAGGAGTTCTCAAGAGGGCTAGTGATATATTCAATAGATTCTTTGTTGGAACCATGTCGACTAAATGTCTTAGGAGATAGTGGGAGTTGATCAACATGAAAGATATACTCACCACATCCCATGTCTTTAACCTTGAATTTTTATTTGAGCTTTGCTTTCTTTGATGTAGAAGCTTTCAAGGATTTTGGATCCACATATGTTGATGATGGAGTTGCTTCTCTATTAATTGGAATTATTATCTCTGATCTTGGTTGTAGGTTATTGCAATATATGAATAGAATTGAATCACCTTTGATTGTTACTTCAACTCCATTGTGAGGAAAATTTATGCATTGATGATGTGTTGATGCTACTGCTCTCATTTCATGAATCCATGGATGTCCCAAAAGTATGTTGTATGTGAGATCTAAATCAAGGACTTGACAAACCACATCCTTGGTTACTATCCCAATGCTTAAAGGTAAGGTGATTGTTCCTTTAGATGAGTGTTCTTCATCATCATATGCTTTGATGGTGATTTTATTTCTTGAATCCACAACATCTTTAGAGTATCCCAATCGTTTAATAGTATTCAATGTACAAATTTTCAGACCTACTCCTCCATCTATCAAGACTTGTTTGATACGGTTCCTATGGAGAAAGGCTTCAATGTGGAGAGGTGCATTGTGTGGTTGGCATATGGATGCATCATCAGCTTCTGCGGATGTAAGGCAATGTGGAGTGGAAAGGTATCCCACCATGGTTTGAAACTGGTCCACATTCAGATCAGTGGGTATGGAGGTTTCTCTCAATGCTTTATTAAGAATGGCTTTATGCGAAGGACATATGCATAAAATATCAAGTGTCATAACCCTCTTTTTGGACCTTGATATGACTTGTTGTTATTATTATTCTTTTTTATTTTTATTTTTTTGAAAAAAGGGGTAAAGATTTATTCAAAAATCACAAAAATAAAAAGATCAGGCCTTAGGCCCACTAATACAACAACGAAAGCTAAAAGGATCCTAAAAAAAACCACCAACACCACCACTACAAAGTCTAGTGACCATAGCATTAGATTCGACCATCAGATTTTCAATGATAATACCTTTTCGAAAAGCCCTCAAAAAGATGATGTGGCCTAAACTAGGCTCATATGGAGCCTTGAAGGGCCTAAAAAATGACAATGAAAAGGAAACAAACATAAAAGGGAAAAAGATCCTACACCACTGGGTGCTCTTGCATCATCTTGTCGTTGAGCATTAACCTATCTAAAATTTCAAGATAATTAGGAGGTAGACCATCCCTTCCACTAAAATCCCAACCATCAACATGCTCTAAAGCCCACTTGGCCAAACAATCAACCACTCTATTCCACTCCCTGGGAATATAACAAAAGGAGACAAATTCCAATGTATTACACAATTGTAAAATCTGTCTGACCACAAAAGCTAATTGTCAACTCACATCATTCAAATTTTGTTTTTTCAAAATGTCCACAACAATCTGAGAATTCGACTCACAAATAATCTTCCTCCATCCTAAATAACAGCCTCACTCAACAACAATCTTAATAGCTAGGGCCTCCATAAGATTGTTAGAGTGTTGCCCAATATAAATAGAGAAGAAAAAAACTGCACAACCATCATCACCTCTACCTATGCCTCCAATACCTACATGTCTAGGATTCCCACGGGAAGAGCCATTTGTATTAATTTTTAGATTCTCATAGGAAGGGGAATCCACCTTCCATCTCTACTTATCCGCTTCTTTGCATGTCGAGATCTATTTCTAGTAGAACAATCCATTTTAATGTTTTCCAATTGCAGATTCCTTACAATAGCATAATCACCCGGATCAACATTTTCAGAAAAATTGCACTTAGCCGAGATTGTCTCCTAAATCCTATTAACTATCTTTTGCCACAACTGAGGACTCCCTACATGTGAATCACAAAATATCCTTCAATTCCTTTCTAGCCATAGATGCCAGATAATAAGGGCTGGCCCAATAGCCTAGGCCACTCGAAGAAAAGAGGTCTTCGCTAGAGGTCTACCCAAGATATCCCAAAAATCAATTAAGGAGGTAGCATGAAAATAAGCATGATGCCAAGCCTCCCACCACTTGTGCCAAATCTCCCTAGAGAAAGGGCATAAAAAAAACAAGTGGGAGTAGTCTTCCTCATTATACATACAAAGATAACAGATAGATGGTCTCTGGAAGCCTCTCTTATGAAGATTCTCCCACGTGAGGCATTTCCTCTGAGTAACCAGCCATAAGAAAAAATTACATTTCAGCCAAGAGAAGCTATTCCAAACCTTCTTCCACTAGGGAACATCTGTCAGGCCATGCAATTGCCTATCAAGCTGAGCATAACCTTCAGCAATAGAAAACTTGCCTTTTGGGATAGGACCCCAAGCCAAAATATCTCTCTCCTTGAGGGAACTACATAACCTACCCTCCAAGATATTAACCAACACCGCACGATCTTCATCCGAGCCACCCAAGGGCCATTCAAGAGGATCCTTCTAGCAAGTCACCTCAACCTGTCCAATGCGCCTAACTATTTTAAAATTCTCCACGTTAACCCATCCAACATCAGTGAAAATGTTGTAAAGAGACTGAAGTTGTGGACAACTAGAAAGAATAGGAGGGTGACCATCCTAAGAGTCTTGCCAAAAAAGAGCTTTAGAGCCTCTATTACAAATCCAGAAAAGGCCATCTTTAATAAGTTGGGCACCTTTTTCAAGAGCATCCCAGATACAAGAGTCCCTACCCACTAAACTAATACGAGGCATGTCATGATCATTAGCACCAGGGAGATACTTGTGGGTTAAAATCTTGGCCTAGTCCTGATGCTGACTGTTGCACCACGTCCAATACAACTTAGCTACCAAGGCCTTGCTAACTAGAGCAATAGATCTAAGGCCAAGACCCCCAACATGTCTCGATCTACAAATATAGTCCCATTTAACTAAACTCCACTTAGAAGAAAGAAAACTACCAGACCAAAGAAATTGACAGGAAAGAGCATCGAACTGTCTCACAAAGCCGGAGGGGGGAGCCTACACAAAATACCTATAAATTGGAAGCACTTGCACCACAATCTTCAGAAGAATCACTTTTCCAGTAGAGGATAACCACCTGTAAGTCCAATGATTAACCTTACAATGAAATTTATCTAAAATTCCCTGTCAAAAATCTCCATGTTGAACCCCCAAATCTAAAGGAATCCCAAGGTACAACAAAGGAAGGGACCCCATTTGAAATTTGAGGATCCTGGCAATCCTATTCTGAATAAGCCAAGGAGTATTAAAGAAATATATGGATGATTTATCTTCATTAATTTTTGACCTAATGCTTTGCAATAGATATCCAAAGCTCTCCTAAAATTCACTACCTCATTGATTCTGGCCTTGCCCATCAAACCTGTTGTAGCTAGGAATTCGGAAATCATCACAAGCAAATATATACTAATCTAGCTCAATCATGAAAGCTCAAATGTAATGATCTATCCTAAACATACTCAATAGAGACATGAAATGTAAAACATTCAAAACTAAAAGCTAAGCAAACCAAAGGTAGATCTGAATGCTTCCTTCATGCGGCTCCAGTGTCCTTCTTTCTTCTTCAAATAGCCTTTGTTTGTGGATCTCACCTTCAAGTGCATACACATGAGATGAAAGCAAGTAGATAATGGCACAAGAGTACTCAAAGAGTGATTTATTTGACAAAGGATTAGAAATTCGATAATCTGATTATTCTCATTAGATGGGATTGAAGAAATTCATCCAATTTATAGAGAAATTGGAGAAAAAGATCAAATTAGCATGATTCCATTCAAATGGAAATTGCCAATCAAAAATGTCAATTATGACAATTTATGACAAATTATGCACTTTCTATGCAAAATTGGATTGATTGATAATTCATGACAATTTATGACAAATTTCTATGTCAAGAATTGATTGATTGTCAATTATGACAAATTATGACAAATTTCTATGTCATTCCCATGAAATTAGGAGAAAAATTGAAATTAGAAATTAGGAAATTAGAAAATTGAAATTGATGAAAATTAGGAATTAGAAATTGATGGAAAATAGGAAATTAGGTAAATTAATTAATAATTTGTCATTTATTAATTAATTCACAAAAAGAGGAATAATTAGCCAATTAAATGAACATTTAATTGCGATGAGAAGACTTAGGATAAATAAATAATTTATTAATCCTAGAGAGAGAAATGACAAACAGGGTTAAATGATTAAATCAATAAACCTTAGAAGATGAATTAGCAATGCAAGGATGACAATTAGGTCTTGATGAAGGATAATTAATGTTGATTTGATTATGATTTTAATTGGCAGAGGATCAATGCTGATAAATGATTTGATTGATAAATGTGCCAATTGATGAGGAACAATGACTAATTGATCCAAATTGACATAATTGAGACAGACAACGATTGATGGCAAATTGATCACAAAATGACAAAATTGACAAGAGGACAAGGATCGATGACAAAATAGATTGAAAGACGACAAGATTGAAAATGACCACGATCGATGACAAATCGATCGCAAAATGACAAGATTGGAAAACAACAAGATCGAAAAGAGGACAAAACCCTAATTAGGATTGACGATGTCCAAAATGATAAGATTGATGATAAGATTGATAAGAGGACAAAACCCTAATTAGGATTGACGATGTCCAAAATGATGAGAAAATGAGCACGCACATTGATGCGACAGGATAAGATCGACCAAAATCATGACTAGAGATTGTTGTCGACAAGACCAAATTTGAGAGCGAGATAAATGAAGAATGCAGAAGAATGACTCGACGCTCGCAAATGATAAAGACCAAATACGAATCATAGGAGAAATGTTAATGCGACGCAAAAAACCCTAAAATAAGGCAATGCGCAAATGTTAAAGTACGACTCCGCAAGCGTTGACCATTTTTAGACGTCTACATTTTGCCCCTCTTTGAGACAATGTGAGTTTAAGCGTTGTTTCAAAGAACGATAATGAAAAATACCCCAGACAATAACAATGACATATGCATGCCCCCTCGAGGAATTGGCCGGAAACATGCAGAAAAGAGGCCAATTGATCGATAAAAATGATAGGATCGAACAGACTGAGAATCGAAGATCGGATGCACGAAGGACAAGCAATTGATGGTACAAAAGACCGCAACCAGCATGAGATGGAGAGGGTGCATGTCCATCTATGCACTAAAAAAGATCTATAAAGGAGACCAAGAGAGTGAGAATTGCTCATTTGCACTAGCCAAAGAGGAGGATTTGTTGCTCTGAACAAGGACACTTGCAGAGAGATGGTGAACATTCCAATGGTGGATCACCTCGAAGAACATGTACATACTTACAGACGACCGAAGGATGCGGGAGCAACGGTATGTATCTCAAAAACCCATATTTTCAATTTCATGAATTTTGATCGCTTGCGGGACATTGCGGGGCCCACAGGGGATGCAGAAACTGACTTCTGCGCTTGTGTAGGGTGAATCCTGTGCTTGTGTGAGGTCTTCTATGCTTGTGTAAGGGTACACAGGTGCAGTTTATGTGACACAGGCGCAGGAGTTAAGACACAAGCGCAGTTGTGTATTTGTGACCCAGTTTTGGGTCAAAACTGCATGCAAATGATCCGAAAAGGGGGGATAAGGATAAGATAGGTCAAAATAGATAAAGAACACCCTGATTTGGCCATGAAACAAGTAAATGCAACCCATAGGAACAAACCCTAATACTGACAAAATGTGCCCCAATTGTGATGCAGAGTCGACAGTATCCATTGATCACGCGGGAGAACCGACCAGACTGTTTCATGCTACGACATAGATTGAGGAGCACGGACAGAGATATCCTAGCGGGACTTGGGATATATTATATCACATTCATGCCCAAAATTAGGGCAAACACAGGATTGCTTACCGCATTGGCAGAGCGATGGCATTCAGAGACCTCCTCATTCCATTTGGCGACTAGCGAGGCGACTGTGACACTAGAGGATGTATGGCGCATCCTCCGCATTCTGATACATGGGGAGATGGTAGAGTATGACCCAGTGACAGGGAGAGATGCTTTGTGCAGACTATTCAAGTGCGATGCAGATGACCTTGAGATCGTAGAGAGGGAGATCCGCTAGGAGACCATGGCAGTAGAGTATGATCAGCGATATGTGGTGATAGCAGTGGTGATAGCATGCTTACTAGCAAGGGACAAACGAGGACATGGATTCCCTATTGGATGGGGAAGAGTGCTAGAGTGGATGGCGACAAAGGGGACAGTGTATGCATGGGGACCATGTGTACTGGCTATACTGTATTTTCAGTTGCATCAGATAGCATATCAGGGAGTTCAGACTTTGAGCTGTGGAGTCACATTGCTATAGGTATGGGAATTTGAGCACATAGCTATATGCCGACCGATTATAGAGAGACAGGTAGTACCACACCGACCATATGTGTATTGCTATGGGGGAGCACTGAGATAGGGTCCATTTGGATACATATTGTATTGGCGACATGAGCTAGACAGATTGAGAGAGTTCACATGGAGGCCATATCTTGATTGCCCGGGATGGTTAGATGATAGGGATGAGCTCTCATATTGTAGACAGGAGAGATACCTGATTGGGTGACTAGTGAATCACCAGAGAGTGATTGAGATGTACCTGCCAGAGAGAGTCAGACGATAGTTTGGAGAGAGGCAGGATGTACTTAGGAGGACTACACATTTTGCCCGATCTCACAGAGAAACGAGTCAGTGGGGGAGTATGATTCAGCCACACATAGCATATGCTGACTTCTCACAGCTACAGCAGAGATAGTGGGATTGGAGATCAGGTGTGGTCAACGCCGGGATGACAGAGGAGTATGAGAGATGGTTTGCACGATGACGGCTGGTACCATTGACTGATCCGGACATTCCAGTACCTAGGAGACAGGAGGACTTCCCACTCACAGGAGAGGAGGAGGGAGATGATGAGGATGAGGAGGATGAGGGTGGTGATGAAGATGAGGGGGATGACGAGGACAGAGATGATGAGGGGGATGATGATGATGAGCCAGATTCAAGCGATCAGGAGGCATTGCAGGATATACCCATAGAGCCGGAGACAACGAGGACAGAGGAGATGGAGATGTGCAGGGCTACCATAGCGAGTCAGCAGGATCATATTGCGACATTAGAGAGACAACACAAGTAGTTCAGAGCGGAGATAGCTAGACTCACAGCGGCTCGAGATACAACAATAGCTCAGGCACAACAAGAAGGACAGAGAGTCACTGAGTTCATTGGGTCGATTAGGGATGCCAGTGCACGGGAGATGGCACAGATGCTGGTAGAGACCGGAGAGGAGATATGCCATTGGAGGACACTATATGAGGGTGCAGTTCCACCAGAGTAGAGAGCAGCTTCATATCAGGCATGATCGAGGACAAAGAGCAGGGCATGCTCTCGGAGGTCATTGAGCAACATAGGGGTGAGTGGACCTATGAGACCACCATAGCCAGGACCAGGGGCAGGAGGGACATCATCCATGAGACATGGCAGGGATGAGGAGGACAGAGGGAGCACCCAGTGACAGAGGCACGTGCTCCATAGGATAGACAGAGGTCATTATGTAGTTTGAGATTTTGTAGTCAGTCTGCGGGCCATACTTAGGACAGACAGTTCAATTTTGTACTCCGATATTATTGTGATATGTGATATGATATGCAATATGTTATGGCTTTCCATGTATGGATGACTTATGCACTATTTATGAACATGTATGGATATATTTTTATGTATTTTTGATGCATTTATAATATGAAATGGATAAAGTGCTTGATGTAATGCGTGATGGAATGCAAAAGTACTAACCAAATGGATGCAGGATGCAACATATGTGTGTGGAGATCGGAGCACTAGACCGAACTGACTATCCAAACTGATGGAAGAAATGTTAGTAAGAAGAAATGAGGCAAAGGACAGTTAGAAGCGAAGAAAAACTTGCTTTCAGTAATGCACTTTGTAGGTGAGAACCTTTATTTTTATGTAGCAAAATGGATGCGTAGCATCATGGCATTGAAGGCCAGAGCTGAAATGCAACCCTTTTTTGCAAAAGACAGACACATCGTAGACAAACAACAATCACAACAAAAAGAAATAAAGGGACCATGAACCATCCCGGTCACTCAAAATCACTCAGTGACATCATCGAGCAACATAGGAACATGATCAAAGATAAATCAATAAAAGATAAGATGCACAAATGCAAACAAATCAAACAAACATCTTGATCTTCATTGTCAAAAGTTGAAAGTGCAGATAAGATGATCATGCTGTCTGGTTTCAGGACATGTGGTACCCCGTCTAAGATAGGACACAGTCTGGTTTCGAGTATACCACACCCTGTATAAGACTCATGATAGTGTGCCAAGGACAAACGATATTGATGTTGATGTTTGATTGATAAGACAATTTTAATCATTTTGAATGTTTGGTTTGATTGAAAAAGTTCATTTGTTAATGCATGATTTCATTAAAGCACAATGTGTGATTGCGTGTCATTGGATGTATGCTCAGCAATCTATCTATGCACAAAGGGATCATTTATTGCAAAATGCTTGTTTTTGCGAGTTTTATTGGTTTTGCTTGTCGAGTTTTTACAATTTAAAAAAAAAAAAAATTTGTTCATTTTTTCAGGACTTTATATGATGTTTAGGGATTTTTTTCAGGACGTTTTTCAATTTTTATGGATTATTTCAGGACATTTTTTAATTTTTTTGCATTATTTTAGGACATTTTTCAATTTTTTTGCATTATTTCAGGACATTTTTCAATTTTTTGCATTATTTCAAGACATTTTCCAATTTTTTTGCATTATTTCAGGACATTTTTCAATTTTTTATGATTTTTTTTAGGACATTTTGCAATTTTTTTGGATTATTGCATGACATTTTTCAAATTTTTTGGATTATTTCAGGACACTTTTCCAATTTTTTTGGATTATTTCAGGACATTTTTCAATTTTTTATGATTTTGCCCCCAGTGTCTAGCAAGGCAAGGAATATGACAGGTGAATAAGTAGGCTTGCTGAAATGTTGGTGGATAGAGGGAAGACAAAGGCCTTTTATCATGGAGACAACACGGATGCAATTTCCAAGGGCTATTGCGTGATGGGACAAGAGACTAGATTGACAATGTAAAGAAGTGACATGGCATGAGGGACATGTCAAGAGGTTTTTGAAACCATGTTTAAATTTTGCGTCCTTATGTCAGATCAAGATCAAGGAATGAAAAAGAGTGTATGGATAGTGATAAGATATGGATAGGATAAGCAAGACCAAGAATGGATAAGGGACATGGACTGAAGGTCGGGATTGGCTAAGGGATAGTGGCAGAAAGTTGCAATAAGCTAGGGAATATGGATGAAAGGTTGTAATAAGCAAATGGATAAATACCAAAAGCTATGATAGACTAAAAGTTTCAAACAAGATGCATGATGCTCATGACGATCCTCAACCTTGTCAAGATCAAAGGTGGAAAGAGGAAATGGACACGAGGGACAATAGAATAACGAAGGGTAATGACAAGGGTTCGATAGGATAATGGAACAATGAAGGACAAAAGGATATGATAGGATAAAACTTGCCCCCAAGTGTGGTATGCAAGAAGTTTATAGATTACGCATGATGCCTGTTTGCCAGGTTTTCATCATGGTACTTGCCCAAGGCGTCTGTTTGCCAGGTTTTCACCAGTGGACGAATTATTTTTGCTTTACTTTTTTCTCTTTTTTCTTTTTTTTTCAATTTTTCACTTTTTTTTTTTTTTTTGGTATTTTGACTTTTTCAATAGAAGATGGACACATGATAGGGGATGGAAGAAGGACTCAAGCGTCTTTTTGTTTGGATAGTAGCCTTGAAAAAAATGGACCATGACTTTTAAAAACATGCTCAAAGATGTTTGTAGGATAAGGATATGGAAAATGAGATGGAACTAAAGAAAGGATTGGACCAGAGGGATGGAAGGATGGAAAATATGCATTGGATAATAGATAGGGTATTGGAAGAATTGGGCTTCAGTGGATGGAAATGTTGGCAAGATTGACATTGGCACACACCTTGAGGGGTGATGGACTGATGGAGGAAAAATGTATTTTGGATATTGAGATTTGGATGGAGGAATAGCTAGGAATTTGCAGACATAAGGGCCCAAAATGGATGATGAAGGTGATGGAGGAATAGATTTGAGAGGGTTGGATGGAGGAATAGCAACTTTGGATGCCAAGTTGGATGTTTCTTTAGGCTTTTGTGCTTCAAGGAGCCGCTTAGGTATCCACATGGTTTTTGATTTTTCATGCTTTTGTGGTTCCTTGGAGTGCATTGCTTGCACAAGGGATTTAGGAACCCATATATATTTTGACTTTGCTTGATTTTGAGAAATGGGCCTTTGTGACCTTTTGGATATTTCTTTTTCTTTATAGATCATATTGTTCTTTGTTTTAACATGTCGATTATATTGGACATGTTGATCCTTGAATACATGTGGATTTTTAGACTTATGACTTTTATACTTGGCATCCAAATTGCTTGGAGGGGGAAAGGAATGCATGGATGGACATGAATGAAATGGAGTTCTTTTGGATGATTGGAATGTTCTCAAAGATGTGTGCCTTTTCTGACCTTGCATAGAGGACGAAGGGATATAAGGACCTAGGATGGATGGAAAGTATGATGGGGAAGGTGTATGCTTTGATTTTGATGGAGGGATACCAACGTCTTGAGGAATTTCACTGAGGCCATGACCCTTAATATTTTCTTTGATATTGAGGAGTTCTTTCTTGTGAAGGTCTACTCCTTTTCCTTTATGAATATTTTGACTTGTAGGATACTCTTTTCTTTGGGAAGAAGACGCGAGTCCATTATGAGGTGGATATGATATGAGAGAAATAATGAGATCTTGAAGTGGATCAGATTGTACCAAAGTGGAAGAACCCATTATGCATGTCGAGGGTTCATGAACATCTTGCACTAACACGTTAGAATCATGAGGGGGATTAGGATCATGAGGGTGACTAGGATTGTGTAGTGGACATGGTTCAATGACTGGCTCTTCAAGAGATGGAATGGGAAAAATAATGGGATCATCAAAAGAAATGTGATCTTGGAGTGTATATGGAGCATTAAGACAAGGAGATGGAGGAACAAAAGGATCTTGTGGAGGATTTAAAGGAATAATTTGATCTTGACAAGGAGGAAGATCATTGGAATCCTCTTTAAAGGTGCTTTGCTCTTGACTTTTAATGGGATCATCAGAAAAGATGGAAGGGATATCTTGATCTTTCTTAGGAAGTGGAATGTCAATGGGATTTGAAAGGACATTTTTTTCATGAAATGGAAGGGGATCGTTTGGGATTGGATGGACTAGGATATCTTGATCTTTCTCGGGGAATGGAGTGTCAATAGGACTTTGGATAGGATGGACAAGAATAGGGGAATCGTCATGAGTGTTTGGGAAGAGGGGATCCTGGTCAATAATTGGATGGGATGATAAGGTTTCAAGATCTTGATCTTGATCTGTTTCAAGACATGTTTCTGCATGTTCTAAATTATCCTCTTGACATGGGGTTAGACTTTGGATATGCATGGGGGATTCTAACAAGGGATAAATCCTTTGGCATGAAGGAAATGCAATTTGAACATTTGTGATGGATTCTGGCAAGGAATCAATGCTTGAACATGAGGAAGAGGGACTTCGAATGGGGTCCTCTAAAATAGGTAATGGCAATAAAGTGCATGGTGGCATTGGGTCTTGTATTTCTGAAACATGACAAGGATGTGCATCATGAATTGGATTATCGTGGCAATCAATTATGGATAGCCCTTGGGTAATTTCATCCTTGGGTGTATTGTTTGATGAGGACAATATGGAAGGTTCTTGTGAAACTTCTAGAGGTGTAGGGATAGATGCCTCTGGAGAGTCAATTTGCTTGTGGGGGGATGAGGCATTGCTAGACATAAGTGTATTATCTTGATCTTCCTCAAAGAATTCACTTGGCAGTTTCCTTAAGATCATTGCAATAAAGCCACCTTTCTTTCGAGGTTTTGACATAGTTGTATCTAAAATTTGAACTTGTTTGGCAAGGAGTTGGTTCTGATCTGATGTCATGTTTTGATATTGGACTTGGTTCAATTGTTCTGACATGTTTGAAACTTGGGTTGGTGTGTGCTGCAACCTTTGTTTTTGAATGTTTGGTTGTGGTTGTTGACATTGATATGTTGATTGAACTTGTTGATATTCCACCATTGGTTGAACTATTTGTTGACATTGTATAGTTGGTTGGACATATTGTTGAAATTGGACCATTGGTTGTATTGGTTGAAAATCTGATTGATAGTAAACACCTTCTTTTTCTTGTTGTGGAGGCACATAATGTTGAAATTGATGTTGTCTCCTTTCTTGAAATTGTTTCATCATCTCTATTTGGGAGAGGAGAGCTGGTATGTCTGATCGTTCAAGAAGAGATCTTACATCAATTGGCTCAATCTTTGGATTTTGACCTAGAAATTTTTGAAACATTTTGGACATTTGTGATCTATTCTTCTGAATGTTTTTCACTCTTTGTTCCAAAATCTCATTTTCTTGAGCTAGTTTATCCTCTAGTTTTTGTATTTGGAGACTTGTTTCATCATAAAAAGTTTGATCGATATTGCCTTGTTGTTGGGTTGAATAGAATTGTGATTGCCTTGGATTAAAATTCGATTGCATTGTCGGTTGATATGTCAAACTTTGTTGCATCATTGGTTCTTGGAACCTTGTTTCAATAGACATGTCACTATGCAATGTTTTTGGGATTTTTGATTTTAAAAGGATGATGTATGATATGCAACTAAATGCCAACTAAATAGACGGAAATGCAATCTATGGCAAGAATGCAACCTATGTTTTTGGTTGTTTTTCAAGATTTTGACAAACTTTTTGGAATGCAAATCTAAAAGAGACCCTTAGGAAATTGAAATGATGTCTAGAACTCAAAGGACAAAAGGACCAAGTGACAAAAGGAAAAATTGACAATGTCTCACCTATATGCTTGGATACTAAGCTAGGTTTGACAAAAATGATATTGATGACAAAAGGACAAAAGCTTGATAAGGTCTAGACTTCCTAACATTGACTTAGGGTTTATCAAAGATTTGGATTACTCAAGTATGACAAAACCTAGTTTTGACACTATATGCAAAGGGACAATTACTATGCAAGTGACCCTAATATGATATGATAATGACCTAATCTTAATGAAGAGACCTAGGGTATGCAAATGCAAATGTATGACAATGGTATTACTCTAATGCAAGAGGACACATGCAAACGGATGACCCTTATTGATATGCAAAGGAGTATGACCTAGGTGAAACCTAATCTTGGTACTTGACAATGAACTTTGCAAAATGCACACCTAGGATGAACCTAAATCTAAGTGACATGAATGTTGAGACAAGATTTTGAAAAATGTTTGACAACCATGTTTGAAGGTGTTTTTGAATTTTGTTGGATGAAATACTCTTGTGTTTAACCTTGTTTTGAATCAATTTGTCTTGTTCTTGAAATGAAATGCAATTTAACTTTTGACAAGCAAAGAAGACAAGATATTTTCACTTAGACTCAAGACAATCATGCTCATTGACACATTTCTTATGGTAGGCAAGGACATTAGGTACTTGAGAGGTAGACTCATTATGGGATTCAAGGAGAATACATAGATGCTTGACCCCACGGGCTCCCCTCCACAACACTCACTTC
The DNA here is from genome assembly GCF_030272615.1 of Cryptomeria japonica. Lineage (NCBI taxonomy): Eukaryota > Viridiplantae > Streptophyta > Pinopsida > Cupressales > Cupressaceae > Cryptomeria > Cryptomeria japonica. The sequence continues at coordinate 607,287,271 of NC_081412.1, read as the reverse complement.
TCATGGCAGCCAAGCATCAGTCCCCATGGAAATCTCCCCGTGGCGAACTTAGTATCTCTTCCAAGTATCTGAACTTGTCCTTCTCAAGCAACTAGAAGGGTTTTTGGCCTCTAAATACAAGGTGTTTAGTAAGGATTTCTGTTAAGCGCTACTCCTTGGTGTCATGCAAGCGTGATTGAGACATAGGCCCACCAAGATACCAAACAAATGTAGTCACGCAAGCACAATTTAGACTGTGAGGTCCTACTTAGATGTTGATATGAGAAAGAGTTCAAGGGTCATCACTTCCCAAGTAACTACAATTCCCACGTAACCCTTCCTTCAAAGCTTTCACCCATCAGGTATTTATTTATAGTGAGTTAGAATGCCAGGGTACTCTGGCTGTGCTCACTTTGGGTCGTTCCCTTCTCACGATTATCACTTGCTTGCAAAAGCTAATGGTTGGGAAGGTAGGCCCTCTAAAGGTGACACTCAATCAAAAACACGAGCATGGTATCGAAGATCTAGATTTCTAATCACCCTAAGAAGGATGAGAGCATACTCTCCTACTCCAATGTCAAACTCAACAATCAAAGCAAACATACATTTATTCCATCCTATTTAGAAATCATACTAGGTGCCTAAATATTAATTGCAAACACAAAGTTTAGTTGTAGTCCAAGGCAACCTGCAAAACCCAAGTCAGAAGTTTGATATGTTTAGTCTTCGACTATCGAATCTGCATAAAACATGTTAGTAGTTTCATTTGTTGTCTTTGTCATGCGTATGCCAAGGGGCTGACAGAGAATCAGTACCAAAAACCAAAAAGCAGAAAACAAAATGCAAAACAAAACAAATTTTTAAGCAAAACACTGCATTTTTACCTCTGTTTCTGGACTTTACACAGGCATAGAACTCATGACACAGGCACAGAACTCATGACACAAGCACAGAATGCCCTTAACACAGGCGCAAAATGCATGACACAGGTGCAGGTTGTCTTACACAGGCGCAAAAGTTCCCAGAAAACCCTGCATTACCCTATTTCTTGGGTTTTTGACCTGCAAATCAACTTAAAAGGCACTCAAGACATGGTTAGATGGTTAGTTCACATTGGGTTCACCAATTAATGTAGCTAGGAATTCGGAAATCATCACAAGCAAATATATACTAATCTAGCTCAATCACAAAAGCTCAAATGTAATGATCTATCCTAAACACACTCAATAGAGACATGAAATGTAAAACATTCAAAACTAAAAGCTAAGAAAATGAAAGGTAGATCTGAATGCTTCCTTCATGTGGCTCCATTGTCCTTCTTTCTTCTTCAAATAGCCTTTGTTTGTGGATCTCACCTTCAAGTGCATACACATGAGATGAAAGCAAGTAGATAATGGCACAAGAGTACTCAAAGAGTGATTGATTTGACAAAGGATTAGAAATTCGATAATCTGATTATTCTCATTAGATGGGATTGAAGAAATTCATCCAATTTATAGAGAAATTGGAGAAAAAGATCAAATTAGCATGATTCCATTCAAATGGAAATTGCCAATCAAAAATGTCAATTATGACAATTTATGACAAATTATGCACTTTCTATGCAAAATTTGATTGATTGATAATTCATGACAATTTATGACAAATTTCTATGTCAAGAATTGATTGATTATCAATTATGACAAATTATGACAAATTATGACAAATTTCTATGTCATTCCCATGAAATTAGGAGAAAAATTGAAATTAGAAATTAGGAAATTAGAAAATTGAAATTGATGAAAATTAGGAATTAGAAATTGATGGAAAATAGGAAATTAGGTAAATTAATTAATAATTTGTCATTTATTAATTAATTCACAAAAAGAGGAATAATTAGCCAATTAAATGAACATTTAATTGCTATGAGAAGACTTAGGATAAATAAATAATTTATTAATCCTAGAGAGAGAAATGACAAACAGGGTTAAATGATTAAATCAATAAACCTTAGAAGATGAATTAGCAATGCAAGGATGACAATTAGGTCTTGATGAAGGATAATTAATGTCGATTTGATTATGATTTTAATTGGCAGAGGATCAATGCTGATAAATGATTTGATTGATAAATGTGCCAATTGACGAGGAACAATGACTAATTGATCCAAATTGACATAATTGAGACAGACAACGATTGATGGCAAATTGATCGCAAAATGACAAAATTGACAAGAGGACAAGGATCGATGACAAAATAGATTGCAAGACGACAAGATTGAAAATGACCACGATCGATGACAAATCGATCACAAAATGACAAGATTGGAAAACAACAAGATCGAAAAGAGGACAAAACCCTAATTAGGATTGACGATGTCCAAAATGATAAGATTGATGATAAGATTGATAAGAGGAAAAAACCCTAATTAGGATTGACAATGTCCAAAATGATGAGAAAATGAGCACGCACATTGATGCGATAGGATAAGATCAACCAAAATCATGACTAGAGATTGTTGTCGACAAGACCAAATTTGAGAGCGAGATAAATGAAGAATGCAGAAGAATGACTCGATGCTCGCAAATGATAAAGACCAAATGCGAATCATAGGAGAAATGTTAATGCGACGCAAAAAACCCTAAAATAAGGCAATGCGCAAATGTTAAAGTACGACTCCGCAAGCATTGACCATTTTTAGACGTCTACACCTGTGTCATCCAAAAACTGAAGATGAGAGTAGGGAGGTAGAGCATTGCTCCAACTCCAGCCTTGAATAAGACCATGTCTCACTTGGGAAGTGAGAAATCTGCCAAGACCTTCAGCCATTAGAATAAATAAATAGGGAGAAAAAGGGTCCGCTTGCCAAAGCCCCTGTGAAGCACTGAATAACTCTGAGGGTTCCCCATTAATAAGAACTGAGAAGGAGGTAGAAGTCACACAACTAAGAACCCAATTCACCCACTCTCATCCAAAACCAAAATTTAAAAGGATCGTCTATAAAAAATCCCAAGTTACCCTATCATAAGCTTTGGCCATGTCAAGTTTAATAAACATAGCCTTCTCCTTAGAGGAAGCCATCGAATGAATAGCCTTCATTGCTATCACAAATCCATGAAGGATCTGTCTTCCATCAATGAAACCACCTTTCTCCTTAGAAACCAAAGTGTAGAGGAGAGGTTTGAGTCGTTCAACAATAAATTTAGTGATTATCTTGTAGACAACATTACATAAAGCAATAGGCATGTACTGATCCAAACTATTAGCCCCTCCTTTCTTAGGAATGAGAGCCAAGAAGGTAGAATTCATAGTTTTGAGCATTTGTTTATTCCTATGATATTCTTGAACCACATCTAGAAGATCATACTTTATAATCTCCTAAAATTCCTGAAAGAACTCAATAGGAAACCCATTAGGACCAGGAGCCTTACCTCTTTTTCATTTGAAACACAACCCCCTCAAGTTTAGACAACAAAATGGGGTGCAAGAGAGAATCATTCATTTCAACAGAGACAAGAGGGGGAATACAATTCAAGATGGCCCTCTTTTCCACCATAGCTTCAAGATCCTCTTTGGTAAACAAATTAGAAAAATAAATGATAGCTTCCCTAGAAATTTATTTTTTAGATTAAAGATGAACCCCTTTTGAAGATATGAGAGAGGTAATAGAGTTACCATACCTCTGAGCCTTAACAAAATTATGAAAAAAAGTTGTGTTTCTATCACTTTCTTGGAGCCAATCCACACGAGACTTTTGTTTCCAAAAAATATCCTCATGCAACTGCCACTCTTATAAGTCCTTAAGAGCAAGGAACTCGGCCATACTGGGCTCCACAGTCATCCCTTGATCCCTAATTTGATGCGTAACCTCATCCAGCTTGGATTGAGTTGTCATCTTGTGTCTATGCAAATTCCCAAAACATTGTTTATTCCACCTCTTCAACCTATATTTCACATGTTGTAATCTCCTCCCAAAGGTGTACATAGCCCGCCCATGGGTAGGCACCCCTTCCTACCACCAATCAACCATAAGATCCTTCAATGATTGATCACGAAGCCACATCAATTGGAATTTGAAAGAGGGATTTTTGGAGATTCTAGAAGATATAATAGAAATCTTAATAGGCCAATGATCAGAACCCCTCCAATCAATAATTTCTGAACAGGTGGACCACCTATCATGCACCCAATAGAAGGAAACCAAAAATCTATCAAGCCTTTTAGAGATAGCCTCAACACCACTCCTCCTATTATTCCATGTAAAGACACCATTAATTGGCTTCACATCAATGAGATTCAAGAGACCAATATTATCCTTGAGTAAATTTGAGGAATGATCAAGCTTTAATAACCCACCTCGCTTTTCCTCCAAACTAGTAACGACATTAAAATCTCTAGCCAAAATCCAAGGGAGAAAAGGATCTTGAGCCCAAACAAGATTGATGTGAGCCCAAAGATGTGACTTACCCACAAGATCAGTAGGAGAATAAATATTAGAGAAGAGGCATCTTTCTCTAGTCTCAAAGCTAGAAGCGACCATAGAAATGGAAGACCTTCTAGAAAACCACCACAAAGGGGAAACTTTCCTCGAGTTCCAGAAACAAGAAACCCCCCTAAACTGCCATGAGAGCTCACTCCTTGCCAAAGGCCCTGGGGCCAGAAATTGTAAGCACAACTGGCCAAACCATCCACTGAAAGCTTGGTTCTTGAATAAAAACAACATCAGGAGACTCAGAGTCAATTAATCTGCGAACAACCTTCTGTTTAAGGATGTTGTTCAACCCCCTTGCATTCCATTCCATGAGAGCACAATCATTTTTGTGGTTGATAGAAGTGGGAATCAATGGGCTTCACAGACCCCGACTCAACCAAAGTATCACCAATAAGATTAACCTTTTCGTGATCCGTTTTATGCTCACTCCTTAAAGGTTTGTCTAAAGATCCCTTTTTGAGGGTCTTCTGCTGCAAGCCTAAAAAAGATGAGGCTTTATTACTCTTCACAGAATCTAAGGCCACTATAGTGGAAGGAGGAGTAGATGCCATGACCACTGTACCTCCAGGGACTTGTGACCCACTGAGATCTTTGTTGTCCTGTACATGGGAAGGCAAATCCATAACCAATTGAACATCCTGTTGATTCTCCAAAGATAGGGCGCGACCCTCTTTCTTTGAATCCCCATCCAACACCTCATGTTGAAACTGGGCACCCAAGGACATTTCAACTGGAACTCATTCCTCTTGGACCAAATCATCTAGAACATCAAACCCGTTTAGGGTGACATCATTTTTCCTATCCAACCGGGTTCTCTTCTTTCCTTTGCCTTTATTATGAGGTTTGATAGGAATGAAGCGTTCTTTATCAACAGGACCATAACGCATAGGGGCTTTCCCCTTATCTTCCCCCATAATAGAGTGAGGAGGATCATAAATGACCAATTTAGAAGATTTATTTCTGGGACATCTTTGTTGTAAATGATCATATTCATGACAAATTCTGCATCTAAATGGAAAGGTCTCATAGTCCAGTTGTTGGGTCCAAGAAGATGTCCCCAAACAGATTTCCATAGAGTCTGGCAAAGGATTATTTAAATCAACTTCTACACATATGCGAGCGTAGGAAATTACCTTTCGATCTTGAGTTTGTGAAGCCGAACCCACAGGTTTACCAAGAAGCAATAAAATTGATTGAAGAATATCTTCTCTCCAGAATTCTAACAGAAGCCTCGACAATCGGATCCACACAAGCACATGAGAGGGAAGCTCCTTAGTAGAATTAAAGCCAATATGCCAAGGTTTGATAAAGAGTCCCACGTGGTTGAAAAAATAAGGGCCACCCTCAAAAGCCTTGTTCATGTCCGCCAGGTTGGAAAAAATAACCAGAAAATAGTTATTGGCTGCCATAAGTAGCTCCATATCTCCTTCAGGATTCCAGACATGACATGCCCAAGACTCTAAAATAGGTATATAGAGGTGAAGACCGATGAATTTGCATAGGAGAGCATGATTGCACCAATATTCAACATCCTCCAAAATTTGCTCAGGTTGAATAACCAGAATTGGATGATCTTGGGATCTCTCCAAACAACCATTCACCTTTTTCATGTGAAAAGGATCTTTTGAAGAAGAGATGCTTGCCCTTGATTGGCAATTACTAATGCGTTCCTTTCCACATGCATACATCAAATGAGACAGATCTGCCATATCCAGATCTCCAGAGATCATTTGAGAAGAGAACAATCCTCTATTCTCCATGGACCTAGAGAAAATACCAAAAAAAAAGAAAAAGAAGAGGGGCAGAAAACCCAACTCCAAAATCCGGCACACCCCCAACGACAACCCAAAGCAGAAGAAACAAAAAAGGGTTTCAAAAAAACCTTGCGGCAACCCAAAAAACCTGACCATGGGAAAGAAAAAACCGACCCCCAGCACGCAAGTAACCCCCCCTCCTCGGAACGAAGCAAATAGAGTGCACGACATAGGCTAGGGCACATCGGCCCTAGCATGACACCCATGCAAACACAAAGCCATCCTCAAAAAACTCCTCGGCTTTGTATTACTTTAACCACCATAATATTTGTGCATTTTGTACGAAACCTCAAAATCTTCACCATTATTATTATTATTATATTATTACTACTACTACTACTACTACTACTACTACTATTATATTATCAATTTTATGAGTCATGTTAGATAGAAGAGATAAATTGAATGAGGTCAAAGTTTTTAAATAAAAAGAAGAATTAATAAGTGGTGACTCGCACGTGAGATCATAAATTATTTGAGCACATGGTGTAGGAGAAAAGAGAAGATTCTAGAAACGAAATCAAATTTAGATTTTAAATGCATGGTCAAATGTAACTGCCACTATGACAAGTTGTAAGGAATATGTCTTGCTTGAAAATATATTCTTTTTTTTTGGGAAAGAATCTCAAATTTAAATTTTGAATGCATGGTCAAGTGTAACCCCCAACAATCATTTTTGCATGAAATTAATTTTGAAATTTCTTATTTTCTCAATATGACAATTTAGCACATGTCATAGGAGGAAATGAGAAGGTTCTAGAAGAGAATCTCAATTCAAATTTTTGCATATAACCCCCACTATGACAATTAATCATTTTGTATGGAATTATTTTGAGAAAAGAATATGGAAATCAAATAATTGTTTTGGTAGTGGGAAATGGTTCTCTTTTTCTATATATTGACTACTAGATTTCGAAAAAGGGGAGTTCATTTTTGTTTCTATGTGATGAAATAGGTTTTTGAATTAGTTTCAAATTTATGTTAGTTGTAGGAATAATTTTGTAGGAATATTGCAAGATTTTCATTACTTCAAGGATTTGGAGAAGATCTTCACCAAGCTACAAAGCAATGATTGAGGAAGGATAGTGGGAAATAGGGGGTGAATCATCAACAAAGTCTTCATTCGACATGTAGAATCAGGTTCCCCTCTTCCATATTGACTTGCATGGATTTTTTTGGAAAAAAAGAGAAAAGAGGGGAGGGATTTTTTATTTTGCATGCATGTTATAATTTCTTTGGGAAAAAAATTTAGAGGATTAAATTATTTTTAAATAGTTATTTCATTTAATTCCGATAGAAGATGGGTTAAATAGAATAGTAGTTTCATTTCCCCACTTAAAAAAAAAGAGAAAAAACAAGAGTATTTTCACCTTGTTTTCAGATTTTTGATAGAAAAATGGATGTGCATATGTTTATGCCTTATCAAATACATGCATATAACTTCTTTCTTTTAAATTCATAAATTAGTAGTTTTCTTCAAAAAGGGTATATTCAAATGTACATATTGCTTAGATTCATATATGTGGGAAACCCTCATTTCTTTGGTAATCAATTATTTATTATTTTGAAGATTTTAAAAATATATATATATTTATGTTGGTTAAGAATAAATTTAAGTATATAAATAAATAAAAATAAAAAATTATTTATTTTGTTAAATTAAAATTGTATTCTAAAGTTGATTGTAGATTTTTAAGTTATTCATTTAAGGTTAAGTTTACCTTACTTTTATATATATGATCAACATTATATATATATATGATCAACATTAAATTAAATAAATTTACTTAAAAATAATAATATTAATATGCAATGAATTATTATGTTTTTTTTCTAAAAAAAAAATTAATTAATTAAATTTAAATTTAATCTTTTAAAAAAAAATATAAACTAAATAAAAGTAGTTTGAGTTTCAAAATGGGTGGGAAGGAGTTGGTAACACACACGGCTGCATTGATTGCTCTTTAAATAGAAACTAGCCCATATACATAGTAAAGTGCTTGTGTGGCTTATTGGTGGAAAGGTAAAATAGGTAGTGGGTCAGGAGTTCTTTATTTGAATATAATTTATTTTGGTTACTAAATTTTGATTAATTAAATTAAATTAAATTTATTTTACTAGTTAAGAATAATTAAAATTTATTATATTATAAAAATAAATTATTTTTATTTTGGAGTTATTAATTAGAAATTGTTTTATTAAAATAAAAATATTGTTTATAATTAAAATCTATTTATATTATTAAAAAATAGTAATAATAATAATTAACATTTAGGTTATCCAGATAGTTGAATCAAAATTATATAATTTGAGTTTTTAAAGTAATTAAATCTATTTGTATTATTAAAATTAATTTGTACATTTGATAATTAAAATTTATTATATTGAATAATTTTAATAGTTGAAATTTATTACATGATTAAAATTTATTTTCTAAGGTTAGTAAAATTAATAAAAGGGATTTATTCTTAGTGAATAGTAACTTTGTTGTTTAATAATGACTCTAACTCATGTAAGTGGTCCTCTTATTGGAATTTAATTAAGTTGCAAATTTGGACTTCTCCTTTAGCAAGAATCTTATTTCTAAAAGAGTTTATCATCTCCTCAATGATGGGAAAAGAGGCCCATTGAAAGGATAAATATTGCATGGGGCAAAAAGGGTCAATTGACACATGTGGAATTTCAATAGATGATAAGACATTAAGAGATCTTTTATCTTGAACTAATCTTTCTTAGGATGTAGATATACCAGTTAAATCTTCCTATTAAGTAAATTAGCTTAACTTAAGAAAATAAAAGAACAAGAAAAATGATATTTCATCAATGATACACTTATAGTATTGGATCTTTTCATCAAGTATCACTAATTAGTCTCAAACAAATCCTAGTAGAAAATAGATTCCCACAAGTTATTCTATATATTTCAAATATTTAGTTCTTTAATTATTGGACTTGAAAACTACCTTTTTGTATTGTTCAATTTAGCACAAGTATTAAAGGTTAAAAGTATTTACCTCCCAAGTAAATATGTTTATATTCATGGTTACCCCCTTTTATGTATTTCAAGCAATATGAATTAATGTTTAGTTAAGGTTTATCTCAATTGAATAAGTTGGATATTTGATTGTCTCTTCACCCAAAATTAGTTTTCAATATATAGAATATACAAGGCATTTTAGATCTATCTTTTAGCTTTAAAGAAACAAATTACATTTATATTGCAAAGAAAGATGAATCAAATTAACATTTAAACTTGGTGATGAATTACATAGTTAAAATTTCCATAGTGATATAATCAATTTTGTAAGAAATAGTATTAATTAGGATGCTAAGAAGTTTATTTGAAAACCAAATTATTCCAATCCATGAAAACCAAAATAATTTTAGCAAATGAAAATGAAATAAAAAATAAGATCCTTTTTTCATAAGAATATTATACTTGACTTTTTTCATCTCTAAAGGATATAGCAATGAACCTTTGAACCAATTCTGAATTAGTAAACCAAACACCGCCAAACAATACCACCAAAGCTCCCCTTAAGGAGTAAAATCAATAGCAATATATATCTCTCCCCCTTGATGTCAATTACCTATTTTTCATATAAATCTCTCCCCCTTTAACATTAATGCCAAAGATATTACATAGATATCAAACAAAATATGAAATCCCAAATCACGAGGCTGACTACTCCTCCTGAGTAGTAGCATAACTTCATCAATCCAGAGAAAAAGATAGCACTGATAATGCATACCGGATTGATACACATCTGTATCATTTAGGTCTCCACAGGAGGGGTAGAAACCCCCAATCTATCTCTCTAATGCTCAAATGATTCCCGGGAAAAAGGTTTAGTGAAAATGTCTGCTATTTGTTCTTTAGTGTTCACATAAACCAATTTGACTTCTTTTGCTTCCACCTTCTCCTTCAAAAAGTTATATTTTATTGATATGTTCTTGGTCTTGGAGTGAAATACTAGATTATTTGATATGTCAATAGATGCAGAATTATCATAATGAATAACAACAGGATCATTACAATTTACTCGTATATCCTTCAACATCTACTTCATCCATAAAACTAGAGTGCAATTGGTTGCTGTTGCGACATATTCAACTTCAACAGTAGATAAAGAAATGCATGACTACTTCTTGTTGATCCATGAAACTAGCTTCTTCCCAAGAAAGAATGCTCCACTAGAAGTGCTCTTCTAGTCATCAACATCTCCTACCCAATCTGCATCTGTATATGCACATAAAGTGAAGTCATCATCTTTAGGGTACCATAAACCATATTCAGTTGTTCCTTGCAAATACCATAATATCCTTTTTACTGCACTTTCATGATTTTCTCTTGGGTTACTTTGGTATCTTGATACAATACTAACTGCATTCATTATATCCAATCTAGTTTGAGTTAAATATAGCAAACCACCAATCATAGATTTATATCTTATAGGATTTACCGATGGGGATACATCTTTAATTGACAACTTTTCACTTGTAACCATAGGAGTACTAACTGCTTTTGAGTTTTCCATACCAAATTTCTTCAATAATTCCGTTAGATATTTAGTTTGATAGATAAAGATGCCTTTGTCAGTCTAATTAATCTGCAAACCTAGAAAAAATCTTATTTCACCAGTCATAGACATTTCAAATTCATTATTCATATTGTTAGAGAATTCCATGCATAATTTATCTTCACCTCCAAAAATGATATCATCAACAAATACTTCAATAATCAGAATATCATCATTAGTGATCTTATAATATAGGTTACTATCAACATTACCTTTTGTAAAATTAAGCTTCAAAAGATACTTATCCAACCTTTCATACCAAGCTCTAGGAGCTTATTTTAATCCATATAGGGTTTTCCTTAAGCTGCAAACCATGTTTTTATCATCTGTTAGTGAAAATCCATTAGGTTTCTCAATAAAGACTTCCTCTTCAAGTTCTCCATTCAGAAATGCACATTTAACATCTATTTGATAGACCTTATAATTCTTATAGGCTGCATAGGCAAGAAATAGTCTAACAACTTCAATTCTAGCTACTGGTGCAAAAGTTTCACCATAATCAATTCCTTCCTTTTGAGAATATCCTTTGTAGACCAATCTAGCCTTGTTCCTTATAACTTGTCCATACTCATTCATTTTGTTCCTAAGAACCCATTTAGTTCCATAGCTTTCATCCAACACTAATCTTTACAAGCTTCAATTACAGATGCTAGTTCAATCTGAGAAATAAGACATACCTCTTCACTTGCCAATCTTCTTCTTGTCATAACTCCCTTGTTTTTGTCTCCAATGATCTGATCTCTAGAATGATTTATCCTTACATACCTTGGTGTTTTATGATTTTCAGGTTCTCTATGCTGCCCTTCAGTTATAGTTGAATTTTTCTGATGATGTCGGTGTAACTGGTTCAATATTTTGTTCTGGTGCATGCATTACCAGATCAGTCATGATCATTTCACGGCTAGTTCTCTGTCATAATATTTAGCTTGTTCTTTATGCTTCTCATCCACCTTCACATTAGTTCTCTCAACAATTCTTTGCAATCTTTTGTTATAACATCTATATGCTTTTCTTTTAGTTGAGTAACCAAGAAATATGCCTTCATCACATCTAGGATCAAAATTTCCAATTGAATCATCTCTTTTGATATAACACTTACTTCCAAATTTTTTGAAATACTTAAGAGTAGGGGAATGACCAAACCATAATTCATAAGGTGTCTTACTGGTATCTCCTTTGATATGAACTCTATTGAATGTATAAAATGTTGTACTTACTACTTCTCTCCAGTAGATATGAGGAAAATTAGCTTCCATCATCATGCTTCTGGCTATATGCAAGATGGTTATATTCTTCCTTTCCACAATACCATTCCGCTGAGGTGTCCAGGGTGCAGATAATTGTCTCCTAATTTCATTTTTCTCACAATAGTTGTTGAACTCATATAATGTGAATTCACCTCCTTGATCTGATCTCAGACACTTGATTTTTATCCTAGTCTCTGTCTCAACCATAGCTTTAAAGATATTGAATTTCTCAGAGGCTTTAGATTTCTCCCTTAGAAAAGAAACCCACATCATTATAGAATAGTCATCAATGATTAACATGAAATACCTATCTCCTTGAAAGCTCTTTGTACTAGCAGGACCACATAGGTCAGTATGAATCAAATCAAGAATATCATTAGATTTATCGGGTATGCTCTTAAAAGAAGTTTTGACTTGTTTACACATTTGAAATTCCTTACATACTAGATTATGAGGCTTCACAATCTTAGGTAAATCTCTAATTGCCTTAGTTGAACTGATCTTTACAATGCAATCAAAATTTACATGACACAAACTTTTATGCCATAGCCAAATTTCATCAATGTGTGCAATCAAACATGTCTTTTCACTAGAATTCAAGTAAAAGATGTTACCTTTTATCTATGTACTGGTTGCAATCTCCAATCCTGATTTGTTCATGATTTTGCACTTTCCATCCTTGAATTGTAATTGAAAACCTCTCTCTACCAAATCTCCTACACTCAAAAGATTATGCTTTAGACCTTTAACATAATAGACATTTTCAATGTTATGCTTACCATTCAATGAAATTATTCCCCTTCCTTTTATCATGCATGCTTTGTCATTACCAAATCTGACTTGACCACCATCAAATTCTTGGAGGGATAGAAACTTCCTTTTGTCTCCCGTCATATGATGAGAACATCCATTATCTATTACCCATTCATCTTTGTCTTCAACTTTTGCTGCAAGGGCCTTTTCCTCATTTTTGATAACTGGTACCAGATCATCTTCCTTTATAGCATAGAATACCTAATCTCTTCCATTGCTGGATCCACTAGTTGATTCTCTTGCTGGTTCATCTTCTGAGTCATCAGTTACTCCTTCCTCATCAACATAGTAGCATGATTTATCTTTATTTCTCTTGTGCTTATGCTTGATCTAATAAGTAGGGTTAGGCTTAAAATATCTTCTTGCTCTTTCCTCCAATTGTGAATTTCTTTCAGGACATCTAGATGTAAAATGATCTATCTTATTACATGCAAAACATTTGAAAGGAGATTTTCCTTCATACTTACTTCCTGTCGGACCTTTAGGAATTCTTCTAGCAAATAGGGCTTCAAGTTGATCAAGATCTTCATCTTCTTTCCTTATCTCCTCCAATTCATTTGTATATAAAAATTTTCAATCTTGCTTGCTAGTTGATGATGTAGATGCCTTGAATGCACCATCAGTCTTTGCAGTTCCGAGAGGACCAAATTCTTTAAGCTCAAAAGAAGATATCTTCCCAACAAGAGTATCTCTATTGACAAAAGTATTAGGCATAGCTATAAGCTCATTAATTGTAGTTACCTTCATCTTATATGCTGGTGGCAAAACCTTAATACTTTTGAAACAATTTCTTCCTCGGTTAGAGATCCACCACAATACTGAATTCCCAATACAATTTCATTTATCCTTTCCATGAATGCAGAAATTTTTTCATCTTCCTCCATATTCAAGTTTTCATATCTTATCTGGTAACATTCAAGTTTTCATATCTTATTTGGTAACATTCAAGTTTTGCAATCTTAACAGTGGAATCACCTTCATTCATAATCTCCAACTTGTCCCATATAGCTTTAGCTGATGATTTATCTGATAATTCCATGATTTGCTGGTCTAATAAGCCACTTAAGAGGACTTCTCTAGCTTTGTAGTCATTTTCAATATTCTTATCCAAGTATGTCAGTACAGGATTGCTAGATGCAGGATTATAAGGAGTGTACCCTTTCTGAGTACTTTCCCAAATTTCCTTCCCAATGTATCTTAAATGAGTCTCCATTCGAACTTTTCATAATCCATAATTTCTTCCATCAAGCCTAGGGGTATCCCTCCGGAAAACAACAGGTGAACTATTAGCTGCCATAGGATCTTCCTCAAGCAGTTAAGATTCTGCAAAAAGAGGACCAGACTCTGATACCAATTGTTAGGATAACCAGTGGACAGCTGAGAGGGGGGGGGGGGGGGTGAATCAATTGTCAATCAATGATGAGAAATTAAAGAACTTACAACCTTTTACTGGAATGAAAGAAAACATATATTGGAATAGTAGATTAAGCATTAAAGCATAACATTAAATTAGAGAATCAATACCATGCAACCATACCACATAACACCATGATTTGTACGTGGAAAAGGTAAAGGGAAAAATCATGGTGAGAAACCCTAACCGCAGTCAGGTGATACTTCTGCAGTAAGTATGTGATTACAATAGGCTTGCACATGCAGGAAGGCACACTGCCTAGAGCACACTGCTCATCACAATGGAGTCTCATTGACTACAAAAGAGGTTAGCCACGTCAAAAAAATTGGACAACAATCTGAAAAGATGAATTGCCAGAGATAGCATCAAACATGCCAGATTACAGTTCCAGTTAAGCTGAATACCAAAGGTCTAAAACCTCTTGCATAAACCCAACTCGATCACCTATGATCGACCAAATCCTCTTCTCATATGATTATTACATTATTCTCTCTGTGCATATGATCTACAATGATATCTAACATATATTTATATAAAACTGGGATCTAAACAATTAGGTCAACCACCCAAATGATAATACAATAAATTAATTACATAAGGCCGAAATAAAATCATAAATCATGTTGGATTGGGTCCAAATAAATATCATCCAACCAATAAAACATTCTGGAGATGCATCAAAAAGATCCAACAACACGTTTCATGAAACCGATCCATAACCTAGATAGCACCGGACCTAAATATATCCACACATGCTAAAGAAATGATTCCAATCAGTTGAGGAACGAACATAATCACCATCAGCATCTTGAATCCCTTCTAGAAGTTGCACCAACACCACTTATGTGTAATATCAAGAATCTTCATTAAAGCTCCGCCGATGAAACCCTTACCGAAATAAGAAAGCAAGCTTACTAGAGTATAAGATAGCACCCAATCATTAGAACAATACCAACTGATTGTAACACACTTCAGAAGCATATGAACCAACCATACAAACTTATTCCATCATTCAGATCATATCAGAAATAATCAACTGACAACCTTCCCAATCCAAACCTTCTACCGAAAGCCGGTAAACAGTCATCAAAGCTAGCGTTGACATCAATGACAAAACATCAATGCAACACATAATCAATTCCTTTATATTGCCAACACTACTACACTTAATGCCTAATAAAGCTACAACAACAATGTCTGTGGCATTGTCCCTCTAAATCGCCAAGGAGAAATAAGGGTCATTTGGAAGTTAAAATCAAAGCGGCGGGTAATCCCCCTTGGATCGATAATCTAAAAAGATAAATCTTAAATGAATTTACTTCCGCTTAGTTAAAACTTAGAAAACCCCATTAGGGTTTGGTCGTGTTATGAATTTGGAAATTTATTTTATCTTGATGATTTCAACAGATGATAATGGATTAAGGGTGACATATTTAATAGGAAATAGGACTTAGTTGTTTTAGGCCACAAGTAGAAGGCCATATTGAGCCTTTTTTCTATAGAGCTACCATCGTGGGTAGCAACCATAGAGAAACTATCTAAGACATTGACCCTAGAAAGGGTTACATACCCACCAAACAATTTACATTAAACCATAGTTAGAAACAAGAACTACATACTTTAAACCTTGATCCCGTGCCGAAATAGGTATGTAGGTAGTCTAGGGATGGAGTTGTCCCTTGTACTTAGCCTTTCGGGGATAGAGATTGGGATTTGGTTATGGGTGAATAGTTGGTTCTCAAAGCTTCTTGGTCTTTTAATCAAATGGTGAAAATACTAATTGAAAGGTTAAAATTAATTCAATGCATACTCAAAAGGAATCCCATATGGATTTGTTTGACTTCCTGAGACTTTAAACTGAATTTTGAGTTGGAACTCAAGCTTGTTTATGTAATTATTTTTATACTCCTAAGGATGGTGACCTCAGTGAACCCCTAGTAGGGGAGTGTAGTCTTTAGAGAGTGGCTCAAGACTCAAATGGTCCCGATGAGTCTAAAGTCTCTGGCCAGAGCATATCCTATTCTTATGAATAGATGCCTACCCCATTTAGGCATATTCCTATCTTGGATTGGATAGATGAAACCTCTTGTCCCGTATGGACAGATGCCTAACCCGTATGGTTAGATTCCTAACTCATATGGTTAGATGCCTAGTCCTGTATGGATAGATTCCTAACCCATATGGTTAGATGACCATCCTAGTTGGATGGATGCCTATCCCATTTGGATAGATGTACCTAAGTATGTGATTGAATCAAACACAACTAAGAATAAGTAAAAAATAAGAAATGAATATTTAAAAAAAAAAATCAATTGAAATTTTGGGTTAAGTTAAGTGGGTTATTACATCAAGGATGGAAATGAGGGCGGGTGTCTTCCATAACTGATCTACAAGGTCATACTCATTCTTGGTAGATGATGAAGCTGTGGTCTCGGATGGAACGCCTTGCAAGGTGACTTTACCTCGATGGGTTGTGACATTACATTCAGAGTTTTCATCTTTGGAGGATGAAGAGGATGGTCCAATGCCTTTTAAAATAACTTGACTCCTTTGGGTAGAACATTTTAGAGTTTTATCCTTTATGATATGGTAGAAACAAAATTGTCTGTTGAAATGTGGTCAACAGTTGAGTCATAATCATAGGACATCTTAGTATAATTGGCTTGGTTATCTGATTTGGCTTTTCCTTTATCATGTTTAGGATGTAGCTCCTTTAACATCGCACATTCCTCATTGTGTTAGCATTATGGATGAATTGATTATGTGTTGCATTGATATTTTGTCATTGATGTCAACACTAGCTGATATGGATGGTTATCGATAGACAAATTTTGGTTACCAGTAGAAGATCCAGTGTTACTGGCAGAAGAGATTATCTATTGACACTTCCAACATGTTTGGATCAGTGAAGTATATTGGATTTCATGAGTTATATGCTCCATGAGCATGTTTTGGTTAGTTGGTATTGGCTTGGTAATTGGATGTTATCATACACTTTGGTAAACCCTTAACGACACTAATTTAAGGCTTTACCGACAGAGCTTTCATTGAGGAATTATGACAGGATGCATAATTGGTGTTGGTGCAACTTCTTCATGGACTTTAGGATGCTGAAGATGTTCTTTGATTGTGCTTCAAATGCTTGAAGAATTTTCTTTGGCATGGTGGACCCAGAATAGGTCCAGTACCTATCTATGTTATCGACCGGTATCATGCTAGTGTGTACTTTACAAGTTACCTGGCTGATTCAAAATGTTTTATGGATTTGTTATTATTGTTTTGGTCTTCAGCCAACATGGCATATCATTGTAAGTGGAATTATGTAATGATATTATTGTAATATCTTTAGGTGGCCGACCTAATTGGTTTAGGCCTTAGGGTTTGTATAAATAAGAGGTAGAAACTCTTTGTAAAGTACCATGGTTATTGAAAAGGTCACGGTAAAGGAATGTAATGTACGAATATTGTAATATCATTCAGACAAAGGAGTTGATCAATCATTGGTGATCGAATTGGATTCAGAAGAGGATTTAGTCCTCTAGCATTGAGCTTAACCGGGACTGTAATCAGGCATGGTAGATGCTATTTCCAGTAGTTCACTCTATTGGATTGTTGTCCATTTATCTTGAGAAGGTTGTAGCCTCTTTGTAGTCAATGAGACTCTTTTGTAATGAGAAGTATGCTCTAGGCAGTGTGCCTTCCTGCAAGTGCAGACCCCTCTTGTAACACATAATTTCTGCAGAAGTATCATCTGACTGTGGGTAGGTTTCCCACCGTAGTTTTTTCCTTTCCGGGTTTTCCATGTACAAATCATGGTGTTATATGGTATGTTTGACTTGCATTGATTATCTGGTTAATTGTTAAGTTGTATTATTTACCAGTATCTGTTCCTACCAGAATCTGTCTGTGCTTTACCGATACTTGATTTGTTTAAGGTTGTATTGTGGATTAAAAGTTATAATCTGTTAAGAACTGATTCACCCCCCCCCCCCCCCCTCTCAGTTGTTCATCGGTTATCCTAACACATTGGAGGTATGACCATCAACTTCTATGTTTCCCTTGTCAATAATATCTTGTATGACATCCTTTAATCTATGACAATTACTAATTTTGTGTCCTTTGCTCTTGTGATACTCACAATACTCACCATCGTTCCACCACACAGGTTTCACTTTTCGTTCATAAGGTGGATTATCTGGTAGTGTTATGAGCTTGTTTGAAACCAATTTCTTGAATGTTGTTTCAATTGGCTCTCCCAATGGAGTGTATTTTCTTCGAGGCTTTTATGGTATTTGAGTGTTCACTTGATTGTTTTTTGTTTCATGTTTGAATATCATAAAATTAAATCTGATTAGGGGATAAGGACAATCACAAATCTTTAACTAATCAAATATAATCAAACATAACACAATAGAATATCAAATTGAAAGAAATGAAATCTTTAAGGTAAGTAAAAATCCCTATTTTTGATTTGTGCTTCCATTGTTCTTCTCCAAAATTGTGTGGGTGGCTCTCAGGTATTGCACTGAAATTCCTGCATAGATTGGCAATTGCTTTGAAGAGTGTGATCTAGATTGATTTGAGAAAATGATGTTGTTTATATATATTTTCAATATAAATGGGGAGGGATTTTGAACTCACGTCTTGATTGGTAGTCAACTGATTTAGATTGATTAGTGAACTCATATTGATTGATTTGTTAACTCATTTGATTTAGTAGTCAACTAGATTGATTGGCTAGATGACTCAATTGATTAGTTAGTTGACTGATTTGATTGAATAGAAGTCTTCATTTATTGAAGAGGTAAGTGGATTGATTGATCAGTCAGAAAAGGTGATTTGGAGTGAAAAGGGGTGATTAAAGAGTTAAATGAGTTAACTAATTAGTCAACTGATTTGATCAATCAGTTATGATTTCAACATGTGTTGTAGGATTTTGAAATTGAATTTGATTTTCATTTTCAATTTGGATTTGAATTTAGATTTTTGAAAAGTGAAATGCACATGAAATCAACTGAAATTCAGATTTGGTGAAATGTGAATTTGATGATTTGGAGTTAAATGAAATTAATTCAAATTTGAATTTGAGAGAAATGAAATTAGATGGAATTATTTGAAATTTGAGTTTGGGGATTTGTAGGAATAAGTTAATTAATTTAAATAATTGAAATATTAGAAATAAAATTAATTAAATAATAAAAATTATTTAATTAAGGAAATTAATCGTAATTAATTAAATAATATTTAATTAATATTTGAGAAAGGGGGCTGATGATGAATTGATTAATAGATAGAAACTAGTAATTAGTAAGAAAAATGAATAATAATTATTGAGTTAGTTTAGAAGAATAATTAGCTTTATTAAATAATTAAAGAATTACTTAATTAATTAGATGAATAATTAGTGTATGAGTAATGTGACATTTTTAGGTGTCTACACTTGTATTGAATGAACTTGCATCGGGGAAAGTTACTTTTGGTTTTACAACATTTGCATCTACTACCCCATCATTAACTGTGTTCTTATTCTTGTTCCAAAAGCAAGGTTTGTCTTTCACATTTGATTCCTTTTTTGTTCTCTTTGAATATCGTAATGATGCCTTGTTCAATAAAGACTTTCTTTGTTGCCAATCCTTTTTCTATGACTTCCTTGAAGGTAGACAAACAAGCCTTTCTTAGCTCATACCCAATATCCTTGTTGACATTTTGAGTGAACATTTCTACCATTTGTTTTTGTGGGATATCACAAGAGCATCAACTAGAAAGACCTCTCTATCATTGTAAGAATGAAGCAAAAGATTCCCCATTTTTCTGCTTAGTATTGCATAAGGTTGTCACTGACATATCCATTTCTATGCTATATGAGAAGTGTTGTATGAAAGCCTTTGCTAGATCACTCCATGATTTGATTCCAAGTGGAAGTTGGGAGAACCATTCCATAGCTTGTCCACCTAAACTTTGTGGGAACAATCTCATCAAGTATGTTTATTCTCCTGGTACCTCAATGCAAGCTGTGAAAAATTCTCTTATGTGTGCCTTAGGATCCCCTTTACCTCTATACTTGTCAAATTTTGCTGTCACAAAATGTGGAGGAAATGGAGGCATTGGAATGCTTCTATCAAAATGGTAAGGACATATATCTTTCATTGTGTATTATTGCTTTGGTGTATTCATGTTTGCCATTTTCTTTTGCAAATCCTTGATTTGTTGTTGCAAGTCATTCTTGGGTGGTGTCTTTTCACTTTGAGCTAGGCCCATGCCTGAGCCACTAGGCAGAGGAGGGATATAATGCATATATGGATGGTATTGATCATAGATGTGGTCATATGGAGGAGGGACATAGTTGTAGCTTGCATATGGACCACTTGGCAGGGTATTGTAGTGAGGAGCACTAGGTTTAGGTCGATACATGTCATGACCATGAGTATGGGAGGTACCATAAGAGTGAACTTGAGTATTGCCCCCAAATCTGACACGGGGTCTCCTTGTGTCATGATTTTGAATGTTTGCTTGAGTGTAACTGTATGCATTGGTATGATCTTGGGTATTATCATGGTCATGTGTAGTAGTAGTTCTTCTCCATGGGAAAGGACGACTGTGGGATTGTTCATAATAATTCCTAGTAAAATTGGCATGAGCATAGGTATTGGGAACTTCTTGTTTTTGAAATAAGGATGAAGGTGACTCCAACATGAAATGCTCTCTCCTATTACCACCATTATGTCATCTAGGATTTGTATTTGTTTGATTTCCTTGATTGGGGTCCTCTTCTATAATTTGTGACACATCAAAATCATGAGGTAATTTCATTCCACTTTGTGCCATGACTTGAAAGAAGTATTGTCTATCTCTTGTCATGATTTCTTCGACCAATCTATTGAACCTTGGCTCTATGATGTTCTCTTCAATGTTTGCAGAAGTGATAGATACATTTTCATTATCATTTGTGTTCTCATTGTCATTGTTTGGTATATTACTGTGATTGTCAAATGGATTTTAAAATTCGTCTCCATCAAACTCATAGGTATTCATATTGAGAGATCTTAGAGATTCTTCGGATTCTCTTCTAGACTTTTGAGAAAAGGATTAAACCATGAGCTTGACCTTGAATGAGGAGTGGGAGAAAATGTGAAGACTATGGAATAATAAGAAATGATATGAGATGGAAAGTATATAGGACTATCTTGCAATGTCTAAAATGTAGGTTCAAGGTATGTAGGATCTAAAGTAAGGTGTAACTTCCAAAGAGATGATAGATCTCTTGATGAGGTAAGTTGACCTTGAATAAAGAGGACCAAATGGGAACCACTTAATGATATGTTGTAGTAATTTTGCAAGATATGATGAGGACAAAAAACAACCTTTTGACTCTATTTGGGAAAATGTGTATGAGGTATTGTAAATGAAGGGAAATGATGGATAAATATGTGACCAATACTGGTTGACTAAAAAATGATGAAGCCCTATAGGAAATGCCTTAGAAGCTCTTTAAATCTCAAAAGTTAAGCCTATTTTTCTCTTTTCAAGTTTTGCAAAATGTTGTTCTAAAATGGAGACGTGAAACTGTCCTGCACGGACATGATTTCTCAACTCAAAACATAGTTTTAGATGACACAGACACGATGCTAAAAATGTTTTACAGTTCTATCCAATTGTGAAGTTGTTGAATGTGATCAAATCTCAATGTTGAGTGTTTTTGTGGCAAGAAGACACAACAAACAATGAAGACACAGTGTCTGAAAGTGTGTTTGTTTGATTTGAAATAAAAACATGCAAGCAAAAATCCTAAGGTTGGCCAAGACAATAGTTGTTGGATCTCACTTGGTTTCCCAACTACACTTATTCAAAGCAGATATTTAGATTCTTGATCCCACTGGCTCCACTCCACGACACTTATCTGGGGAAGCCAAGCACCAGTCCCCATGAAAACTCCCCATGGCGAACTTTGTATCTCTACTAAGAAACCTAAGAATGTGAGATGGCATCAGGGGTCTGATCTCCTGTACCGACAATGAGTAGGTTTTTGGCTTCTAAAACAAGGGGTTTTTAGTAATGGCATCCATTCGAGTGGACATAATCAGTAGCATGTTATGTTTCGTTAAGGAAGGCCTCCCAGTATTGTAGAGGTTACGCTCCAGAAGGTTTTACGTGTCACGTGAACACTGAGGGAGTCATAACATCATCATGGTAGCATGTAACACTCGTTGTTTGCAACTTTCATCACAAACACTTTTATTTATAGTGGTTCAAAAGAGCTTGGCTTTAGCCTGTTACCACTTGGGTTGTTCCCTCTCACTTGGCCTTATGGGCTACTTAGGAGGTAGGCCCTCCTACCTAAATAGAAGATGATAACAATTTCTCTTACACCCAACGTCCAATGGAAGGTGAGGGGAGATGATACTTTTGTTATCAACTCTAGGGCTATAAACATAAAATGTGCAAAGAGCACCAAACACTTCAAACAAGTTCTTTAACCCTAAATGAAAAAGAGATGTGACCCTAATTAACTAAAATCCAAAGACACACACCTAGACTACCCCTTGTAATGGAGGGAATTTGTCACCTCAAGGATGATGAATCTGTAGTGTCATAAAATTGCAACCCTTGTAATTTTCAACCACATTAGGGTCCTCATGCATGCAAACTGAATCCCTAAGCCTGATCGGAGACTGAAGACTTGCTCAACCCCCAAAAACTACATCTTTCTTGCCCTTTGCGTTGCCTAAACTATAGCCTATCCTGAAAAAATGGGCAGGACAGGGGTGTGGTGCCCCTATCCCCCCTAGGATAGGGGCATGGTGCCCCTGTCACTGCCCTATTTTGAGGCAAGGCCCTTCAAATTTTTCATTGGAGGATGCACACTTTGAGTGGGAAAACTCCCCCAGTGTCAGTTTGTGATGGAAAATCAGATCAATAACCCTAATTGATGAATATATAAGTTGTATTTGTCCTCTCATTTGCACAAGTGATAGGTTCGAATACATGAGATTAAGCATTCACAAGCATTCAAGCATGCAAGCATCCCTTTCAAGCATTGAGCATCTCAACTTTCCCTTCAAGGCTAGGTGTTGCATTCAAGTTCAACTATTGAAGAGGAGATCCATTCCAACATTCAACTTCATACAAGCAATTCTATCAACATTTCTATCACAACCTCCCTTGAGGTTATCTACATTTTAGTCTTTCATTTATATTTACTTGCAAGTACTTTCTTTCATCATTTGGTTAATTCCAAAACTGGGGTTTGACCTGAAGGCAAATCCCCAATCCCAACCCCTTTTCCTCTCTTTTTTGTGTGTAGGTTGTAGGTGTGCAGCTGTATTTTTAGATTTACACTCCATTTGCAGCTAGGCGGAAAAAACCCTTTTCATTTCACGGATTTTTCGAAAGACTGTGTACACTTTCGCCACAGTCTGGGTAACTTTTCCTCAAATTCACAGGGCAGTTTCATCTCGACATATTATTGCTAGATCCAGGTGCACAACTTCATCCCACTCTTCTATCTTGATTTATAATCATATCTTTGTCACTTTTCCACTTAGTTGTAATACGCAATTCTATTCAATTCAATCCTATTCAAGAAGAGGGGATTAGTTTACCATTCTCATATCATTTCACTCAAAATCCAATCTTCTTCTTTAGAGGTTGAATCTAGTACATTTGTCCCCCTCTTCCAATGTAATGCGTGAAAAGTGTTTGAAGGGAAATCCGAAGTGAAACTTTTATCTCTCTTCAGAGGGAAGAAAACCTTTCCTCTAGATCTCTCATTCACCATTTTTCACCCAACATTACATTTTGGTGAACCCGACATCTTGCATTCTTTCCTTTCAACAAAATTGCAAGTTTAATTTTTTTACAAACTTAGTGGTTAATTCATTAAAAACCCTAGTTTTTCAAATTGGAATTGAACTTGTGGTTTGGAAAAAAATGCCTCTAAAAATTGCTTTGTTTGTCAAATTCAATTTCCTCATTGTCTTGTTCAATTTGCAAAATCAAATTTACAAAATTAAGTGGTTAATTGTTTAAACCCTAATTTTCAAAAATCATCTTGAACTTGTCCAAAAATTGAATTTCCATTAAATTTTTAGATTTGTCACTGTATTCAAATTTGTCTTCATTCCTACAATTCAAATTTTCAATTTCCCTCTTTTTTTTCAAAATTCAAATTTCACAAATTAAGTGGTTAGGTCACAAAACCCTAATTTTCAAAATTAATTGGATTTTGTACAAATTTCAATCAATTTCATTCAAATTCAAATTTCTAAACATTTTCTAAGGTGTCACTATCCATTAGGTTTGACCTTTTTCAAATTTACAATTCAATTCCCCTTTTTCTTCAAAACCCTAATAGGGTCCTATTTTCACATTTGAACCTTAATTTCACCTATCTAGAAATCGTAAAATTTGCCCATTTTTTGGGGTTAAATTTAAAACCATCATAATATTCATCCTTGAAAATTTTGAAAAAAGTTGGTCGGACTGATGACTCAATGATGAATGAATAGTACCAAACCGGTACTGAGAGGGGGGGGTGAATCAGTACAGACAAAAATATAGTCCTAAACCGGTTTGATAGCAGATACTCCAAACGACTGGCAAACAGTGACACCGGTTTGAAACAGAGTGCGACCGGTAAAACCCAAAACAACTAAAACAACCATAAACCAGTTACTCACTTAGCTTGCCTCTTAGCTCAATACTATACTACCATTTCACTCTCATGCATGAATAGGCAATCTATCATCAGATCATAATAACAACTAGTTCAACATGTGTTATTGACAGGCATAAAACACAGAACCATCATATGCTTGACAGGCAATAACAAAGCATCACAAGATAAAAGCATCACACATGACACACATATTTTTCACATGGAAACCCAACTGGGAAAAACCACGGTGGGGATGAATACCCACAAGCTATTTGTGAACTCTTTAGAAGTCCACTCTGTTAGGAGCCTTGTCCAGTTAGAGACATTACAATAGGTTCTGCTAGGAACCGATCCTGCTAGGGATCACCCGGTTAAGGGATGGCTAGAATACCCAGTTAAGGGTTAAACCCAGTTAGGGTTACCTTGTTAAAGGATTTCAATAACTCAATAGCTAAAGGATTTCCAGAGCTCTATAGCCTAAGAATTTCCAGACCTCAATAGCTTCGAGTTACCCTATTAAAGGATTTGTAGCAAGCCGGTTAAGGCTACCCTGTTAAGGGATTTCACAACTATTGAAGTGGTTAAATATCAATAGGAATTACAATGATCTGGTAACAACACTCAATGTTAATGCAGATCCTCTTTGGCTCCTCTTCACCTTCTGCACTTACACTTTGCAGATATTACTTCTTCCCTCTGGTCTAGCAAGAATCACATATCACTTCACTTGGATACACACACACAACTTTTTCCAACAACCTCTGAAAGAAACACAACATTGACCTTATAGGAAACAGACAGGTCGGTAAAAAAAACCCTAAACCCTAAACTTGTTAGGTTAAGCAATTCAAACGGTTCAATCCTGACCGTTGAACACATTGCATTAAATGCAACGGTCTTGAATCGATCTCAAGACATTCTCCATCGTCCATTATCCACCGATTTCATGGTAGCTGATAACCCATCACGCGTTATCACCGTTTAACAGACTTCACACATTCCCAAGGTAGATAGGAACAATCTCCTTCATGCAAGATCCTTCACGTGCACAAGGCTGACATGGCAATACAGTCTGTTTGGCTTTGCAATGCTAACTCATCATACAAAGTCATCGGTTGAGACACACAGACTTGAAGTTCATCAACCAAAAACCCTGAGACTACCAACCGGTAGTCACACAAAGGTTCCATGAACCGGTTCCCATATGCCGGTTCACCTTCAACAAACATACCGCTTCACTTTCACATAACCAATTCTCATATCAACATGCCAGTTCACATGCCAGTTTACTTTGAGCATACATACCGCTTCTCTTTGGCACAATTACCGGTTCTCTCTCTTTACATATTGACATCAATGACAACATACAATGTCATTATGTCCACATACCGGTTCACATAATGCCAACACGGACCGTGTGCACTTTCACCATGGTCCTCGACTTTTTTCCCAAAATTTTGGGAGACTGTTATGACTGTATTTAATAACCTAAATCCAGAAGATTGGTTGCTTTTGTCAATTTTTGATACCTTTAAAATTGAAAATATCTCCAAAATTCAACATTTCAAATTTTAAGAAAATTTTTAAAATTAAGAGGTCGAGTATAATCTACCCTAATTTTAAAAATTTTGTTAAAAATTAAGTGGTATCCCCTTGGCCCTAATCTTAAAATTTTAAGTTCCTTTGATTTATTATAAAATTATTGGAAATTGTGTCATTATCTTTCTCCAACAAAGTTCAAATTGTTTAATCATTATTTTCTTAAATTTTCCATTACTCAATTTTTTAAGCTTTGTTCCTATAATTCAAAATTCAAAATTCAAAATTTCAATTTTCCCTCTAGTGCATGAGTTTTACCACCATTAGTCCTACCTATACTATCCCCACTAGATGAAGCATTAAAATTAAGGCTTCCCAAAGTTTAATTACTAAGGAGATGGAGCCTAATTTGGGTGACTTCTTTAATGATGATAATTTTAATTCTTCCCATCCTAATCATGTGCCTATTTATCTCATTGATGAAACCCATGATGAAGAAGAATCTTTAACTAGAGTCTCCATAGATCAAATTTCAAAATTAGACAATCAATTTGATAACTTTCAACAATGGATGTCCCAAGAGTACCCTAATACTGAAGCTCTTCCATTAATTGAAGGCCTTAAATGCATGATTCAAAGTGATAAGAATGAAATTGATATATTGTGTGGTATTGTTCATATTGTGGATTCTAATGTCATGCCTGTTGGTTCCCAAAATAAATGGGTTTACACTGCCATAGGGCAGAGACCAAGCCGATTCCTCCAAATACCTATGGAAAGCCACTTCCAACTATCAATATCCTTCAGGCTTGGACCAACTTCAACAAGGATATAAGATCCTTCTACACTTCAGGCTTTGCAAAACGTAGGAGGGTAATCCCTTCAGTGAACTTCCTGACCTCTGCAACTATACTCATGAATTTACTGAAAAGAAAGCAAATTATCTCATAAAAGGGCTCAACAGAAAGGGAGAATGCTCAAGGATGGAAAATCCTTCACTGATCCTCAACCTTAGGATGGAGCATGAGATGAGTGGGACAAATTTCAAAAAATACATGAAAAATTAACAATGATATTCTGATATTTAAAAGATTGTTCTAAGGAGTCACAAAGAAAATAGACCAGAAACTGAAAACCTAATGACATTTTCTAGAAAATACTAGTGCCTTATTCATTTGGGCTACAAAGTCTTTGAATCATTATTGAAATTTGATAAAAATTTATCTAATAGCTGATTTAGTCTTAAACAATACTGCCTTACAGTATCATTCCATCTATAATCCCTTACCCGAACTACTTATCAAATCTTGGTACAAGTCTTATCTCTCTGTAATCTCATTTAAGCATTTTTAATTAACCCCTTGGATTAAAGCTTAGAATGGAAAACTACATACATAATAACAATGCAATAAGAAAATGAAACCCTTGATCCCATTAGCTCAAAAGAAAATAAAATTGTATACAGGAGAGTAAAGATTTGAGAATATATCTGTATTAATCTCATAAGCTATCTTCTATCAGATAACAGACAACAATTCCAAATACAAAATAACCCATTTGAAAATTAAACTTGTAACTATTTCATTACTTTTGCTCTGCAGAATGACATTACAGTTCTTTCTATTTTTCCGTGACTCCTTATAACTATATGGAACCTAACCCTACAGACTGGACCTACTTTATAGAGATCCTTCTCAAAAATTTCAGAACCCTAACTTCTGGCCTTGATTTCCCTTTTATAGAAAACAAGGGAGCAACAAGCTTCGAGCCAAAAGACACATGTCACCAAAAGCCAAGCCAAAGAGGTTGTACACAATTCTGTTACAAAATATTCTTTATCCACATGCCGGTGCCCGTGACGAGGTGGAACAAAAATCTTCAACTAATTATCGGTAGAAACAAAATCACTTGAGTCATTTCGATATCACCCTGACACTTTCGGATGGACCTTGAGATGCTAAGTCTGCTCTACACAACATTTCCCTTCCTGAAAAGGAAAATACATCCCGACAAGAAATAAGATTTCCCACAAATTAGAGGAAAATATGAAACCTTTATGCCCCAGATCAGAGGAAATGG
This sequence comes from Cryptomeria japonica, assembly GCF_030272615.1. NCBI lineage: Eukaryota > Viridiplantae > Streptophyta > Pinopsida > Cupressales > Cupressaceae > Cryptomeria > Cryptomeria japonica. The sequence goes on along the minus strand of NC_081412.1, from coordinate 607,258,681 downwards.
AAAGAGGAGCTTGGGAGTAAATATGATTTGTTGAGAATGTTGGCATTATTGGATGAATTGATTATGTGTTACATTGATTTTTTTGTCATTGATGTCAACACTAATTGTTATGATTGGTTATCGATAGATAGGTTTGTGTTACTGGTAGAAGATCTAGTGTTACCAGCAGAAGAGACTATATGTTGGACACTTCCGACATGTTTGGATCTATGGAATGTGATTGGTTACATGTGATACATGCTTCTGGAGCATGTTTTGGTCAGCTGGTATTGGCTTGGTATTGGATACTATTATACACTCTTATAAACCCTTACCGACATTGGTTTAAGGCTTTATCGACAAAGCTTTCACTAAGGAATCTTGACAGGATGCATAATTAGTGTTGGTGCAGCTTCTACATGGATTTCAGGATGTTGAAGATGTTCTTTGATTGTGCTTCAACTTCTTGAAGACAATGCTTTGGCATGGTAGACCCAGAATAGGTTTGGTACCTATCTAGGTTATGGATTGGTATCATGATAACATGTACTCTACACGTTACCGGGATGTTTCAGGAGGATTTATGGATTTGTTATTGTTGTTTTGGTCTTAAGATGACATGGCTTATGTAATATGGAATTATGTAATAATCTTATTGTAATATCCTTTAGGTGGCCGACCTAATTGGTTTAGGTCTTAGGGTTTGTATAGAATGATGTAAGATCTCATTGTAGATCATAGGGATTATGTGTCATGGTCTTGGAAGGCAATATCATATGCGAAGGAGATTTGGTCGATCATAGGTGATTGAATTGGGATTAAGGAAGAGGTCAAAGGCCTCCAATATTGAGCTTAATCGGGACTATAATTAGGCATGGTAGATGCTATTTCTAGCAGTTCACTCTATTGGATTGTTGTCCATTTATTTTGAGATGGTTGTAGCCTCTTTGTAGTTAGTGAGACTCTTTTGTAATGAGCAGTACACTTTAGGTAATGTGCCTTCCTGCATGTGCATTCCCCACATTGTATCACTTACTTTTTGTAGAAGTATCATCTAACTATGGGTAGGATTCCCACCATGGTTTTTCCCTTTTTGATTTTTCCACGTACAAATCATGGTGTTATATGGTATGGTTGCTTTGCATTGATTATCTGGTTAATTGTTAAGTTGTATTGTTTACCGGTATCTGTTCTTACCGGCATCTATATGTGCTTTACCGGTACTTGATATGTTTTAAGGTTGTATTGTGGATTAAAAGTTATAATCTGTTAACCACTGATTCACCCCCCCTCTTAGTTGTTCACTAGTTATCCTAACAATTGGTATCAGATCTTTGGTCCTCTTTTGCCGAAGCTTAACTGCTTGAGGTAGATCCTATGGTAGCTAACACTTCTAATCCACTGGTAACTATTTTCAGAGGAGAAATCCCTAAGCTTGATGGAACAAATTATGGGATATGGAAAATTTGAATGGAGACTCATCTTAGATGTCTTGGCAAGGATATTTGGGAGATCACTGAGAAAGGATACACACATTATGATTAGGCATCTAGCAATCTTGCTCGTGTAGACTTGGATAAGAATATTGAAAATGATTGCAGAGCTAGAAAAGCCCTCTTGTGTGCACTTACTGATCAACAGATCATGAGATTAACTGATAAATCATCGGCTAAGGTTATGTGGTATAAATTAAAAAATCTGAATGAAGGTGACCCTACTGTCAAAATTGCTAAACTTGATGGTTACCGGGTAAGATATGAAAACTTGAAGATGAAAGACAATGAAAGAATTGTTGTGTTTATGGATGGGAATTCAATGTTGTGGAGGATTTCTAAGTGAAGATGAAATATTTTCCAAAGTCTTGAGAGCCCTTCCACCATCTTACAAGATGAAGTCAACTGTAATTAATGAGTTAAGAACAATGGCAAACACTTCAGTTAACAGAGACATTCTGATTGGGAAATTATCTTCTTTTGAGCTTGAAGAATTTGGATCTTCTGGAGTTGTAAAGTCTGAACCTACTTTTCATGCCCCATCATCACCATCATCTATCAGCAAAAGTGATTGGAAAGCCCTATATGCAAAAGAATTGGAAGACATTAGGAAAGAAGAAGAAGAACCTGAGCAACTTGAACCCTTATTTGCTAGAAGAGTACCTAAAGATCCAACTGGAAGTAAGTATGAAGTAAAAGAACCTTTTAAATGTTTTGCATGTAACAAGATTGGTCATTTTGCATCTAGATGTCCTGAAAGGAATGCAAGGTTTGAGGAAAGAGTTTAGAAATCTTTTAAGCCTAACCAGAACAGATATAGATTCAAGAAAAGTAAACAATGCTACATAGCAGATTAGAAAGGAGTAGCTGATGACTCTGGAGATGAACCGATAGAAGACTCTGCTAATGGATCTGGAAATGGAAAGGAATGGGTGTTCTATGCTTTGAAGGAAGATGAACCAAAACCGGCTATCAAAAGTGAAGAAAAGGGCCTGGCAGCAAAAGTTGAAGATAAGGATGAATGGGTAATTGATAGTGGATGCTCACATCATATGACGAGAGATAAAGGAAAATTTTTGTCCCTACGAGAATACAATGGCGGTCAAGTCAGATTTGGAGATGACAAAGCATGTATGATTAGAGGTAGAGTTATTATTTCTCTGTATGGTAAGCATAATACTGATAATGTCTATTATGTAGAAAGTTTAAAGCACAATCTTTTGAGTGTTGGTCAATTGGTTGATAAGGGTTTCCAACTTCAGTTTAAAGATAGAAAATGCAAAATCATTAACAAGACTGGTTTGGAGATTGCAACCAGTATTCAGACTGGAGGTAATATCTTTCACTTGAACACTAGTAATAAGACATGTTTGATTGCTCATATTGATGAGAGTTGGTTATGGCATAAGAGGTTGTGTCATGTTAATTTTGATTGTATTGTTAAGATCAGTTCAACTAAGGCAGTTAGAGATATACCTAAGATTATGAAGCCTCATAAGTCGATATGTAAGGAATGTCAATTGGGAAAGAAAGTTAGAAGTTCTTTTTAGAGCATACATGATAAATCTAGTGATGTACTTGATTTGATGCACATTGACTTGTGTGGTCCAGCAAGGACTAGAAGCTTTCAAGGTGATAGGTATTTCATGTTGATTATTGATGACTATTCTAGAATGATGTGGGTGACTTTTCTAAGGGAGAAGTCTGAAGATTTTGAGAAATTCAAGATCTTTAGAGCAAAGGTTGAAATAGAAACTGGATTGAAAATCAAATGTCTAAGATCAGATCATGGCGGTGAGTTCACTTATCATGAATTTAATAGTTATTGTGAGATAAATGGAATCAGGAGACAGTTATCTAAACCTCAGACTCCTTAGTAGAATGGAGTAGTTAAAGAAAGAACAAAACCATTTTGGATGCAGAAAGATATATGATGATGGAAGCCAAATTGCCACATATCTATTGGAGAGAAGCAATGGGTACAATAATCTACACATTCAACAAAGTTCACATCAAAGGTGAAACTGGCAAGACCCCTTTATGAATTATGGATTGGACATACACCTACTATTAAGTATTTCATAATTTTTGGAAGAAAATGCTATATCAAAAGAGATGAATCAATTGGAAGTTTGATCCTAGATGTGATGAAGGGATATTTCTTGGGTATTCAATTCAAAGAAAAGCATATAGATGTTATAACAAAAGATTGCAGAAAATTGTGGAAAGTGCTAATGTGAAAGTGGACGAATAGTACATAAATCATTCTATATCATATGACAGGGAACCGACAATGGAAATGATCATAACTAAACTAGAAATGCCTCAGCTAGTATAGGAAGCTAAGACAGTTACACTGCACAATCAAAAAATTCAATTGTGACTGATGATCAGAGCAGTGAACTTGAAGTTCAAAAGACACCAAGGTATGTAAGATTAAATCATTCTGAAGATCAAATTATTGGAGATAGGAACAAGGGAATTATGACAAGAAAAAAAATAGCAAATGAAGAGGTATGTCTTATTTCTCAAGTTGAACCGGCAACTGTTATTGAAGCTTGTAAGGATAAACATTGGTTAAAGGCTATGGAAGATGAATTAGATCAGATAGAGAAAAATGAGACTTGGTCTTTAGTTCCCTGACCTAAAAATAAGAATGCTATTGGAACTAAATGGGTTTTTAGGAATAAACTAAAAGAGGATGGTCAAGTTGTAAGAAACAAGGCTAGATTGGTTTGTAAAGGATATTCTCAAATGGAAGGAATTGATTATGGTGAGACATTTGCACCTATAGCTAGAATTAAAGCTGTTAGACTATTTCTTGCCTATGCAACTTATATGAACTATAAGGTTTATCAAATGGATGTTAAATGTGTATTTTTGAATGGTGAACTTTAGGAAGAAGTTTACATTGAGAAACCTAATGGATTTTCACTGACAGATGATAAAGATATGGTTTGTAGATTGAAGAAAGCTTTATATGGATTGAAACAGGCTCCTAGAGCTTGGTATGTAGGGTTGGAAAAATATCTTTTGAAGCTTGGTTTTACTAAAGGCATTGCTGATAGTAATTTATATTATAAGATCACTGATAATGATATTCTGATTATTGAAGTATTTGTTGATGATATCATTTTTGGAGGAGAAGATAAATTGTGCATGGAATTTGCTAACAACATGAAGAATGAATTTGAAATGTCCATGATTGGTGAGATGCCATTTTTCTTAGGTTTGTAGATTACTAAAACTGACAAAGGGATTTTTATCTGTCAAACTAAGTATATGAGGGAGTTATTGAAGAAGTTTGGTATGGATAATTCCAAACTGGTAACTACTCCTATGGTGACAAGTGAGAAATTATCTATCAAGGATACTTCTACACCGGTAAATCCAACAAGGTACAAGTCTATGATTGGTGATCTATTATATCTAACTCAGGCTAGACTTGATATTATGAATGTAGTAAGTATTGTTTCAAGATATCAAAGTAATCCTAAAGAAAATCATGAATGTACAGTAAAGAGGATATTCTGGTATTTGGAAGGAACAACAGAATATGGTTTATGATATTCTAAAAATAATGATTTCACTTTAAGTGCATATATTGACTCAGATTGGGAAGGAGACACTGATGACATGAAGAGCACTTATGGTGGAGCTTTCTTTCTTGGAAAGAAACTGGTTTCATGGATCAACAAAAAACAATCATGCATTTATTTATCTACTGTAGAAGCTGAGTATGTTGCAGAAGCTGAGTATGTTGTAGCAGCAACTAATTACACTCAAGTCTTGTGGATGAAGCAAATGTTGAAGGATATCAGGGTAAATTGTAGTGATCCAATAGTTATCTACTGTGATAACTGTGGAGCTATTGACATGTCTAAGAATCCGGTATTTCACTCTAAGACTAAGCATATTTCAATAAAGTGTAACTTTCTGAAGGACAAGGTAGAAGCAAATTAAGTCAAATTCATTTTTGTGAACACTAAAGAATAGATTATAGATATATTCACTAAACCATTGTCTAAGGAATCATTTGAGTATTTGAGAGACAGGTTAGGGGTTTCTACTCCTCCGACAGAGACTTGATTGATGCAGTTTGTCATCAGTTCGACATGCATTACTAGAGACATTATTCATTTCAACACTGATGAGTGGTGCTACTACTTAGGGGGAGTCGTTAGCTTGGAGTTTTAGAGGTTTACATTACTGCTTTGATATTTTGTCATATTTCTAGCATTGATGTCAAAGGGAGAGAGAAAGTGATGTGAAAAATAATAGAATCAAAACTTTACAGAAATATCATTCATAGGGGGAGAGTTATTGATATTCAAGAGGTTATTGGTTGTCTTCCACAGGGGGATACTTGTTTGTAATTTTTTGGTACTTAGATGTTTTTCACATCTAGGGTTGCCATCAATGCCAAATGGGGAGATTATTGGAATTATTGGATGAATTTATTATGTGTTACATTGATGTTTTGTCATTTATTTGAACACTAGCTGTTATGGTTGATTACCGACAGATAGGTTTTGGTTACCAGTAGAAGATCTAGTGTTACCGACATAAGAGACTATCTGTTGGACACTTCCAACATGTTTGGATCTATGGTATGTGATTGGTTACATGTGATACGTACTTCTGGAGCATGTTTTGGTCAGATGGTATTGGCACTGACAAAGATTTCACTAAGGAATCTTGATAGGATGCATAATTAGTGTTGGTTCAGCTTCTACATGGATTTTAGGATGTTGAAGATGTTCTTTGATCATTCTTCAACTGCTTGAAGACATTGCTTTGGCATGGTAGACCTAGAATAGGTCTAGTACCTATCTAGGTTATGGACTAGTATCATGATAATGTGTACTCTACACATTACCAAGATGTTTCGAGAGGATTTATGGATTTGTTATTGTTATTTTGGTCTTCAGGCGACATGGCATATGTAATATGGAATTATGTAATGATCTTATTGTAATATACTTTAGGTGGCCAACCTAATTGGTTTATGTCTTAGGGTTTGTATAAAATGATGTAAGATCTCATTGTAGATCATGGGGATTATGTGTCGTGGTCTTGGAATGCAATATCATATGCGAAGGATATTTGGTCGATCATAGGTGATTGAATTGGGATTAAGGAAGAGGTCAAAGGCCTTTGGTATTGAGCTTAACCAAGACTGTAATCAGGCATGGTAGATGCTATTTATAGCAGTTCACTCTATTGGATTGTTGTCCATTTATCTTGAGATGGTTGTAGCCTCTCTGTAGTCAGTGAGACTCTTTTGTAATGAGCAGTATGCTCTAGGCAGTGTGCCTTCCTGCATGTCCAGGCCCCTCATTGTATCACTTACTTTCTGTAGAAGTATCATCTGACTGTGGGTAGGCTTTCCACCATGGTTTTTCCCTTTCCAGATTTTCCACTTACAAATCATGGTGTTATGTGGTATGGTCTCTTTGCATTGATTATCCGGTTAATTGTTAAGTTGTATTGTTTACCGGTATTTGTTCCTACCGGCATCTATATGTGCTTTACCGGTACTTGATCTGTTTTAAGGTTGTCTTGTGGATTAAAACTTATAATTTGTTAACAACTGATTCACCCCTCCTCTCAGTTGTTCACTGATTATCCTAACAAAGAAGGCATTGAAACTTCCATGTTGTTGGAGATACGACTGGCTTCCAATCCTTACTAGGATAGTTCATTCTTTTAGTTCCCAATGAGCTCCCTCTTGGAACACCTTGCCAACAAATTGTAGAGTAAGAAGAGAGGATATGTCATGGGTGGGTTTCTCTGATAAGAAAAGGCTTTAACACCCCCTCTGAAAATCCTTTGATCTTTCACAACCCCTCTGATAATCAGCAACCTCATACCATAGAAAAAACATCCATCTAGTGTCACAAAACATGCAACAACTCCATGCATAATTCTATTCGAACACCATCTTCTCACTGATGAAAAACTGTTCTCAGAAAAATGAAGAAGTTTGTATTCATTTTTACCCATTCTATCACCAGCCTAGTAAATTTATAATCAGAATTCCACTCAAAGTGGTAGTGCTAATCCATGTAAATAATCATCATCCTAATATTTCCTGTCCATCTTGCCAGCTATGGATTTCAGTAATCATGCCTACGTTTCAGGTCACCATCATTTCTAGGCCATCACTCTATTGCCACCTATATATGTTCACCTTACATGAATGATTTTGTTCTAATCCTATTCCTTATTGAGTATACAGTCTTCTGCTTCAGGATTCCTATCAACAAGCAATCTCTGAATTCATCAGAGAACTCGTGATCCATCATATCTAAACCTAAAGTAATCCCGATCCTTTCACATCTTTGAGATATCATCCTTACTTGTCCAATTAGTCCTTTACCCAACAAAGACCTCACACAAGCTTCCTCAGGGGTGAGTTGAAATTCAAAACTTCAAACTCATCGCCATCTATCTTAAGTCGACAAGTATGCATCCTATTCATCCTATCTTTCCCATGCGGGCTACAACCAATATATATAATGATCCCTTTTAATTTCAAATTTGAAAATCAGCCACAAATCTTACCCAGCCAGGCAAATCAAATGATCATTATTGATCGATGTGGAAATTGAACTTCCATTTATATTCGTAGACCCACAAAATCATGACTAATCAGTGCCATATCATCTTTCGATTGGACTCTGTCAGTGGCCCCACTGTAGGTCTTCCTGGTCAGCCTGGGACACGTGGCATCATCTCGCGATGTCACCATCCATAACCTCCTTGCAACTTCTATTGCAGGGATTCGAGGTCCATCAAATATGTTCGCACTTTACCACTCCAACACAATGCTTGTTAACCTATTCAAAATTAAAATTCAGGCACCTTTTATCTCAAAACATAACATCATCGTTCATCTTGAACACGTGCCACTTGATAGGACTGTTAGTAAACCAGTTTTTACCGATTGAGAATCAGTGACACAAGTTTTTTGGTAGGTTACAGCACCAACTCATCCTTATCCACTGAAGACATGTGGCATCATCTCGCAATGCCATAGTCTTTATCTTCATTGCACTTTCATGCACAGGGAAGTGCAGACTCTCAGATCTGTTATGGTTTTATCAACTGCCCGAAACACTTAGGAATTTTAGACTTTTGGAAAAATGCGAGTACAGGCATAAATATTAAATGAGAATGACTATAGGGAAATTTTGCACGCGACTTTACGAAAATCCTTTCTAAAACCGATCTAACACAACTTAGTGCTTAGGAAATGAAATGGCCCCGCCCATGGTAAAAAACCCTTGGCCTTAGCGGGAAAAAGTAATGATGAGACATATCATTGCTAGGGTTTTCTTCACAAGACATGGGAAATTTTGATAAACCTTAAACCCTAGACATTGAACTTTGATAGAGGATACAAATAAAACTAGAAAGATCAATTTAAGCTCAAAATTGAAAATTCTCATGCAATCAATTTTTTAGGGCTATCAATGCCTATAAAGAGTTGCGCCGAAACCCTAGGTTATTCACAACCTTCAACACAAGTCAATCCTTTTATTCCTTTAACTATTCCTATGACTAATGTTCCTACTTTCACCTCAAACATTATGGCTACTTACACTCCACATGCCATCCCTACAACAATTAGTCATGGGGGCAATCCCTCTTCTTCAAACAACTCTCCATCTTTACCTATGCCTTCAATAAGCATTCCTATTATCCCTCAACCAATCAATGTGACACAAGGGGCAATTCATCCAACAATTTTGTTCCTCATTTAAGTGTCCCATTTCCTATGCAATCATCCGCTATGCCTACTTATCATAATGTCCCACCACCTTATTCTCAATCCATGCCTTCCTTCAATAATATCACAACACTTTCTCAATCAACTATGTCTAACATCAATTCTTCTACCAAAGCAACAATTAACAATCTCTCTCAAACTGTGTCTTCCTTACAACAACAAATTGCTTCTATGAGTCAATCCAAGTTTAGTGTGCCCACCTTTAATGTTGTGAGCCCCCTTTCTATTGATATTGTTAAAGTCATGCCACCTAAGCATGTGAATGTCCCTCAATTAGAACTCTATAATGGAAAAGGTGACCCTCTTATGCATGTCAAAACATTTCAAACATTATGTAGCGATTTTGCTTATGATCAAAGATTGCTTGCAAAACTATTTACAAGAACATTATGTGATGAGGCTTTACAATGGTATTGCTCTTTGCCTTCTTATTCTATCACCTCTTTTCAACAACTAGCAAATGATTTCAGCCAACAATTTCAAAATAACATTGGTCCTAAAATCACTTTGACTGATTTAATGCATTGTAAATAAGGTGTTAAAGAAAAAGTGATTGATTTCATTTGTAGATATAAGCATTTGTGTGCTCAAATTTCTTTTCCCGTACATGATAATTGTTGGTATTTTGGATGTGTTGCATTAGTTTTGTCATTTATGTCAACACTTGTCAACACTTATCAGCACTGGAGATCTTTGGTTATGTTCACCGACATGTTCAGTGACTTATGCACAGTCACCAGTATCTAGTTCACCAATAGGTTATATTGTTCACCGACATTGAGGATGATCTGTTATCATCTGGAGATTACTTGGTTATGTTGAAGACATGGTTTGGACACTTAGTTTTGGTGTTTTGGTTATTGGTCTAATCAAGTTTGCATATTTGCTGTTACCAACAAATAGCTCTCGGTTATGGACCAGCAAGCGCTATCTATTCCAAATCAGCACGACATGTTATGAAGATGTTTTGTTTATTGTTTATTATTGTAAATGCATTAAGCTGACATGATGCATCGTATATTGATTCATTTGTAATTAATTTAATTGTAATATTCTTAGTGAGCCGACCTACACATTTGGTCTTAGGTTTTGGTATAAATGTAAGATCTCATTTGTGAGATTAATGTGACTTTGGAAAAGGAATGTAATAAGGTATATATATGAATATAAGCAGAGCTATACACATAGACATCATTTGAAGATTCAAGGAAGGTATGAAGAAGACAATCAGAGCTTAACTGGTACTGAATCCAGCATATGAAGATGCTATTTTAAGCAGTACATTATTATTGGATTTAACCATCCAATTGTAGTCAGTGTGACTCCCATTTTGTAATTGAGCTATGAGCTCTAGGCAGTTGGCCTTTCTGCATGTGCAGACCCCATATTGTACACACATACTATCTGCAGTAGTATCATCTGATTATGGGTAAGGTTTCCCACTGTGGTTTTTCCCCTTACAGGGTTTCCACATACAAATATCTATGTCATGTGTTGTGGATATTATTTATCTTTCGGTTTCATGTATTAAACTTTACTGGTACTATTATTAACTGTTAAATTGTCAACCGACATTAAGTTTGGTTTACTGGTATTATGCATCAAGTTTGATTAAGTTATGTTTGGGTTGAAATTAATAGTCAACTGATTCACCCCTCTTTCAGTTGCCACTGGGTCCTAACAATTGGTATCAGAGCTAAGTCCTCTTTTTGTAGAAGTTTCATAGCTTGAGGAGATTCTATGGCAACTAACTATTTCAGGAAGGACAATCCAAAACTTGATGGAACTAACTATGGTATATGGAAGATCAGAATGGAGACACATTTGAATTGCATTGGAAAAGACATATGGGATGTTACAAAGAATGGCTATATTGGTCCTACACAAAGTCAACCTAATCCACCAACCTTGGCTAAAGATTAGGAGAATGATTGCAAAACAAGAGAAGCACTTTTGAGCGCATTATCAAATCAGAAAATCATGGGATTATCAGACCGATCTACTGCTAAAGCTATTTGTGATAAATTGGAAACATTGAATAAAGGTGATACCACTGTCAAAATTGCAAAACTGGAATGCTTTCGGGTCAGGTATGAAAATCTAAAAATGGAAGAAGATGAAAGGATTTATGCTTTTATGGAAAGAGTTAATGAAATTGTTTTGGGTATACAATGTTGTGGAGGATCCTTAAGTGAAGATGAAATTATTTCTAAAGTTTTAAGAGCATTGCCACCAGCATATAAAATGAAAGTAACCACTATTAATGAATTGAAAACAATGCCTAATGCATCACTATCTAGAGATACTTTGGTTGGAAAACTTTCAGCTTTTGAACTTGAGGAATTTGCTCCTGTTGCTACAATCAAGACAGATCTAGCTTTCAAGGCATCATCATTATCTGCATCATCATCATCATCATCATCATCTAAGAAATCTGATTGGAAAGCACTTTATGCAAGAGAACTTGAAGAAATCAGAAGAGAGAATGAAGAATTGGAAGAGCTTGAAGTACTATTTGCAAGGAAAATGCCTAAAGGTCCAGTTGGAAGTAACTATGAAGGTAAAGCACCATTTAAATATTTTAACCATAATAAAATTGGTCATATGGCATCTAGGTGTCCCGATAGACATGCAAGATTGAAAGAAGAAGCTAAAAGAACATACAAGCCTAATCCTGAATATCAGAGATATAGATTTAAGAAGAATAGAGACAAATCATGTTACTATGTTGATGAAAGAGTTACTGATGATTTTGATGAGGAACCGATAGACAATAAATGGGCTTTTGTTGCAATAATAGAAGATCAACCGACATCTACTGTTCAACCGGTAGAGCAGGGCCTGGCAACTAAAATTGAAGAAAAGGATGAATGGATCATTGATTCCAGATGTTCACATCATATGACTAGTGATAAAAGTAAATTCTTAACGTTTCAGAAATACAATGGAGGTCTAGTAAGATTTGGGGATGATAAAGCCTGTTTGATCAGAGGAAAAGGCACTATATCTTTTGATGGTAAGCACAATACTAACAACGTTTACTATGTTGAAGGTTTGAAGCATAATATTTTGAGTGTTGGTCAGTTATTTGAAAAAGGATTTCAGTTACAATTCAAGAATGGTAAATACAAAATCATGAATAGAATTGGTTTGGAAATTGCAACCGGTAATCAGACTAGAGGTAATATCTTTCATTTGAATAACAATGAGAAAGCATGCTTGATTGCACATATTGATGAAGGTTGGCTATGGCATAAGAGACTTTGTCATGGAAATTTTGATTGCATTGTGAAGATTAGTACAACTAAGGTAGTAAGGGATTCACCTAAGATTGTAAAACCTCACAGTCCGATATGTAAGGAATGTCAATTTGGAAAGCAAGTTAGAGAAACTTTTAAGAGTATTTTAGAGAAATCCAATAATGTTCTTAATTTAATTCATATTGATTTATGTGGTCCGGCAAGAACTAGAAGTTTACAAGGAGATAGATATTTTATGCTAATCATTGATGACTATTCTAGAATGTGTTGGGTTACTTTTCTCAGGGAGAAATCAGAAGCTTTTGGGAAATTAAAATTATTCAAGGTAATGGTAGAGAATGAAACTGGTAAGAAAATTGAATGTTTAAGATCAGATCAAGGAGGTGAATTCACATCTAAGGAATTTAATACATTCTATGAAGTGAATGGAATCAGAAGATAGTTATCAGCACCTCGGACACCCCAGCAAAATGGAGCTGTGGAAAGGAAGAACAGAACTATTTTGGATGCAGTTAGAAGCATGATATCAGAAGAAAACCTACCTCATGTGTATTGGAGAGAAGCAGTAAATACAATGGTTTACACATTCAACAGAGTTCACATCAAAGGTGAAACCAGCAAGACCCCTCATGAACTATGGTTTGGTAATACTCCTACTCTTAAATATTTCAGAATATTTGGAAGTAAATCTTATATTAGGAGAGATGATTATATTGGTAAATTTGATCCTAGAAGTGATGAAGGAATATTTCTTGGTTATTCATCTAAGAGCAAGGCATACAGATGTTTTAATAAGAGATTGTAGAAAATCATTGAGAGTGCAAATGTGAAGATTGATTAATAGTTTAGAGGCAATTCAAGATACATGGACTCTGAACCGGCAATAGAAATAATCACAAATGATCCTACACTGAGTACACCAGTACAAAATGTTGATCCAGTCACACCAGCATCATCTGAGAATTCCATAGTGACTGAAGAACAACAGCAAGTAAATACACCCAGGTATGTAAGATTGAATCACTCTAAAAGTCAGATAATTGGGAATAAGTATCAAGGTGTAATGACTAGAGGAAGACTAGAAAATGAAGAGGTATGTCTAATTTTTCAAATTGAACCAGCATCAATTATTGAGGCATGTGAACATAAACATTGGATTAAAGCTATGGAAGATGAATTGGAACAACTTGAAAAGAATAACACATGGATATTGGTTCCCTGACCTAAAAAAAAAATGTAATTGGAACTAAATGGGTATTCAGAAAAAAAACTTAATGAAGATGGTAAGGTAATTAGAAACAAAGCAAGATTAGTGTGTAAGGGATATTCACAGAAAGAAGGAATTGATTACAATGAAACCTTTGCACCAATAGCTAGAATTGAGGTAGTCAAACTATTCTTAGCTTTTTCAGCATACAAGAACTATAAAGTATATCAAATAGATGTTAAATGTGCATTTCTAAATGGTGATCTTGAAGAGGAACTTTACATTGAACAAACTAATGGATTTTCTTTGACAAATGACAAAGATATGGTTTGCAGGTTAAGGAAAGCTTTATATGGATTAAATCAAGCTCCTAGACTTTGGTATGCTAGATTAGACAAATATCTTTTGAAGCTTGGTTACACTAAAGGTAATGCTGACAACAACTTATATTTCAAAGTGACTAATGATGACATCTTGGTTATTGAAGTTTTTGTTGATGATATCATTTGGGAGGAGAAGATGGATTCTGTAAAGACTTTTCTAATAAGATGTAGGAAGAATTTGAAATGTCTATGATTGGGGAGATAAAATTCTTTTTAGGATTGCAGATTTCACAAAATGATAAAAGTATATTCATAAGTCAATCAAAGTACCTGAAGGAATTACTAAAGAAATTTGGTATGGAAAACTCTAAACCGGTAAGTACTCCTATGACTACAACTGATAAACTATCATTGAAGGATGAATCAACACCTATTAATCTGACAAGATATAAATCTATGATTGGAGGTTTACTGTATTTGACACAAACAAGACTTGATATTATGAATGCAGTATGTATTGTTTCAAGATTTCAGAGTAATCCTAAAGAAAATCATGAATCAACAGTGAAAAGGATTTTTCGGTATCTACAAGGCACAAAAAATCTTGGTTTATGGTATCCTAAAGATGAAAATTTTGATTTACATGCATACACAGATGCTAATTGGGCAGGAGATGTAGATGACAGAAAGAGAACCACCGGCGGAGCATTCTTTCTTGGTAGCAGATTGATTTCATGGTTGAGCAAGAAACAAAATTGCACATCTTTATCAACAACAGAATCAAAATATGTTGCAGCAACAACTAATTGTACCCAGGTATTATGGATTAAGCAAATGTTGAAGGACATAAAGGTAAAATGCAAAGAACCTATAACTATTTACTGTGATAATATGGCAGCAATTGATATATCTAAGAATTCGGTATTTCACTCTAAAACTAAACATGTTTCTATCAAATTCAATTTTCTGGAAGAGAATGTTGAAGCAAAATAAGTGAAATTGGTTTATGTGAATACTAAAGAGCAGATTGCAGATATCTTTACTAAGCCTTTGCCTAAGGAAACTTTTGAATATCTCAGAGAATAGCTTGGGGTTATACCGTCACCAGTAGAGACTTAGACAATTGATGCTTGGCATCAAACCGATAGAATTTACAGAGAAATCTTTTTTCAGCTTTGATGAGGAGAGCTACTTCTCAGGGGGAGTAGTTGGATAAGTTGGTATTTTGTAATAAGTTCTATGAACTGTTTGTATCTAGTTTTTTTATTGCTTTGGCATTTGATGTGAAAGGGGGAGAGATATCTACGGAAAAACACATTATCTTTTGGGGAGATATTATTCCTAGGGGAGAATATTATGCATTTGGAATTCTGGTAATTGATCTCTTTTGGACATTATTGGTTTTTGGTTTTTGGCATTTCTGCTTTGGCATTTAGATAGTTTTTCCATCTTGTGTTGCCATCAATGCCAAAGGGGGAGATTGTTGGTATTTTGGATGTGTTGCATTGGTTTTTTCATTGATGTCAACACTTGTCAACACTTATAAGCACTGGAGATCTTTGGTTATGTTCACCAGCATGTTCAGTGACTTATGCAGAGTCACCAGTATCTGGTTCACCGACAGGTTATATTTTTCACCGGCATTGAGGATGATCTGTTATCATCTGGAGGTTACTTGGTTATGTTGAAGACATGGTTTGGACACTTGGTTTTGGTGTTTTGGTTATTGGTCTAATCGAGTTTGCATATTTGTTGTTACCGCCAAATAGGTCTAGGTTATGGATCGACAAGTGCTATCTATTCCAGATCAGCACGACACATTATGAAGATATTTTGTTTATTGGTTATTATTGTAAATGCATTAAGCCAACATGATGCATCACATATTGATTCATTTGTAATTGATTTAATTATAATATTCTTAGTGAGCCAACCTACACATTTGGTCTTAGGTTTTGGTATAAATGTAAGATCTCATTTGTGAGATTAATGTGATTGTGGAAAAGGAATGTAATAAGGTATATATACGAATATAAGTAGAGCTATACATGTAGACATCATTTGAAGATTCAAGGAAGGTATGAGGAAGACAATCAGAGCTTAACCGGTACTGAATCTAACATATGAAGATGCTATTTTAAGCAGTACATTATCATTGGATTTAACCATCCAATTGTAGTTAGTGTGACTCCCATGTTGTGATTGAGAAGTGAGCTCTAGGCAGTTGGCCTTTCTGCATGCGCAGACCCCATATTGTACACACATACTATCTGCAGTAGTATCATCTGATTGTGGGTAAGGTTTTCCACCATGGTTTTTTCCCTTACAGGGTTTCCACGTACAAATATTTGTGTCATGTGTTGTGGATGTTATTTATCTTTCTGTTTCATGTATTAAACTTTACCGGTACTGTTATTAACTGTTAAACTGTCAACCAGCATTAAGTTTTGTTTACCGGTATTATGCATCAAGTTTGATTAAGTTATATTTGGGTTGAAACTAATAGTCAACTGATTCACCCCCCCTCAGTTGCCTCTGGGTCCTAACAATAATGATATTCAAAGAATTTTCATTTCTAATTTGCAAAAAGATATTAGGGAAAAGCTTCTTTTTTCTGAGTTTATTTCCTTTCCATAGTTGTGCGTAACACTTTACAATTATCAACTAGTTGTGATTCAAATGGATCAATCCACTCCTATGGCTCTAAGTGATAAAGGGGAGAGTGTTCAACAATCATTTGCAAAGTGAAAACCAACAAAAGGCTTCATGAAGTTCAATGATACCATCAACAACAACAATGTGAGTGCTACAATAGGTGTGCCTCCTATTTCCAAATTTTTCAAAATAGAAAGACAATTTACTCCTTTGAATAAATCTTTAGATAGCATTATGTCTCAGTTGTTGCAAAGAAATTTTATCAAACTTCCTCCTATAAAACAAGTTCATCCTTCTAAACTTGCATCCCCTTATTTTGATAACAATTCCTTTTGTTAATTTCATCATCAACCTGGTCATGATATTGAGAAATGTTTTGCATTGAAAAGTAAGATTCATGATTTGATTGATAATAATACTATATCTGTGGTAGGTTTGAATGATAAGGGAAATAAATTAGTAGCTCCTCCTAATCAAAATATTAAGATTTTTACTGATCCTTTGCCTTCTCATACCTCTAACATGATTGAGACTTACCATACTTCTTTCTCTTATGAGGAATTCACTTCTATGGCTCTGAACTTGGTAAATATGGTAGAACAACAAGATACACCTAAGGATCCTTGTATTACATTTGACCCTAGTGAGACTATTAGAGAACCCGATTGTCCTTTATTCATAGTTGCGAAGGTTAAGGACATACCTTGTTGTGGTTCTTTTGTTGATCCCTCTTGCATGGTTAATATCATCACTGAAGAGTATCTTTTCACTTTACGATTGCATAAACCAATATATGATGAATCTAATGTAGTTTTGAAGTTGTTTGATGGATTCTCTTGTCCTACCATTAACTCTATCACCCTTCCTATTGAATTTCATACTAAACCTATGGATGTTGACTTTGTTATCATTCCTTCTTCCAAGAAATTCCATGTGAATTTGGGCTATCCTTGGCTATCTTCCATGAAGGTTATTTCTTCTCCAATCCATAAGTGTTTGAAATTTCCTCACAATGGCGAAATCATAACTATGAATCATTGCTTATTTAAACCACCTGAAAGAAGCCTTGGCATTCCTATTGATTTCTTTTGGCCTAAGCAATTTCAATCTCTACCATCCAAGAGTGATTTTCTTTTTCAATCTTATCCTCAAGTCAACCTAGATCTCCAACACTTGACATTCCTATCATTCTTGAAGATGAAGTTTTTCCCCTCATGGATAGAACTAATCTTCCTCCTAAGGAAGATCCTTAACCTATTCCTATGGATATGACTATGCCTTCTCCTAAGAAGAATAACAATCTTCCTCCTAAGGTTAGACCTGTGCCTCCTCCTCATGACGGACCTGGTCTCCTTCCTACACCTAACATTCCTCCTTTATATGGTGCAATTCCACCTCCTTCCTCTTATAGAGAGAAGAGGTCTTCTTCTCCTCTTGTCCAACCTAAAAGACCTCAACCTAAACCTTCAACTATCAAAGAGGAAAATATTCCTACCTCAACAAATGTCCCTCCTTCTCAACCTTCCACTAAGACTCAATGAAATCGTTGTGTGTGAGAACGCTGACGAAGATGACGTGCTCCAGCTCGTGAAGTTGTCCCTCAAACTATTCAATCTCCTAAAACTCCAATAGTTGACATTATTCCCTTTTCTCCTAAGAAAGATGTTGAACCTAAATATCCAAATCGTAAGTTGCTAAAAACATGTGATGGTTATACTTCTATTCATGTGCGAGCTCCTCTTTCTATAAATCTTGGTGAGGAAATAAGTAACGATGTTATTAATTATGGAAATATAACTCTAATGCTTCTGATAGTGATTATGAATATGTTGATGTTGACAAGCATTTATCAACTAAATTCTCAAAATCTGTAATCCTAGCTCCTAGAACCGAACAAAGTGACTTACCACATGAGCATAGTCCTTGTTTGGATCTTGTGATAGCTACATCAGTTGTTATTGATGTCACTCCTTTGGCATGTTGCCCATCTTCCCAAAATAGTGATAAGCAAGATCAGGAGGTGGATGTTGTGCTAAATTAGTAACATTAGCATTGTAGATCTCTTCTCCCTCTAATTTCTTGCTCTTTTGTGACCATTCTTCTATGTGTATCCATGTTCTTCTATTGTTCCCTTAATTTCTATTTGAGGACGATGCAAAGCATTGAGATCTATTTTGGTCTCTTTCATGTTGACTCAAAAGAATCATCTCCCCTTTTCTTCAAAGGAAGTTTCCTTTCTTTGGGGAATGACAATTATTATATGCATATACATATATGATATACATGAGTTATCATACAACATACTAAACCCAAGGAAAGTGAAACTACCTCATGTTTTGTTTTCATTATCCTTAGGTTTATTCCTCACTTGGGGCTAAGTCCTTGCGATAATGCACTCCCTCTCTTCTCTCTCTTGGGTGTATCCTACCTTAAAGCAATCTCTCCTGATAGGGCATGCACGATTACTTTAACATTGGGACATACACTCTCCTCATATTTTTCTTCTTGATACTTAGAGTCACTTAGTGAACTTTGTTTCGCTTTGTAATCTTTGGTATCCTTGCTTTCATGACTCATAGTGAGGGGAACCTTGCTAGTTGCAGTCATGGTTTTCCCCTTCTCGATCTTATCTTTTACTTTGTCAATCAAAGTTTTAAGATCCTAAGTCCATTGGGGGCTTGGTGTATCTTGCCTCCTTGACGTGGTAGAAGTCTTTCAATCTTGTTTCCTTGTACTTTACTGACAGTATTGGTGTACACTCATACTCCTACTAAAGTGGGGGCTAAATGTAGTGTCATAAAATTGTGACTATTGCAATTTTTTACCACATTAGGGTCCTCACACATGCAAACCAAATCCCTAAGCCTGATCGGAGACCAGAGACTTGCTCAGCCCCTAAAAATTGTATCTTTCTTATTGTCTGCACTGCCTGAACTACAACTTGTCCTGAAAAAAAGGGCAGGACAAGGGCATGGAA
The DNA here is from genome assembly GCF_030272615.1 of Cryptomeria japonica. Classification (NCBI taxonomy): domain Eukaryota; kingdom Viridiplantae; phylum Streptophyta; class Pinopsida; order Cupressales; family Cupressaceae; genus Cryptomeria; species Cryptomeria japonica. Next base: position 607,238,992 of record NC_081412.1, on the reverse strand, counting down.
CCCCTATCCCCCCTATGATAGGGGCGTGGTGCTCCTATTTTGGGGTAGGACCCTTCAAATTTTGCATTGGAGGTTTCACTTTGAGCGGGAAAACTCCCCCAGTGTCGGCCTGTGATAGAAAATCATATCAATAACCCTAATTGATGAATATATAAGCTAAATTTGTCCTCTCATTTGCACAAGTGATCAGTTTGAATACATGAGATTAAGAATTCGATAGCATACAAGCATCCCTTTCAATAATTGAGCATCTCAAGTCTCCCTTCAAGGCTAGGTGTTGCATTCAAGTCAAGGATTCAACCATTGAAGAGGAGATCCATTCCAACATTCGACTTGATACAAAAATTTCTATCAACATTTCTATCACAACCTCCCTTGAGGTGATTTACATTTCACTCTTTCATTTACATTTACTTGAAAGTACTTTCTTTCATCATTTGGTTAATTACAAAACTGGGGTTTGACCTGAAGGCAAACCCCCAATCCCAACCCCTTTTCTTCTCTTTTCTATGTATAGGTTGTAGGTGTGCAGCTATATTTTTAGATTTAGACTCCATTTTCAGAGGTGGAAAAACCCTTTTCATTTTGTTGGCCTCAAATTCTGGCGAAGGTTTCCGATGGACAAGGCATATTGTGATCAAATTTGATTTTTTTTACAAAAATGCCCGAGTTCATTGGAATTATGATGGAAAACGTCCGTTAGAATTCCGACGAACTTCGGCATTTTTGTAAAAAAATTTAAATTTGATCACAATATGCCTTGTCCATCAGAAACCTTTGTTAGGACCATTTGAAGCTATTCATATGCATAGAACCTTGTGATCAGGGTAGCACATGCTGATGAAATCCATCAGCAAGACTTACACTAGCGGTGAAGGGAACATTTGGTCTTGCCGATAACTGATGAGGCTATCGGTAAGACATACACTGATGAAGAACTGATGTATCAAAAGGAGTTACACCGATGAGAAAGTCATTAGGGAAGGTCATTCACATCGCCAAAACAAATTTCTAGTTATCCCGATGCCCGATGAAATCATCAGAGAGACATACCCCAAAAAACACTATACCATGGAATGAAGGAGTAAGTTACACTAATGGTGCCAAAGAGAGAAATTAAATTGGGGAGACCTAAGCCAATGAGCCATTATTATATTAGATTTTAAAAGAGAGCAAAGTGTTCCTATTTAATGCACACAATAGGCTCACATGAAGAAAATAAATAGAACGCTAATCATTCTAAATTGAATTCACATAATGCAATTGATTGAAGTTTCTTAGCTTCGAGTCCTTTCAGTAGGCAGAGTTAATCAACAAAGATTGGAGCTTTTAAACTAGGAAGATAAGGGTTTTTAGTTGCAGAGATGGAATAATCTAGCTTGACAGGAAGAAAGAGGTCAATGAAGAGTACAAAATCAAAGGCTAAAAGGCCCAAGATGGGGGAGGATGTCCCTGCTAGAAAATTGAATCGGGACATGATAGACCAAATGCAAGCACTCAAGCCAAAATCTAGGAGGTCAAAGCAAAATTTGTCAGGAAGGGACCAATTGGAGGATAAGTACAAGAATGTTGGGGACTTCAGGACAAAGGTGAGGGGCTATGAGCTATTCCCATTTCATTATTTAAGAAGGAATAAGGAAATATACCTCTGCAACCCATGGTCAACTAACTCAGGAAAGCTAATTGTTCCTAATGTTTTTGTACATTTGAAAGTTTTGGAGATCTTGGTTAGAAATTATGACTCAGTGGGAAGATGTATTCGGGCCCCAGGCAGGGATGCATTCATAAGGTTTTCTGAAGGTACTATTAATGAAGTGTTCAATTTGGAGACTAGTTCTGACATGCCACTATCATTTGGAGAATTGGAAGAAGAATACAAGAAAATGGATACTACATATTTGGGAGGGAGGTTGGTCATTCATAGGAAAGAGCCAGGGATGCTTAAAAAATAGGATGGGTTGCCTTTTAACATTGACCTTTTTAGAAACTATTTGCAATATACTTACATGTCTTGCGGGCAATTGGGAGGTGTGGAGGTTCCTAATTTAATGAACATTGGACCTATGGTCTTGGCCTCTAATATTTAGATGTATGAACCTAGGTCTTTTGATTATGCTTCCTACTTGGTAAATAAACTACATGAGGTTTTTCTTGATCTCCAAGAAAATCCAAGCCCTCATTTCAAATTCTATTCATTGTTGATGCACATTGTGTTGTTTTACGAACGATTTTGGGGAATGTGGCCCAAATAACTAATTTTGCATACTAGAAACAAAGAAGGTGAAGAGCAACCAGTCTAGTTATGGACTTCCATTCGGGACTCTCATTTCATGAGGTCCAATTATATTAAATTTGAGGAATGGATAGTTAAGCCTATTTGCAAAGTATACGGTGTCCCATATGATTATTCTATTTCAGATGAAATCAAAGCTTTTTTGAGACCAAAATAATTTGATAGCAGAAAGACAGTAGACCATAATTGGGGTGATTGGTTTGTAAATAAAGACTTCACATGCTTTCAAATTTATGGGTTCGAAGGAACCCCATATATGCTGCTAAAGTGTGTTCCTGACAGAATTGCCTATTTGGAAATCGTGAGGCAGTTGAGCATTTCCAATGCGGAACACATTGGAGATCTGCATAAGCAATCTTTTCTACCTGGTACTCTTAGTTTTGGGGATTTTACAATTGTTTCTACAAAAGTCTATGAAATTATTGATAGAAATTTGATAGAAGAATATAATTTGTTTGAGCACTTTTCAAGAAAAAACTATGACCCAGAGGGGTATATTCGTTCCTACAAAAAGAAGCAAAATCTGGGCGATTATCCTCATATTGGTTTGGAGGCAGAGGATGTATTTAAAAAAATGGAGGAAGTGGAAGCCCAGGCTATCATTGATGATTTAAAAAGGTAATTGGAAGAAAGAAGGCAAAAGCTCAGGGATATGGACTCTGAGGAAGAAGAAGAAACTGCAAAAAATGAGCCTGAGGATGTTGAGGTTGTTTCCAGGTCACAAGCAAAGGAAGTAGAACAGACACAAAATGAGGATGATCAAATTGTGGCCACATTGCAAATTAACCAAGATGTGAGGTTGGAGGAGAATACTTCTTTTGTGTCTGATGATATATTTGTTAAATCAAAATAATTTAAAACATTTCTTTATAATTTTAAAGGTTAAAGGCTGGGAGAGTCAATCCCTAATGTGACCCC